>NC_136061.1:1453753984-1454353984 GCF_964261635.1 Lissotriton helveticus
AATGGATTTTGGCGCATTCCCAGATTTACCATTAGTGGTAGACCTAGGAATGAGTCAAAATGGTACGCCTTCCCAGGGGAGACGTAACTAGAAGAAATATCTTTACTTCTGCTCGTCTTTTCCTCTTTCAATGTCTGCTGCGTTCTGCACACAGCAAGTCACGGGGAGGAGAGACACCTCATCCAGATGCACTTATAAGAAGTCCTTGTTAACAAATGCAAACAATGTAAATGTAAATGTACAGGAATTTATATAGCGCAAATCACCAAGCGGTTTCTAAGCGCTTGCTTAGGGAACCCGTCCTGGTATTCCCCTGTGAGATAACCCCGGCAGGGTATCCGCAAAGTGAAAGCCAGGCATCCCGCCACGAGGGGCCGTTGTGGAGATTAAGCAAGCTATTGCCCAGAGTCGCAACCCGTGAATCGAGTAGGCACCGGAACGAGAATTGTTGAGTCCATGGACATTTTAGGACTCAAGACCCCGCCGAGCCAGGAATTGAACCCTGGTCCCGGGCTGACTTCTGCTTCCAGGTCTGCCTCCTCTAACCAGTGAGCCACACTTCTCCAACAAGCAACACAAGCTAAGAGGGTAGTGCTAGATGAGCTTCTGGAGGAAGGGCTGTGCTCTTTTCTCTGTCCCAGACAACACAGTAAAGAGATGAGAAGAGGATGTGGTGTGGGGTAGCAGTCACAGCTGCTGAACTAGGACCTGGGGACCACAGTTCAAGTTTCAGCATTGACTCAACATTCTGTGATACTGGGCAAACTCATTATAAACATATAACAATGACTCTTCCCTCCAACGACAAACCACAGAAAAAGTGGTGAAATCAAACTACTTGCTGCAGGCTGTACATTGCGTTTTTTAACCAATGCCAGACTGTCTGTGAAGTTTTGCAGTGGTATCTCTTGGTTTTTAGCACTGTGTAACAGCTCAGGTGGACTGGTTAAATAGTACATTGTTTGAAAGAGATGTGATTTAGTTCAAAGGAGTGCTACATAATAAAGGTGTAAAGCAACCTTCCTTGACACTCGCAGCAAGATTCTGCCACTGCTGAAAGGAGAGCTGCCAAAAGGGATAATTTCTGTTTTGGAAGGATCGGGAGTGGTGGCCATGGAGGGGTCAGGGCGAGAGGAGTGCAAAAACCAACAAAGAGGAAGCAAAGATGAGGCAAAGCGACAAAACCCTTGCTGGTGGATGCTACTTGCACAAAGTACATTTCAAAAGGGAACAAAGCTGTAAACTAATTTTCCCATATTCACATGGTGCCAAAACTCCATGTTGTTTTCAAGCTCGAAAGGTCGCCATCTCTAATCATTGTAAAGCCATTGGAAAAATGCCTTAGAGTGATTAAAAAAAGAACAATGTTTACTTGTTAGGCAATTGGTTTGGTAATTTGCCAATCCACTGAAATAATGGGTGTCCTATGACGCAGTTGAACGGAGTGTATTTAGGGCATATGACATCCTTGTTTCGCCTCTGCTTGCTTTGCTAAAAGCACCATCCATTCAGAGAGCTGAAGAAAGCTAGGCTCAGAGAGAAGGGAGAGGATGTGGTGTTGAGGTCAGAGCTGCCAACTTTATAGCTGGGGAACTAGGGGCATATTATCAAAAACGGCGATAAAATTATCGCCCTTTTAGCGGCAGGAAACTGCCGCTAAAGCAGCGATAATGGGCTTGAAAATATGTCCTTGTGAATTCCCATAGCAGCCCAGGTTCTGATGTTAACCTGGGCTGCTATGGGAATTTACAAGGGCATATTATCAAGCCCATTATCGCCGCTTTAGTGGCAGTTTCCTGCCGCTAAAGTGGAAATAGTTTTATCGCCGTTCTTGATAATATGCCTCCAGGTTCCAGTCTCGGTATCAGCTCAACATCCTGTAAGCATATCGCTTAATCTTCCCATGGCTACATGAAAATATGCAAAGAACTCACACTAAAGAAATGTTAAATTTAATTTCCTTAAGCAGCACAGTCACCAAGAAGTAAATAAAAAATGCAGCATGCTCCCTCGTAATTAAAATAACAAAGAAGTTAAAGGGGATGGGAAGGAGTACTTTGTCCTTGGGGCACTGATAAGAAGACACAGAGAGCAACAGGAAATGGTATGCTACAAACAATAGAAACAGAGGAAAAATAAGTGGCAAGCACACAAAAAAAAGGAAAGGAAGCGCGGGATGAAAGCCCCTTTCAAGATTTATATTAACTATACCAGATTTCACAAGCACAGTACAAGCGCTGTTCATGGGAAACTGAAAAACGTATAACTTGCATGTTATCTCCATTAAGAACCTCATCCGTTTATTACCTTGCCCTCTGTATTGGGCAAGTCCTAATTGATCCTTTAATAGAAATAACTTGTAATTATTAATAATAGAACTCGAGAACCCTTTCTGCTTTCCGACTGTTGAACTCTCCACTTATGCCTTACAGTGCTTAATATATCGATAGACTATTTGCTAAGTGATAGGTTTTCGCTAAAACTCTGAAGTACAATACTTTTGCATCTGATAGTGCTGACAAGAAGTTCACTAAAAGCGTTCCTAAGAAGATCTCACACACTGCATTGAACTGGGTTCAGGTTATCACCTGACCCTTTCCTCTTGAAAGCAATAAGTAACTCGGAGGATCGATAACAGAAAATCTATCTCAGTGCTGGGCTGGATTCTATCAGCAAACGCGGCTTAGGGGCAGTTTCTCTTTGGTTGTGTCTTCAGCTTCCTCAGGACATTAGGACTGCATTACATGCTGGAAGTGTTAATCGAAAGGCAATTATACCCTCTTCAATAAATCAGAAACAATTAAGTGCACTCCCTGCGGAGCCATTTTAATGTAGTATTTATGTCTATGTACTTATAGGATGCCTTGGTGTCCATTGAGTGCCATATTTTATTCATCAATAGAAATTCGAAACAAAATCCTTATGTTAAAACCAAGCCAGGAGAAACAAGCATTTACAATGCAATAGGTTTCGCAGCATTACAGTTTGAGTTACTGGCATTGTGAATGACAATGCTTTGCATAATTATTATTATTTTTTTTTATTTGCAAGTGGTATATAAACATTGTTTGTGAATGGTTAGCTGTTGCTTATGCTAAGCAAAGTTGGCAGTAATATAGAGTGCTAGTCTTGCTTGTTATAAGCATGCTGATTTAAAGCGCTCTGATACCTGCGGGTAAAGTTTGCGCTATATAAAAGTGAAAAGTAATAAATACATTTTAAAAAGCCTACCTGTACCACGTCCGTTCTTATTCTGCGATGCCACATATCTTTGGGTCCCTGTACTTATTAACTGCACCCAGCTGTGGGAAACCTCCATGGCAGGAACAACGTGTTGCGGGGCAGACACGGGCAATGTCGCCACTGTCCTGTGGTAACAGTGTAGGGGCAGGAAGGCAGGCAGTTGGTAGTGCTGTGCCATAGCAGTGTAGTTCTCTGTGTATGCTGGGCATGGGGGTTGCTATTGCTGACAAGAAGTGGTGAGGAGCTGCCTGTTCGGTGTGCCTGCTTCCTGATCTTGGGCAGGCGACAGGTAAAAAAAGACCATGCTGCACCAGCGCACTCCTACTGCCCTATGTCTAGTGAACATGTCTTATTACAAACTGCAGCACTGCTGCCCAGAGATGAGATGCTGCAGGGCAGCTCAACTGTGCAGACTCACTATACACTGCAGCACTGCTGTCGATAGATGACACATTGCACCCCTTCAGCCAACAAACTGCAAGCAGAAGCTCAAGTGCCCTAAACCTACACGCTCCACCCTTGTACACTGAAATGGGCGTGTGCGAAGTGCTTGTTTACGTTATACATGTCTGTGTAACAGAGTCGGTTTGTGCGTGTGTGTTTGTACGTGTGCGCTTGGACGAGTGTTCTTGTGGGACAGAACGTTATTTGTAACTGTGTGGGAGATTTATATACGGCTACTGTCTGTGTGAGAGTGGGTGTGTGTAGGAGCGCTAGGAAGTGTGTATGAGCGATGTGTGAGTCATCGTGTGCTTGTGTATGTTTTCTACCGCCTTTTCTCTTAATGTGGATAGTTCTGAGTAACCAAGCCCCCTGTAGACCTGAACAATGTGGAATTGTTTATGTAAAAAAAAAAACGGTTTAATCCCGAAGTGTCCAGCATTGTAAAATGCGCGCGCGCTCCTGTGATACTCTGCAAGCCACTACCACCTCTGCACTATATAATGCAAACAGTTTTCCCTCTTCTATCCCTCTACTAACCTCCTCAACCCAAATAACGGACTAACATATCCACCGTTCAAATTACTTTCACTATACTAATCCACTACTAATACTGTAGGGGTTCCGGAGTAGCATGCTACTCACCGAAAAAGCACTTTGCCGCCTCGGCAGGGGTAGTAAGAGCCATATAACCGCAATATATATATATATACACACATACACATATATATTCACACACACACACATAAATACAAAAAATATTAAAAATCAAATGGTCTTGGCTAACACCAGACAAAGAAAATTATACATTACCAATATGATTACCATTAGAAATTAACCAAGAGAACCCGTTTACTGAATTGATTGAATCAGGCTAAAAACGATGCTACATTGGCACAATTTAGCTGAATAGTTTAGGTTATTGTAACAAATGAAGCCTCTGTCTTTACAACAATGGAATAAACACCCACAATGTATTCCCATGTCTGAAAGAAAAAACACTCTGCCACACACCCTAGTTACATGTTGATAGAGAGCGCACGGCAGAAAAGTCGTAGCAAAAGCAAACCGGGGACAATGTGCAATTAAAGACAAATTCGCTTTTTAAGGAACGCTACAAATTAAAGACATTTTCCATTCTTCACGAACGATGCCACTCCCGTAAGCAAAAACATAGTCGGGACTGCTTAGAAGAGGGGTTCACTGGAATAAAGCAGCACATTCTTTACTTTTCAGTACAAACAACTCCAGTCACAAACACCCGCTGGGGATCTTTAAGCTTCTCCCGCCCACCCGCTCGGCGCATATGTCATAAGTCATAACATTCGCCCCTTAATCACCATTCTCGGACAGTCACGATCCTGTACGTACAGTGACGTACCCAAAGCATTAATACCTGCTCTGTGGACCCTGACGATTTCCTTTTCCCGCCACCCGCCATGACAGGCATCTTAAGGCGCGCGCACGCTCCCGACATCCACACGTCAGGAGCGTGCGGGCGTACGCGCCGGACTTCCTGTATCCGGTGACGTACTAAATAAAATACTATATACCAGGTTGAAATGTATGCGCATCTAGTGACAGGTTTTTGAGGCACTTGATTGGAATGCAGATGATACAGGGCGATGTTTTATGTGTTACTTAATTAATAGCGAAACGTAAATTGTGTATTTTCTGTTCACGTAAACGGGAGAAATGACACAAATGTCGCAGAGCAAAATATTTACAATAATGCACAAAACCGACCTTATGCTCAACTGAAACAAGATTTTGTAAGATGGCTGCCTGAGAGCGAAGCCCGGCCACACCCTCCTATCTCGTTTGCTGCGGGAACGTTGAGAGAGTAAAGACAAGTCAGGTCCCGGGCCGCGCTGTGATTGGCTGACGTCACGGGGTGTCCCGGGCCGGCAGCCAATCACAGCGCGGCCCTGGAATGACGTCACGGGGGTGTCCCGGGCCGGCAGCCAATGGCAGCGCGGCCCGGGACAAAGGGGCGGGGCTTAAAAAAAAGCACCAGAAACGCCCCCGAATCGCGTTTTCGAGAGAAAACGCGATTGACAGCCTCTGCCTCCCAATGGCTAGCCTCCATTTATGGAGCTAGCCAATGAGAGGCAGAGGCGGTTCTAACCCCACTATTAAAAACAACAGATTTCGATCTGGGAGGGGCTTCGCCCCTCGCCAGGTTACGAAACCTAAAAAATGTATTCCCTGAATTTGAGTGGAACTGAGCAGAATTCCCATTCGGAAATCCACACCACTCAATCACGAGTACTCTGTTGTTCCTGCAGTTGGATTTACCTTTGAAAAACCAACAAACTCAATTTTACCAGCTGGAAAATCAGGACGTTAAAATGAATGCAGGAACTGGCTGTATTGCAGCCTCTAACCTTTTTCCTGCCCCAACCCCACCCTCATGGGGACATGTAATGCTTCCTCCTGTCGGAATAGTCTGCTCTGCCCTCCCACACCTTCTCTGCCTTCCTTTCTCCTCCCCCTCGCCTCACAGCATTACTTGCCCAGAGCAAATGGTAAATTTGAGTGATAATACCCATAGGAAAGGGAATACTGTACATAATTAAGTCTGGTAAAACCAACCCTGCACGGTTTTCCCCATTCTATGAGGATAAACTTGAAATTGCATGGTATTAATGGGGTGTTACCAAGTGGTATTAGTTTTAACAGTTGTGAATTTACCACCAGTACTGTTCTACTCATAATAGGAATAAAATGGCTGGAAGCAGGCAAGATTTGGTAGTTCAACGATTGCAATATTCTGACTCTGAGCACACCCACAAACTTAGATGTTTAACGATATTTACCAACTCCTCTTCGATCTCTTTCCATTGCGGAAATGGTTGATAATTCACATCTGATAAAGGCAGGCGTAATGGTTTTCACAGTGGGGAAATAGGGGGTGTTTGAAATGTGAATTTGCAGTTGCTTAGCAGATTTTCCCAAGAGCAAATATATCTGCGCATATTTGCTCATGAGAAAATGGATGTCAAAAAAGTTTGCTAGGAGTACAGTTGCCAGGCCTACTTCTATAAACTTTTCTGAATTCCTGAAAGTCATAAATCTTCACTTATGCAAGGACATATACCTGCTGGTGCCATTTGCTGGCTTCCCATTTTTTTTTCTTCTAAACATGGCATTCATCGAACAGTCTTATTAAATGATGTCTCATAGAAATGGTAAAGTTGCACAATGTGTCCTGAGCAGGAGTCGTGATAGCAATTCCATACCCCTGCATATATGCTAACATTTAGGAATACTTGTGGGGTGGAAGACAATTTACTAGGGAACCTCATTTGTTATAACCAGGGCCACCGAAATAAAGTGATTTTGCGGCTGTGGCATATACGCATAATTAAGGTTTACTGCATTTGCCACATAATCATCTGCTGCATAATCTGCAGATTTAAATGTGCTGTAATGCGTGTTGCTGCGCAGTGAAAGGCTCTTCTCAATTGATTGACGGGTTGAACGATTTCTGTTGGTTACTGCTGTATGTTGGTGTTAAATTTATATTAATGAGGAGTCCAGGAGGAGTTATGGTGTAAAAATAGAAAAAATGAAGTAATACTATCACTAAGTAGGGCGTATTGCGAGGTAAAATGTGCCTTTTCTTGTCGTATTATTTTGTCAACCCTGATGCATAATCTTTTTCCAGTGGCCCTGGTCATAAACACTTAACACTGGTGAAGAAGAAGGTTTCGTGACGGAAAGTAAGTGAATTTTATTTCCCATTGACTTACATTGCTGTAATAAATGTTTTCGAATAGAGAAAGAAAAAAGTTATCAAATATTAAAATATTTGGCTACACACTAGAGGAATTCCTGGCTAATTTAGGGAAAGTTTCTGGTGCATATGTTTACGTATCCCTTCGTATTAACTGACAACTAAATACTGATCTTGCCTCCCCACAACCTTTACATTTGAGGCGAGGCAGAGCTACAGTCTCTGGGACTCGGACGGAACACTACTGGCTGAATGCAGCGCTGGCAGAGAGTGGTATGTCTGCTGTTGCTGCCTGCGCTCCAGGTCTTCCCCTGCCAAGGGAGGGAGGCTGGCTGGTTATCCCCAGACACGTGACTCTGCTCTCGGATGGGGTGCTCCTCCGAAGGGAGGGGGCACGGGCTGTATGTGTGTAAGGGTGTGTGTGCGTGTGTGTACTTAAGGTCTTGTGCTGGGCTTTGCTGCCCGAGCTGCCACCACCTCTGCTCCACCTCCTCCCCCTCCCCCTCTTTGCAAAACTATAAATAGTGGAACAAAAGGACAACTTCCTTGAAGCTTGCTGAAACTGCACCAATGTCTTTTTCCAAATAAAAGCAGCAGGCTGCGCAATATCTTCTTCGTAGAATATGGGAGGTTAATTCCACCGGCAGATTTTAATTCGGAAGATGGCATTTTGGTTGGATGTTATTCGTGGCCGAACCAATGAAGCAGGTTTTCTGTCGTCACCGGGCTCTTTTTCCTACCTGGCAGATTCGGGATCCAGTAAGTGTCTTCCGATACCTTCTTCTTGGTGAATATTGGCTGTGGGGCACTGTACCTGCTGCATCCAAAGTATCAGGAGATGTCAAGATGTGTCTGATCTGGTAACAACGGACATATCTATTCCTGCTTGCTTTGACCTAGGACACTGGGGTGAAAACTCTTCACAGGCTTTGAGGCGTTTGGTACGTGATCGATGTGGGAATGTTTTAATGTCTACAGTTCTGCTGCTCGGCTGTCAGAAGTGTCAGTCTGTCGGTTTAATGTTGCTTTGGGGGAAGATGGGATCAAGACATTCCAGATGCCCCAACGCTTAAAATCGTCGAGAATTTTATTGCACACCTTTGAAAGAAAATTGACTTATCCGGTATCATTGATTCAAAAAGGTAAGGTACAAGTGTTGGTGGATACACTGGGTAGTACGTAGACTCGGGGAACCATTTGCAAGGGTGAATTGTAAGATGTGGCTAATAATGCCAATTTCCCTAATGCTATCATCCCATCTACTCCCTACCAGAAAAGCGGATTTGACAGAGCGAAAATATACCAAACTGCCGGTATTTTGGTTCAAGTAGCCTCAGTTATTTGATACTTTCAGATCTTTTTAGAGGGTGTGACGGAGAATCAGCTGTCATCTTACCCTCTCCCTTTTCGGCAAAGGCTTGTTTACAGCCTAGTGCCGGTTTGTTTGTTTCCTCTGCACCTTGGCGATGGAGAGCACGCACCATCCTCTTCACGACCGTTCCTGCCCCCGACCCCCTTCACCCTCTACCCCACTGGAGGACTGGAAGCTCGGTCAAGACACCTCTCAATCAGAAGCTGGCTAAACAAAAAGTGCCAGTTATTGTGACAAAATGTAAAAAGCTATGCCGCTACTGGCTGCAGTAGGTGAGGCGCATTTAAGCGTTGCTGGGCAGGGGAGGGATTACGTCATTGCACCGTGCGCCCAGTTTGTGTGTTTTGTCCCACCAAACACCAGGGGACACCGGCTACCGGGAAAGCGATGGCGAGAGCTAGCCGCCTCCGAAGAGGCGTGAACGTTGTACCACGGCCTCCTCCTTTATTCTCGACCAGGGTAGGGTTCTTCTGTCTTCGCTCCCAGTGTGCCCGAGTCAAGCCGAAGAAAAGGCTACGCTCGCGCGCAGTGTTTACAGTGCCCGTAGGAGTGCTCTGACGTCACGTGACTGACAACTCCCTCCACCAGACGGCGCGCTGCCAGGGGGTTGGCAACAGGGCTAAATTAGGAATGGGACCGCGTCACGGACGCCTTGACAACAGTGGGCGGCACTTCCGGCTCCATGTGCGCTTGTCCTGCGGTCCTCGATGTTTAGTGGGTGTTTTACTCTGCTCTTCGGGTTGGGTGTTGTGTTTCGTGTTACTTTTTCCCCCTGTTTTGTTCACTACTTCCTGCTCGCCTTTTCGGCGTTGTAAGCTGCATTTCTTTAGGCCTTTCTACACCTTGCGCCATCTAATGTTGGCCTATAAAACTAGAGTTAAAACGGCGACAAAAGTATGGTAAGTTGCTTGAACTAATTGAACGAGCGAATGGTGATTGATAAACAAAAGACGATGGGTTTGAACAACGGACAAGCAAAGAGGGAAGAAACAAGTCAGGTCCCGGGCCGCGCTGTGATTGGCTGACGTCACGGGGGTGTCCCGGCCGGCAGCCAATCACAGCGCGGCCCTGGAATGACGTCACGGGGGTGTCCCGGGCCGGCAGCCAATGGCAGCGCGGCCCGGGACAAAGGGGCGGGGCTTAAAAAAGCACCAGAAACGCCCCCGAATCGCGTTTTCAAGAGAAAACGCGATTGACAGCCTCTGCCTCCCAATGGCTAGCCTCCATTTATGGAGCTAGCCAATTGGAAACAGAGGCTGTCCTAACCTCACTATTAGAAACAACAGATTTCGATCTGGGAGTGGCTTCGCCCCTCGCCAGGTTACGAAACCTAAAAAGTAACATCCGGATTTATAAAGTGTTACCCGCACTTTGCCACATAGATAATAGTAAGCATTGTCTCGAATATGGTGAGTCTTCGTCTTAGAAAAATTATCATGCAAAACATTTCACAGGAAAACGGATAAAATGCTTACCACAGACAATGAAAATGCATTTTTTCTTGACACTAGCCATATATATTAGCCTTATTTTCCAGGGCATTTGATAAAATTAAGAATGCTTTGATGATCATTTTAAACATTGAGGGAGTGTGAAGTGAAATATTCAGAATGACAAATGCATCATTTTTGTGGTCTGGCTACAAACAATTGTGTCTGTCACAGACAGCAGTACTTGAAATATTACATGGAATTGGCTTTGGGTTAGCCATTGCTCACGACTGGATGACTTTCTTGAATATTTCAATTCCCTGCTCTTTGTTTGATGGCTTTCCTCCATATACGCATATTTGTCTCACCTCTGGAGCATTTTCTTGGTACCTTTACTTTTGATTGGATAGGCTGTATCCTTCCACGGCTACCGTCATGGAAATAAATGTTTATTACTGTAATACCTCTCTCAGCACTTTGACTGGGGTAATGGCATTCTCCTTCACAGGTTTTTCCTTTGGTGAGCGTGCCCTCATTCTCTTTCCCTCAGTTCATAAACCTCTTCCACCGCATCTCTTTCTCACTTTCCTGTGCCTGTTATTGCACCAGGTTGCGTTGTGACATTAGATCACGCAATGTTGTGGCCATCTTGAATGTATGAAAACGTTATTTCTATTGCTTTGAAAATGGCCACTCTGTAGTGCGTAGTCACATCCCATGATGCAACGTGATACCCATCTTGAAAGTACAAAAAACTTTTTTTTCTATACTTTCAAGTTGGTACTTTTGGGTTTACAACTGCCACTGCATTTTAATGAATCTAACACATTTAAAGGCATTAGCGGCAACCTCAGACCATTGACAATATTAAACCGATTGATTTTTCCAAGGCTAGTTTATAAGAGTGAAAACTGTAGC
Organism: Lissotriton helveticus; assembly: GCF_964261635.1. Lineage (NCBI taxonomy): Eukaryota > Metazoa > Chordata > Amphibia > Caudata > Salamandridae > Lissotriton > Lissotriton helveticus. Next base: position 1,453,765,128 of record NC_136061.1, read on the forward strand.
GTTTTCCATAGGCCAGGGGCATGCAGGGACAGCGGTATTTCACGTGAGGTGATTGGCACCACCCCCTGAAAAGCGTTGTGTCTGTGGTGAGGCAAGAGGAGTGGCATCCAAACAGGGGTCAACCCTGAGGAGAGTGACACGCAAATGGGCATGTGATGGGAGGGTGGCAGGCATGGGCGTCCACAGACATTTTTCCAGGGGGGGGGGCAAAATATTAACCTCATCACCATCCTCCGACATGATGTGTGCCAGGTGGGGCACAAGAAACACTGGGGCGCAGAACTGGGATAGACTCAATTAAATGCCAGGAATCCAGGACATGTGACTGACCCTGCCACAGGCCAACAAACACCACCTGTAGGGAAAACGCTAAACTTTCTGACAAGGTGCTTTATCTCTGTCTACTAGGTGTGCAGACTTCCGGGTCCTCGATCCAACAGCAATTCAAGGCTGTCTTCAGCACGATTCGATTTTTATCAGAATACTTTAAAACAGCCTATGATTAAAGCACCAGAATAAATATACTGTATGCACAGTGTATGTTAGGGATTATTTGTAGCACACATGTTTACCAATATTGGCTTCTTGGTGCTAGAATTCATGATAACTTTTATCCAAAGTTAAAGCACAACGTCAAAGTTAGTAAAAAAATAATGCATCAATCTCACACGCTAGTGATTCGCCAATGAGTGCTCCCTTTACTAGAATTCCCTGGGCATTGCTAAATTTTACACACATTCAATTAATTTATACAAAATAAAATATATAGGTCCAAATGTTAGCTATATTTTTTAAAAGAAACTTAGAGTCCCTCTACGTGTAGTCAATGTCAACCTGACAACGTGCCCACGTTTAGGGATACAATAATGGCCAGCTCCTTTATGCGGAAGTCCGGCACCGTAAATGTGTGGCACATGCGGCGCCTGCAGCGGCGGCACATCACAGGTCCAGGGATGCTGAGTCTTACACAGTGGTCGAAGTGGGGGAAAAAAGTAGGGGAACAGTGGGCAGAGAATCAAAGGGCGGGAATAACCCAAGGATTGGATCTGTGGATGGAGCCAGAGGTGTGGCCAGAATGTGCAGACATCCCAATTTTTAGTATTTGTTTGGCATTTCAATGCCCAGTTTATTCAACCAATGGATACACATGATTATATAAGGTTATAATGAGTTATTGACATAAAAATATATTCACAAAGTGGGATATGCTTCTAATCACAGAATGTACCAAATACAATAAAATGTGGAAACAAAAGCCATTTGTCTCAGAGTCATGGAGTTTCTGTCATCAGCACTACTCCCTTTTCGTACAACAGCAGTTCAAACATGAATGGCAAAATATCCTAGTTTGCAAAGGTTTTCTCTTAAATTATGGCTCTGCCATATTTGCCTCATAATGCAAGATCTGCTGCATGATCTGACCATTTAAACTAATAAATTGTTTGTACATCAAACATTTCAAAAGTTAATATAAAATGTGACTTGTGTTGCTGCGGAGTGGATGGCCTATTGAAAAGGTTGACTGGTCACCTTTCTCACTGCTGCGTTTGTATGTTACACTGGTACTAATAAGGCAAAATCTTTCCAGAGACTGTTAGCATGTGTACACTGGACAAAATAATAAAATATCTCAAAATATACAGAATTACGCTGCAGCCTTTTTTTATGCATAATTTAGTCAACACTATGGCATAATGTTGTCACTCTTTGCTGCATAATTAATTCCAGTGGCCCCACAGCAGGCAGCACATGTTAAAAGTGCTTGTGAATGTAGCCGGGTGACTGTAAGTTTGCGAACTTAGTTTGGTGTGCGTGCAAATCGTGCGTTGACAATCCCTGGTGAGTTGCAGCTACTACTGCTGAAACAAGTCCAATGGAGGTACCTTTGGGTGAGGCAGACTGGCCTCAAGGGCAGGGCCAGCCATAGCACTGGTGGTGTCCTGTGCATTAATGTTTGTTAGTGCCCCCCAATGACCACCTCTGCCATGGATTCCCTCCCTACCACCCTTTAACTATGCCCCCCCAAGTTTCCATAACCACTCTCTCTCAGTTGCCTTTAATTTGATTTACAGCGCCACTCATACCATTGTAGGGTGTCAGAGCACTTTACATCACACACATTACACAGAGACAATCAATATGTGTGTAAATCACTGTATCGAAAATGTAACATAAGACTAAGGACTACAAAGTGTAGGAGTCACATGACAACCATACTAGTAGCCCGTATAGTTTTATAGTGATTGGTCTGGAGAAACACAATACCCAGAATTTCAAACGTAATACCATGGTTGGGGGTTCTCCTTAATAATCAGAATTGATTTCTGTCTAAAAGAACACTTTTTGGGACATTAGGATAATCAAAGACTGAGGGGGGGAGGGGGACATAACGCTCTAATGTATACCTTGCAGTTTGTATGCAGCTCTTAGATGACGGTTAATAGCTCACTGTTCTAAGTTAGGATTTTAACTTATAAACTGCAAGTAACAAAAGGATCTCTCTGACAAAAGCAGTAGCCCACTGACCTATTTACATTATGTGCACTTTTTGATCTGCGTGGCGCATGTTCTTTGCAGCCGGTACATTAACCCTCTGAGCTACCTTTCTATGAGTCAAAACTTCCACTAGACAAAATTCTGATCTCTCTCTAGGAAGAACATTAATCACCAGAGTCATCATGACATTTTTATTGTTGCCGAAAATTGCTGGAGGCCTGAAGGAGGCAACAAGCGTTTTTAAAACCATAATATACTTGCAAACATGATACCTCCACCTAAAGTCAGCACCCGATGCGGTCACACTGGTTGCACTGCCCTAGAGCTGGCCCTTCTCAAGGGTCCTGTGACCTCAGTGACTGTTGTTCTAGGGTGTACTGCTTCATAGGCCTTCCCGCAAGACTGGAGGTGAACGTCAGTATGGATAGTGGTGGACAAGCCTTGAAGGTTAACCTACACTTGACATGCTAGGGTCCACCTGCTGGTGCGAAGACACCAGGACTTCTAAGGTGTCGCGAAGCCTTCTAAGTTCTAGCATGTGATTGTGCTCTCGCAGGAGAGTGGTCTGGTGGACTGGTTATTAAGGCTGAACCTGGTTTCCAGTTCCAAATTCAGCAACTCTGACCATAGTGCCACATCTTCTCCCCCACTGAACACCGTACTGCCCCACTGAGAAAAACTCCCACTGTCTTCAAGTACAACCCAATTGTTGCCCGCTATAAACACCTGGATGCGGCTCAATTTAAATTACGCACTAGACAGAGCAATATGCGGCCTACAAAAAAAAAAGTAACAACATCCTGGAAAAAGCAAACACTTATAGGGAATGCAAAATTCAGCAAACCATGGGAAATGTAAGCAGGAACAACATGGTTGCCTTAATGCTTTTGCACTCACTATTCAGAAATCAGTGAGTGCTTTTGCCTGAAAAGTTAAGGACGCGACTACAGGGCCCTGAATGGACCCATTTCAATGGCCATTGCTTATATCCTTACAAAACGTAAGCAGTATGGTAAAAAGACGGCATCCCTGGACGCAGAGCCGCAACACACATTTTGTTTTCCAATCCACACATTGCAGTACCTCCAGGATTGGTGCACTAGTTCCAAGTCCAGGGACAACAAAGACAAGAAAACAAAAATAGCACTTCACTGGCAAACTCTGTAAAAGTGGAGCTAATGTGTTTCAGTGTGAATAAAATCAGTTTGGCCAGTTTGCTACCACTCTGTCTTAGTTATTTATCTATTTTTCATATTTGTAGCCTTTTATTCCCAATGCTGCACTTTGGAATTAAAATTTCAGAAAAATATGACATTTCCAGCAAAAGCGTCTTTCTTTTTTGTATCCATTTCACAGGGAAGCAAATAAAAGAAAGGAGAGGGAAGAGAGTGAGAACCCCGTCTTGAAGTCACGGTTTTCATGGGCATCCGCAGGGGGGGCAAGGTGGGTCGCTCCAGGGGGGGGCAAGCGCCCCTCCTTGCCCCCCCTGCGGACGCCCATGGTGGCAGGCAGTTGAAGAGAGGGAGCCAGAGAGCAGGCAGCCACATCTGAGCGAGCAAACATGTCGCACCAACCTACTGACTGCCCCCTCTGTTTGTCGCACCGGAGCCGTCCAGTGCCTATGCACTTACCAGCAGTTCATTGACCATTGCTCCAGTCAGTGGCACCATAGTATTTTTGGTGTGTATGGGGGCGGCAAAATCAGAGACTGCCCTAGGCGGTAAATGCTCTAGCAACGGCACTGGGAGCATGCAGATGAACTACGCCACACAGGAGCTTTGGCTAAGCATTACTTTATACATTAGCATAAACTCACGCACTGCACGTTACATCATACTTCCGATTAACCACCTCTAGGCATTTTGCTTCTTTCCTGTTCAGAGTTTGCACAGAAAATAAAGTCTGAACATATGACATTATCAGAAAACCTTACACGTATTCCAGCTCTAAACTTATGCTTCCACTACAGTCACCTCCCTACCTCTAATAATACCTCTAGCACTACTCCTACCTATGTGGCTTCTTATACAGTCATGCTAATGCTATTTTTACCACTACAATTGCATCTTAAGCTACCCACATAACTACACCTGCCTTTATCTCTGCACCAACCTCTATATCTACACTTACATACATGACCAGTTTTACCTCTAACCCTACACACCATGGGGCAGATTTACAATAACTGGCGCATCCCCGGGGATGCGCCAGTTATTGTGCGCCACAGCTCCGCCACCCATGGTGCGCCGCATTTACAATGCGGCGCACCATGGTGCAAGGAAGGGCAGATGCGTGACGCATCTTTTGGCTTACGGACGGTGCATTTCTGGAGTCGCGTCGCAAGCGGGACGCAACTCCTGCAATGCACAGGGGCCACCCTTACATTACATGGTGCGTCACTCCTTACGCCTGCTTCAAGCAGGCGTAAGGAATTGACGTAGCAGCTTTGGGAAAGTGACTCAGTGAAATCTTGTAGATTTCACTGAGTCACTTTCCAGGGGCGTTCCTGTGACGGAACACCCCCCCCCTGCACCGGAACGCCTACATGAAACCTGACGCAGGTTTCATGTGGCGCAGGGCCTTACACCGTGACGCATCTCCATAGATGTGTCATGTTGTAAATGCCTCGTAGGGATGCGCCACGTTTACGCCGCCTTGCGTGACGCAACAGTGGCGTAAACATGGCGCAAGAGGCTCGTAAATCTGCCCCCATGTATATTTCCAAATCTACATCTGCACCTACTGCAACGATAACTTTGCGCTGTCTCTTAATTTCCTTTAATTCATCACTCCACTAAGCTCGTCCCCAAAAACAAGATAACAGCATCTCCCTGGTCCCTAACACCAAAACCTTTTCACACAGGCAAATGCTTGTCGACAATACCCTTTCAACCGCATAGTCCCATGCGTGTAGGTGCTACTATCTCCAGGAGGCGTTTTGACACCCAATATAGGGATATTTCTCTCCTATTTTCGTTTGTCCTTATTTATTTCTCTCCCTCTGTCATGGTTTTCCCTCCACCTCTCAGTTCTTTTGATAGAGCGCGCGAGGCCACCCGACCAATAGTTTTCGCCGTTTCCGGCTTCAGGGCCCATATACTTTTCAAATCACCATATACATCGATCAGGTGACTTCACGAGCTCTACCAAGTTGTGTGTGTGTTCCCTGCTAATAATTTTCAGTGCACCCGACTTACCATCCACCGATGCGGGTACCTAATGACCACAATGAATCAGGGAGCTAGCTGTAAAAGAAAGACAGCAAAATACAAACCCAACCAATAACATTCAAATACTGTTTAAATGACCACGGACAACTGGAAGTTTTAAAATGTTTATCTAAATTCAATATTTTCTTGCATGAGGTACAGTAAAATAAGGCAATCAATAACCAAGATAACGTAAATCACATAGGCATAAAGAAATAATGACAGGGTAATCATTCAAATGTAATATGAAATGCAGATGGGAAATGTTATAAAATCTCAGAAATGTTTAAGCATGGACATTTTATGCATGAATAACTATGGGAGGGCCTATAAAGAGTAGCACGCTTCACTTAAGGTGAATGGGCCTTTGAACAATCTAGGCAATGAAGTTCTAGACCATATCATAAAATTACAGACTGCAATGCAAAATATAATTTCTAACAAGTGAGAAGACATAGGAACAAACTTATGGAAAAATATGTAATTGACTTTCAATAGTTGCGGAAAGGCATGGAAAATATAACATATGCAATGATGAACTTTATTAAAGCAAAAGTCAGAAATTTAGAAGGTGCAAGATTTAAAGAGTTTTCAGAGCAATATTTACCTAGAAAGGTGTGGAAACCAAACCCTGGCCACGGGTCAGTTAAGGACAGGAAACCCTCAAGGAAGGATATCCCTCAAAGGACAGCAGGTGCACAATGGACACCCAGGACAGGACAGGATACCCTCGGAATAGGAATCAGGACAGGACCCTCAGGACAGGACAGCAAACCCTCAGGACAGGACCCTCTTCAGGACAGGACCGGAACCCACAGTTCGGAAGCAACGCCTGCGCTCCACCCGCTCTGCAGCTATCGATCAAGACCCCGATTGGGTCAGCGAACTCCCAGCTAAGTGCTTTGCCAGCACTTTAAGGTTCAGTAGAACCTTAGCCTATGGTCAAATTCGGACAGAGTGCTTCGCAGCGCTCTGTATCTTCAGTCACCTATTGAGTGCGTTGGGTCAGTGACAGGTCAGCTAAACCAGACAAGTCGGACGGTTCACTAGGTGAACCCAGGGTAGATATACAGTTTGGGGACAGTGTACCACCCCCCAATGTTGCAAAGTGTCAGAATCCCTCAATTTCGATTGGTCCTAAGGTAGGATTTGGGTAACACACCAATCACAATACAAGATTTGAAGCCTTCATTAACATATTTGGGTACCGCCTAGCAGGTTTGGGGTTCTCATGAGAACTGTGCAGAAAATTAACATTGTAACACATGAGGAGCAACATTCGCCGTTCTCGTAGCGCAGAGGTGGCTTTCCCAGGCGCATCTTGACTGTGGCTGCCAGCTGGCTGAGTTCCACTGTCCAAAGTGGCCACCTTTCAATGCTCCCTGGTCATGCGCAGAAGAGACCGTCAATATGGCTCCCAATCAGTTTGGACCCCCATTCCCCGCGGTACATGAAAAGTAAGCGAAAACAAGTTAATACATAATAATGTCATTATGAAAATACATCATAGGGTTTGTACTTTTAACTCATCATCAAGAAATAAAACTATTGCATTAAATGTTAGCTACATTGACACAATCACAAGAGCAGTGGCACGAGCAGTACCACATGATAAGCACAGCTATGAATTACGCATGCGCATAACTTTCCCTCCACTTCTGCAGACGCGTCAGGACACGTGAGTGTGGCTGACGCATGCGCAGTAACTAAAATACAAGCGGCGGCCATATTAAAGGACACGGATTAAATTCATTAGAAATACACATAGGCAAGCTTCGGGAACTTTGCCTAAACAAAATAAATGTTAGTAAAACATACGCTTTGTTACCTTATTACACATAAACGAGGTTCTTGACTTCGGCAAGCCGCAAAATATGCGAAGCTTTGCTTCATCAATCCCCTCTTTGATGATATTTACTATCATCACAAATTATAATGGAACCAGATGCCAACTTTCTTTCATACTTTATAAAGTTCTATTTCTTCCAGCAACCGTTCTAACTTTTCTCTCTCAGTTTTAGCAGGGTGAGAAGTCTTCACCTTTTTGTATATCTGATCATTCACTTCCTCTAATTCAATCTCATCCACACTTCGTTTCACTCCTCTTGCATTTACCTCGTGCTTTTTGGTGCGCTTGCGGCATTTACAGCATAAGAAAATGGAAAGTATAATAAGACCTATAATACCAATTGGCATCAGAATTTTGAATAATAAGCTTTTACCTATGCTAGCAAGCCAATGACCTACATTTGAGAGACCATCTACCAGTCTCTTCCAAGCACTATCAACCTCGAGTGGTTTGAGTTCCTTTGCCAAATTAGTAATGTTTTTCACATATCTTTTGATCTGTACACTTTTATCCGGAATATAAGTGCAACAATGTTGCGCCTTCAACATCCGGCAGACTCCGCCCTCTTTCGCTAATAAGGTGTCAAGAGCAAGTCGATTTTGTAAAACCATTGATCTGATCGCAACCATTTCGGTATTGACCAGCAGAAATCCATGAGCTGTTTCAGTAGACAGCACATCTACTATAGTAGACAATTTGCAAATTCTGTGAGTGTTCAGAACCACTCCCACTCCAGGTATCAGTGCACTGAAAATACTACCCATAATTTCACCTATACTTTCTCTTTTACTACGCACTAAGCCATTAGTATCTTCATTGCTTCCAGCTTTTCCATTCACATGGTATATTTTCGGGAAGACAATGCCAAAGTAGCAGCTTCCATACCAGTGATCCGGCAATTTGAAATAAGCCTTGTCCCCACAAATATAATAAATTCCAGGAAACACAGGCTCTGACCCATTTTTGAAACCCCAACCTCCAATTACCTTGTAATTATGTTCGCATTCACTGGAACCAATGAAAACATTATTATAATAGCTAGTCTTCTCGCGGTGAAGACATAGCTTGCCTTTCTTTTCAAAATCCAGCAACAGAGCAGGACCCGCTCCACCAGATGAGGTGCCTTCCATGTTCTCTGCCCACTTTGGCTTTTTCTGACTTTCGTCATTAGCCTTCTTTTGAATTTTAATTCTCCTTTTCTCTGCCATGTTCAGGAACATCTTTTCCTGCTCACGCAAAGAACAAGTCAAGTTATCTCTGTGTGCGTCTGCTATGTCAATGTTACCTATAGTCAGAAAGTAGTCTCCCATATATCTTATGGTGTCAGTTTTGGTATGTACAGGATTCAAGTTCCCACGTATAGGAAGTTCAGAAAAGATCACGTCATTGTTAGAATAATAATACTGTAACGGTCCCCTTTTGTAAAATAAACTAGCTAAAATGCTACAGGAGATTCCATATGTCAATGGCAGGTGATGGTATGTCACGCCTTCAGCCACAGAAGTAGGTAGCTTCATGCAGACATAGCAATCTTCAATTTCCATAGTCTCTACATAGTGTATTAATAAGTTTGCGAAAACGTTTAAGTGTGTCTTGTTCTTAACTCCATGATAATGTAGTCTTCCCTCATCTGATGCTTCTAAGTTCTGTTTTGTTTGTCTCAAAGCTCTTTCATGTCGTGCTACACTCTGTGTTGTTAGCTCCTCATTGTCAGTATTTACAACTTCAGTAGGGACAATGTTAGTATCTTTACTTACAGCAAAGGGAATGAAAATTGTTAATCCTATCCAGATAACTATCAGTACTACTACACTACATATACACACCTTGCAACACGTCTTAAAACGGCTGCAACTAGGTCTACCATTCACCGTTGAATCAGACATTTTGGCTCAGAAGGAGTGTTCTCACCCCTCTTTTTGGCTTTTTACACAACTAGCTTACTTTGTGCAAATTTACGGTGGTTCGTCTTCCTCTTCAGCTGAGTACTCTGGGACGGGTTCTCCGTCGCTCACGTCAGTTATATCAAGATCTTCAAGCTCCTCCAAAACCAGTGTCCATTCAGGAGACTTGTACTTTTTGTTTTGTCTTTTTATTCGTTCACTCCTTCTTTTGGAAGAGTCTTCTTCTTGCTCTGCTATCCGAGCACTTCTTCTTGCTTCTGCACGTTTTTCTTCCACTGTCTTTATCCTTAGTCTCAATCTTTTTACAAACCTAGGCTCAAGGTTGTTTCTTTTCTTTAGTCTCTTAGTCGGTACTTGGACTTCACTTTCTTTTCTTATTCTCTTGTTCTCTTTATCTTGTGGTAATTCTTCTCCACTTTCTTCTCCTACTTCCCTTATCTGGCTAGTTCCAGGGCTAGCATCAAATTCTTCTGCCTGGTTGCTAATCTGGCCTTGTTCAGGAATATTTTGTTTTTGGCTTTCGATTGTCTCTGTTTCTGTTTCTGTTTCCTGAACCCGTTCTTTTAACCCTCTCTGATCCTGTTCAAGCACTTCGATCTCTTGATTTTCTTCTGCTCGAACTATCACTCTATTTCTAGTCTCTCCCTTATCTGCATCAGGTGTTAGCGGTGGTGTATCGAATACCTGCTCTGTCCCTGTCTGACCTTCTCCTTCCTCAGTTTTGATGTGAATCTCAAGCGGCTGAGGTTCTTCGCCTGTGCCTTGCTTTTCCTGACTAGTCCACTCTCTACCTTCACTAAGTCGTTCTCTTGTTCTGATAGGATCTTCGGTCAGATCAATCATCGGTATCCATTCTTCTGGCCATATGCTTGGCAGCTCGTCTTCAGCTACTCCTGGCTCAGTTTCCTGGACCTCTTCCACAGGCTGGTTTCTTGGCAGTTCGTAGTCAACTACTCCTGGGCCAACGTCTGCTGTTCCTGCAACCTGACTGGTGCTGGGCTGCTCGTTGTCAGCTGCTTCTGGACCGGCTCCTGCAGGGTCCTCTGCTGGTTGTCCCTCTTCTGCAAATTCTTTGTCTGGTAATACCTTCTGAGTGTGTCCAGCGTGGATCCACTGGGGAACACCTGCGACCTTCACTGCAGTTGTTGTTACCAGGATTACTTGGCGTTTCTTTCCCCACCTTGGTGCCAGACAATTAGATCGAGTGTGCTTCTTTATTTTGACCCAGTCTCCTGGAACCAAGCTGTGGAGAGGAGTCGTTGGATTGAGGATGCCGTCGTCTCCAATCTGGCGAGAGATAGAACGCACTTGGTCACCCAATCTTCTGCAGTATTCAAGCACTAAATCATCAGTAATACTCAACAGTTTGCTTCCTGGCACCCATGCTTGTCTCATCACTCTTCCCATAATGATTTCATGGGGACTTAGGCCTGTCTTGCGGTCAGGAACACTTCTCAGTCCCATTAGGACCAGAGGCAGGGCCTTCACCCAGGTCATGCCAGTAGCATCTGTCAGCTTTGCTAGTCTGTTTTTGATAGTTCCATTTACTTGTTCCACTATTCCAGAAGCCTCTGGGTGGTATGCACAATGAAGTTTCTGCCTTATTCCAAAGGCCTTACAGAGTTCAGCCAGTATTTCATTCTGGAAATGTCCACCCTTATCTGATTCAATAATGTATGGTATTCCGAATCTAGGTATCAGTTCTTTTAGTAAACACTTCGCTACTGTCAGTGCGTCACTTTGGGGAGTAGGGTAAGCTTCCACCCATTTTGAAAATACGCAAACAATGACAAGGACATATCGCTTCCCTTCACAACGGGGCATGGTGATGAAATCAATCTGTATCCTTACAAAGGGACCCCCTGATCTCCCAATTTTGCTCAGTTCAACCATTGTCCTCTTGCCTGGGTTCATCTGTTGACATGACAGGCACCTCTGGCAGAGGGACTCTGCTACCTTCCTGAACTTCTTACTGTACCAAGTCTGTTGAAATACCAGAATCATGGCATCCCTACCAATGTGTGATCCTTCATGTATTAATCTTGCCATTGTGCCAAGCAAGTGTCGGGGTAACACAGGCATACCAGTTGGGCCCAAAATCACACCATCCACACGTCTCGGTCTACACCCATCCTCCTTCCATTTCTCTCTTTCTTGCCAGGGAGCCGATTCCTGCCACTCTCTCACTTCATCCCACGTAGGCACTTCTTCAAACACCTGAAGCTGGCAGCTGGTTCCTGGCCCCCCTCGTTTTGGATTTACAATATACCGATCTTTGGCACACCATTGGGCCACTCGATCAGCATAATCGTTTCCCAGTGATACTTTGTCCATGCTCCTTTGATGAGCAGCACATTTTACCACTGCCAGTTCTTTGGGCAACTGGATGGCCTCTAAAAGGTCATGAACAACCTTTGCATTCCGAATGGGAGTACCTGAGGAAGTCATGAATTCCCTCTGTAGCCATAATTGGCCAAAGTCATGCACAACTCCATAACAGTACTGACTGTCAGTATACACTGTTATGCGTAAGTCCTTCCCAATTTTGCAAGCCTTTATCATGGCTATCAATTCGGCTACTTGTGCAGACTTGATGTTATATAGGTAACCTGCTTCTTCAATTTTTGTGAAAGACACTACTGCATAAGCAGCACTCAAGCCTCCTAGTTCATGTCTTAGACAGGAACCATCCACAAATGGTTCTTTATCATGTTCAGGCAATGGCGTTTCTTTTATGTCTGGGCGTGGTTTAGTACTGAACTCTGTCAGGTCAATACAATCATGTTCATCATCATCCCCACCTTCTATTTCCAAGGGGTCGGGGAGTAAGGTGGCAGGGTTCAGAATACCGCACCTAACAATGCTTACATTTGCTGCACCCACAAGAATCCTCTCGTATTTAGTCAGCCGACTAGGGGTGAGATACTGTGTTTTAGTTCTGGTCCATAGAATTACCACTCCATGTGAAACATACACGGTCACAGGATGTCCCATGACAATGGACTCACTCTGTTCCAAACTTGCACAGGTAGCAGCTACTGCTTTCAGACAGCCTGGTAACCCAGCAGCTACTGGGTCCAAAGTGGCAGAGAAATAGGCCACAGGCCTTCTGGTCGTGCCATGTTCTTGAGTCAGGACTGACAATGCGCAATTATCGCGAGTGTCACAGAATAGGGCAAACTCTTTGGAATAATCTGGCATTCCCAACGCAGGGGCCGTACACAGACAGTTTTTCAGTCTTGTGAAAGCCATTAGACTTTCATCGTCCCACTCTACAACATCTGGCATTCCTCTCGTGGTCATTTTTATCAAGGGCCTGGCTAAGGCTGCAAATCCCAGAATCCACTGTCTGCAGTACCCTAATACCCCCAGGAACATTCTGACATCTTTTTGAGTACGGGGCAACTGCATCTTTTGAATTATTCTCACTCTTTCTGATGTGACTTTTCTGACACCCTTTTCTATCTGGTGTCCTAGATATTTTACTGATTTCGCACAGAACTGTAGTTTGTCAGGGGCCACTTTATGCCCTTTCTCACACAGATGATTTAGGAGGGCAATGGTGTCAACTACACAGTCCCTGTGACTTTTAGACGCCAGTAGAAGGTCGTCTATGTACTGCACTAACACAGAGTTCCCAGGTAAGATCAAAGTCTCTAGACATTTTTTCAAGATCTGATTAAAGATAGCGGGGCTCTCTGTATACCCTTGAGGGACCCGGTTCCAACAATACACGTGACCTTCGAAGGCAAATGAGAAAAGAAATTTGCTGTCGGGGTGCAGGGGTATCGAAAAAAATGCATGACATAAATCAATCACAGTGAACCATTCAGCATCCCAAGGAATCTGGTACAATATCACTGCAGGGTTCGGGACAATAGGGCAGCAAGGAACTACAATTTTGTTAACCTTTCTCAGGTCCTGCACTACCCTATACTTGCCACTAGGCTTTTTGATGCCCATAATCGGTGAGTTGCATGGGCTGCTCATCACTTCCTGTATGATGTCTCCTTCTAATAATTTTTGTATTTCCAGAGTGACACCTGCTTTCACTTCAGCATTCATTCGGTAGGGCCTAGTGTTAGGATATACTGCATTGTCCTTGATGGCTATCTGTATGGGGTCCACATCTTTCATCAACCCCACATCTTTTCCAGTGAAATCCCACACCTCTGGCTTTACGGCTTCCTGGAGTTCTTGGGGCAAGTCCTGCAGGGTCAATCTTTTAATTTCTGAGTCAGGTCTAAGTAACAATAATTTATAAATGCCATCTTCATCTGGGGTCTGTATTTCAACACCTTTTGGTGTGCAAAAGATGGTACAGTTCATTTTGCACAGCAAATCACGACCCAGTAGATTCACTGGACTGGTGTCACAGACGACAAATCTATGCATCTGTTTAAAATTTCCAATTGAAATCTCCATTGGTTCGGTAACAGGAGTACTAATCAATTGATTAGATACACCCACTACTTGGATATTTTCTCCCGAGAGGGGTAGGTTTGGAACGTCCACTGTTCTTACAGTAGAACGGGTAGCGCCAGTGTCCAACAGAAAGGTGACATCATTTCCGTCAACCTTTCGTTCAATATATGGTCCAGACTGGTCTACCGGCAAGGAAGCGCCAAGTACGCACTCCTCGTCCTCCCCTCTCAGGCCCCGTCAGTCCTGATCATTACAAAGGAAGGTATCATTCAGCAGATACTGCGAAGTTGCTGTATTTCTGTTCTCCCCGCTTTCCCAAACCTCTATCTCTTCATCTTCTGCCTGTCTTCCCCTGTATACCTGCTTGGGTGCTCGAGGCACCTGAACTGTTTTTACCTGGGGTTGAGTCTTTCTTGGTCTTTCTTTCTGCGTCTGTGGAGTTAAATCAGGAGTTTTTTCATTAATATCTACTAATTGGGGACACTCGTTTCGCCAGTGTCCAATTTCGCCGCACTGATGGCAGGGAAATTTTTTCATAGCCTCTTCCCTGCTAAATTTGGGCCGGGGCTTTCCTCCACCCCCTCCCCCAGGACCTTTGTTCTCAGCATTTTTAACCATGTTACTCAATTGTTTTTCCTGCTGTTCTGCGAGCTTCACCTGAGCCCACATCACCTTTTCCTTGAGGGCCTTTTTCTTTTCTGCCATCTCATCCTCGCAGTACTTAGCGTACCGCAGGACCTCATCCATTTTCTTAGTATGCCAACAGATTTTATTATCTTTTATCCACTGACAAATTTCAGGTCTTAAACCATTTACAAACCTGTAAATAAAGTGCGTCATATCCTTCAGGTCGATGTTATCAATACCACTGTATGTTTTAAATACCTGCAATAACCTCTCATAGAAGGAGTGCACTGTCTCGTCCCTTTCCTGTGTTGTTCTATCTATTTTTGTCCAATCAGTTTCCTTTGCGGGCACCTTTTCTTTCAAGTGCTGAATTACCTGCTCATATTTTCGCATGACATCCTTTGATGGCTCCCCTGTTTCTTTATTTCTTGGGTACTCCTCACTCGGCCAGTCTATGTTTATTTTACACTGGGTCCATAAATCTACTGGAACCACAATGTCGAAAAACCCATCCAGGTCTTTCCACAGACATTTCTGTACCTTCACGAACCTTTCCACCTGCCTGTACCAGTCAACTGGTTTCTCTCGTAATTTTGGAAAATCGTTCGTGAAGGACACAATATCCTGCCTAGACCAGGGCACATGCACATATTTCCCTCCTGGAACTTCGCGCATGGGGCATAACTGCTCAGGTTTTTCTACCTCTCTTAAAGCAAACTCAGGAGTCACTTGTCGGGAGCGAACCTCTTCTCTCTTTTTCGCCCACCTGCTTCTCCATCTTTCCACATCTCCCCATTTCTGCAGTACCCCCATTAATTCTTTAATCTGCAACTTCTTCCCTGCCACATTCAGGTGTTCTATATCTTTGTCTGAGAAGTCTGCTCTGTACGGTTTCTGTAAGGGCTTGGATTTTGAGATATCTACCCCCATACTAACTGCTGTTTCGGTCAGTTTTTCGTGGAGCACTCTGGTGTTCCTTGTAAAGCTTTTACATATGAACGACAATTCTTCTTCAGAGTAGGTATTCAATCGATCCAACCCCACATTTCCTGCCATTAATTCTTCTATTTCGACCCTCAGCTTGTAGAGGTCTAAAGGTTTTGTTTGCGGAGTCTGCTTCTCTAATTCACGACTCCAACTCTCAATTTCATCCGGAGTTACCAGAGAGACATTCCTAGTACCTGTTGCTGTCTCTAATTTAATTTCTTTTGTATTAAAAGGGTTATGCCTCTGCTGTATTCCCTTTCCAGTCTGTTTGTTTGGCAATTCCAAGAACGCAACTTCAGACTCGCACTCACTGGACTGATCATCTATGATGATCGGTTCCTGTCTCGGGGCTGCCATGACTGGGGTCATAACTGGAGTAATCGGATTTCCCTGACCATTTCCGTATAACGGGACCACCGGTCCAATAGTTACTGGAATAGTCAATGCCTCAGGACTGGTATTTAACTGGGAAATTTTCTGAATTATTTCTGTCCTTTGTCTAGCTAGAGCCTCTTGCTCCTTTTCCACTAGTACCCTTCTTAAAGTTGTGTCATGTAATATCTGTGGGGTCAACGGAGGAGTAAAACTCGGGGCAGTAGGATGCGTTTCACTTGGTCCTCCCCCATAATTAGGTTTCGGGAATAAAGTTCCAGTATTAAAGGACCTGCGCTCTTCCCCATATGGAGGTTGAACAAAAGGCAGTCCTGAATTCGATGGTTTCTCTTCGCTTTCATACAAGGATCTGGGAAAAAAGATTTTCGTACGTGAATATTTTTCTTCCTGGCTCGCGGGCACTTTGGGATATATATCCCTTGTTTCCGTCGGTTCGGGTTTTTCAGGATAGGGCAATACTTGACCACCCCCTCCCAGTCCCAGGGACCTGTCTTCTTCCTTTAGGAAGTGGCGTCGGGGAACATCTCCTACACTGGAAGGTCGGGTTCCCTCATTGTAAGGTGGCGGACTTCTGGTACAGATGTCATCCATTAGTTCATCATCTGAATCCCCCAGGGCCCCCCAATGCTTACATTTTTCAGTACTTTTCTCACCCGCTCCAATGTTATGACATGCCGGCATCATGGGAAACAGACCCTCAACAATCATGCTCTGCCTCCACTGTTTCATCCTTTTATCCCTGGATTCCTGTTTCTGCCTGGGGTACCACTTGGTCAAACCCTTGTCCATTCGGGGTCTTTCTCTTTCAAAAGCCTCAATCTCCCATTCCTCTAATGCCTCATACTGCGTTAGTCTCGGTCTGGGATGCAGTTCATTCATTCGGGTTCTTAAATTAAATAAGATCCTACCATTGAAAGTACCATCTAACGGAAAAGCCAATACTCCGTCATCTTTTGTGTACTTCACCCAATTCTCCAACCACACACAGGTATTGTACCCTCGGTCAAACATCATGAATGAGGCAGGAGTATTAGGTGGTGGGACAAGAACACCTTCCCTAGATTTAATCGGTTTGTCCGTTTTAAAATAATTTTTCACCTTACTTACAAGGGACAATTTTCTCTTGGTTCCGTACATAATATCGTATCTATTAGTCTTCCACTGATCCCTTTCAAACCCTAGGTGCCTTGGATCAGGTCGAGTTCCTGTAGTCTGCGAGTGCCACATACGACTTCTACACTAAACTTTGTTTACAAACTACCTCCAATCGGAACGCGCTTCTGAAATCCGTGCAACCAATGGGTGCGCGATACTAAATAAGCTCCGCCAATGGGTGCGCGGCCCCCTTCGTGAGACAGTTCCCACGCTCCGGCGCTCACCCCTCCTTTACAATTCCAGCTCCACTACCCACCCGCTGCTTTCAACCAATCCCAGCGCGGCACAAAGTGACGTCAGAGGCGCTTCGCGACTGACTCCCTCCCTTCACAAGGTAACGGAAACTTTCTTTCTTTTAAAGTGCTCAGTGCTTGGTTATTTTACAACAAATACACATTCGCCACAGTGTTCAAGTGTCTAGACAGAGAAAGAATCGTTTTACTGCAAGTAAACTACTTCCATTTACTTTTCACTCGCTGCGGGCAGATCTCTTCCGCCTACCCTTCACTCTAGCATCGGTGAACCTGTTATTCCCCTAAACTCATCCACTTCTTTCCGGGATATATTCCGAGCTTAAGGTTTCTCAGCGGACCCCTCTGCTTTCACGCTAGCTCCGAGGAACCTGCTACTCTTCCGATGTGACCCTTACTAGGTTACGCCACTATGGGAATTTTGCCAATGAACCCCGTTACTGTCATTTATTCACACATGTATTCAGAAAACCCTAGTTAGTGCTTCCCGGTTATCCTAACCTGCACCTAACTTTCCTCGAACCTGTGACCTCAGGACAATGGATTCTATTCACCACTTGCCCTTTCAATTCCCCGGGGAGTTCGGACAACACGAAACGATACGGTTTACAAATGCATGGATTAGTACATATAGCAATATAAGAACAAGAATAAAAACAATGCAAAAATTCATGAGTTTCAGCAGCGTATTCACAAGAGAATGATCAGGTCTCTTAGAACAGCCGCTCTTCTAGCAGCATCAATATAATAGCAGCTTCCGACTCAACTAGTCCAACTAATCCCTGCCTTACTCTCAACTAGTCCCTAACCATCCTCTAGCAACCAGAAAACTGATAGAGCGCGCGAGGCCACCCGACCAATAGTTTTCGCCGTTTCCGGCTTCAGGGCCCATATACTTTTCAAATCACCATATACATCGATCAGGTGACTTCACGAGCTCTACCAAGTTGTGTGTGTGTTCCCTGCTAATAATTTTCAGTGCACCCGACTTACCATCCACCGATGCGGGTACCTAATGACCACAATGAATCAGGGAGCTAGCTGTAAAAGAAAGACAGCAAAATACAAACCCAACCAATAACATTCAAATACTGTTTAAATGACCACGGACAACTGGAAGTTTTAAAATGTTTATCTAAATTCAATATTTTCTTGCATGAGGTACAGTAAAATAAGGCAATCAATAACCAAGATAACGTAAATCACATAGGCATAAAGAAATAATGACAGGGTAATCATTCAAATGTAATATGAAATGCAGATGGGAAATGTTATAAAATCTCAGAAATGTTTAAGCATGGACATTTTATGCATGAATAACTATGGGAGGGCCTATAAAGAGTAGCACGCTTCACTTAAGGTGAATGGGCCTTTGAACAATCTAGGCAATGAAGTTCTAGACCATATCATAAAATTACAGACTGCAATGCAAAATATAATTTCTAACAAGTGAGAAGACATAGGAACAAACTTATGGAAAAATATGTAATTGACTTTCAATAGTTGCGGAAAGGCATGGAAAATATAACATATGCAATGATGAACTTTATTAAAGCAAAAGTCAGAAATTTAGAAGGTGCAAGATTTAAAGAGTTTTCAGAGCAATATTTACCTAGAAAGGTGTGGAAACCAAACCCTGGCCACGGGTCAGTTAAGGACAGGAAACCCTCAAGGAAGGATATCCCTCAAAGGACAGCAGGTGCAGAATGGACACCCAGGACAGGACAGGATACCCTCGGAATAGGAATCAGGACAGGACCCTCAGGACAGGACAGCAAACCCTCAGGACAGGACCCTCTTCAGGACAGGACCGGAACCCACAGTTCGGAAGCAACGCCTGCGCTCCACCCGCTCTGCAGCTATCGATCAAGACCCCGATTGGGTCAGCGAACTCCCAGCTAAGTGCTTTGCCAGCACTTTAAGGTTCAGTAGAACCTTAGCCTATGGTCAAATTCGGACAGAGTGCTTCGCAGCGCTCTGTATCTTCAGTCACCTATTGAGTGCGTTGGGTCAGTGACAGGTCAGCTAAACCAGACAAGTCGGACGGTTCACTAGGTGAACCCAGGGTAGATATACAGTTTGGGGACAGTGTACCACCCCCCAATGTTGCAAAGTGTCAGAATCCCTCAATTTCGATTGGTCCTAAGGTAGGATTTGGGTAACACACCAATCACAATACAAGATTTGAAGCCTTCATTAACATATTTGGGTACCGCCTAGCAGGTTTGGGGTTCTCATGAGAACTGTGCAGAAAATTAACATTGTAACACATGAGGAGCAACATTCGCCGTTCTCGTAGCGCAGAGGTGGCTTTCCCAGGCGCATCTTGACTGTGGCTGCCAGCTGGCTGAGTTCCACTGTCCAAAGTGGCCACCTTTCAATGCTCCCTGGTCATGCGCAGAAGAGACCGTCAATATGGCTCCCAATCAGTTTGGACCCCCATTCCCCGCGGTACATGAAAAGTAAGCGAAAACAAGTTAATACATAATAATGTCATTATGAAAATACATCATAGGGTTTGTACTTTTAACTCATCATCAAGAAATAAAACTATTGCATTAAATGTTAGCTACATTGACACAATCACAAGAGCAGTGGCACGAGCAGTACCACATGATAAGCACAGCTATGAATTACGCATGCGCATAACTTTCCCTCCACTTCTGCAGACGCGTCAGGACACGTGAGTGTGGCTGACGCATGCTCAGTAACTAAAATACAAGCGGCGGCCATATTAAAGGACACGGATTAAATTCATTAGAAATACACATAGGCAAGCTTCGGGAACTTTGCCTAAACAAAATAAATGTTAGTAAAACATACGCTTTGTTACCTTATTACACATAAACGAGGTTCTTGACTTCGGCAAGCCGCAAAATATGCGAAGCTTTGCTTCATCACTTTCACCAGCTCTTTACCTCTTATCCCTTTTCTCTATCTTCTTTTCTTGTTCCATATGCGCTGCTCTCTCTGCACCCCATTCCCTTTCACTTTTCCTGAAGAATAAACACAGATCAATGTCCCAGGCATGATCTGTATTAAAAAACAAATCTAAATAGGCAGGCTCTAAAAATAATTTCAGCTGGTGCAGGACAGAATGATCCCCATCCCCCTCTCCGGGTCCCGGTGCCACTGCACCGCCCTTACCCCTGGTAACTACACCCTTGCGTGCGACCAATGATGAGTGGGGATGCATTAAAAACGGACTCGGTGTTTGTAAGTTCATTATGGCATTGGCATGAGTTAATTCATCAGCGTGTATTCGTGCCTCTCTTACTTTAATGCATATATCACAGTGGAGTCCAGGATATTATATCTGAGCTTATAATTGTCTATGTGCACTTGCACAACTGGCATGAGATAACATTCTAAGGAGCATGCTTAGTGTCAAAGATGTATTATTCATAGTTGCGCCGGCTCTCCGTCTCGCTATGAACGCATTACAGTTTCTGCTCTGTCCCTCGGCTTTTCAATACTGTGGCCAGTAGCAGGTTAGCAGGACACAACCGTCGCTTCTGGATGCAGTGTTATCAGCAAACCTTTTTCCATCTTGTTGCTTCTCGTTGGTGTTGATTGCTCTCGGTTTGCTAAAATGTGCTCACTTGTTCCGAGCAGAATGTAATATCGAGGGGATGTGCGCCTCCCATGATATGAAAGGTGCACAGAGGGAAGAAATGTGGGACTGTATCAAGAAGAGAAGCACTGTCTGAGTGCAGAACAAAGTGCCTGTTTTCTGCGTTTGAGGGGCCGTATGGCTGAAATGTGGCTCATTATCTGCCACAGATTTCGTCTGACAGGTGTCTTGAGTAGTTCAAGAGTGGGAGCAGTGCAATTTTACCACCATAAGAAGAGTTAAATGGTTGATTGCCTAGGAAACGATCAAGTAATGTTCTGTGTAAGGGTGGAAATGCAACAACATTTGTTGACAAATCTAAAATAAACAACAGAAAGTAACACAATAGCATACACAAAGCCACATAACAACACATATAAAGATTATCATGACACATCACAACAAAACAGTCAATATGGAATGCAAGACAACTACTGCAGTCCAAAACAACCAAATCACATTGCAGTAACGCAGCACAAAAAAGGCAGATTGAAAAAAAAGAGAATACATCAGCATCACTGCAAAACACCCCACAGCAAATATGCCTACATGTTTACCTCACCTTACCACCGCCAGAATCCTGTTATCATAACATAGTGGTAAAAGGTAATTAGAGATTAGCGCCTGTCAAAAATGTTTCGTGATTTTACCCCAGTGACTATATGTAATTTCAAATTTCCCTGAGTTAATGCTTACATTTAAGATAGAACAATTTGAAATCAGAGTGAGGCAATTTCTGCTCATGGTTTCAACTTATGGTGTTAGAATTTCATTCAGTAACTAGGAAAAATCCTGAAATTAATACACAAAATGTAGACATCGCAAAAAGGAAACAAGCATTTGCAATGCAATAGGTCTCGCAATTACGAGAGTTTGATCTATAGGCACTGTAATGGCAATGCCTTTTATTTGTGTGTTGTTTTTAAAACGGATAAATACACAGAATTGTCATTTACAATGCCATTAGCTTAAACTCTTGCAAATGTGAGACCTATTGCATTGAAAATGCTTGTACAATAGGCTTTGCCAATCTGAATGTTCATCTTCAGTACTTCTTCAGTTGGAGACCAGATCAGTTATCATTGGCAATGAATGCTTTTCTTCAGGCCTGGTATCGTGTCTTTAATAATATTGAAACTTTACTTCATTCAAACACTAGAACAAGCTATATTATTGTCCATAAATCTTCACTCAAACAACTTTCAGGCCAGAACCAATAGGTAAAATTCAGAAGACATTATCAATCCATAAGCAGTTGAAAATGTTGCTGTTCACTTCCCACCATGCGAGCTGTCTTTTGGGCAATATTTGTTTTGTCAGCTGCATTTGCTCTCGCCGGCACGTCAAAGTGTGAGCGCACCGCACAGGTATCCCCATTCAAACATAACCCACAGACAGTGAAAATGTGGAGGCCATTAAGTTTTCAGGATGTCAGACCCTTGCCACTCAAACAGCTGATCAGTCAAGTTAGATATCTTGTTTAGGAACTTGTGACTGGCCGGGTCAGCACCTAATTTACACAATCTATTGTTGTATATACACCAGGAAAAGGCTTGAGGTGTATAACTCAACTCATATTTAGACCAATGTTCTCAATTTTTGGGAACGAAAAGTAGTATATACATTTCAATGATATCTGGATGTATCTGATGAGTTTCTGATAGATTTGGGAGAGGTACAGATGTTAGGCACGTCTGGATTAAGGTGGATTTTTACCTATTAACCGTTATTTGTACAGACATGCTATTTCAAAAATGCAGGAACAGCTATTTTTTAGGCAAAAAGACTTCAACAAGAAACAAGCATGTTGTGTATGTGGGACGTGTCTGACCCCTGCTGCTAGATGCCATTGCTAGGGTATATGGTCAAAATATCGAGTCCAAAATATCGAGTAACATAAATATCGACTCCAAAATATAGAATGGACAAAATATCGAATGGACAGAATATAGACATCAAAAATATCGTTTTTAAGGTAAGTAATGAAATATCGATTTTAAAAGTATAGAAAGTCAAAATATCGAAGGACATAATATAGGTTATTAAAAATATCGATTTTTTAATAATATCGATTTTTTTAAGTGTTTTGTATGTTTGTATATGTGTGAAAAGTGTATATTTTTTTGTAATTTATTTTAAGTAATTAATTTTATGTTATTTAATTTTTGCGTAATTTAATTCTGTAGCGGGTTGTGGGTTTATAGGGGAATAGGGCGGGAAGTACTTCAATTATCATTAATTAAATATGTTAATTAATTTATTGTTATTTTTTTAATACATTGTTAATTCATTTTTAATTGGTAATTAATTCATTCTTAATTGATAATAAATTTTTATTAATTGA
Source organism: Lissotriton helveticus (assembly GCF_964261635.1). Taxonomy (NCBI): domain Eukaryota; kingdom Metazoa; phylum Chordata; class Amphibia; order Caudata; family Salamandridae; genus Lissotriton; species Lissotriton helveticus. The sequence goes on from NC_136061.1 coordinate 1,453,788,381, forward strand.
TAATTATGTGAATAATATTAATTTATTTTCTGTAGCGGGTTGTGGGTTTATAGGGGAATAGGGTGGAAAGTAATTTAATTATAATTAATTAAATATGTAAATTAATGTATTGGTATTTATTTTGAATACATTGTTAATTAATGTTTAATTGGTAATTAATTAATTCTTAATTGATAATTAATTTTTATTAATTGATAATTATGTGAATAATATTAATGTGTTTTCTGTAGCGGGTTGTGGGTTTATAGGGGAATAGGGTGGGAAGTAATTTAATTATAATTAATTAAATATGTAAATTTATTTATTGGTATTTATTTTGAATAAATGGTTAATTAATTTTTAATTGGTAATTAATTAATTCTTAACTGATAATTAATTTTTATTAATTGATTAATTGATAATTATGTGAATAATATTAATTTAATTTCTGTAGTGGGTTGTGGGTTTATAGGGGAATAGGGTGGGAATTAATTTATTTATAATTAATTAAATATGTTAATTTATTTATTGGTATTTATTTTGAATAAATTGTTAATTAATTTGTAATTGGTAATTAATTAATTCTTAATTGGTAATTATTTTTTATTAATTGATTAATTGATAATTATGTGAATTATATTAATTTATTTTCACTAGAGTGGGAATACTAAAATTTATCCCTACGCTATCCAACGCTTTCCCCACTGTTGCACTCACTGGAGTGGGAAGAGTAATTTTTACCCCTACGCTATCCAACGCTTTCCCTACTGTTGCACTCTCTGGAGTGGGAATAGTAATTTTTACCCCTACGCTATCCAACGCTGTAAAGTAATATTGGTGTAGGTTAAAAGATATTTTGACAGTTGGACTGTCAATCCAGACCGAAAAATCAATTTAGTGTAATGACTGCCCTACTTCCATCTGTGCTGCTGTCAGAGAAAAACACCATAAATTATCTAGTTATCTAAGATACCTTAATAGGATTTCAATGTATGCGCTCCTCAAAGTTCAATCTCAGGCATGTGGATGATTAGACAAAATGAATGCAGCTGTGTGGAGGTCAAGTACTTTTTAGTGGAAGCACACAACTTTTGTCCAATCAAAACATGTACTCCTGGCTCCTAACATGTGGGAGGAGCAAAAGCCCCACTCTGGTGATGCTCACATAATTGTTTGGTGACAGCTAGTCAAGCCAGACCATAACAAAAGAATGTAAGCACATACAGTATATATCAGAAAATATTTTTATGATGTACATTATAATAATCAGGATATCTCCACGGTAGCCAAGCAACAATTTACAAATCCACCTTACATTACACTGTGTTCCATCCTGCTATTTCTGATTGTGCATATTCTATATTCTGGGAATTTTGATAATTTCTCACCAGCTTTTTCATTGGTTTGGGGTGATTGTGTTGCTCTAAAGTGTGATATTCTCAACACAAGATAGCGACTTTATAAAACCATGTTGAAAATGTATGCATTATCCTGCAAAAGGCAACTTCCATGTTAACATCTTTACATCAATTTCTGTAACTCTGTACCTTATCGATACCAAAAGACCACCCACGGATGGAAGCTCCAAAGCAGGGCAGAGAAGCAGGACATTCCAGACACCTCTGTAGTAGGAAGCATGCAGAGGTTCCTTCCACTTCAAAGTAGGCATCAGGTGTCTTCAGTACACTTCTGGACCTGTGGATCCTTCAGAAGAAGGACATCCTGCTGCCCTGCTGCTTGAGGCCTGCCATGCTTACTGGGAAAGAAGATTAGACCTGCACCCTTTTCCCCAGACTGAAGTGACTCAAAGGGTCTGCTGACTGACCTCTTGTTCTGAATTACATTGACACAACAAGCTCCAAAGTTCTCTCTGCAACTGTCAGCTGACGTGATGCAACTGGACCTGCCTGGACCTGCCTCTGGGTCTGCCTGAGCCCTGCTGGCTACTGCTGGAGTGAGCTCCTGATCCCCAAGGGATCCATTCCCTTGGTGTGGCATCAGTTGTGTTCCTCCTTGAAGAAAAGGTGAAATCCTGAAGTTTTTGGCTCTTCGCGACCCTGAATGGGCCAGTACGCGCTAAGATATTGCCTCCTGCTCTGAGCGCCAATGTGAAACTCCGGTGAACCCAAGACTTCATGCTACAGGAACCACCAACAACAACCTGCTATGGGAGATCTGCACTTCAAGCTACAGCACTGAAAGCCCATGGTGATCACCAACACAAATCTCCAGCAACTACCGACCGTGTAGGCCGGCTTGCTCTTCACATTACAGCGATGAGCATCCACAATGCTCACCCTGATCTTTGCGTCCTCTTCCATTGTGAACTGGACTCTTCCTGATGGACTTTAGAAGGTAACATTTTAGCAGAACTAATCTGGGCCCTGTATCTGTCCCATACTCCATCATGGTTGGCCTGAACTTGTGATTTTGTCGTCTCGTGGCCCGCACTATTTGCCATCTCGAAACTCCAGCAACCAACAGTGATGAACGGCATTATGAAATCTGCACTTCGCGCTACAGCTTTACCAATCCAGGGTGACCGTCAACGCGAATCTTCAGCAGTGACCATCCATGCTGCCCAACAGGACATTCATGCAATAGTGATAACAGTTCACAATGCCCAGCCTACTATTTGCCCTTCTGCGATGACCATCAATAAAGCTATTTGTGCTGGATTTTAAAAGGTAACTTTTTCAGCCTGAATAACCTGGTCCCTGTATCTGTCGCAAAATACCATCACGGTCGGCTTGAACTTGCGACTGTTGTCCCAGTCCAGAGTGTCAGTTAAACTCAGTTGGCACTTTTTGCTTTTGGCGCTACACTTACCTTAAAAATTTGAATTTGCTTATCTCTGGTTATACTAACTGGATTTTTGTTGTTTGGGTGTCAAATAATGTATTACATTTGACCCTATTTTTTTGTTCTTCTTAAGTATATTATCATATACATTGGACCCAGTGTGTTCAATAATTTCACTCCCATGCATTTAGAAGGGAAAGCCATTGGGTCTTTCATACTCCTAGGAAACATTTGTGAGTGAGTGTTGGAGCTAGACAGAGACAGGAGCTGCAGAAGCTATGTAGCATGTCTGACCCTTGCACTCCAAAATCATCCACAATGTGCTTTTACTTTCATAACCCTAAGCCATCACAAAGGAAAATCAACTGGGGCCTTTGACAGCCATCACTATCTGCTATTGATTTGCTGCTGTCACCACTGTTACTCCTGATCTTTATCTGTTTTTGTTTCACTTGCAAACATGAATCAAATCAATAGAAAGAGGTGCTTTATCTCCTTCACCAGCAAATGTGTTGGGTCTATGCATAACAAACTCCTATTTATAGCAATATCAGTTATTGAGTTTCTTGCTAGTATTACAAACTTCTTTATGATGTGGCAACCTAGACTTCCTTGCAAAGCCCAATATTATGTGAGCAAAGGCATGCCTGAACAGACACACCCACATCAAAAGCAAGCACATCACAGAAGAAAGAGGGGAGGGCTTTCAAATGAGCAGTCTTATTCCACTTTGTGACAATGTAAGTAGTGCAATCAAGGAAGGGTAAGGTAGAAAGTAATGGCAGAGGAAGGAAGGGTTGAGATGTCCAGTTTGGTGTTGGCCTCTTCCGGTATGTTGCAGGCACTTCCATCTCTTTGAAAACCTTTCAGCCTTTCACACCCTACATTTGAATTCAATCATAATTATCATTTTTTATATTTGTTGTAATGAATAGCCAGATAGTATGGAGAAGATTGCTGAAGAACCTAATGGCTCCTCCTCCATTTCTCCTGCTATCTTGACTAACATCATCCCCCGATTTTGTTTTACGAAACCGACAGACACCTTTTGTCTTTCTAGCTAGAAATTAAAGGAAGAAGGAAAGCTTTGGAGCTATCCCAAGAAGGGCCAGCAAAATAGGTCAAGTACCTATAGTAATAGAACACATGTTTAGGTTTGGGACTCCTGCAGTGATTCTGCAGTGATGTCTTAGCCCTACACCATATCGTCCATCTCTTTTTGATCAAAACTCAAATAGATGTCGTCTGTAGAAAATACGAAAGTCAGAATGGAAGTGAACCCACTGTATTAAACAATCCAAAATGTGGCCGTGTTAAGAAACCCCTACAGAAAATAAGGGACAGAGGCCTTCCATCTTGAGACCTAGGCCCTGATGTACAAAAGCATTAAGAGTCGGTAAATGAGTGCAATTGGCTTTGTGACTGCTGGAAATGCTATCTAAGATGTCTTAAGGATTGATTTCTTAATTTTGCACAAAGAGCAGGCAAAATAAGGAACCTTTATTTTTTAAGGATTCTTAAAAACAGAATCTGTATTTGATCATTTCCAATCTTATGTGCATAGCACTTGCAATTAGGAAATATGTGCAAAAGATGTCTTTAGTACGCACTAATTATCATCGATTGGAAGCAAGAACTAATCAGGTTTAAAATATACCCCTTTAATCTTTCAAAATAGCTTGTTTTCTATGCTGTGGTGAGACAAATGTGCATCTTAGCTGGACAACGGTGGCGAAGGAGGAGAAAGGAAACATGTTTTTTAATGCGTGTCAGTTTGTTTGAGCAAGCAGAGGAGAAAGTGTACACTAAGTACAGGTTGAGCAGGAATTTCATTATGGATATTATGGAACAGCAAAGTATGCGGCCCTCCTGGCCTTTGCATGCACCCCCCCTCCTTGGGGCTGCTGAAGTGTTAACTTGACTCAGCACTAATACGAAAAACATTTTTAAATGTACAGCAAGCACTTATTTATAGGTCAATTGCAGTTAGGGAAAGGAAGTAAATAGGCCCTTAACTTTAGGAACACCTTCATTTTTAAAGACAGCAAACATGTAGAAATAGTGTATTTCATTGACCTGCAGGACCATTTCACCCTATAAATCAAATTATAGCAGTGTATTCAGAAGTATTTTTCTTAAAGCAACATTAGTTTAGAAACTTTCATGCTTCCCCCTCCCACCCTGACAACAATGCCATAGTGATTACATCCAAGCACAGGAGATGGTTTTGAACAGCATTCATCCCGAAGTCATGTTTTTTGAGTTCCTCTTATATGTGATAAGGAAGAAAAAGGAGGGTAATTGAAATAAAACAATTGCCCACGGTAACACAATTTGTATAAGTGGAGAAGCTGTGATTCATCCCAGGTTTTCTGGCTTCACTTAGCGTAATTGAGTTCAGCTACTAAATATACTTACTTTGCTTTCCCTACACTGACTTTACACCCCCGCTGGCATCAGTGCAGCCCTTGGTCACACCAATGAGCAAACTTTGCGGCCCTTGGGAAATTATTTGGTAGTACCCAGGTTATAGAAGAATCCAACCCAAATATTGGGTGTCTAACAAACAATACCCGTGCCATACCCACACATATATAGGTACTTTGGGGGTCATTAGTATAGCGGGCGGACTATGTCATGATTGAAAGAGAATTAATTCCCCAACTTAAAATACCACAGAGCGCGTTTGCACAGTTGTGAATGAAGGAGGCGTGGCCTATGGTGATATGTCTGCAAACACACCCTGTGGCGCGTTTTAAGTTAGAGAATTAATTCCTCCTCAAACCTGTGGGTCCCTGGGGGCCAACTAGCCCACCAGGTCCCTCCAGTATGCGCCAGGAAGCTGTGTTGCAGAGAGGTGTTCAGAGGCCATGCCCCTTTTTACAACACTCTGCAACGCAGCTCCGTGGCACTTACTAGAGGTACCTGGTGGGCTAGTTGGCCCCCAGGGACCCTCAGTATTGACAAGGAATTAATTCCCCAACCTAAACCGCGCCACAGGGCATGTTTGCACACATGTGAACTCAGGCCCCGCCCCCTCCCTTCACCCTTCACCATTGTGCAAACGCGCCCCCTGGTACGTTTTAAGTTGGGGAATTAAGTCCCTTTCAATTCTGGGGGTCCCTGGGCTCCAACTAGCCCTCCAGGTACCTCCAGTAAGCGCCACAAATGCGTTGCAGAGAGGTGTAAAAAGGGACGTGGCCTGGAGCATCTCTTTGCAACGCAGCCCTGTGGCGCTTACTGGAGGTACATGGTGGGCTAGTTGGCCTCCAGGGACCCTCAGTGTTGAAGGGGAATCAATTCCCTAATTTAAAACGCGCCACCGGGAGCGTTGACAGAGTGTGTTTGAGAGGGGGCGGGGCCTAGGGACGATTGCGTCTTTAAAAAAAATAAAAAATTGAAAGGGGGCCTGTGGGTTTCCCTGCTCTCGCTTCAATGAAGCAAAGCAGTTTGCAATGGCAGGGTGGGAGTCACGAGGCTCCCGCCCTGCCATTGCAAACAGCAGTGTCCTAGGGGTGGGCACCCTGGGACACTGCAGGAGCCAGCCCTGGGGGGTGGCGGTCCCCAGGGCCTAGACAACGCTCCAAGAGGGGGGCTGTGTGGCCCCCTCCCACATTTTTCAGAAGCCCCAGGGGTGGTGGTCCCCGGGGCTGGGGGGCCTCAGAGCCCCCTTCACCAAATCTTTTTAAGCCCGGGCGGTGGCAGTCCCCAGGGCTGGGGGACCTGAGAGCCCCCCACCCATTTCAAACAAGCCCCGGGTGGTGGCGGTCCCCTGAGCTGCGGGGGGCTGTGAGCCCCCGGCCTATATTAAGGTTACAGCCCCGGGGGGTGGTGGTCCCTGGGGAAGTGTGGGGGGATTGGGACATCTCCCCACACAATTTTTTGAAAATGGCCCCGGGATTTGCCCCCCCCTGGGGCTAATAACCTTCAAAGTGCGGGGGCCCACCCTCCGTTTTTTTTTCCAGCAGTGGGATGCGATTTAAAAAAAATAATAATCATTTTTGGGCCTTGGGGGTCCCTGTGGGACCCCCGGAGCAGGCCTATGGGGTCAGGGTGTGTCTACCCTGCCCCCTTTTCACGTTTTGCAGCGTTTTTTGGGGGTTTCTTGTGCCGATGGCTGCCAACACTTCCTGATTTGGATTGTTAACAGCCAATTAAAATACAGCTCAAGCACGGAGGGTGCACGTAGACTGCGCATATGGTATGAGGATAGGTACGCGGATACACCGCACCCATAGATATATAAATGATTTTAACTGTCATTTTCTCAGGAACTACAGAACAGATTTACACCAAATAAGCAAAAGACATGAGTCTGAACCAAGAACTACCTCTTTGCCAAATTTGGTGTAATTCCGTTCAGCAGTTCGGGCTGTAGCTGCGGCTAAAGGTCCTTTGGGAAATTGCATGGGGAAAACGTGTTTTGGGACCCTCCTTTTTTCTCGGCCCCCGCTTGATGATTCATCGTGAATCATCGTGAAACTTTAAGGATAGGAGCGGATCGGAGCTGGCCAAAAGTTTGGGGCTTTGAGATAGATGCTGCGACTAATGTCACAGTGGCTGGTATATATTAGGTGAACTAGTGATAGAAATTGCAAATTGAACATTTAGCTGTCGTGTTTTGGGTGGCTCATCTTGTAATACTGCTCCACTTTCACGCCTTGTTTCATGTGAGCAGCTTGTCTTGGGAGCAGAGCTATTTCTTTCCCCTGTTAGTGGTTGGCTGCTTTCCAGTGATGCATCAGGAATAGTTTGATCTGTAATGATTGACAGTGAAGACATGTTAATGAAATACGTAAAGACATACAATGAAAGTCCATATTAATAGGTTTTGGGGAAATTTCTGGTTATCAAATAAATCATGATAAAACCGAGGTAATACACTGGAACATGTCTACTCCACAAATTGAGTCTAAAAGGAAAATAAAATACCTGGGGATCCAAGTCTTAGAGAATACTGATGATATCGCCCAGGTAAACTTGGATCTAAAAACCAAGGAGATGAGGAAATTATTGAAGTCCTGGAGTTACTTATCTCTTACTTTTATGGGGAGAGCTAATGTAATAAAAATGGCCATCCTACCAAAATTTATTTTTGTTTTTAACACAATACCTCTGGAGTTTGATTCACGGAGTTTAAAGAAAATACAGGGTGAGGTAAATTCTTTCATTTGGGCGTCTAAGGGTGTTAGGATAGCTTGGAAGAGGTTGACCCAGAAAAAAAACCAAGGTAGGATAGCTAGCCCGGATCTTTTGTCATATTATAAAGCTTTCCACTTTAAGAACATAAGGCACCTCTTTCAGGAATATGAGTCATACCCTCCCTACTGGAAAGCAGTAACTAAACATGACCACTGCCTTTACAAGTTCGGCCATCAAAAGTTCTTCAAAACAATTAGATTAAAGGTGCCAAGATCAGCCTTTAAGCTATGGTCCGACATAAGGACTCTATGGTGATACCCAAATTACAGTCCGCAAGCACCGATATGGAACTCTCCAGGAACCCCCGAGTGCCTGAAAGACTCACTAGCACAATCTCTGAAAAGGGTGGGGATTACCAAGTGGGGAGAGTTACTGAATTTTGGGAAATTAAAACCTTGGGACGAGGGTAACGGAAAGGACGAAGAACGAAATATCTAGGTTCAAGTTTTACCTGTTGGCTAGCTGGTCTAAAGATCAAGTGACGTGGCCAGACTATGTTGAGAACCTAGAGGGTAAACTGCATAAACGCTTTGGGAAGAAAGAAGTTTCAAAGTGGTATGGGCACTTAGTGGAGAAGAAGGGAAGTGGGAACAAAACTCCATAACTTAAGTGGAAGAAGATTTACCCGGCTCAAGACTTGCAGCAAATTTGGCAAGTATCCTGCACTTTTTTATGGCACATTATTATTTCTACACCTCTTAGGAAAAATCATTTGCTTATTTTGCATAGATCATAGTGGACCCCCGAAATATTGTCCAACATGAATGCCCCGGTGACCAAGAATGGGAAACACCCGTTATAACGAAAGTACTGCATCGCGATGCTATCGCAACGCGACTATTACATTGCGGTAGGCTGCACAACGCATGCTATCGCGCCGCAGGCTAAGACGTCTCATTGACATGTACATCGCTAGCGATGACAACGTGTGGGAAACAATGAGGATTTAGGATTTAGAACGTGTCCAAAATATCAGTTCACATAATATATTACAACGTGTGGGAAACAATGAGGGTTTAGGATTTAGAACGTGTCCGCAAATATAAATATATGAGAAATGCACAAACACAGAATGGGCACATCAGTGCTTAATGATTGCTGTAAACTGTGCGGCCCCACAACAGACGCTCACATAATATATTTAATGATTGCTGTAAACTGTGTGGCCCCACATCAGACGCTCACATAATATATAAATATATGGGAAATGCACGATCACAGAACGGGAAACGATGTGGTCTGCGGCCAAGCGCTGCCGACTTTGGTGCAGGAAACTAAGGTTCTAGCCTCGTATCACGTCTCCCGGGACTATAAAAAAGTAGACACTTACTACTTTTTATGTGTTTACTACATTTTTATATATATATATATGTATATAAATATATGGAAAAAACGTGATACAAAAAAATACACTTACTACTGTTTATGTGTTTACTACATTTTAATATATATATATATATAAAATATATAAATATATGGAAAAAAATAGATACAAAAAATACACTTACTACTTTTTATGTGTGTACTACATTTTAATATATATATATATATATAAAATATATAAATATATGGAAAAAAATAGATACAAAAAATACACTTACTACTTTTTATGTGTTTACTACATTTTAATACATACATATATATAATATAAATATATAGAAAATACTTGTTATGTGGTTTATGTGTTTACTAGGATGGATGCATGAATGATGGATGGGTGGCTGGGTGTATGGGTGGATGTATGGATGCGTGGATGGATGGATGGGTGGATGGATGGGTGACTGGGTGGATGGCTGATGGGTGGATCGGTAGGTGGAAGGGTGGGTGGATGGGTGGGTGAATGGATGGGGATGACTAGGTGGATGGATGATGGGTGGATGGATGCATGGGTGGATGGATGTGTGGATGGGTGGGTGGATGATGGGTGGATGGGTAGGTGGATGGGTGGGTGGATGGGTGGGTGGATGGATGGTGGGTGGCTGGGTGAGTGAATGGATGATGGGTGGATGGATGCATGGGTAGATGGGTGGGTGGGTGGAAGATGGGTGGATGCGGGGATGCATGCATGGGTGGATGGATGTGTGGATAGATGGGTGGCTGGGTGGATGGATGCATGAATGATGGATGGATGGATGGGTGGATGGCTGGGTGCATGGCTGGGTGGATGGATGGATATGTGTTTACTACATTTTAATATATATATATACAAAATATATAAATATATGGAAAAACGTGATACAAAAAAATACACTCACTACTGTTTATGTGTTTACTACATTTTAATATATATATAAAATATATAAATATATGGGGAAAAATTGATACAAAAAATACACTTACTACTTTTTATGTGTTTATTACATTTTAATACATATATATTACCTACTGGCGGTCGCCAGTAGGTATATATAGTTAGGATTTTTTCCCTATGGGATTTTTGAAAATTCTATGTCTAATAACTTTGGCGTTTGTGGACGGAATTGGCTGAAATTTTCAGGAAAATGGAACATTTTGTTTCTGAGCAGCCCCTAAAAATTTGGGGGGGGGTTCGTCAAGGGGGGGCCGAGAAAAAAGGGGGGTCCCAAAACGTGTTTTTCCAATGTTAATTTCCATATGGCGGTTGGCCTCACTTTTAGCCCGAACGGCTGAATGGATTTGCACGAAACTTGGCAAAATTGTAGGGACTGTTAGCCCGATGTGCCTTTGCTAGGTTTCAATATATGTGCTCCAGTGGATTTTGAGAAATTAACGTTTAAAAAAAGATATATATCTGTAAGCGCGCTCTGGGCAGCGCTCCGGTTCGCGTACTTTACACGTAACGGAACTTCGCGAAGCGAAGCTGATTGGCTCTCCGGTGTCTGTCAACATTCTAAACAGTCCGGAGCGGCCGCCATCTTGTCTCTCGGTAGGATCTAGAGATAAGAGGAGGCCAAAACAAAGGGGGAAATGACCATAAGGGGGCATAGTAGATCCTCCCTGACCCCCTAGGTTTGATGTGGAGGCTTTAAAAGGGCCCCGCAGGGCAAAAAAATATATATATATTTTTTTGTTTTTTGCGTGGGGAGCGCCCGATTCGCGAACCGGGAAGCGTACTGGGGAGCGTACTATGAGGAAAAAAGAATGATAGACTTTTAAAATATTGTATGTTTATTGATTGTTCGTTTTGTTGGTTTTTTTTGTTGTTTTTTATTTAAGTAGCAATATGTAGGTACCAATGCAGAGTCAAAAAATTAATATACACCGTCTCCTTTGTAGATATCTTGCATGTTGTTTCAGAAGTTATTGTGGAATATGGAATCCATATCATAGTCTGTCAGGAAAGCAGAAAGAACATGGAGGCAGGAGATGAAAAAGAGTTGTTAAATACACATTGGAGATAATATAGTTGGAGAAAGGAAGTAACTATGAGCAAAATTACTATGTAACATAAAAAAGTTGCACAGTATACTATAAGTCTGACTTTACATTATAATCAATTAGGTACTAGTTTATGAATTACATATAAAAATGATTAAAGTCTCGAACAATTTTTGATTATTAAATAATTTTATTTTTGTGATTCTTTTTCCAAATTTAACAGAACATTTAACAACAAATTGTCGGAAATGTCCTCATTTTCAATCAGCAAATCTACTGCATCTACACATTGAACTAATTCATGGTCCCGTGATTCATCCATGAAATCTGAGTCATCATTGTCCTCAATAACTTTTTCTGTGTTGTTCTCCAGAACAATTTTGAAGGAAATAATCTGCTCTCCTTCCATTTTCTTGCTGGTATTTGCATAAAAAATAAATATATCAGTAGAGATAGGGCACTGTTGGCTTTAAGTTCAGACAGGTACTTGTGAGTTTATAACAGAGAAGTAATCTATGGGCAATGTATGGTTTCAGGCGTGAAGTAGTACTATTAAAAAGTGCCTATGAAGAAGTCTAAGTAAATTCATAATTATAGCACAGAAACCTAAATCAATCCATAATTATAATAAACAAGCCTTTCTCAATGTCTAACTCTTACAGAGGGACAGTATATAACTATCTGAAAATGTTTTCCCAAATTAATTTAAAGTGCATAACATAGTTCTCCTTTCAAATTTATAAAATAACATCTTACCTATTAAAAACAAGTTTAAGTTGTCAGTGAAAATGCACTTGCAATGTACTTCAGGAAGTAGTAGTCAAAATGGCTGTGTTTCTCTCTCTTTTTTTATATATATTCAGGTACATAACCAATCAAATGTCAGGTAAAAAAAGTAGAAAATGAAAGTAACATTTTAATTGGTTGTCAATTCCAACACTTCAGATGTGTTTTGTGAAGTAATTTACCTCAGGGTATTTAGAGAGGTCTACAGGCTAAATGGCTAAATGGAATTCCATCCAAATTTGTGAAAATGGTAGGGATTGGTATGTAGTATGAGCTAATCTATATTTGGTGAGAGTGTCTCCAGTCGTTTTTCTGTAAATTACTTTCCCACCTTTTTTGATGGTGCGCTTCCCGGGGAGCGCCCCGGTACGCGAACTGGCGAGCGCCCCGGTACGCGAACCTTAAGCGTTACGGGAGTCCACCATTTTGTGTTTCGGTCGACTTAAGATACAAGATGGAGGGCAAATAATGTTCAGAATGGGTAGAAGGGGGCACGGTAGACTTATCTTGACCCCCTAGGTTTTCTGAGGGTGGCTGAGGAGGCTTATATGTGCGAAATTTTTTTTTTTTTTTTTAAATTTCGCGCGGTTAGCTTCCGGTTCGCCTACCGGGTAGCGCCCCGGGGAGCGTACTTTGTTGAAAATTAGTGAAAAAAGTTAGAGTAAAATAATAATTGTGAGTGATCAGATGTAGGGTAGCTCTGAGAAGAGCTTTTGGGTTTATGGTACATTTAGGTACTTATAAGTAGGTACCAATGCACAGTCTTAAATTCAAAATGAAAACTCTGTTGCCCTCATCTGAGAAGTGAACTCCATCTCCTCTGTAGATATCTTGCATGTAGTAACGCAAGTTATTGTTGTACATGGAGCCCATTCCATGGTCTCTCATGTAAGCTGAAACAGATTTGTTTACATGCTTCCTCGACTTCTCAATTTGTGGACAAAATTGGTTTGACCACCTCCATTTCTGTCTTTGGCATATATTTGAATATACCAAGGCAGTCTGAGGAAAAAGTGCCATTAATTGCTCAAAGGTGTCCTTTAAAAGCATTTCCAGACCTACCCCAGTCAAAGTGCCCAAATCATTACCTCCACAGTGCACAATTAACAGGTCAGGTTTTGGCAAATGCATAAAGGTTTTCACCAATGGAATCAATTGGTGACATTTTAATCCTCTGTGGCCAAACCACTTAATTTCCACATCTTGTAAATTGAGGTTAGGTAAATTTCTGTTCTCAGCATACCTCTGAGCCCAATAGATGTAACTATGTCCAACAATCCAGACAGAAAACATGGTGATAGAAGGTTCTCCTGCAGTCAGATGAAGTGTGGCAATGAAATGGCAGTTGAAAAAATAAGAGTTTAAAATGAAAAAAACGGTGGAGTTTCTGTGTTAATGAAGCAGTAACAGTGATTGGTGGATTTTGATTGCTGAAAACAGAAAGTTAGGGTGCATGGATGAAATCTTTGAAAGATGTATTTTGAGTGGTCAAGAAAAAATCATTAAATGAAAGAATGCACTGGATATGCAGGTGCACTGAGAGTTCAGAGTTCAATTGAAACATTGTTGTGTGAACTTGCAAACACCAGAGGTCTTCCAAGAGGTGGTTGCTATGCAAAAAAAGCAGAGAGGGCAGAGGGGGGAAGGGTTTTGATTTGAAAAAAGTGAGGGAAGAGTTTTGATTGGGTGACATGAGAGATATGTGTGAAGAATTACAGCATTTCTGTGCTTTTGATAGCTGCAGACTCTAGAGTGCATACCTTTTGCTCTGCTGAAGACAAATTGGTGTGTTTCTGAGACTGTTTTGAAACTCATAAAGTATTTGCTAAGGTGAGAAAAGATTTCTTTACTTTAGATAGAGAATAGTGTGTTTTAAGGAGAAAATTATGAAGAAAGTTGTGTTTTTCAAATGTTGCTTTGTCTCAAGTGTTTTACAAATAGATTTTGTTTCTTTGAGAAATTGTAATTGGAGAAAATGTGAAGTATTAGTACTGACAGGGTTTTTTTTGTGCATAGGAGCTGTGGAGTGTTTTCAAATTATGACTTGAAAATCGTTTTTGAGGAAAAGGAATGGTTTTAAAATTTATGACAAGGACATAATGGTGTATGCTTCTTTATAAGGCAATTGGGTGTCTCTGATGTTATTTTTCCCATTTTAATGTAAGACCTTTCCCTGTGGAGCAAATTGCTTGTAAATATGCTCCCACCTGTGCATGGCAAATTTAGATTTTGAATGTTTGCGTTACATAGCCATGTTAAAAGTGACCCAAACATGCTGCAAAGGCAATCAAAAAACGCTTTCATGTGTCTTAAGGACATTTTAAGTCATTTCCCCATGTGGAGTGTTTTCAAATTATGATTTGAAAATCGTTTTTGGGGAAAAGGAATGGTTTTAAAATTTATGACAAGGACATAATGGTGTATGCTTCTTTATAAGGCAATTGAGTGTCTCTGATGTTATTTTTCCCATATTAAATTAAAAGACCTTTCCCCGTGGAGCAAATTCCTTGTAAATATGCTCCCACCTGTGCATGGTAAATTTAGATTTTGACTGTTTGAGTTACATAGCCATGTTAAAAGTGACCCAAAAAAGTTGCAAAGGCTTTAAAAAAACACTTTCATGTGTCTTAAGGACATTTTAAGTCATTTCCCCATGTGGAGTGTTTTCAAAATATGACTTCAAAATCGTTTTTGGGGAAAAGGAATGGTTTTAAAATATATGACAAGGACATAATGGTGTATGCTTCTTTATAAGGCATTTCAGTGTCTCTGATGTTATTTTTCCCATATTAAATTAAAAGACCTTTCCCCGTGGAGCAAATTCCTTGTAAATATGCTCCCACCTGTGCATGGTAAATTTAGATTATGACTGTTTGAGTTACATAGCCATGTTAAAAGTGACCCAAAAAAGTTGCAAATGCTTTAAAAAAACACTTTCATGTGTCTTAAGGACATTTCAAGTCATTTCCCCATGTGGAGTGTTTTCAAAATATGACTTGAAAATCGTTTTTGGGGAAAAGGAATGGTTTTAAAATATATGACAAGGACATAATGGTGTATGCTTCTTTATAAGGCATTTCAGTGTCTCTGATGTTATTTTTCCCATATTAAATTAAAAGACCTTTCCCCGTGGAGCAAATTCCTTGTAAATATGCTCCCACCTGTGCATGGTAAATTTAGATTTTGACTGTTTGAGTTACATAGCCATGTTAAAAGTGACCCAAAAAAGTTGCAAAGGCTTTAAAAAAACACTTTCATGTGTCTTAAGGACATTTTAAGTCATTTCCCCGTTGGCAGTGTTTTCAAATTATGACTTGAAAATCGTTTTTGAGGTAAAGGAATGTTTTTAAAATGTATGTGCGCCATATGCCCCCAAATTTCTTTTTCAGGGGTGCAGCAGGGTGTTCTTGAGACACCCCTGCAACCTTGGAAAAATTCCTAATTTGCGATGAGCTAATTGCTAATCGCAAATTGCACCTTCATTGCTATGGGCCTCCTGGCCCATGGAAATGAATGGGTAATTTGCAATTAGCAATTTGCTCATCGCAAATTAGGAATGGTAAAGAATCGCTATTTATTCCTTAAAATTCGCTATTTAGGAAATGCAAAATAGTTTGATGATACATATGGCGGTTCATCTCTAACAAGATAAGAAGCTTAGGGATAGATTTATGATGACTGGCGCAATGAGGTGGACATCACTTACTTCATTGGTAGGCCTTTACATGTATTATCTCCTCTGTATTCTTCAACAAGCGTAACTTTGATCTGCAACCCTGAGTAGGCCTCACCTTAAACAAACCTCTGGATAGGCCACACCTTATCGTCATCCTGAATTAATCATTTAAAATGCTAGGGACAGATTTATGATAGGTGTATGCCTCTTTTGCGCCACTGTGCGTCACTTTTCTGATGCAGCGGCGGTGCAAAAGATTTGCTATGAGGCGACAAAATTACAAATTGATACATTTAGGCAGATGTGTCATGCTGTAAAAAAACCGTGCCACATGAAACCGATGCAGCAGTGATGCAAAAGATGCACCATGTTGCAAGACAGGCCTCACTTGGGGCCATATGTATCAAGCTAATTAGCATTCGCAAAGGCCGAATTTCTGCGAATTTCGGCCTTTGCGAATGCTAATTAGACAAATGTTATGTATCAAAGAAGTTTGATGCAAAATAAGGAATAGCAAAATTTGTTATTCCTTATTTTGAGATTGCACTGAAGCATTTGCAAATTTTGTGATTCCTTAAATGAAATGTATCAAACAAAAAATATGCAAAAAATGCCATTAAGGATTTGCAAATTACCACCAACTTCTAGTTGGTGGTAATTTGCAAATTCTTTTCAAAAAGCTTTTTTTCCAAAAAACAAAAGGTGCCATATGACGCCCATACATGCCCTTAAGGCATGTATGTGCGCCATATGCCCCCACATTTCTTTTTCAGGGGTGCAGCAGGGTGTTCTTGAGACACCCCTGCACCCTTGGAAAAATTCCTAATTCGCGATGAGCTAATTGCTAATCGCAAATTGCACCTTCATTCCTATGGGCCTCCTGGCCCATGGAAATGAATGGGTAATTTGCAATTAGCAATTTGCTCATCGCAAATTAGGAATGGTAAAGAATCGCTATTTATTCCTTAAAATTCGCTATTTAGGAAATGCAAAATAGTTTGATGATACATAAGGCGGTTCATCTCTAACAAGATAAGAAGCTTAGGGATAGATTTATGATGACTGGCGCATCACCAGGGATGTGCCAGTCATCCTGCGCCGCTGTTCCGCCACCCATGGTGTGCTGCATTTACAATGCGGCGCACCATGGGGCAAAAACGGCACAGATGCGTGACGCATCTGTGCCGTAAAGGTGGCGCATTACTGGAGTTGTATCGCAAGTGCGATGCAGCTCCAGCAAGGCTCAGGGGTGCCCCATCTCCACAATGCTGTGTCAAGACCTATGCCTGCTTCAAGCAGGCGCAGGGTTTTGACGCAGCTTTGTCCTATCTGATTGTAAATGCGGCACACCATGGGTGGCAGAGCAGCGGTGCACGTTAACTGGTGCATCCCTGGGGATGTGCCAGTTAACATAAATCTGCCCCTTTACATTTAAGTATGTGCAGGGGACACAGAGTCGGTGAGGCTTATCCAAGGTTAAGAAGAGATGAGTCCTGTTCACTGAAAAATTGGACATAGGCTTCACCTCCTCAGCATCGCTGGACATGGCTAAATAAGAGCTGCAAAATGTTACTCTTGTTAAACAATTTTACTATTATAATCTCTGAGATTTGTCTCTTACTCTGCAACATCTCATTGTTGTTATCTTTCTTTAAAGATAAAGACAACATCAACATGAGCGACAATCAGCAATCAGTTGATTTCGACCTCATCATTGAACTCGTAATTGAAACATCAGTGGATGTTGATCCCTTGGATGATTTAAATCCTGAGGATGAAGAAGAACGTGATGAGGATGCAGATTTGTCAGAATTGTATGACATAGGATGGGAAGCTGACGTGCTTGAGCCTATGGAACTATAAACATTTATTTTAAAAATTTATAATAAATAAAAAGTAAAAATGTAAACCGTTTGATTTAAAATTAAAAACACCTTTAAAAACAGGTTATGTCTAGTGTCTTCAATAAAATATTAAAATATGCTCCTAAAATTAGATCAGAATCACATATAAAATAGTAGAGGTAAAATGAATATAAATTCCATTTATTTTCTGCTATTTGTGTATAATATATTTGCCAAGCACTAAAAAATCTTCTATGTAAAAATGTCAAGTAGTGTGTTAAGTTTTTGATGACTGTTATTGATTTACTGTTTGGTAATAGTGGTTAATAACATTTTTTATTATATTTTACCACAGATTCAACTGCAGATCATTTCAAGATTTCAGCATGCCAACCAAAGAAAGACTGAGAAAGGCTGCAAAACGTCAAAGACAGCAGGTCAATGAAAAAAAGCAGCAGTCCTCTAACAAAAAGATTTGTCAAGTCACCAAGAAAGCACCGGGTAAGAGTACAAAAACATTCATAAGAAATATCTGTAGTAAAAAAAATATTACTACAGAAAATGTTTCAGTCCAGAAAAAGAGAAGCAATTCAAACGGAAAGGAAAGGCCAATGAAAAATGTTACTGCTAGAGCAAGAGATAACTCTGTGCATGATAGTAGAAGGAAACAACAGTTTAGGGACATTCGTAAACGAATGTTCCGCAACAGGATAATTGGCAATTTGTTAAAAAATATTAAGAAAGGTCAACAGAAAGTGGTTTTTTATAAGAGAAAAAAAATAGTTGAGAAAGTTATTGATCAGGCATTTGAAATTAAACGTAAGTTATTTATTTTCATAATCAATAGAATTAGGAAGCTAAACAAGGCAATTTATGATTTCAAAAGAAATAGTAGATGGAAGAGAATAGTTAATCGTAGTAATTTTTGTGAAGTTTTTTCTGGAGAATGGATGCATAGTTCAAGCTGTGAGGCATTTTTTAATGAGGAGAGTTATTTCCAGGATAATGATTTGGTGCATGCAGTTGACACCAGTGGTCGAGCTTATGAAGTGAAAGATGGTTGTCCAGTTGAAAAAGAAAAACTTGTGACAACAGAGGCAGAAGAGGTGTTAGGTAATGAGGTTTTAGGAAGACGTCCTAAGGGTCCTGTGTATACCTGGAAGTGTAGTAGTATTTGCAGTGTGCGACAGGATTCCATCAATTTGCTTTGTGATTTTGTACGGTCATTTAATAAGAAAAGTTTGAAGCAGAAAATGAAGTTGTTGCAAGAATTAGATCCTTGCAGAGTGAGAGAAGTGACAGGTTTGCATGGTCATTCACTGGCTTGTCTTTCCAGGAGAGTATGCCAGAGTGTTTTTCATCATTTCAGGATGCTAGCAGTGCATCATAATAAAGTGAGGAAATTAGTTAGAATGTTGTATTATGCTAAGAGTCCAGCAATTATGCTTAAACAATTATGCGCTGCTCTTTTGCATGGTTCTGAAATAGATGTGAAGAATATATGTGAAGAAATTGAGTTTTGTTACTTTGGAAGTAAAGAGGAGAATGTTGAAATTGACCAAGAAGAAGCGGGTAATGTGGAAGATAGTGTACAGGTTTCCAGTACAGATAATTTCCAGAGGGAAATTGCGACGTTTCAGGTGAAATCAAGGGAGAGGCCAAATTTCACTTGTGTGTGTTGTCGACGCACTTATTATAAGAATCAGACTAAGTTAGTGGATTTATATGCAAAAAGTGAAAGGGAAAATAATAGTGAATGGAAGGATTTCACAACATACTTGATGGTAGAAAATTGTTTTGATTTGGGATTGGATCAACGTGTGTGTACTTATTGTTGTAACAAATTAAATCAAAACCAGATGCCTGCTAGAGCAGTTCATAATAATCTGGAATTGGTTGAGATTCCTTCTGAATTGAAGGATTTAAATACTTATGAATCTATTTTGATTCAAAGTATCCATCCCTTTCAGGCTATTGTAAGAATGGAGCCAAAGACACAGGGAAATTGCCTCCATCAGATTTACAGAGAGGATTAAAGGGAAGAGTTGTTTATTTGCCTCTAGATTTGAAGAAAAACATTAACACAATTGGAGTAGAAAAAGTGGAAGAGGAACCTCTGGTTATCTTAGTTAATGGGGTTCCGACAAAGAATAAGAAAATATGGCAAGATTTAGTGGATGTTAGGAAAGTTAAAAAGGCAACATTGTATTTGAAAAAAAATAATAAATACTATAAGAATGTATATGTTGCAGAAGAGGAAGTAAGTGAGGAAGAGGATAGCGATTTGTGTGCTGGTCAAATTGAGAAAGTAGAACCCTCTACTAGTGAAGAAATATATGAACATTATAGTGTTCATCCTTTGCATTCCAAGGAAGTCATGGGGAATGCTATTGAGTTGTTTCAAATGAAACAAGCCAAAGGGAGTCCCATTAGTGTTTGGGAGGAAAGTTTGGAAGCTCGGTGTTTCCCACAGCTTTTTCCAACAGGTCAGGGAGGAAGATATGATGAGCGACCTCATCAAATTCCTGCTTCTGAATACCGGACTTTGCGATTGTATGCAGGAGATGCTAGGTTTCGACAATGCATTCCCTATTTGTTTCATCTCCTGTTTGAAAGCGATCTGTCTGGACTGTCATATGCAGTGAACCACATCTTGAAAAGTGGTATACACATGCAAAACATCTCGGCAAGTGACTTTATGGATAAAGTCAATGTCCAGGACAGTATTTTGGATTCTCACCTGATTAATCTCATGGCGTGTCAGCGTGGTACTAATGAGTACTGGTACCGTCGTCATGGTGATTTAAAATGTATGCTGAGGAACTTAGGAACTCCCACATGGTTCCTCACTCTGAGCTGTGCGGAGTATGGCTGGGAAGACTTACTTGAATTTCTACGAGAGGCAAATGGAAACATCGAAAACATCGAATTCAAGACACCCGGAGAACTGTGCTCTTTGGATCCAGTCAATGTATGCAGGTACTTCAATCATAGATTTGAAGCTATGATGTCTTTCATCATGAATAAGAAGAATCCACCTCTTGGAGAGGTGTTGGATTTCTTCTGGAGAAAGGAGTACCAAGCAAGAGGTGCTCCTCATATACATATGTTGCTGTGGATCAAGGATGCACCTAAATTTGGAACAGATCCAGAAGACTCAGTGATGAGTTTCATACAACAGTATTCTACGTGTGCTGTTCCAAACGCAAAGGAGAAGAAAAGCCTAAGAGAAAAAGTTCTTCGTTTCCAAAGCCATCGATGTGGAAAGTACTGTCGTCGTAAATTCCGAAACAAGGACAAGTTCTACACCAAATGTCGTTTCGGCTTTCCACGACCGGTGATTTCTAAAGGAAGAGTAAACAGTTTGATGTCTTCGCTGCGACATAATGTGATGAAGAAATCACCTAAAAACACATACAATTTGAAGAGGAACGAAGAGTCTAAGTACATCAACGACTACAACCCGGTGATTTTGTCCATGTGGAATGCTAACATGGATATACAGTTTGTGGCTGATAACTGTATGGCTGTGGCTCGGTATGTGACATCTTACATCACCAAAAAAGAGAAGACAGAATTGAAGGATATGTGGGAGGACATTTCCCATGAAAAGAGCCTCAGCAAGAAGTTGTACAGTTTCAGTCTGAAGATGTTGTCGCATCGAGAAATCGGAGCTTACGAATGTTCTGACCGGTTGTCTTCAGCAAGTCTCTATGCCAAGTCCAGGAGTATCGTTTGGGCGAGTCTTGGTCTTGCTGCAACGCGTAATCGAGTTCTGAAACCTGTGCGGGAAATTGAGTATTTGGCGGAAAAGGAGCCAAACAGTACCGACATTTTGAAGACCAACATGTTGGATACATATTATCCAAATCGAAGCAGTCACCTCGAGAATGTTTGTCTGTATGAGGTTCTTCAAAATTACATATTCAAGAGGAACATCAAAGAAGATACTGAGAAAGGAGTGTATGCTGTAATAGGAAGTGAGGGATGTCTGGTCAAGCAAAGAAAATGCCACTTGGTAAACCATCGAAAATTGAGTGGCGAATCTCCTGAAAAAAAGGAGTTTTTCTATTTAGCACTTTTGCAACTTTTCAAGCCTTGGCGTGCAGAAGAGGAACTGCTTGGAGATTTCCTCTGTTACGAAGACTCTTTCAATGCTGCCAAGGAGACCATAGAATGTCCTGCTTTTCCCAAATATGTAGAAATGTTGAACGCGGAAATTGAGCAGGAAGCAACGATTGCAGCCGAGATTGCCAGAGACAGTTCTCAGGATAGTCAGAGTTCTGCTTCATTGAGTCAGGATCCACTAGGAGGACCTGTTATCGAAAATGAAGCTGCCACTGCTATGAATGAAGTGGAAAGAGCCATGGCACATGCTCAGGAGGATGCGGTTAACTTAGAAGAGTTGGAAAGACAACTCAACGTTGAGCAGAGGAAAATATATGACGAAGTTACCATGCAAATTGATCATGGATTAAGTCATGACAAGAAAGAGTGCTCATGTACGTCGTTGAAGCCTGTCCGACTGTACGTGAGTGGAGAAGCGGGAACTGGAAAAAGTTTCCTTATTAAAGCAATTTCATGTTATTTGCAGGAAAGGACAGAGTCATCGCTGTCTTGTGTTGTCACCGCTCCAACTGGACTGGCAGCACATAACATTAAAGGGATTACTTTACATCGTTTACTGATGCTGCCAGTGGAGCATGACAACAAATTACAATATCACAAGCTATCTGGAGATGCTTGTTGTGAAGTTTCAAGAATCTTGAGGAAAATGAAACTTCTTATCATTGACGAAGTAAGCATGGTTTCCAATGTCATGCTTGCCTTTGTGCATTTGAGAATGCAAGAAGTTCTGAAAACAGAGTATGATGTGTTATTTGGTGGCAAACACATCATTGTTTTCGGAGATCTTCTGCAGCTGACACCAGTGAAAGGGCAACCTGTGTTCAAAATGCTCACGCATGAAGATACCAGGAAGTGCCTAGGGAGCATTGGCAACGTCAATATATGGTTAAACTTCAATTATGCTGAACTGCATGAAAATATGCGTCAGGCGAAGGATGAAGTTTACAAGACTATTCTACAAGATGTTAGAATTGGAAAAGTGACCGAGCATGGGAAAGAAGCTTTACATGCACGATTACTGTCAAATTTATATCCAGAACAAGATGTTGTGCCTGAGAATATTTTTCAGAAAATTACTGAGAAGAAATCTGGAATATGTTTGATGCCAACTCTTGCAGAATGTGCCAAATTCAACAACAAAATGTTGCATTTAGAAAAGCAACAGATTGTGAAACTGGAAGCTATTGATAGAGTAGAGCATATGGGATCAACAATTATTTTGTCTGAGAATTTGAAAACAAAATTGGATTCATTAGAGAAGACTATATCTAAAACTGCAGGTTTTGAAAAGACTCTGAATGTGTGCTTGAACTGCCGTATAATTTTAAGAAGGAATTTACATGTTGAAAGAGGTCTGGTAAATGGATCAATGGGTAATGTTGTTGATTTTGTAAAATACAGAAATAGAGATGGAATTGAATTTTTAAAAATTAAATTTGATGGCATTGAGGAAGTACAGCTAATTGGTCGTTGTTCTGCTAGATTTTTGCTTGTGAAAGACTTATATGTTCGCCGTAAGCAGTTTCCTGTTTGCTTGGCATATGCGGTGACAATCCATAAATCGCAAGGTTTAAGTGTAGACAGTGCATTGGTGAATATTGGCAGTTCTGTGTTCAAGGAGGGTATGGCATATGTGGCATTGTCACGAGTTAGAACTTTATCGGGATTGTACTTGATTGAGTGTGATGTCACAAACATTTGTGCGGATCTAGATTGTGTTAAGGAATACAATAGGTTAAGAAGAGAGTATGCGCCACATTTGCCTCAATATCCTTTGTTTGAGAAACGTGTGGTAGGCCGGAAACGAAGAAATGTGACCAATACTGGGGAGGTTGTAGCAAAAAGACGAAAAGTCGATGAACCTGAAATTATAAGCAGAAACAAAAAGGATTCTGTTGAAGATGTTGTTGGTTTTCAATTTGAAAACAGTTCTGGTGTCAACTGCTATGCTAATGTAGTGGTTAATGTTTTGTTTTCTCTAGAAAATGTAAAAGAAGAGATTGTGGTCAATTCTGATCAAAGATTTTGCAGTTTGTTAAATTCTGTGTTAGAGAAATGTAGCACTGATAGAACAAAAATAGAAAGTGTGTCTGAAATTCGAAATCTGTTAGACAGATGTTCAGGCCAAACACAATTCTCTCAAAATATTCAGCAAGATTGTCAGGAGTTTTTAATGTATATGCTTGATGTATTGCATGCTGAAGGTGTAGATGTAGATCACCTGTTTGGGCTTTCTTATCAATGGCAGCATGACTGCGAGAACTGTAGGGTATCAAGTACTACTAGTGTAGACTCAGAAAGATTTATATATTTAACTTTGCCAGACAGTAAATCAGTCTCTTTTAATAAACTAGTAAAAGCAGTTGATCACAACATGGAGTGTAGCCAATGTAAATCTGAAATGATGTCCACATTATTTATACGAACATATGGCCAGTATGTTATTTTAATGTTCCAACGATGTAGGCCTGATGGAACAAAATTGACAACTTGAATTAAAAATTTTGTGGCTTCACAGTTGTCAATATCAGGAAGGACTTTTGTAACTGCAGCAATTATATATCATGACGGCCCTTCAATATCATCAGGACATTACACAGCGTATTTAAAGTCTAGAAATGGCTGGTCATTCTGCAATGATTCTGTTTTAATTTTCAAAAAAAATTGCCGTATGACCTTAAAAACTCTTACCTGGTGTTTTTAAAACCAAAATTTTAGGGAAAGAATCTCGGGATGTGCTCTGAGGAATTTCAAGAAGTTCTAATGGCTCCTACACGATTTGGCCTTGAGGATAAGTGTAGTACAGAGACATAACTTCTTACCATAACACTGGACGTCATGGAGAAATAAGTGCACTTTGAATGAGTTAAAAAAAACTGTTTCTTTTTATAAGCTAATTGAAGCAGCCAATCAAAACATGGAGTAGAGGAAATGTAAGTCTGCAATGCTGTCTACTGTTTTATATTGCTTTGTGATTAAAAGTGATGTAGAGAATTAAATAATTGTAGTAGTCATAGAGATAGTGTAAGAAGGGGAAGATATTACTAGTCCAGGATTGTGAAAATGATCTTCAACATTTTTATTGTGAAAGTTGCGGAAATACAACATGACGGGATTGGCTTACAAGAATTCTAAGAGTTATAAATGGCTCTGACATGATTTGGCCTTGTGGAAACGTGTGGTAGAGAGCAAGAAGTCATTTATTGTATGTAACATGTTTTTCAAAACGATGGAGGTTTTCTTTCAGAAAGTGGCGGTCTGAAAGTAATAACAGCACAACAGAGTGTAAGCTGTTCATAGGACATCCTTCGACGTCATGGAAAGTAAGTTAACTTTAAGGAGTTCTGAATTCTGATTTGTTATGTTGTATGGGTTTTTTAAACACAATCATTTTGATTGTGTTTTTTTTCCCCGCTGTTATATGATGAATACCTTCAAGTCACTGTTTTTAGTGAAATTTGATACATTCTGAGAACAGCAAAAATAAACCATTTAACATGTATAATTAATTCTGTACTGTTTGCATTTATGATGTACATTTAGAACTGTGTAGGAGGCATGGAGAAGGAGAGGCTTCTGTAAGTGTCAAAGTTGTTGCATACAGTGCTCATATTCTACGTAGTCTTTCATATGATAGACTACATTTCCACAATGAGATACCTAAGCAAAGGAAACACAGGTGATATGATTGTGGAATGAGCAAAAAAAAATGCACGTTTTTCAATTATATTACCTGTGTTTCCTAACATTACACATCACATTGTGTAGATGAGGTTTAGGCCTGTTCCTGGAGACAGAGGAGGTCTGACATTTGTTCAAGAGTGCAGTGGACATGACACACTTGGTTGGTAGGCCTGCACATGTATTTTCTCCTCTGTATTCTTCAACAAACCTAAATTTCATCTGCAACTCTGAGTAGGACTTACCTGAAACAAATCTGTGGATAGGTTACACCTTATTGGCATCTTAAAACAATCATTTAAAATGTTAGGGTCAGATTTATGGTGGCCCTGTGCCTCTTTTGCTACATTGTGGGTCACTTTTGTGTAAAAGATGCACCATGTTGCAAGATAGGTTTCAGTTCATCTCCAGCAAGATACCATTAGTTTAAAATGTATATAATTAGCACTGTGTAGGGGGCATGCAGAAGCTGAAGCTTTTGTAAGTGTCAAAGTGGTTCCATGCAGTGCTGCACTTCTGGGTACTGTTTAATATGCTGCACTACATGTGCACTATGAGATACCTAAGCAAAGGCAACACAGGTGATGTGATTGTGAAATGAGGAAAAGAAACTCCACATTTTTCAATTACATCACCTGTGTTTCCTAAGTTTACGAATGACATTGTGCAGATGAAGTTTAGGTCTGTCCATGGACACAGAAGAGGTCTGGCCTTTGTTCAAGAGTGAAGTGGACATGACTTACTTCATTGGTAGGTCTTCACATGTATTATCTCCTCTGTACTCTTCAACAAGCGTAAATTTCATCTAAAACCCTGAGTAGGCCTCACCTTAAACAAACCTCTGGATAGGCCACACCTTATCGTCATCCTGAATCAATCATTTCAAATGTTAGGGACAGATTTATGATAGGTGTATGCCTCTTTTGCGCCACTGTGCGTCACTTTTGTGATGCAGCGGCGGTGCAAAAGATTTGCTATGAGGCGACAAAATTACAAATTGATGCATCTAGACAGATGTGTCATGCTGTAAAAAACCCGTGCCACATGAAACCGATGCAGCAGTGATGCAAAAGATGCACCATGTTGCAAGACAGGCCTGACTTCATCTCCAACAAGATAAGAAGCTAAGTCTTCTGTAAATGTCAAAATTGATGTATATTTTGCTCAACTTCTATGTACTCTTTGATATGCTAGACTCCATCTGCACTATGAGATACCTAACCAAAGGCAACACAGGTGATGTGATTGTGAAATGAGGAAAAGAAACTCTGTTTCTCTTTCAATCTTTTCCCTTGTCCTTTCTAATTTTTAAATACATGTTTTAATATTTTTCAAATGTTTGTTCCCTCTTTCACAGATTGAAAGTATAAAAACAAAAAGTGAGTAAGTTAACGACAATTATAAGGTAAATGTTTTGTACTCTTTTCGTTACATTTCTATCACATTCACCTACTCGTAGTTCGACAGCTTCATTTCTTTAACCCTCAGTTTCCTGCCTTTGCTACTTCCCTCATTCCTTTCTCTATTACCTACTTACTCTACTCCTTCCACTCCTTTTCTCAGTCCCTCTCTTCTCATAGTTCCTCACTCTTGTTCACTCACTCCGTCTCTATTACTCTTAGTGTCTTTGACTGATCACTCTTTCACTACTTGTTCATTATGCTTTCTCTCTGTAGTTCAAGCACACCAAGGGGCATATTATCAACACAGCCAATAAAATTATTGCTGTTTTTATTGGAAGAAAACTGTTGCAAAAGTGGTTTTAGCGGCAGTTTTCCGCCGCAAAAGCGGCTTTAGCGACACATTTCTGCTGATAATAGCTGCAAAACTTTTATTGCCTATGTTGATGATATGGTTCTATGTTATTTACATTTCTTTGCTGTTTCAATTATTCTTTTCTGTTATTTTTTCTTTTCTGTTTTCTGTTTTTTCTCTCTGTTATTCTACATGTTTTAATCTTATTTTGAATAAACAAAAGAAATCCAACTAAGGTTGTGGAGGTTGAGTGTTCACAAGGATAATGAAACACTCATTGTTTGTAAAAATACCCCTCACACACCAACAGGCCCCTTGGTGTCATGCTTCATCATCGGGGTCTTCGCACCCCTCTATCGGGATGCGGCGTGCTGCGACCTACGGCTACGCGGGAGCACTACAGGTGTTGGCTATGTGTGGTGTTCAGTGTATGGGATATGTTTATAAGTGAGTAGGGTGTGCAGTGAAAGTTAAAAAGTACCTGGCGCTAGAGTGAAAAGAAATTTTTTTATTCTGTGCTCTGGCTGGTACTGTTAAAAGAAAGTGCAGGGTGAGGTCTGACCTGTTATGTTGATGAACAGGACCTCTAGTGTGCTAGTTGTGTCGACATGTTTCGGAGACAAGCTCCTTCTTCAGGACAGGGGCACAAACTCCCTTCCCTACTCACGTCTGTTTTACATAAAAAGTGTATTTACATAAAAAGTGAAAAGTTTTAAATTGGCTAAGTGTGCCTACAGCGGTCTGCTAGAGGCACAATGACTTCTGAAGCTTAATTTGCTGGTTTCATGAGCAAGTAGGACGTCGGGGTGTGGCATCAATGGCTTTAGACTCAGGACGTTCTGGTCACCGTCTTTCCCCGCACGCTGCTCCGCTCACATCAGCGGAGCAGCGTGCGGGGAAAGACGGTGACCAGAGCGTCCTGAGTCTAAAGCCATTGATGCCACACCCCGACGTCCTACTTGCTCATGAAACCAGCAAATTAAGATGTCATCAGTGATGTCATCAGTGATGTCATTTGAGATGTCATCAGTGATGTCATCAGTGATGTCACTGACCATGTCATGAATGATGTAATATGTGACATCATCAGCAGTGGATTGCGGGTGCGCGATATATAGTTAGTACAACTAACTATATATGGAATTTCAATGGTTTTGTGTGAGTAAAATAAGGTTTTTTAAATGCTAATTCCTAACTATATATGGTCTATAACCTATGGTTTTTTCAGTGAATATATATAAAATATATAAATATACGGAAAATACTTGTTATTTGTTTTAGGTGTTTACTACATTTTTGGATGGATGCATGAATGATGGATGGGTGGCTGGATGCATGAATGATGGATGGGTGGCTGGATGGATGTGTGGATGGAAGGGTGGATGGGTGGCTGGGTGAATGGATGCATGAATGGATGGATGGGTGAATGGGTGGCTGGGTGGATGGATGGGTGGCTGGATGGATTGGTGGATGTATGGATGGCTGGGGGGCTGGGTGGTGGATGGGTGGGTGGCTGGGTAGATGGATGGGTGCATGGTGGATGGATGGCTGGTGGATGGGTGTGTGGATGGATGGATGGACGTATGGCTGGGTGGTGTGTGTATGATGAATGGGTGGATGTATGGGTGGATGGATGGATGGATGGTGGGTGCATGATGGATGGGTGGATGGATGGATGCATGATGGATGGGTAGATGGATGGGTGGATGGATGCATGATGGATGGGTGGATTTGTCGATGGCTGGGTGGATGGATGGATGGATGGGTAATGCTAGGATGAGGGAATGGGATAGGAGTTGTCAGACAGGAAGTCGACTGCTGGGCTCTGGAGAGCTTGCACTCCGCTGTTTTCCAGGTGCAGTTTCTGCACTCGTACATTTCGCCCCCCAGAGAGCCTAGTCCTAGGCTCTCCGGGGGGGGGGTGCCTGCCCCAGAACCGAGACCCCAGAGCGTGTTTGTGGGGCCGCGGGTGACCCCAGGTGCACCCCTCGTCACGAGAATGACCCCGGTGTATGTCAATCAGAATCCATGTTGTCTTCCCTGGGTCTGTGGTGTCTGTTTGCAGTCAGCAGTGACAACGGAAGGTAGCTCTCACCCTCGTCCAGTAAAGTTGTCTGGTGCTGCAGGCCAGTCTCGGCTCACCCCACGTCTCCATGTGTTCTATGCAGCGGATGTCAGCCGTCAGGGCCAGTGCCCCTCTGTTCCAGAGCTGGCTATTGCTGCAGGCCAGTCTCGGCTCACCCCACCTCTTCATGTGTTCTCTGCAGCGGATGTCTGCCATCAGCGCCAGTGCCCCTCTGTTCCAGGGCTGGCTGGTGCTGCAGGCCAGTCTCGGCTCACCCACCTCTCCATGTGTTCTCTGCAGCGGATGTCTGCCGTTAGGGCCAGTGCCCCTCTGTTCTAGGGCTGGCTGGTTCTGCAGGCCAGTCTCGGCTCACCTTATACTTGGGCACCTGCTATTTTTATTTTTCTAAGTACATTAAAAACAAATTTGTATTATTCTTTGTTTTTGGTAAGTTTTGGGGGGATTCGCAGACCTGCCACGACTCACTCTGATATGTATATTCTGGTTCAGCAGAGAACCACGGAACCAATGTGTTTTTAACAACCCTTAAAAACATTTATAGACAGTATGAAATTGTTTTTTTTAAGTGAGTGGTTTATTAAAATAATAAAGAAACGTATATTTAGTAAGCAAATATAGTTTAGAACATTCTTTTAATGAATTTGCCAGATTCACAATGACATCGCAACATCATTGCGAATCCCATTGTGACACAGGAGCAAATGTATTTTATGGTTAAAACACCTTTCAATCATTCATAGAGGAAGTCCCCAACCAGTTTTATTGTGCCTTGGGTGTGGCTGTGAAACATCACACTTCACAGATCTGCAATTTTGTTTTTCACTTGATTTTTTTTATCTATTGGATCTGGAAGTGAAGAACATCTAGAGCCCCCTATTTTCAACGTACCATCTGGTGAATTGAAAGTGATTGCACAAAAAGTAAGGTACACACTCTGTCAGAAACAGAGGAACATCCCAAAAATAAGCATGTAGTATATCTGGCATGATGAAACACTTGAAGATGTTATACCCTCATCAGCTAGCTTGTGTTGAAAGAGAAAGAAATGTCAAAAATCCATCTACATCCTCTGCTGGGCAGGTAGTTCCTCATAATTGCATTGTACTGTGTTTGTCCGGGCCGTTAGGGAGAATTTTGTGGTGTGATGTAATGCGTGGTGTTTGTGTGCGATAAAAAAGTATTTTGCATGCGTGTCAAGGCGGAGTGCGATGTAATGGTTTGCGTGGTGAATGCGTGCAATGTAATGGTGCTTGCGATGTGAGGAATGCGATGTAATGATGTGCGTTGTGTTTGTTTGCTTTGAATCATCATACATCCTGGACTAAGAATTGTCCAAGATGTGGCGAGAGGGAAGCAAATGATATCCACATGTTTCACTCATGTCATCACCTAGATATATTCTGGAGTGAAGTTGGTAAGATCATTGATGCTAGTTTAAACACGACAATTAAGGTAGGAGCCTTTAATGTTATTTTTGGCATTTTGGATATTAATGAGTCTATCACTATTTTAACAATAAAACAAAAAACACCTTTTGTTTACACTTATCCTGATTGCCAGACGTGAGATCTGTATAAATTGGATTCTTCCCTCTCCTCCAAAGGTTGAGGACTGGATCCGCTCAGTAGAAAGATTTAGGAATTTGGATAAGATCAGAGGGAGATCGAAGCGCAGAAAGCCCTGGGAGTTATGGGATACATATAGGCGGTAGGTTAATAAGGGGTGTCCAATGATTTAACCAATGCGATCACGTTGCTTAATGAGTTCTAATGGGGCTGGAATCAGAGGTACGTAACTCATGTACAATTTGGCAATGGTTGGTATTAAGTTAAGGTTCCTACCTCATCTCCGAGGGTGTCTAGTGAGAGGTGACCCTGTTGCTGTACAAAAAGATCGCAAAAATGAGGACAAAAAAAGTTTTTAAAAAGTCCATATTAATAATGAATAGAATGTATTTGTTCAATATTAACAATATTGAATGATGCGAAACAGGCATAATCTATTACTTTTATTGACTAATAACTAGAACAGATCCTGGATTCGTCAAGCGTCACCACTATCTAAATTGACCCTAAATGTTTGATATATATTGTATGAAAAAGGTGGTCTTTCCCTTCGATTTCATTATTAAAAATGGAAACTACATGGACCAGAATGCACTGCAAGTGTCATTATAAAATCTAACACAGAGTAAAACTGTAAAAAAAATCACTAAACAAAATTGAAAAAATACATCATTTACATGTATTTAAAGTGTTTCTAATAAACATGGACATTTGGCTAAAATCACACAAATACTGCATAAGCATTAAAACGTAACTTCTGCACTTGAAGTGTGGTCAGATTTGTCAATGTTACTGATATCTATCACAGTCTCGAACTGAAGAGGTGTTTCAATTTCCTGTTCTAGTGGTGTTGGTAGGGGTTCTGTACATGGGCGTCCGCAGGGGGGGCATGAGGGGGCGCTTGCCCCCCCGGATCCAGACCCGGTACTAGAGGATGGGCCTACATACCTGGGCCGACTTTCCTGCTGGGGCGACATCTGAAAGGCTGCTACAGCAGCCCGAGTGTGAGTCCCAGCAGGTCACAGAGTCATCCGTTCCATTGTCATGGGCAGTATGACAATGGGCCGGCAGAGGAGACACAGCATGGAGCATCTCCCCCCATTCCAGGCCTCAGGAGATGACGTTGAGTTTTTGGGGAGCTGCTGATGCTTTCAAGCAGCACAATTAGCAGAAGCCGTGAGCTTTAGTCCCTCACATCAGGCCACAACGATCACATAAAAAGCTAAGGGGTGTGGGTGGGGGCGTCGTTTGGGGAGCGGGGTTAGTGCCAACATTCTTAGTTTAAAAACTGTGAAGTGACAGACCGTTTTGAAATTGAAAGTTTCATTCTCATGAATTAGTGTTTTTTCCTGAGTATTCCCCATTGCACAAAGGACTGAAATAACTACATTCAAAGAACAATATGACTAAAAATGGAAAAAAATGAAAATTTGACAATGTTGTAGTGGAAAAATGTAACTAACCCTCCATGTTGAGGCTAATGGAGACATAAGAGCAGAGGAGAGATAAAAGAGAGAGACAGAGCCAAAAGGAAAAATAAGAGACGGAGTGGGGAGTAGAGACAAACAGAGAGGGGGAGAGGAAAGAGGGAGAAATGATTGACAAAAGAAGATAGTGAAAGAGGCGAGGGGGGGACATTATTATAGATAAGCAGAATGATCCAGGGAGACGGAGGGAGACAGAGGGCGACAGACAGAAGGAGACAGAGAGAGGGAAGGGGGCAATAGAGGGAAGGGGGCGACATAGGGAGGGAGACAGACAGACAGGGAGACAGATGGAGGGAGATACAGGGTGGGAGACAGACAGAGACAGACCGAGGAAGAGAGACCGAGTGAGAGGGAAAGAGAGGGAGACCGAGAGGGAGACCGAGAGAGGGAGACCGAGAGAGGGAGACCGAGAGCGAGGGAGACCGAGAGGGAGGGAGACAGAGAGGGAGAGAGACAGAGAGGGAGGGAGACAGAGGGAGGGAGAGAGAGGGTGGGAGACTGAGGGAGGGAGACTGAGGGAGGGAGACAGAGGAAGGGAGACTGAGGGAGGTAGACAGAGGGAGGGAGACAGAGGGAGGGAGACAGAGGGAGGGAGACAGAGGGAGGGAGGCAGAGGGAGGGAGATGGAGGGAGACTGAGGGACGGAGACAGACAGAGACAGACCGAGGAAGAGAGACCAAGAGAGAGGGAAATAGAGGGAGACCGAGAGAGGGAGACTGAGAGAGAGGGAGACCGAGAGAGAGAGATACAGAGAGGGAGGGAGACAGAGAGGGAGGGAGACAGAGAGGGAGGGAGACAGAGAGGGAGGGAGACAGAGGGAGGGAGACTGAGGGAGGGAGACTGAGGGAGACAGGGAAGGAGGGACACAAAAGGGAGGGAGACAGAGGGATGGAGACAGAGGGAGGGAGGCAGAGGGAGGGAGGCAGAGGGAGGGAGACGGAGGGAGACTGAGGGACAGAGACTGAGGGAGGGAGACTGAGGGAGACTGAGGGAAGGAGACTGAGGGAGGGAGACAGGGAGGGAAAGACACAAATGGGAAGGAGACTGAGGGAGGGAGACTGAGGGAGGGAGACTGAGGGAGGGAGTCAGCGGGAGGTAGACAGGGAGAGAGGGACACAAAAGGGAGGGAGACAGAGGGAGGGAGACAGAGGGAGGGTGACAGAGGGAGGGAGGCAGAGGGAGGGAGACGGAGGGAGACTGAGGGACGGAGACAGACAGAGACAGACCGAGGAAGAGAGACCAAGAGAGAGGGAAAGAGAGGGAGACAGAGACAGGGAGACCGAGAGAGGGAGACAGAGAGGGAGGGAGACAGAGAGTGAGGGAGACAGAGAGGGAAAGAGACAGAGGGAGGGAGACAGAGGGAGGGAGACTGAGGGAGGGAGACAGAGGGAGGGAGACAGAGGGAGGGAGACAGAGGGAGGGAGACAGGGAGGGAGGGACACAAAAGGGAGGGAGACAGAGGGAGGGAGACAGAGTGAGGGAGGCAGAGGGAGGGAGGCAGAGGGAGGGAGACGGAGGGAGACTGAGGGACAGAGACTGAGGGAGGGAGACTGAGGGAGACTGAGGGAAGGAGACTGAGGGAGGGAGACAGGGAGGGAAAGAGACAAATGGGAAGGAGACAGAGGGAGGGAGACAGAGGGAGGGAGGCAGAGCATGGGAGGCAGAGAGAGGGTGGCAGAGGGAGACAGAGG
This sequence comes from Lissotriton helveticus, assembly GCF_964261635.1. NCBI lineage: Eukaryota > Metazoa > Chordata > Amphibia > Caudata > Salamandridae > Lissotriton > Lissotriton helveticus. The sequence goes on from NC_136061.1 coordinate 1,453,822,420, forward strand.
GAGGGAGACAGAGGGTTGGGAGACATAGGGAGGGAGACTGAGGGAGGGAGACTGAGGGAGAAAGAGTTGAGGGAGACAGATAGGGCAGGGGAGAGATAGGGCGGGGACAAAGGGAGAGAGAGAGAGAGAGAGGGAGGGAGAATTATGGAGGGAGACAGGGCAACAGAAAGAGGGAGGGGGTGAAAGAGGGAGGGAAACAGACAGGGAGACAGATAAAGGGAGACAGACATACAAACAGAGGAAAGGAGACAAACAGAGGGAGGGAGGCAGACAGAGGGAGACAGACAGAGAGAGAGGGAAACAGAGGGAGAGGAAGACAGAGGGAGGGAGACAGAGGGCGGCAGAGGGAGACATAGAGAGAGGGAGATATAGAGAGAGGGAGACATAGAGAGAGGGAGACAGGGAGGGAGGGAGACAGAGAGGGAGGGAGACAGAGAGGGAGGGAGACAGAGAGGAAGGGAGACAGAGGGAGGGAGACTGAGGGAGGGAGACTGAGGGAGGGAGACTGAGGGAGGGAGACTGAGGGAGAGAGAGAGAGGGAGACAGATAGGGCAGGGGACAGATAGGGCGGGGACAGAGGGAGAGAGAGAGACAGAGAGAGAGAGAGGGAGGGAGACAGATGGAGAGAGACAGGGCAGCAGAAAGAGGGAGGGGGTGACAAAGGGAGGGGAAACAGAGAGGGAGACTGATAGAGACGGAGCCAGATAGGGCGGAGGACATAGAGGGCGGGGGACAGAGGGAGAGAAACAGAGGGCAACAGACAGAGGGAGGGGGCGATAGAGGGAGGGAGACAGACCGGGCGAGAGACAGACAGAGAGAGGGAGACAGACAGAGGGAGGGAGACAGAGATAGAGGGAAACACAGAGAGAGGAAGACAAAGCGTGGAAGACAGAGAGAGGGAGACAGAGAAAGGGAGACAGAGAGAGGGAGACAGAGAGAGGGAGACAGACGGAGGGAGACAGAGGGAGGGAGACAGGGAGGGAGGGACTCAAAAGGGAGGCAGACAGAGGGAGGGAGACAGAGGGAGGGAGACAGAGGGAGGGAGACAGAGGGAGGGAGGCAGAGGGAGGGAGGGAGAGGGAGGGAGATTGAGGGATGGAGACTGAGGGAGAGAGACAGAGGGAGAGAGACTGAGGGAGAGAGAGGAAGAGAGAGAGAGGGAGAGAGAGGGAGAGAGAGGGAGAGGGAGAGATAGAGAGAGGGAGGGAGACAGAGAGAGAGGGAAGGAGACAGAGAGAGAGGGAGGGAGACAGAGAGACAGAGAGAGAAAGAGAGAGAGAGAGAGAGAGAGAGAGAGAGAGAGAGAGAGAGAGAGAGAGAGAGAAAGAAAGGTGTGTGTATGCCGGGTCTGGTGGCTCAGCCGACTAAGGCGTCCGCTGCAGGGACCTGTGTTGAACCTCATGGTCATAGTTTTTTTGTTGCTCTAGCCCCACCCCCTCCCTCACTGACCCCGCCCCCAACAATGCGGCCTTTGGCCACAAACCACACTGTAAATTTGGCCACTGAGAGAAAGTTTGTGAGTACCCATGCTCTAGAACCGCATCAACCTGATTTAGAATGTTTTTGTTTTTGTCCGGTCATTTTTAGTTTTTCCCTCTGTATTATTACTTGCCAGGTTGTCTGATGTGGCGCCTCACAAGATTTTTCTCTTCCCCTATGGATTTCTTTGTTTATTTAAGCTCTTTGTCTTATTAGATTTTATTTAATACTTGTGCTCAATAATGTCGGAGGATGGTGATGAAGTTAAAATGTTGCCCCCCCCCTGGAAAAATTTCTGCAGATGCCCATGGTTCTGTATTAGGTCCACCTCCAGTATGTGATGGATCTTGTGTTCCTGACGCAACTCTTTCTTTTGTACGTGCCCATAGGTCGTACCATAATTTTCCCATGCTCCTGTTTGTCACACCAACTGCGTTTATCCTCTACTGGATGTGTATCCATATTTGTCTTTTGGTTGATTCTGGAATGTTAGCAGTCGATTTCCCAAATAATTTATCATTTTCTTGAATGCATACTTTTGTTGATATTTCCATTTCCTGGTCGCTAAATTTCCTTTTTGCTTCCTGCTGCTTTTTTCATGTAAATTGTGGTTAGTCATGATATAGGATGAGGGTTGTTGGCAATGCATTCTGTCTCCAAACTCCAATAAACAATAAACCATGTAGCGTGATGCACTCCTCCAGTGTGCAATGTATTCTGTAATGTCATTAGTGACGAGAGAGAGAGCGTCATTTGCAATTAGAGAATAATAAGGAATCCTTATTCGTGAATCATTGTTCTTAAATAGCAGACCATAAGGAATCTCTATTTCAGGCAAAGGCCAAACTGTACATACCAATCTGCTATTTCTTAATACCGATTCAGTACTAATTGGTATTAGGAAATCGAAAAATGAATAATCTGTACATCAGGCACCTAGAGAGGAATTAGAACGTTTTACAAAACTCGTGGATGTGAAAATAAGACAGAAAACTACACAAATCATCAAATAGAGCATTACAGGACTCTTGCCTAATTTGGGAAGTGTACCAACAGCTGAAACACATTCCAGACACTGATTGTACTCAGAAAAGAAAATATGGTAAATTCAGTGCAGCCACAAGCATGAAATAAGAGCCCAGTGGCCAGTGTGGGGAAGGAAAGAAGAAGAAAAGCATGATGAATGCACATAAAAGCAGATCCATCAAGCTCCGCATACACAAATAAAATGAAAAGTATCATGCCTTCATTGACAGAGAGGATAATCACAAATCTGGCTATAGACAAAAGGAACTTCATCATTAGTAGAATCTACAAACCAGAATTAAGGGAGCCTTAGGAGGTTTTAATGAATACATTAGTAGCCTTAGGACAGGTATTGTCTAGTGTCCCACTTGCATATAATAAAGTGACTGGCAATGTATAAACTGGCAACAGACAGTGGCGTAACACAAAACCCCACAGCCCCCACGGTTTTGGGGGCCCCCAAGCTCCAGGGGGCCCCTTCAGCACAGCACTCTTGCCAGCGAGCTCCCGATTGAGTCTGGGGAACCCGTTTCACCGTTGTTGTTGCCTGCAGCTGTGGAGGAGTTAATGTCCCAGCATTCTTGCAGCCCGAGTGCCGCCAGCGTAATGTCTGCCCACGCCTGGAGGCGCTGAAAAGGGGCCAGGCTTCCAGCATCGCATGCGCCCGTTTCATTTTTGTTGTTGCCTGCAGCTGGGGAGGACTCATTCTCCCAGCATTCTCTCGGCCGACTGGCGCCAGCATGACGTCCTCCCAGTCAGGAGGCGCTGAAAAGGGTCAGGGCTTTCGGCAGCGTGGGATGCATGCGGGCCAAGGGCAGCCCCATCTGTGCCAGGAGGAGGCCGGGCCGGGCCACCGCTCTAATTATACCATCCCAGTATTCATCGCTGAAAGGGGTTTCGCTGGCACATATTGTGGTGGAGCCATCATCTGAAGACTTGGTGAAAAGATATGGGTAAGAGAAAGAAAACTATGCCAGGGTCATGCGGAGGGGTGGCTTAAGGACTCTTGATTCATTTCTGGCCAGGGCAGCAAATGTCTTGTCTAATGAAATTGGCCTAACTGAAAGGAGACTCTCTTTGGAATTAACTAATCTGCCCCAGAGCCCGGCATCTTCACATGGCTCGGCCCCAACGACAGGGCAAAGCGAGACTGTTCCTATTCCGTCAGCTTATTTTTAAAAAGAAATCAAGAGCAACCAAGGGCAGGGTGTATCTATGCTGGAACCCCCAGTAAAAAAGAAAAGAGGTAGAGGCAAAAGAATCGCAAAGCCTTCAAAAAAGCAAGTGGGACCATACGCCATTGATTCTGCCAATGAGGCCCTGAGCCAAACCATGAACAAATTGTCTCAAAAAGTAGAAGACATTTTAAAGTCATATCTAGCTCCTATTGTTGCATGGTTGAATAAGGTGGAATTACTATTGTGTCTGTCTAATGAGTGTCTCTCTAGTCTTGTAACAAATGGGAAAGGGTTAGAACCACGGGGGTCGAAAGGAGGGTTGGGTTCCACCCAGTCTGAAAATAAGTAGCCTGATGCATTAAGCGCACAGGATGAGTCACCAGCTAGAACCTGGGTTCAACAATCAAACCCTAGACAGGATGGGTCCACAGAAAAGTGCAGGACACTGTAAAAGCAATAGGTATGAAGGAGTTGCCCGAGATGGAGTCCTGCACAGACCATTAGGGGCTGATCTAAAAGAAGCCTGGGCAGCCGCGGGGACGGAGATACATGGTCCAAAAACCCCAACCATCCAAGTTGGCTGGATGAGAACCAATGTTTTACATTTACCACCCAAGTCTGCTCCTATAGCGACCATTTTGGTAAGTGTGCCACCTTTGCAGGGGAACTCTAAGGAAACGACGATAGACCTAATACACAAGGTGACACACTTTCTAGATAGATCACTAACAAATGGCCATTTCATTGCCCCTCATGTTATCATGGCTAGTAGAGTGGGCTGGGTGGGGAAAGCAACAAATAAAGACAGGTGTGGGGACTGTATCATAGTTTATGTGACACACCGTCTACACGCAAGAGCCATGATGCGTAGTCAGTCAAGACCTGACTCTCATACAGGAATTCAGGTCTTTATGCTCTCCTTTTTTATTCAGATGGGGTTCAACTTCATATCTTCAGGGCTAACATACCTAGCTAGTCTCAAGGGATGTTGTTGCAAGGTCAAAAAGTGTGCACCAATACAAACATGACTATTTCACCTTGCAAACAGATGTGCCCTATTAAGGGATCTTGATACTATTGACTGACTACCAGCCCCTATTGATGACATGACTAGTACAAATTCCCCTTCACTAGTTTAAATGATTAGTCCGATTCGGCCAGATTGTGACCATAAATTGATAGACCCTTCTGTTTGTAATTTTATGTCTTGAATATTGCTGGGATGAGGGTGAAAAAAGACGATGAGCAGTGTACAGCAATAATAGAATCTGGTCACATTATCGCATTGCAAGAAACCTGGGACAAGTCGGATTCTTTTGTTATGGATGATTTTGCCTCCTTTTTTAAGGCTGTATCTCCCTCTGCTATCGAACAAGCAAAGGGAGGTCTGCTTATTTTAATATTGCTTAAATTGTCATGCACTATTAAGGGCCTGCTCAGTCCATCCCCAAATCTGTTAGCAGGTGAATGAACCTTCCCCAGGCGTCCTACCCTGGTGATCATACATTTTTACAATTCCTTTTGCAGGGTAAATGACAGTGAGCATATAGTTGCCCTTCAAACTTTTATAGAGGACATTGCACAGGATAGACACATCCCCTACAAAATGATTATAATGGGGGATCTTAACGAACACCGTTGCCCTTCAAATTGCATACTGAACAGGGGTACATTGGACAATTTGGCTCCCATGGTTCATTTTGAACATTCACCCCAAGGCACTCTGTTAGAAAGCATTTTTTTCTAGTAATATTTTACTTTGTTTAGAGCACACGAATGAAGTAGAGATAATACCCTCCTTTTTGAGTAGACTATATTGTCGTATCCGCCCCATTACTTCAAAATATAATGCAAGTGAGATCATCATGGACCGGCTGCAGCGACCACAACCCAATCACTGCAGATTCCAAGGGTTTGATGGTCCTTTGGGGTGTTGAGCCAAAAACCCTTGCAAATGGAGAATTTCAGCCCACGGATCAGGCTCATAAAATTAGATGGGGGACTATCATTCCGAAGCACTTCCTAACCCAGTTGTATAGGGAGGGCAAAGAAGACATTAAGCAATGTCTCGATACCCATAATGAGCCCGAGGAGGTCCTAGAAGCATTTGATAAACTGTCAAAGCGGATCGCAAAAAGGTTAACTGGCAAAGGAAGTTCAGTAGGTACTAAGGGGGCCAAATGGTTTAATGCAGATTGTTCCAAATCCCACAAAGCCCCTATGCCTGCACTAAAAAATAAGCCAAGGCATCACAAACTGATTAAGGCCCGCAGGAAAGCATATAATAAGGCTCTAAAGCTAAGGAAAGATGATATAAGGGAACAGGCATGGGAGGATCTAAATCAGGCAAGTACCTGGGCCAATAGTTCCAAATTTTGGAAGGTCGTAAACAGTCCCTTCTTTAAGAATATTCATATGACAAGATCAGAATGTGTTATCTTTGCGGATAGATAGGTCAGCCATTTCAAGCAGATTTATGCAGGTGGCCGTAGAGCAATTAGACTTGTCCTGGGTACCCTCTACTGCACTGTTTTCACTAGGTTTTGGAGTGAATGAAGTTCAGAAAGCGATTGAGGATGCGTCCGCACGGAAAGCCTCAGGTCCTTATGGGATACTTGTGAATCTTTACAAATCAGACTCAGGCACATGGGCAAACATTTTAACTAATGCTGCTACAATGGTAGGTCTACCTCAGTCCTGGTCCACGGTTGTGATCTTGCCTATTTATTAAAGGTGAAAGGCGGGAGGCGCCGCAACGCAGTTGGGCCCTGGAAAGACTGTGCCCCCACTCTTGGGAAACTGGGGGAAATCACGGGAGGCTGCAAGAAGTGGCGGAGCCCGGTGGAATCAGTAGGGCCTGGGGTAATCCAGTATCCTGTGGCCCCCGGGATACCCCCGCCTCATAACGCCTCATAGAGCCTCATAAAGCCGCTACAAACTCAAACAGTGGCAGTGCTGTCTAACCATCCGACTACCTGGCTTTGTTGCTCCTGTTGCTCCTGCTGCTGCAATACATGCTAATTTCGTGGTAACACTCTGCAGGGAAAGTAGAGAGTGGGCAGCAGATTTTGAGAGGCAGAGAAGCAGTGGCCGCTGCAGCCGTGGAAGCAGCAAGCCCCTAACAAAGAAGGAACAGAGAGCAGGGCTGCTGGGCTAGCTAGGACCAGGACCAGGATCAGACCATCGCTCCTATCAATATTTTACTTCATTTTCATGTCACGTGCAGTCCAGTACTAGGGGCACAAGGAGCTACAAGGAGCCATAATGGGACACAAGGGGCCATATAGCTACTAAATCTACAACTAATCTATAAACTATAAAGTACAAACTGCGCAGCTACAGAAGCAGGGAGGTTAGAGGATTTGAGAGGCGAGCAAGACAACCAGAAACTCCTTCCTTTTCATCCATCCTCCCTCTTCTCTCCTCTCTCCTACTCCTGCCCCTTCTCAGCTTGATTAAAATAATCAACATAACTTTTAAGTAAGAGACCGAGAGCCCAAGACTCCAGACTTGTATGCTCACTGCAGCAGACCCACACTGTTCAGCACTGTTCATTTGACCCTCTGAGCTCTCAAGCCCCTGTGCCAGTCCCTGCGCCAGTGCATTTACAACTCAGTGCCAAGCATTTAAACTTCAACTATCTAGGCAATTCCTTTTTTGACTCCAATTTCACTTTTAATTCGGAGTCAAGCTCTTGACATAATAGAAGGCAACAAGGTCAAGTCGACTTAAGCCAGGCAGCAAGATAGTGTCGGAGAATATTGTTTAGGAAAAAAGACCCATAGACAGGAAGACAGGTAGCCCGTTCCGTCTATCAGAATGCGATCGGGTAAAGAACGGCAGAGCATCAACAGCATAATCAGCAATCAGAAAAAGAAGAACAAGGTTCTCAAAGTACCTGTTAACCAACCAGGCAACGTACCATCCAGCAACATGGAGCATTCAGCAGCGGGAGGCACAACGACCTACGCAGTCTTAGATCATACACCAATGTTGATAAAACTAAACAGTGGCCCTCCACCACTTGAAAAAGCACAAAAATGTGGTTACTAACCCAAAATGTATTGTAAGTTCTTCTTCATAAAAGATACCGGTGCTCTATTAAATCACGCTAATGAAATACAGTGGGGACTTCCCCCTCCCCTAATCCAGAAAAACCAACAACACAACCAACCGAAGGGAAAAGGACAAGAACAGTCTTAAGAACAACCCCAGTCTTAAGAACAGCCCCAATAAGTCCAACACCAAAGCTGACCAAGGATGACACAATTGAGAGACGACAGGGACAGCCGAGCCTGCACATATCAGCAACTAACGTCGAAGGTGTCGAAGGTAGCAGGGGTGTCAGAGGTGTTGGTGAATACGAACTCAATGACAGGGACTACAGCAATTACAGCCCTGCCCTCAATGAAGACCACTCTAATAACTTTATCGAAGGAGAGAACAATGAAACAAGGGAACCTAGACAATCTTGGGGTACCCCACTCCTTATGGGCCCCCAGAGACATTGGGAGTTCCTTTAGAAACTTCAATCGTAATCAGGACAGTTCCCCAAGCAAAGAAAGGAATAGAAATACAACATCCTGGAATTTCCAAATTGTCACCCTGCTCTAACACACCTTCGGAGCATAAAATGGCTAACAATATATTAGCAGAATTACTAAAACATTTTGAGGAAGACAAGGTTGACGAAAAAAGTATTGAGGAATTGTCCCCTGCCCACCAAAGACTGGACTCCAGCCCACAGCACCCCCAAGACCTCCAGGACTTGGAAAAAGACTTATTGAGCACCACCACCCCAGGCCCAATTTCAGAAGGACATCCAGTAATCTCAACGCCAATGCGTTCCAACAGAGACCGGGAGGAAATCCCAGATAATCACAAGACCTATAGCCATCATTGTAATAAAAAATCTCTCACAAGGGATGAATGGGAAAAGCTGGTCAATACATACATCCTGGAAACAAGAGACAAATCACTCCTTACTGAGGAGCCCGCTACAAAACAGAACATAGAGGAAACACCAACAGAACAGAACAAGTTCTGGGAGTCCCTATTAAATACTATGCAATTATCCACAAAAGCTATGGAATACCATTCGGATAAGATGGATATCCAACTAACGCTTCTTAACTGCCAAGCCTCAAATGTGGCAAGCATAAAAAATAAACTCTTGGAACTGAACAATTTGATCAAAGAGTTCAATCCGAAACAACAATAACCCCCCCAAGTCCTGAATGCTTCTCAATAGTTGACAAAATTGCCACGTTGCCAACTGTAATGCGAGATCTCTTAATTGAAATAAAGGAAGCAAATAACATCAAAAACAACAATGGAATTCAAAAAGACGATCCTAAAGGAGAAGGAAGAGGAGAGGGTAGTACTCCAGGGAAGTAATCTAACAGTAATCTGTCAAAAGAGTTATTGAACTACCCAAAGCTATTAAGGGAAGTAAGCACACAAATGCATTGCCAGTAGAAGGAAAAAATGAGAACCTTGGACAAGAAAAAGAAAGCGTAGATACGCCACAAACTACACCAAAGTACAAGGATGTCCTGAGGCATGGAAATATCAGGGTTCGAATCAAAACGAACTCAAGGAAAATCACCGAAAAAATGAGCAGAACTTGCGCAGCCCCATTGAGCCTACAAGTAAGTAAGACTTTCTTCCATCCGATGGGCAAACACCCAAAAGGATCTCCAGAACACAGCAGCTCCATCTCAACAAGGGAAAATAACTACATCTAACGATCCTTCACAAGAGGGTCCTGAAGATAAAGAAAGACCACCCTTACGTGAAAGCCAAGTGACCTTAACGGAAAGTGAGTCCAAACAAACTGGACATCTTCCGACAACAGCACAGGGTAAAGTAAAGGATGATGAAGCATCGAGTAATAACTACAAAGAGGAAGTGGGGAAAAAAGTCAGGATAGACAATACAATTCAAACGATAATAACGCCAACCGCCCAAGTTAGACCGGGCACGGAAAAGACAAAAAATAAAACGAGGATCCTACAGTGGAAATATCTGCAAAATGGCAGGCAGACGAGGCTAATCCCGTTTTTATACGGGAATGCGGTAATGAGGCCGACGTTGACCCCCAGTCACTTAGATACCCACAGGAGGGGGAAACATAGTCAAGAACAGAAACGGCCCAAGAAATCACAGGGCGGAAAGAATCAAAAACTATTTTATTTATCCCAGGGTTTAAATCCAAATGAGGGGGAGACATCGTAAATAGAGGCAACATTCTCAGACTATTAACCTCTATTAACAATCTAACTGGTGTCGTCACTGGATTCTGTAGAATTTGTGCAATTCAATCACCTATCAGAGCAAGAAATATCAAAAAACACTTGGGCGACATGGGAGAAAGTGGAGAAGATTCTAAAAGAAAAGTGCCAACTAGAAGCATGGGGGGATCCGCATAAAACCACAGTATCATGTTGGCTACCCAGAACAACTACTTCAAAAGGATAAAGAACATAACTGGGAACCCTTCAAAAGAATTAGGAACGGTGGATCTACGAAATCAGTGCTGAAAGGGGCTCAGAGCACAATAGAAGAAGCAATGGACAGCACTAGCCCACGCAAATGAGGAAATAACGAGAATATAACATCAGAAGAATGGTCCTGGCTAGCAAAAAACCATCAATAACATGCGCCCTGACCAATGACAGACTATTAAGCAAGGAGAAGATACTCCAAAACTAAAAATCTGCTCCTGGAATATAAATGGACTAGAGTAAAAAATCACGCTTACAGAACTACTAACGTACCTTCAACAGTATGACCTAATCCTACTTTAAGAAACTTGGGTGGCAGAACCTCACCACCTTCAAGGCTACAAATCATATCACCTACCAGCTAGCAGAAGCTCGAAGTATGTACGTCTGAAAGGTGGTTTATCCACTTATGCCTCAATAAAAACAGTAAGCTCAGCTAAAGACCTGACGATGAAATACACATCTAATAAGGGGATCAACGCAATTCAGATGGAGATTGCAGGACCCAAGAAAATTAAACAACAAGTGGTATTGGTAAATACCTATGTTCACCCCAGAGAGAAAAAAAATGGGTGCAAAATCTCTAGTGTCAGAATTGACGAGGATCATGATAGTAGCCATGACACCACTTTATATCATCTCAGGAGACTTCAACATGTCTCTCTCCGGGAAAAGCAGTAATGATAACTCAGCTGAAGAACAACTATTAGAATGGGGGTTCTCTCTGCCAGACGAAAGTAAGTGGGGTAAACAAACTAAGGTATCTAAATCCCTACTGATTGAACTAACTAGTCTGGGGCTGATAGCATCCGGGTGATTGCCGACAAGCAGCAACTTATCATAACACGGTGGCAAGTTCAGCAATAGACTATACCTTCATATCTCTCTCAATTCTGAACCTAGTAAGCGGGTTTAAAATTGGAATAATGGATTGTAGCGGTCATTTGCCACAAGAGCTCAAACTGGAGGTTCAGGGTACAGCACAAACCTTCTTAACTGAAAATCAGGATTTAACAGTAACCTCGAACCAAAAGAGAATAACATATAAAATAAAGGATCTGGAAAAATTCGAGGAGATGGCAAAAAATTGCTGGGAAGAAAATAGAATGAAAGAAGGAGATAACATCAAGGCCTGGGAGAACTTCTTAGAAAGCCTCAGTTCAGCTCATGCTAAATTAAACACAGGAGTAACCATAAGCGGAACTGAGAACCATCAAAGTCTACCCAGTGGAGACAAGAGCGAATAAAGAAAGAACCCTCTAACAAACCAAGCCCATGACCTGAGGCAAATAAAAAGGGAAATCAACAGAGTAATTCGCAAATTGCATCAGAGAGGCACCAATATCAGCTTACAGGTTGAACTAAGAAGCTAAAGTGTAGAAAGAAAAAAACTGCTTGGCAAATAAGGCACAAATCTACAGAGAAGACATGGGCCAAACTGCTATATGACATCAAATCTAACAACAGCGAAAGATTCTGGCGCATAGTAAATAACTTAGACAACGCAAGGGCTTATGAAATAAACTCACCGATAACAGAAGAAGATTGGGTAAAGTACCTGCAGCATCATTTTAACAAAAATACAGGCGAAATTACCCAAGGCTCTACGGCCTTCAACTACGATCTCCAATCACGGAAGAACTGAATAGAAGAAAACCTCATGTTACTCACAATCAAACAGATTAAAAAACGAATTTCTAAGGGCAAGAAAGAGGGTGCCCCGGGGCTTAACGGAATTCCTCCAAGTCTATATAAACAAGATCCAGACTACTGGGCCGAACAACTTCGTCCCCTCTTTAAAAACATTCTGGATGGGGGGAGATTCCCTAACTCCTGGAAAGGATCTATTATTTCCTATTTTCAAGAATGGCAGTAAAAGTCAAGCAAAGAATTCCAGGTTAATAGCCCTAATTGAATTGACATAGACGCAAAATACTTTGCAGGTCTATTACTGGAAGAACTCACAGAATGGGCATCAACAAGAGGATCAACTCCTATTAACCAAACAGGCTTTCAATGAAGTACAGGTACAACGACTAACATTCTTGCTCTCTCTTTATTAATTGACGCCTCAGTAAAAATCAAGAGGCCACTATTTGTCTGTTTTATTGACTATACGTCTGCTTTTGACAGCATCGAAAGGAGTCAACTTTGCTCCAAGCTATCAGACTAGAAAATTGCCCGCAACTTTGAACCAACTAATTGCACTTCATTCCGACACATGTATCCAAATAAAACTAGGAACTGGTAGCACCCAGTCGAGGAAAATAACAACCACCAAGGGGCTGAAGCAGGGATATGTTATTGCCCCGATTCTGTTCAACCTCTTCCTGCCTGATTTTTCAGCAGAGCTTGACAACTGCATCGACCATGCCCCAAATCTAGGAGGCTTAACAATATCAAACCTGCTGTATGCAGACAATTTAATATTGAGTAGTCGAACTCCAGTTGGCCTTCAGCACCTTATAAATATCACAAGCAACTTTTCAGACAGAAATGGGCTAATGATAAACTTGGAGAAGTCAAAAGTGATGATCATAAATCAAAGGAAACAAGGGCATTGTCGCTGGGAACTTCAGGGCAAACTGTTGGAGGCAGTCGATGAGTACAAGTATCTGGGTATCACTTTTGACAGAAAGGGTTCCTTTGGACAACACAAATCGACTATTAGAACAAGAGGGACTGCACTGGCAGTAGCACTAAAAAGAAAAAAGCACAAAATAACAGGCCCTGATCTATCGCCCCTTCTAGAAATCTTTCGAGCAAAATTGCTTCCTACCATCACCTATGGAAGTGAATGCATGAGAGGAAGAGATGAAACAGTTCTGGATAAAGCAGTGTTGACATAGATTCGACTAATTTTTTACCTCCCCTAATACATTTCTCCAGCCCAGCTAAGACTAGTATTTGGCCTCCAAAAACAGCAAGTAGCACGAAAGGGGGCAAATGCAAAGTGCTGGTACAAAATAAAGGGAGCTGAGAACGGTTCCATGAACTCATACTTATGGAAAGAGATGAACCAAAATAAAGACAATCCAGCTGCGGTCTACCTACACTCGGAAATAAACTATTTAGCCCTACAGGAGCTCTGGGAGATCAATGGCCCACAGAAAACTTTTAAACAATTAGTAAACAAAACAGTAAAGTTATTGTCTTTGGAACAAGACAAATCTACCCTATCCAACAGAGCACATGGGTGGTTTGTCATTCAGAGTTACACCATGGGCCGCGCCGCTAACCTACCTGGGATCAGGATTCTCAAAGATTGCGAAGGAATCATATCTGAAATTGAGTATAGGTGTTTTACCAGTCAACCAGCACCTTCCCCCATTGCAAAGGTCAGACACAACCACAAACTGCAAAATCTGCAACAAATTAAAAAAAAAAAATCCTCCATTTGTTGTGCATCTGCAGAGGCTTGGACAAAGAGTGCAAACTGCTACTAAAACCAGCCTGGAACATGAAAGGGATCCGAACCTGTAGGCAAGCACTAAAAGCATGCTTTGATGGAAGTGATATCCAACTAGCATGCAGATTGGTGAAATTTGTTAATATTGCAAAAGCTATGTCAAATTTAACTGTAATATAACAGATCATGCTCTAAGGAAAAAATAGGGACCCCCTCTGAAATACTTGATTTGTGGGTCAGGGAGAAGAGTGTGGAAAAGTAAATTTTGTCATGTTCTGTGTCCCTACGTGTCATCCATCATATGTTATGTGTGCATGATTAAATATGCATATGCATTCCCCATGTCTGATTAATGACGCAATTACAGTTGTGTCCCCCTCTAGTATGCCAGTTTCCAGTCCTCGTGAATAATACGAATATCAGGCCTATGTAAAGCTACGTTGCCACGTTTCTCAGTGTGCACGTTATTCCATTATAAAGTCCCCGTTTCTAGGCCTCAAAAGGGCCCGGACACCAGATTCAGCTCCTGTCTCCTGAAGCCTCGCTGAGGAGGGATACAGCCCCCACCTGTATCCTCGACCCTTCACTTACTTCCTGCCTCGCAGTGCCCGGCCCAGCCTGGCTCAGTCTCTGAGTCTGCCAAGAATATGTTATGATTCCAGTTATCAGTTCAGTCCTCCTTCTCTGCATTCCTAAGCTACTGAACTGCATCAATAGTTTCCGTCATTGTCTAGCCTTCACGTCTCCACGTTAGAGAAATACTGCATTTAATGGTCATTTCATTTTCTTCATATTCTTCATCACGCACTACATGTAGAATAATGCATGGTCCAGTCTTAGAATCAAGTTAGCCTTTCCCCTCCTAACTTCTAGTTCATATCAACATGTTCCCTAAACATCAGATACTAGATAGGGTTTAGGTACATGTCGCTCCGACCCTCCAGACTTCAGTCTCTGCTCCTAGCACAGAGTTCATAGCCCCCAGCTTCTCCTAGTGATACGTCATTGCTAGTTTGCGCGCACCATCAGGTTAGAGGTCCCGGCTCCTCAGGTAGCCCCCTCCATGGTTTCCGCCCCATTCATGACATATCCTGTTACGTCTGCACCACATGTCTATGTATACGCCCAGTTACACCTACTTTTGCCCTTATCTTTCGCGACTGCTACGCGTCACACCTATTGCTCCACCCACTGCTACGCCTACTGCAATGTAATGCTATGTGTTTGCGTTATGTATATATGCTCATGTATTGTTATTAAAAGCCAGCGCGCTCATCCCAGATCCAGCCCCAGCAGCTGCTGGGCCCTGTCACCCTGTCATCCTATTCCTATGCAGGTTGTCCTGTTCCTGTCCTTATGCTGTATTAAACCTGCAAAACTCCTACTACCTCGAATCTTGACTCTTATTTATTGAGCTATCTGTTATGATATATGTCTAGTCAAAAATAGGGTATTATTTATTTATTTACCACATAATGGCGCCCGAATAGGGACTTGCCTTTTCCCCACGCGTCGGTGAAGCCACGCCGACCCCCTGACCCTCTGCAGTCGTGACGGAACTCTTCTGCGCAGTGGCAGATATTTCTGCTCAAGTATCCCTCAGGCCCACGGAGGAGACGGAGGAGGCGGTCCAGCATCCAGACGAGACGGTGGAGGAACGCGGCGAGTCCCGACCAGAGCCCAAGCCAAGAGTCCAAGGTCCGAGGTATCCGGAGGTCCACCCGTCACTGAAGTCCGAAGTCCGAAGTTCGTCGTCCGTCGTCGTAGCAGTCCAGTCCAGTCTGAGGCTTTCCGTTCTTGCTGCCCGGTGAGTACCGTTACTGGGGTGGTATCTGGACAGGGTCAATTTAATTGACTCTGGTCTGTGGGTTGGTGGTACACAGTCCCACAAACGAAGTGTCCACTTCGGTGGATGCGGGTCCTGACGTGTCTCTTTATGAGACCGGTAAGTTTCGTACTGTTTCAGCAGTGCATCTAGTTTCTGTTCTAGTCAGTTTCTGTTCTCGAGAAAATTTATGTGTTCTGTTCTCAGTATTTCCAGGTAGTATTCTGTTCGAACTGTTATTTTAAATGTTTTTCATGTATTTCAATGTCGTGGTATGAATGGGGAATAAGTATCGTGTTCATTGTGTATTGTATTGTGTCTAGATTACAGTTCAGTCATGCCCATATTTTCCAAGTTACGTCAGTTAAAAACTAGAAAGGGTCTGCTGGAAGCAGCAGTTCCCGTCCCGCCTAGGGACAGTCCAGGTCACTTTATGTATCAGAAACATGGCATAAGTGCCATATTGTATCTAGATTTATGGGTAGAGTATACCAAACAGTTAGAAGAAAAGTATAGATGGCCCGTATCGGGTACATGGGATGCCGAATGCATCATGCGAGTAGAAGAAGCATTATGGAAAAAGAAAGCCAGACAGTCACAGAAAGATGCCATCGAGTTATGGCGTAAAGAAGCTCATAAAAGAACTGAAAAAGAAATCAGAAAGTCAGAATTAAGTAGAGAATCCTTAGAGCGAGCCCAAGAAAAAGAATTAATCGAGATAGGTGAACAAGTCAAAGCCGAACAGTCAGACAGACAGAGGCATGCCCTTATTAAGGGTATGTATCCTCTTCTTGCCGAGGGCTTGCCAAAAGCGACCCCGGAGGCATCCAGTAATTTCCCGCCACCACTAGTTCCGACCAAGCTACGTCACAAACCGACCGCAGCTGATATTTTTATTTCGTCCTATCTGGACGACACAGTCCCTGAATATGCAGATCCTGTTCGCGCTCCGCCAGTCCCTGTAAATCAGGCACATCCTGCTCCTCCAGACACCGGGGCACCCCATGCAGTACCTGCTACGGTACCCCCGGTCCAGCCAGCATTTCAATTTCCCGCTCCACCACGAAGAATATCAGTCGACGATTCTAGTCTAGGGGCCGCAGGAGGAGGTCCTCCTCAAACCCCGCCGCCACGCAAGCATTTATCAGCACTCGAATTACATGCTCAAGCATCACAGCGTACTCCCAAGAGTAATAAGTCTGTTGCAGAAATCAGGCAAGCCCTTGGCGAATGTGCCTATGACCCAGTCCCAGGCGAGAATAATATGGTTTTATATTCAGTACGCGTAAGGAGGGTGACCGAGTATCTAGTCACCCTACCCAATATGAAAGAAGATCTAGACAGAATATATCGTTTCATCCGTACAGGGGATGATCCAGAAAGTATTAGTGATGCCATGTCTCAAAGGAAAGCTGAGATCCAGCGTATGATATTAAAGTTTTTAATTAACTGTCTAATAAGAGAACAAGATTACCCGTCTAAAGATCCGGCCGAAATGAAAACCCTGACAAAGTGGAGTGATAATATAGCCGAGGTAAGCACAATACCATTAGTGCCATGGAGAGTATGTACAAGAAAATCCGTAGAGAAATAATAAAGATACACGAACAACGTAAAGCAGCACAAGTAAGCGAGAAAGAAAGTAACTCTGATACTGAAGAGGTAGAGGACGAGAATCCCGCCAGAATAGCGTATGTAGGAAAATCTAGATTTCCAGATCGCCATTTACGTCTAGAACACAAGTCAATTTTCCATCATTCAGCACCAGAACAAGGTTCCCTAGAACAAGTATTCCAAGCTACCGATCACATTCTAAAATCACGAATCGGTTACAGTGAGTTAAGTACCATGCATGAACAGGAACTAGCCCGATCAGCAGTCCGATGGATTACTGATTCTACCACTTTTCCAGACGAAATAGTGGCACAAATGTTTCTGAAATTGCCCCCAGCCGAGCAGCGACTGGTGGGTATGTATATGATCCAGCACCTCATTACTCTGTATGAGGGTCAGCACTCTGATCCAGGTCCATTACACGATATCCTGAACGAGTTACTCCAGTATAGATGGAAAGGTCTAGGTACCGACTTAATTAGTGTCATTCTAGAGCAGCGCCACAAATATAGAACGTTTCTGAACCCGCATTTTGTTCATGTCTCACCCCCAGAAAGTAAACCATTTTACATGGAAAGACAGAACCCGTTACGAGAAGTGCATCCAGTTAAGACAGAGGACGGTGAAATGCAACGAGTGTTTGTTTACACCCCGATTACAAAGATGGAACTCCTCGAAATGAAGAAATTAATTCCCTGTCATGACAAAGATCCAGCAGGGTTCCATAGAGAATTAAAAGACATGCTCCGTATGGGAGAATACACTTACCCAGATATCATTAAAATGTTAAAGGTCCTGTTGCCCGCAGGGGTGTATGAAAAGCTAAAGGAAAAAGAATGGGAGGTGGGAGAGAAAAAGATCGATTGGACAGTTCTAGAAGCTGAAGACAAGGCACGAGTACCAGGTACTGGTCTAGGAGAGAAATGTAAAGAATTACCAGAATTATTGATTCAAGTTTTACCCAGATTATTGACAACTAGAAAAGAAGACTGGGATGCAATCTCAGCCTGTAAACAGAAACAAGAGGAAGATATTAGTGATTTCTATTCTAGGTTTGAAAAATGTTTTAGCATCAATAGTGGCCTCAAGACAAGTAGTGAGTCATACCCTCACCTTTTTGTTACTAAATTAGTCGAGAATTCAAGCCCACAAGTTAAAAATCGAGTTTTGAAAGTCGAAAGCACCTGGCAAGCTAATACTCCGTCCCAGATGCTCCAGATGCTCCAGTACCACCAGAATAGAATCAGGGAAGAGCAAGAACACGAGAGAAAACGTATGAAAGACACGAAAATGAAAGTACTAGTTGCACAATCTGTTCCTCAAGACAGTCAGAAGAGGGGTCCGAATCAAGCCAGTCATCCTGCAGCTCCCGTTAAAGGGAACTGCAATTATTGTAAACAGCCAGGTCATTTTATAAATGAGTGTGCAGTTCTGAAACACAACATAGCTACTGGTAAGACTAAGGAAAGACCACGTCCGCCTAGACAAGAGCAAGTTTCACAGACTCCTCAGCCACAGAATGCACAACAGATAGTTACAGTACCGCAGCCTGCCGCTGCAACACAGCATGTTACATCGCAGATGTACCAGTATGCACAGTCTGAGTATCCAGAGTACCAGCAGTATTCATGAAACAGCCTAGAGAGGGAGGTAGGCTTGCCTCTCATCGAGATACCTGTAGATCAAGAAGGTCCCTATGTTCACAGTCAAGTATTAGGGAAAGACAGAAAGTTTTTGATTGATACAGGGGCAAGTAGGACCACAATTAGTCATGCCGAAGTTCCAGGGGCTCCGCTCTCAGGCTCAAGAAATGTTTCCCTTGGATTTTCAGGAAAACCTATCGTAAATGAGATTTCAAAGCCAGTTACTCTAGAAATAGGTCCATTGTCCCGCACTACTGATCTGTTACTTACTAAGTCATGTCCAGAAAACCTATTAGGCATTAAAACACTGAAAGAGTTAGGTGCAGTTATATGCTGTTCCCCAGAGGGAATACGATTGTTCCTACGTGACTTTAAGGGTCACTATGTATTACGAGATTTTGATTCAAGACTGTCTAATGTTCCACAGCATTTATGGGCGCAAGGTCCAACTGATGTAGGTTATATGCAAATCACACCTTATCGTGTGACTCTCAAGCCAGGTGTAGTGTTACCACGAATCAGACAGTACAGATTGCCACCCGAGGCTGTAGCAGCCTTATCCAAAATTATTGACGAGCTCATCGCTCAAGGAGTGGTTGTAGAAACTGACTCCAACGTATGCAATTCTCCGATCATTCCAGTTATGAAACGTACTGATCCAAATGCACCCCCAGTATATCGATTAGTGATCGACCTACGAGAGCTTAATAAATGTATTATTCCGCAGTACCCAGTTGTCCCAGACATCTCTTCCCTATTGACAGCCATTGATTCCGAAGCCACGTTCTTCACTGTCATAGACCTCAAGAACGCATTTTTCAGTGTTCCTATTCATCCAGACAGCCAGTTCCTTTTCGGATTCTGTTTAAATGGAAGGAGCTATATGTTTACACGCGCTTCTCAAGGTTTCACAGAAAGTCCTAGTATTTACAGTCAAGCACTTAAGAGACAACTTGATAATGTTCACATGCCAACTGACACTGCCCTGCTCCAGTATGTCGATGATCTACTGATCACAGCCCGTTCTGAACGTGCTTGCGAGCAAGCATCCCTTACAGTCTTGTATTTCCTAGCCGAGATGGGGCACAAGGTGTCCCCTTCGAAGCTTCAATTCTGTGTCCAGCAAGTGGTATACTTAGGACACTTACTGTCCAAGAGGGGTAGGCAGTTGACACCAGACCGTATCCAGTTAATAGCGAGTCTTCCTCAGCCCAAGACCCAGAAGGAGGTACGTGCTTTTATCGGCCTTACTTCTTACTGCAGACAATGGATTCCTCAGTATGCATTTCTAGCCAAGCCACTGATACAGTTAACGACACAGGAGGCAGCCGCACCGACTGTCCTCCCTTGGACATCTGAACATACACTTAGTTTCAACGAGTTAAAGAAAGCTTTATGCCAAGCTCCAGTTCTAGCGACACCGAACTACAGTAAGCCTTTTACACTTTTTGTCACAGAACGTGAAGGTACAGCATTATCTGTTCTCACACAAGATCAAGCAGGACAATACAAGCCCTGTGCTTATTTTTCTAGCACACTAGATCCAGTCGCCCAGGCTTTGCCTGCATGCCTCAAGTCAGTTGCAGCCACAGCACTAGCTATCAGACAAAGTGATTCCATAGTTTTAGGACACTCTCTGACAGTACAAGTTCCACATTCTGTGGAAGTTCTTCTGAACCGAACACAAACTCAGCACTTGACAACTGCACGTTTAACAGGTTATGAATTGACACTGTTCCAGCCACACATAGAAATCAGACGCTGCAACATTTTAAATCCTGCTACACTGTTACCATCAGTTACTTCGAATCCTGACCCACATGACTGTGTGGAAGTAGTTAACATTACGACAAAGCCAAGACAAGATCTGACAGATACTCCGTTACCAGACCCCGACCTGACACTTTATGTGGATGGTTCATGTATGAGAACTAGTACAGGAGAACTAGTAGCCGCGTATGCAGTGACTACTGACACCGAGGTTATTGAGACACACCGTATTGATACTCTGTCCGCTCAAGCAGCAGAGCTAGTTGCTCTGACACAAGCCTGCATACACGCCAAGAACCTGAAAGTTAATGTTTACACAGATTCACGCTACGCATTTGGAGTTGTACACGACTTCGGAGTGCTCTGGCAGGAGAGAGGTTTCATGACTTCTCATGGAACCAAGATTCAGCATGGTCTCCTTATTCAAGCTCTGTTAGATGCCATACACTTACCGACATCTATCGCTATCATGAAGTGCAAAGCACATACGAAGGTCACTGACATTATTTCCCAGGGTAACGATCTAGCAGATCGCACAGCCAAGCTTACAGCACAGACTCCAGACATTCAAGTTAATCAGACACATACTCCAGATCCGACTACATGCATGACAGTTAAGGACCCTACTCAAGATGTCATAGATATCCAGTTACATGCTACTCCCGAAGAAATCAAGAAATGGTCCGAACAAGGAGGGGTCCAGACAGATCAGGGATGGGTAACGAAGGGTAAAGCCACATGGTTTCTCCCCGACTCTATGGTTCAAGTCATTATTAATACCGCACATAGTCCAGCACATTTAGGGGAAAAAGCCATGTTAGACAGTATCCAGAACATTTGGTTCAACAAGCATTTACGAGCTGCAGCTAAGCAGAAAGTCCGTACCTGTATGATATGTTGTCAGTTTAATCCAGGTAAAAGTGTCCCGGTGGAACAAGGTGGTTTCCAGCCCCCTGACCACCCTTTTGAAGTCCTCCAGATGGATTACATTCAGATGGAGCGATGTCGAGGTTTCAAGTATGTCCTTGTAGTTGTATGCGCTTTGTCCAGGTGGACAGAAGCATATCCAGTCCCAGATTACACAGCCGCGACCACTGCCAAGCAGTTGGTTCGTGAGTTCTTCCCCCGTTATGGACTCCCTAGAGTCGTATATTCTGATAACGGCCAGCCATTCTCATCTGAACTCATGAAGCATGTTTCCCTTTTGTTAGGGTACCAGTGGAAGTTCCATTGTGTACGCCATCCTGAAGCAGCCGGTCTCGTTGAGAGACATAACCAGACTCTGAAAGTCCGAGTCGCCAAAATATGTAAAGAAAAAGGTGTGGACTGGCTAGTAGCCCTGCCAGTCGCTTTATTTTATATGCGCATGGTCGCACATTCCAGATCAGGTCTGTCCCCGTATGAGGTCGTATTCGGCCGCCCCCCTAATATGTGGGGTACTCCTAGACCCCGAAGTATTACCGATGTTTCAAGTAATATGCTGACAGATTACCTAGCTTCCTTGATGTCTGCCCTCAACTCATGTCGTTCACAGGTTGCCGCCGCATTTCTAGACAATACCGAGGTGGCACCGCATGAAATCGTTCCAGGATCCATGGTGATGGTCCGCAACTTTGACAGATCAAGTCCGCTGGAGCCTCGATGGAAAGAGCCCCGACAGGTCCTCCTCACTACCCGTACAGCCGTGAAGTTGGAAGGACGCAAAGGCTGGGTACACCTTTCTCATGTCAAACTTTTTAATGGACTGAAACCCGTCTTAAAGAACATTTCCCAGGATTCAAAGGATTGCCAGAATATTGTTCTCAAGGACTGTCCCGCAAAAGACATTGCTACAACCCCTCCCCTGTTAGAGAAAACTCCGCAGCAGGAGTATAAACAGAAATTAAGGTCTAGTAAAATGAGTCAGTCAGTTTGATTGTCTAAGTCCTCCCCTAGGTGAAACGGTTAGACTGTTTCTGACATGTATAAAATAGACCCCCATAGTGAGAGAGTTAGTCAAAACTCAATCCGATGTATCGTTTTTCTATGTTTCATATTGTTTTCCAGCCTTATGATTTCCGGGACCAGTTATGCATTTTACCTATGTTTCCCAGTTTCACATGTAAATAAGTCTGCTAATACTACAGTAGAGCACACGTTTAGTGATCTGCCCCCTCATGAACTCTCTTACCGCCTCGCTATGCGAAATAACTCATTTATCCGCATGTTACATTACTCACACCAGACCAGCAATGCCACTAATTGTTGGGTATGTGGTCGACTCCCCCCTTTCCAGACACCGAAGGGAGTTCTGCCACTTTTTCCTTATCCATTCTCACATAATGGTTCGTGTGGAGCATGGTCCACGTTAACGTCATCCTCAACAGATATGTCTTTTCTTAACAGTACATGTTTTCCAGACAAGCAAGGTCTCCCCCACAGAACAGGTTTAGATCTAGAAAATGAAGTGTATAATTTAGGTAATTATTCGTCGAATTTTATGGTCCTGAATGTTCAGTCTGATACTACTCCAGACTTACCTGCTATTTCAGTACTACCAGTCAAAGGCGAATTATGTGTCCGAAATAATGGTTCCGTACATGTAGGACATAGTGATTGTACTACTATTGTCAAGTATAGTGACAGTGGGAAATCTATTTTCAAAGCTTCACGTCATTCATATTTTATTTGTGGTCAAACCGCATATATTCGTCTGCCCCTCGATTGGGAGGGAACCTGTTACATTGCCTTCCTACTGCCACCAGTTTTTCTAGCCCCACCTGATTATCATAGAAATACACATCTAGTACACATTAGACATAGAAGGGAGTCCCCAATTGTCGATTACACTGAAACTGCTCTAGAACAGTATACAGATTTCAACAGAGGTTTCTTCTTCTTTATAGGACCTATCCAGAATAGTAAGTTAATCCGTAGATTAACCAGAACCCTTGAAGCTGTAATAAATGAGACTGCCTCTGCTCTAGGTAACTTAACTGAAGAGCAATCTGCTATGAGATTTGTCGTTTTGCAAAATCGTCTCGTCCTTGACGTCATACTGGCCGATAGGGGCGGGGCCTGTAGAGTCATCGGATCTAGTTGCTGTATTTTCATTCCAAATAACGCGCCGTCTGTTTATTCAGCTATAACCAGACTCCATAAAATTGCCCATCTGATACACCAAGATCCAGGCACCTGGACATGGTCCGGTTGGTTCTGGAATATAATTTCCGCATGGGGATGGAAAATATTGTCTTTTCTAGGTATAGCAGTAGCGATCATATTCAGCTGCTGCCTCTGTATACAATGTGGCCCTGCGATTTGCGGCATTTGTGCTACCTCTTGTATTCCTAGTCCCAAGCCCAGTTCTAAATCCCGTTCCAGGATAATTCGAGACGAGCAAATGATACTGTATGAAATGATAGATGGTATCATGAATATTGATGTTTCCTGATGGAAACGTAGTGACAAGGAGGGAATGTGGAAAAGTAAATTTTGTCATGTTCTGTGTCCCTACGTGTCATCCATCATATGTTATGTGTGCATGATTAAATATGCATATGCATTCCCCATGTCTGATTAATGACGCAATTACAGTTGTGTCCCCCTCTAGTATGCCAGTTTCCAGTCCTCGTGAATAATACGAATATCAGGCCTATGTAAAGCTACGTTGCCACGTTTCTCAGTGTGCACGTTATTCCATTATAAAGTCCCCGTTTCTAGGCCTCAAAAGGGCCCGGACACCAGATTCAGCTCCTGTCTCCTGAAGCCTCTCTGAGGAGGGATACAGCCCCCACCTGTATCCTCGACCCTTCACTTACTTCCTGCCTCGCAGTGCCCGGCCCAGCCTGGCTCAGTCTCTGAGTCTGCCAAGAATATGTTATGATTCCAGTTATCAGTTCAGTCCTCCTTCTCTGCATTCCTAAGCTACTGAACTGCATCAATAGTTTCCGTCATTGTCTAGCCTTCACGTCTCCACGTTAGAGAAATACTGCATTTAATGGTCATTTCATTTTCTTCATATTCTTCATCACGCACTACATGTAGAATAATGCATGGTCCAGTCTTAGAATCAAGTTAGCCTTTCCCCTCCTAACTTCTAGTTCATATCAACATGTTCCCTAAACATCAGATACTAGATAGGGTTTAGGTACATGTCGCTCCGACCCTCCAGACTTCAGTCTCTGCTCCTAGCACAGAGTTCATAGCCCCCAGCTTCTCCTAGTGATACGTCATTGCTAGTTTGCGCGCACCATCAGGTTAGAGGTCCCGGCTCCTCGGGTAGCCCCCTCCATGGTTTCCGCCCCATTCATGACATATCCTGTTACGTCTGCACCACATGTCTATGTATACGCCCAGTTACACCTACTTTTGCCCTTATCTTTCGCGACTGCTACGCGTCACACCTATTGCTCCACCCACTGCTACGCCTACTGCAATGTAATGCTATGTGTTTGCGTTATGTATATATGCTCATGTATTGTTATTAAAAGCCAGCGCGCTCATCCCAGATCCAGCCCCAGCAGCTGCTGGGCCCTGTCACCCTGTCATCCTATTCCTATGCAGGTTGTCCTGTTCCTGTCCTTATGCTGTATTAAACCTGCAAAACTCCTACTACCTCGAATCTTGACTCTTATTTATTGAGCTATCTGTTATGATATATGTCTAGTCAAAAATAGGGTATTATTTATTTATTTACCACAAGAGGGGAAGACAATAAGCAATACTATAAGAACTCTCCCTCACGACCCAATTATTTTAAGGATTCATATCACGAATCCCAATCAGGGCACTAACAAATACAAGGAAACCATTTATTTTATTTACTTCCTTTTTTCAATTTATTTCATTATCTTTTTTATGATTACTTCGGTCGTCTTTTTTCTCCCTTTTTTCTTTTTTACATTCACTTTTTTCTTTTTTGAAAAGATTTTTGTAGTACAAACAAACAAAAAATTTCAAATAATTCAATAATATTACAAAACATATTTTACAATGTGGTATTCACTCCTTCTAAATCTTATCAATACCTGGGTAGAGACAACATGCAACCATCATCAAGCATACACATTACATACACAAACTATTCACACATCACACTTCTTCTGTACGAGTTAACACGTTTCAGTTGGTTGTCTAAAATCACAGTTGGTTTCACTACATTTGGTAGGGAAACAATAGACTTGGTCAACGCGATGATTGAACCACCTTCTTCAGGACCCGTCAGAATGTTGCATAGAAACTCTACACCCAGGAAAATCTACAAAATAGAATATTTATTTGTAAAAACCCTTCATTATGAAAGTTCCCATATTCTACCATTAAAAACAATGACATCCGTTTGGACCAACACTAGTCACACAACTGTGCAATATATATCACCATACCCTTATTTCATAACACACCAGTGAAGAGTCTGATCAGTTATATCTGTGCTATTAATACACAGTTTTTATTATTTTGGCCCCACTTACTTAGGTCAAAACAATATTCGTTTTATCATGGTCAAACATTGTGACCGCCAACTACCTTAGTGGAGAACATTCATCTGTTGCCCACACCTACTCTGGGCAAGAGCCGATCATTTTTTCTTTACCGGAAGCGTTCTCTATATTCATTCATGCATACTTTTTTAATTTCTGGAAAACCTGGGCCCTATCCAAGAGAGTGTATCACACTTACTGTTTTGTCTTCCGCCTCAGTATCCTCACAATCATGGGATTACTACGGAAATCTCTCATGGGCTCCTTATTAATTCTCCAATTTGTGCTTTTATAACTGTTGGTAAAGAGAAGGAGAGGTTGCTAACATTAGTCTTACATTGCTGTTTCATTGGAGAGCTTAAGATCTACATAGGACTACCTTCTTACCTTTTGCAGGCATTTCATAACTTGAGCATAAGGTGGACACGGGCTGCTTCTCTTTTGTTTAAAATTCTTTAACTGTACATTCTGTATAGAAGATGAAAAATGTTAAGACTAGACTAACATATGTTTAATTTAAATTACAGGCTGTTATTATCTTTGTTTATCATTTATCCATATACCTTTTTATGTATATCCTCCTTATTTGTCTTAATCAATTTCTGTAGTGGCCTTTTTCTGGACTCAGTCTCCTCTATTCTTCTTATGTTTCTTTTACAGAATACTTCTTCCCAACTGCTCCTGGGTCACTAAGAATATTTAAAAGATGGATTTTTATTAAACTCCCTTATATAAAGAACCTTACTGTCATTCCCTGTCTGCTCGCTTAGAAAGTGTCTAACAATCCAGTTTTTTTTGTAAAGCCCCTTAATTAAAAAGGTCCATTTGCCTCTTAGAAAGCGTCTTACAATCTAATTTTTATTGTTACAGCCCCTTAATTGAAATGGCCCGTTTAACTCTAGCGACTGGGTCTTAGTCTTTAAACTTTTTTAGTTCCCTGCCCTAAGAACTTGCACAACCACGATCAGGTCAAATGGTCTCCACTTACTTGTTTTATCTACCGAGCTTCCTCCAAAAAAGTCCTTTGCCAACACGTACGTCGACACCGTCAGGGGACTAACTGCACACTGCCTCTATTTATACTCCTCCTCACCGCTCATAATTGTCTAATAAATGCCTGAATCAAAACATCTGTGGTATTTTCTACCTAGGTGAACGACGGACTTAGCTACGTCTTAGTCACTTCCAATAAGATTCCCGACATCTGAAGGAGAACCTAAAAACGGACTGCTATTGTTCCGTCCGCCATCTTGGGAAAGGACAAAGTCAAGGCTTCACAATGTTTATTCTATTTTGGCCGCCATCTTAAAGTGGGCCAATGTCCTAGAGAGATGTTTTAATTTGCGTTTATTAGTTCACCATATAATTCATTCGCCCGATTCTCTTTATTATCTCACATATCTTAAATTGTCAATATTGTCAAGTTATCCCTTATCTAAGGTCAACATTCACCCATTAAGCCTTCGAAAGCGGCATAGTGCACCCAAACAAAGCACCAATACTAATCGGCCATCTTGTAGTGGGCAAGTATATTTATCAATGGCATGTATGTACGTATTAGTGAAATTCATAATTGAATCCACCAATACCTCATACATGACTAAAGTAGCCCCACGCTGTCTGGCCGACACACTCTGCCTCCTTTGTCGTGTTTGAGTGTGTCTATCATTGCTAAGTCTCGAATGCACAGGGCAAGCTAGACGAGTTATAGCCCGATGTCAACAACACACTGAGACTGCTGTGTGTCAATTAATCCTCATAAATCTCACTATGCACCAAATTGTATTAACATTTATAAACTCGTGGTTTTGCTGTTTACCTAATTCCCATTAAAATTAACCACATTGCCTTTCTTTGTTTTATGCACAACCTATTTGAGTCTACTAGTATGGATATCACAAACATTGTTGTGTGTCACATTATAGTTACTAACCATCAGTTCTATTTTTTTTATAGGCGGCCTAGTTCCGCAAGCTAGGGACTAATACTGGTCTGTCATCTTTAACAGGTACATATCCTTACATATCATATGTAATCACTCTTTTTGAAATTATTGAATTATTATTTCATCTGGTTCTCGATCGCACTTTACTTACTATGTCAGAACAATTTAGTCAGGTATGTAACGCCCCATTCTGAGGAGTACCAAAAATATCAATATATCACCTCCACTAAAAAATTTCAAAGAAATTCCTATTTGAGGTCATGCTCAAATATACATGTATGCTTCATACATAATGATTCATGCTATCAGGTCCCCTCTATGGTAGTACAAATCTGGTTACCATGTCTTGGTGATATTCCATTGAATTTCCAAATGAAGACCTTGTTTTACACTATCCAGAGTGAATATCCAGAAGGTTTCCCTTCATTTACGGATTTCTTCCAATGGTGTTCCTTTTTGACCCTTTATTTTCTCCAGAATACACCATTTTATATCCTTCACAGAGTGTCCAAAATCTAAAAAGTGTTGGGTCAGCGGGGCTTCCTTCCTACAGTTTCTAATTGAAGATTTGTGCTCACTGTATCGCACTCTGAATTCTCGTGAGATTTCACCAACATAGCAGATTTTACAAGGGCAGATCAAAACATAGATTATATCAGTGCTCCTGCAGTTCGGTAGATCCCTTAGCTTGAATTTCTTATTTTGGTGTTCAAAGCAGTCTGTAATGATAGCTGAGTCACATGCATGACACAAGCCACACCTATGATTGCCCAAAATTATGGGGAGTCCTGTAATGGTAGATTGTTGAACCTGTGGTACAACCGGCCTTGTGTGTACTAAAATATCTCTTAAATTTCGATTCCTACGAAAAGCCACCAGAGGTTGATCTAATGGGGGTTCTTCCTCATTGCTGTTTAAAATTGTCCATTGTTTCTGGAAAATGTTCTTAATCTTGAAATTAAGAGGAGAATGATTGATCACACATACCACCTGTTTTTTTAAATCTTTACATTTTGCTTCCAATAGAGCGTCTCGATTATAATATTTCACTCTTTTATAAGCATGCTTCAAGGCATCACCATGTTTATGGAATTCTAACATATTAGTACAATTCCTCCTAATACGTAGGAACTCTCCAAATGGCATTGAGTCCTTTTGAATATTTGGGTGGTAACTCTGGTATTGTAAAATGGTGTTTTTGGCCGTGGGTTTTCTGTATAAACTAACCTCAAGGATCGAATTTGTTCCCGAGATCATAATGTCCAGAAATTCCACACATTGGGCACTGCACTTTGCTATAAACTTAAGGTTAAGATCGCTTGCATTTAGCCAAAGGATATATTCCTGCAGGGAGTCATTGTTTCCTCTCCAAATATAACAGATCATGCACAGAGATCTGATTTCAAATGGCAAAAGCGGCAACTCTTAAACTGCGGTTCTAACTGGAAATCATAATAAGATACTAATGGAGCACAATGCAGGGCACTGCACTTCGGACATTGACAATAATTATAATAGTTAAATCAGGAGTTTTTTTAATCTGTTTTTAACTCAGTCAATTTGATAAAACTTATAACTAACTGTTCTTACTGTAACGTATATTGAAACTCTTTTAACAAATGTATTGGTACATGTGACCTAATTTTTAATGTACGATTTTGAAAAGATTTTAATTAATCATGCAATAAAGGTTACTTACTTACTCACTATTTATTAAAAGAGCACTAGGGACAACCTAGCATGCTACCGCCCGATCTGGGCATTATATTCTGCAGCAAAAATAATGGGCAAGGTAATTTTAGATCATTTAAGTATTTGGCTGGAAGAAAGCAATGTGCTATCACACTTGCAATTTGGTTTTTAGAAAAGGTATGGGAATGGTGAACCAATGCAAGAACTTACTTATGATGACCAGAATATATACTTTTGCGAAAAAAGATCGTATGTTCATGGCAATTATTGACTTGACGACCGCCTTTGATAGAGTGAATAGATCTAAATGATGTCTTTTATTGTTAGAAATAGGTTTAGAGGCAAACTTGGTATCATTCTTGCACTGGTCTCATTTTCCATTTAACTGCCTCTGCCAGATATGAAGAAAATGGTTCCCTAACAAAATCATGGTAGGTAAAAAGAGGAGTGAGGCAGGGATGTATTCTTGCGCCGGTCCTATTCACACTCTATATAAATAAGTTGGAGCCCTAATATGCGACACAAGTATGGAAACCCAGAGAGTAGGTCTTAAACCTATCCCTGCCTTTTTATATGCAGACAATGCAGTTTTACTTGCCAGGACACCAATAGCACTGAAACGTCTCGTTAATTCTTATATTGACTTTATGGTCCCTTTAGACCTCTCTGTCTATTTTTCAAAATCCCATATCACGTCATCGACAGCTCAAAGTGTGAGAAGAAATCACTTATATGTAAAGGTGGGGTGTTGTCCAATGTAGCAACCTACCCATATCTGGGTGTGCTATTTGATGAAAGTGATTTGCTTTTTGGGTGGCTCAGCATGCACTCAAGAAAAATATGCTAGCGACGGCCGCAGGAGCAACATTGGACTTTGCCAGAAGACTGGAAAGTAAACTCTTACTGCCAATTTTGAAGGTTTACAATGAGAAATGCATCCCCCTGACAACATATGGCAGTGTTGTTTGGGGTTACAAGGAGGTCAACGAACTACAAGGGGCTGAAAATAAATACTTACGAAAACGTTTAGCTGCTCCCCCAAGTACCCCTGCCTTTATTGTGCACGAAGAACTTAGGCAGGGTTACATTACAGCTAGTATTGCAGTGGCCCCCTTGGTATGGTGGTTAAAAACATGGTCTGCACCCAAGCCCAGCCTAAATCAAGTTATTTTAGAGGATTGTATGAAGTTAGATAGAGCCTCAGACAGCCCCTGGTCAAGCTACGTCTCCCAAAGGCTCTCAGCTCTTGGGCGCCCTGTTCTTTTTAATCACCCTAGACAACTGCACGTTGAGGAGGTTAAAGAAATTAAAAGTTTATTTCTAACCAGGAGAAGGCTGGAAAGGGAAACAAATGAACTTAGTAAACCCACGTGTAGAAACTTTGTGATTATAAGCCCTGGGATATTAAATCAACCATGTTGGTCTTTTATTAATAATCTGCATCATTGTTTTCTTTTTTCTGAATTTATATTCAATTGCGTTCAATGGTCTCTTACTGTACCCAAGGGTTTCTCAAAGGCAGGAACGCTAAAGCCTTGTTTATGTGATAATTTATCAGACCAAGACTTGTTGGACTTTATCTTTTTCTGTGGTTTTTAATAACGAATTACGACCTAAACACATTTTACCTATTTTAAAAAATTGCCAATTTGGACAAGTAAGACCAGCCCTGATTTTTTTGCAAATGCTCTCTTCCCCATTGAAATGTTATGGGGTCGCAAGTTTTTTATCGGGGGCAGCATGCAGAAGGAAAAATTTGGATTGCCCATAGCAGTGACTCACGTTTTATTGGGCTGAATAAGAAATGTTTCAAATGTTACTGATAAACTTTTTAACCACGTATTGATAATTGCACATGTACAGTAGCTTTTTTACATTCTATTTGTATGGGTTACTTCTTGTGTAAATGTACTTTTATGGCCAGAATGTGGCTGAATAAACTTTTTAGTGATTGAGTCCAGAGAGGGCCCCTCCAAGTACCTTGCAGCCAGGGGCCCCTTCAAGTTGCGTTACACCAGTGGAAACAGATAAAGAGTACATCATTCTAGAATGTGACCAAAAAGCCCTACAATAGAAACATCCATCCCTGAACGAACTGCAGAGCCTAAAACGTTTTTGTTTCCTTTTAAAATCTCAGCTCATCACAAATCTGCGAGGTTTCTTTCAGGGTCATCTGTATTGTCTTGCCTTCTCTTTTTTTCAATTCATCTATTTTTGTAATCATTCGTGAGTTTTCTCACTTTTGCCAAAGTAAATGTTACAGTTCTTGTGATTTATCATTAGGCGTATGTAAATAATTGGAGCATTAGATAAGGGGGTGAGAACCCACCTCAAATAATAATCGCAATCCATGTCAGGGTGAACCACTTAAGCCACTAAATAAACCTGCGTTTAAGCTCTTTGTAGCTTGGCACAAAGAAGTCAAGCTTAACTTGGAGTCAAAATGTAACATATTTCTGCAGCACTCAAACCTTAATAATTTGTAAACAAAATAAAAATTCTGAACAATTTTGAAAAATAAAGAATATCTAAAAAACAAAATGACAAATATCAGGCCCCCTTTCTGTGGGTTATGGGGGAAGAAGGGGTTACTTGTCCCAACCATGGAGGCTGAGGCATTTTACTCCCGATCTTCCGGGCCCTTCCTACTATGGGTTCTGAGCAAATGGGCCAAGTACCTCTTCGGGCATTTAACTCTCGGTAATCCAGAGATCCGAGCAGTCGAAGGCTCCCTGAGAAGGGAGGTGGATACAGGGAGTGAACACAGGCTCACAGCTCAAAATACGCACCTCAGCAATAAGTTGTTGTCCAGCCAAATATTCACTTTTATTTGACCACTAATAACACCACGATGAATACAACATTCACACACAAATACACAGTCCCCCTCAGGTCAGGGCTCAATTGTTTTGCAGTCAGTTCCCTGTGCCTCACTCCTCCTTGCTCTAGCGATCATGGGTATTCCCCATTGACTTTAGGTGACATCCAGGGTAAGCCCAAGTAGTAGTCCAAGTCTGAAGCGTCCACTCTGGCTACACTGTAAAGTCAAAAGTGTTCCAGCGCCGAAGCGCTATCGAGCATGCAAGTACTCCTGAGGCTGACTTGGCCCAAATTCAGTCTTATCCAATCCTTCAGGATCAGAGCATCCGAAGTCCCTTAGCGCACCCTCTCTATGAGACCTGGAGCTGGAGCAGCAGTGGCTGGTTCAGGTGAGTTCACTGCACGCAGCCAAGGCGGGCTGCACTCAACGACCCCCAAGGTGCTTACATAGAGGCATTCACCCCCAGCGAACGAGGCTCCTTGTGGTTCCTCCTTGTATGGTAAGTCTTTGGTCCATCTCTTGGTGGGTTGGGTAAGGTTTGCAAAGTTCTTGACACAGATCGCTCATTCCCTTGCAGGTGTACAGGTGTTCCCACAAAGGCCTCACTGCTCAAGTGATATTCCGGATCAGGTCACTCTTCTTGATTGTCCTGGTGACCCCGTATACTGTATCTCCACTCACCCGATTGGCACACCGGATACCTTCATGGTGCCTCCTCATGGCATACACGGTTGCTGTCTCTTCACTGTGGATGGTCTACAGCCCACTCGACATGGCAATCCATCCACAGCATCCCCTCTGACATACAGGGTCACCTATTCTTCACAGTACAGAGCCTCTGACCCAATTGGCTCAGGATTGGCTACAGCTCAATTTCCAGGGGTCACTCTTGGCATACTGGGCCACCAGCATCTCACTGCACATGGATTCCAACCTGATAGGTGCAGTTATATCCAACGCTCACTTCATGGCAGCCCTCTTTTGAGTACGGTGGCCTCCGACTTTGTCCTTCATACGGGCAATGACCCTATCAGGGCAGGAGTCAATTCCTCTCACCTTGCTCAGGAAATCCACAAGATAGGATTCACCAGTGGATCTCCCTCCCTCTAGTGCTCTTCTCATCCACACATGGCACGCAGGCCTTGGCAAGCAGGCAAGGGTTGGTGCTGCTAGCTCTAGGGCAGGTGATCTAGGATTCCCTGAATCATATCTCCTCGCCTAGTAGAGAGACTAGCAGGCCTTGGCCTCCAGTCCTGGTCACACATAGCAGTTCTCCGTTTTATAGTCTATTTTCAGACACCCAATGTGATTTAGGGTACGAATCTTTGATGTTTATGGAGGAGGTCTATTTCTTTTGAAGTGCCCACTCCTCTCCCTTCTCTTCCATTTGAAAGCAGCCTATCACAGCAGGTGCAACTCCAAGGTAGATAGCCTCACAACACAGGCAATATGTGTGACTAGAGTTCACACCTGGATGTCAGCCACAGTGATATATGTATCAAAACGTTAGCCGGGGGCATCTGCCCTACTCTTCATGATTCTCTTACCAACCCCATCTAATTCCAGAGACTTGAACATTCCCCTTTTGAATCAAACAGCACCCTATGAAGTGTGTGGGACACCTGGCTCTCCCCTCTTCAGTGTGTCCCAACAAGCGATCAGGAATGCAACAATACACAATCTGATCGGGGTGATTCCTCTACCCCTTGCCCATGTTTCCCAATGCAGCCCTGGGTCCCACAGGCACACTTGCACCCAGCATATGCATTTAACCTACACAAACTGCATAGCAATGTACACCTCATGTACTGTACCATTCACAGGCACACATACATTCAGCACATGCATTTACCATGCAAGCACTGCCCAGCACTATATCCTTCATTTACTTTACAATTCACAGGCACAGATAAACCCAGCACATGCATTCAACATGCATGCACTACACAGTACTGCATTATCCCGGTATTGTACTATTGACAAGTAAACATACGCCCACACATGTATACCACTCATGTTCTGTACAGCACTTCACAACAACCAGTTGAAGGCCAAGGGGTGAGTTAAGCACAAAGCAGTGGCACTTTGAATGAGTGAGCTTGCAGACCTCACTCCTGTGACACAGGTTAAAAAGGACCTGTGTACTCCTACTTATCACTACACCGTATGCTGCCACCACCGCATTTGTGCTGCTTAACTTCTGGTAAAGACATTAGCCTTTCTCCACTATGAGGGTAACACTTTGGGTACCCCTTCCAGTCCAATACAATTTCATTTCTAACTGTGAGACAGATCTATGTCATGGTGCACATGCATGATCCATGTTTGCTATGACAACAAAGATCAGCAATATGAAGCCAGACATCAGTACAGTTGGGGACCTCAGGGAAGGAATGCACGTCCATTACTATGCGGAGGGCTTTTCCTTTCCAACAACAAAAATCCACAAAGTAGCATTGAGGATCTGAATTTTTAAAGTCTGAATTAAAAATAGCAAAAATGTGCAAGCACCACACATGGTTATCGAGTCATTCTAGACCCAGTCAAAGTCAAAAGTTAAGGCCAAACATGATGGACAGCAGTTCAAATAGCAAGTCCATATTGTCATGCTGTAAAGTGTATCTTCGGACTTAGATAACTTTATGAAGCTAAAGTGCTGATTGACAAGTCGTCGGCGGGGTAAGATGCAAGCTGGATCTAAAGTGGGACTCGATGACGGTGAGTTTGTGAAGAGCGGGGCCTGGTGTGGTCTTTGACGAAGGCAGGAAAGTTCTAAGCAGGTGAAGCCTCAAGTCTTTGCCACAATGGTCTCGACGTAGACATATTGCTGCTCGACATCAGTCCTGATGAAATCCTCAGCAGTCAGACTTAGAAACTTTTCTGGAAGTCAGAACTCCTTCAGTGGGGCAAACCACCAACCTGGGTCTGACTGGAAATTCGACATTAATGGATGAGACTTCAATGGCAATACTTCAGTTCTCCAGGCAGAAACTGACCAGTGGAGTCACTTCTAGGGTCCTGGGTTCAAGGCAAGCAGGCACATTCTTCCTTCAGGTTCTTTAGATGAAAGGGCAGTCCTTATTCTGAACATGTGCATGTCCATGCGTGTTCTGAGGAGGTTATTAGGCATGCCGCATTTATCCCCAGTGGCAGCCTTTGGTTTGGTGAAACTCCTGGCCACTTCCGAGACAAAGGAATACATGTTTTCAGGGATGACCCTACCAACCTTTGCAGCACTTTCTGTATGTTTTACTGTAAACTATCTACAGTTCCCCTCTCTAAATCCACCATGGCAGAACCTTTTTTCCAATGGTCAGAGCTCCCTGGATACAATAATGGGCAAACCATCTCTTGAGCTCCTCCCTCCCACTGTGTTTGGAGCCAAGCTAACCAGCAAGACAAAAAGGAGATGGGCCTTGGTGTAAGGTACAGTAGACAATCTTTGAAGCTCATGTGCATACCGGGCCATCCTGCCCAAGGAAGAAAAACACCTCTCCACACCCAAGCCCTTTCTACTCTGTCTGAAAGCAATCCACATTTCACCTCAGGAGAGCTAACCACAGTCAGGTGACAATGGACAGTGGCAGAAAGGCCAATTTAGGCTTAGGAAGGAAAATTAGAACCTTTTAAACGTGTAATTTTCAAAATAGTAATATAATATCTGACTGGATCATTAAGTTGAATTTTAAATTACAATTATGGGCCCAATTCTGATGCGGTTTGGAAAGCTTCCCAACCAAATCGGTTAGGGAATGGTTTCCAACCAAATCAGATTGGGAGAGTCCAACTGACCGAGTACGATACATCCGCATGCTTCCAGATAAGATTTGGTTAGACTCCCACTGACTTCAAAGGGAGCCTTTGTTCAGAACGGATGCATAGGCTCCCATTAAAGAAAGGGGTGGCCGGAACAAATTGGGAGCCTTCTGGCAAGAACCCCCTGGTGCCTGCCATACTGTGCATGGCTAGTAAGGGGGGACACATGGGTTCCCCATGGGCTCGATTGGGAACGCTCCGGGTGCAGGGGGGCCCACTACGGGTGCCTGAAGTCTGATTACATCTGCCCATTCAAGTCAGACCTGAACCAACGAAACAAATACCAATACTGAACTTAGTTTGGAATCACAAACAGTGCCCTGTTATGAATGAAACATAGCAGTCAATTTGAACATATCATATTCTATTATTTTTATTCAAACAAGTTTTCTTTTTTTGTATGTATTATTCAAACAGAATTTTTTGTGCATATTCACAATTTAAACAAACTGTACAAATAGATACAAAAATCGACAATTATATACAAAACACTCCTATTAATCACTCATACTGATACTTTCACACCTCATTTATACAACTTATATCTCTAAATAACAAAATTAACAATACCACTGAGGTATGGGTCCGTGTCAATATTCCATTGCGATGTATAATACAATGTACATTTGTCAATTATAACCCAAATAAATCTTTTTAATTTTTTTTTAAACTTTTGTTGGATCACTGCTTTCAATTTTAAACTGACAACGGACCTATGGGGTCGACGCGTTTCGAACCCCCTATTAACGGGGTTCTCCTCAGGACCAGGGAGATTTCTACAACGACAAAACTTTTTTGTTTTTTTTAAAAGAAACCTCGCACAGATAAGTCACTTCATTCTTAAATCAGATCATGAAGGGGACCACATAGACCATAATGCCTTGCTCTGGATAATAGCTAAACGTAGGCTTTGCCAATGCTTTTCCATGATGTTTTATTACAATTTATTACGAACAATACAAGCGGATGAATACTGCAAAATAAGTACAAGAATTGTACTAGAAACATTCATGTTGCGCGTGCTAAAGTGATGCGGGCCCTTTAAAACCATAAACAATCAGGTCCAGGAAGTAAGCTTGCTGTCAATCGAAGGTCGCGCTGGCTTCAATCCCGCAGCAGACGCCCGAACGCACAAGTGAGTTACCTTTCACAACCGCTGTCCTCTCCACACGGACAAATTATAAGTTATCAGCACCGTTACTAATTGTAGCTCTTTTTGGGCAGTTTAATTTGCGGCACCCGTCTAAAACGAAAACCGAACACGTTCAACCTATCGCCATGGTAAACCCGGGCTAACAACTGCCACGTCGAAACTGGGTAAGCACATTTAAAAGTTAGGAGCAGCCTTAATTTGAAATGTATCGTGCTTAATAATATGCCAGCACTCATCGAACCTTCCCCATTTTTTATAGGCATTCAAAACAAGTCCCAAAGATAGCGAAGGTGAGCCACACTAATTGTCTAACACTCACCAATCACTATCCGCCATAAAAATAAAAATATAGATTGTCATCAATGTTGTCTTTCTGTGTTTTTCCGTGTAGACTTATTTACGCCAGACAGTGATTCCATTAGCAGGAGAAGCAAGGTAGGCGTTGTCAAGCCGATTGGTGGCTGTTTTTGAAACGCAGTTTGTGTGTTTTCATTGGTTGACTTAGCCCACATGTGTTTTGTCGTTGTAGAAATCACCCTGGTCCTGAGGAGAACCCCGTTAATAGGGGGTTCGAAACGCGTCGAACCCATAGGTCCGTTGTCAGTTTAAAATTGAAAGCAGTGATCCAACAAAATTTTTAAAAAAATTTAAAAAGATTTATTTGGGTTATAATTGACAAATGTACATTGTATTATACATCGCAATGGAATATTGACACGGACCCATACCTCAGTGGTATTGTTAATTTTGTTATTTAGAGATATAAGTTGTATAAATGAGGTGTGAAAGTATCAGTATGAGTGATTAATAGGAGTGTTTTGTATATAATTGTCGATTTTTGTATCTATTTGTACAGTTTGTTTAAATTGTGAATATGCACAAAAAATTCTGTTTGAATAATACATACAAAAAAAGAAAACTTGTTTGAATAAAAATAATAGAATATGATATGTTCAAATTGACTGCTATGTTTCATTCATAACAGGGCACTGTTTGTGATTCCAAACTAAGTTCAGTATTGGCATTTGTTTCGTTGGTTCAGTTTTGATTTGACTTAGCCTTGCTGTTGTAAGAGTCAAGACCCAGTTTTGTTTTTCCTGATTTAGAGCGGGCAGCTGCTCGCGAGGTCTCTCAGGGCAGGAACACACCTTCCATACCTAGAGGTTTTTGTGAATAAGTGTTATTTGTTGTCCAAGTGCATTTCGTCACACAGTCTATTTGTCCTATGTTTATTGTCTTTGTTTATTAAGTTAACCCCCAGATATTATGTCTGAGAGAGACACCTTTGCGTATACTGAAGAACACATTCAAAACTTAATCCGGCAACCACCTGTGTTTGCTTCAGCCACCTTGAGTTCCACTGCTAAAACCCAAAATGAATCAGATAAATTAACTAGATTGCGTAAATAGCAAATTAGGACTGATTTACATGGTCATTTCCTTGTGTTACATCTACAAGCTGGAACAATTCCATCAGGCCTGCAAATTCGAAATACACCTATGGTGTTTACAGAGGATCCTGAATACAAAAAGGGCTTCAGCTGGATCGAAACAAAGTGCAGTAGGGACCTTATGGTCCTTACAGTAGAAACTGCACATAGAATCTCCCTCAAACAACTTCAGGAAATCACCGATTTAGAGACAGAAATAAAAAACAACCAATTAATTACGAATGCGAAAGAACTTTTGGAAAAAATAGAAAAAGAAATCCAAGAATTTAAAGACTATACGGTAACCCAAAAAGGAAATAAGTTTGAACTTGATAAAAAGAACTTCTCTTTAGAGTCCGTATATCCATATCTACAGAAGGACTTCTATAGTAGACCAACACATAGGAGATTCTTCCAGGACAATCAGGGCCGTTCTAAAAATAAGTTCTTAACCTTCTCAGACACATCTTCCTCATCAGGAGGAGAGGCGGATAACTCTGACCCAAGGAACAACTTAGCACCTAGGAACAACCAACAGAACTTGCAACAAAATCCACAGCCTTTTTTAGGCAGAGGTCAACAACGAGGAAGAGGCCGCTCACGCCAAGGGAATCAACCATGGGAAATGAGGACTCGACGCCAATATTACAGGAGTTAACACCGTCACCCTTATTTAATTTATCAGATCGAGTTTTATCAATTGCCGAGATATCAGTACTGGAAAAGGGACTTTCCTTTGTGCCAGCCCGAGCAACGGACTTTGTTAAACTGAAGCTGGAAGCAAGTGAATTTTGCAGGAAAATTCGTCTAAAAACTTTCTTTAAAGACACATCATTGCCTGAGAATACAGAAACTACAGGCCTTCGCTTAAAATCTACCTTTTGTCCACCAACCAATAAAACACCAAAGCAAGTGATTACTTTTGAAAGAGCAATATTATCTGGGATAAGTGCCCTTGAGAAGCAGAAACAATTTGTCAAATTTAACCTCCCTAAATGTGAAAAGGATGCAATTTTTTCATTGAAAAATGATAGATCCCTAATAATAAAGCAAGCCGATAAGGGAGGGGCAGTGGTTCTATGGGACATTGATAGATATAAGAACGAGGTCAAACGACAACTGGACGATCCATTGTGCTATAAAAAGATCAATCACAACCCAGTGAAGGAATTACAAAATGAGCTATTCAAAATCCTACAGGAAGGATTTGATCTTGGGATACTTGGATCAAGAGAGTTAGCATTCCTCCAGAATAAAAATCCTAGGACTTCAATATTTTACGTTTTACCCAAGATTCACAAGGACCCAAATGACCCACCCGGTCGCCCAATAATTTCAGGTTGCCAATCCCTTACAGAATCCACATCCAAATATATTGACTATTTTCTCAAGCCCTTGATAGACGAAGTCCCTGCCCATCTTAAGGATACCACGGCGTTCATTAATCGTATAACTTCGATCGAATTTGACGAGGATCACCAACTCATGGTTACAATGGACGTCGTATCATTGTATACGCAAATTCCCCAAGAACTTGCGCTAGAAACTTTGGAAATCTTTTTGGACAAGCGAGAGCAACCCAGCAGAGTGCCAACCAATTTCATACTGAAGCTAGCAAAATTTGCGTTGCAAAAGAACTATTTCCAATTTGACACAGATTTTTACTTCCAAATCAAAGGGGTAGCAATGGGCTGCCCCTTTGCTCCAGAGCTGGCGGTCCTGTTTATGGGCCTATATGAGGACAAATTTATATATAACAATAATCCTTTTGCTGAGCACATCACAGCATACATGCGGTATATAGATGACGTCTTTTTTATTTGGTCTGGCTCACAAGAGAGATTGACTGATTGTATGACCTGGCTCAACATGAGGACAGAAGATATAAAATTCAGCCATACTTCATCAAACAAAAGCATTACATTCTTGGATGTACAGGTATACTCCACTGAAGGGACACTGGGAACTACCCTGTTTCGGAAATCTACAGATAGGAATAAGGCATTACATTTCACGAGTCATCACCCAAGGAGCCTCAAACAAAATCTGCCCTTTAGCCAATTTTTAAGGATTCGGCGGAATTGTTCTAATAAGGAGGAATATTTTAAACATGCCAACAATCTGAAGGAACGCTTATCAGAAAGGGGCTACCCTAAAAAACTGTTAAAACATTCTTTAAAGAGAGCTTGGTGGGTTCCCAGAGAGACATTACTCGAAAAGAAAACGCGAAATGAGTTGAAAAGGATTGTATGCGTCACCACTTTCGGTCCCAACACGCACCAATTACGGAAACTGGTACTACAGAATTGGCACCTGGTGAAAGATCTCCACTGTGAACTATCGGACCCTCCGCTTTTCGCTTATAAAAAAGAAAAAAGTGTGGCCAACCACATTGTAAGGGCAACTTTGCCAAAAGATCCAAAACCATCACTAAGAAGCATGATTGGTCTACCCCCGGTAACTGGGCATCATAAATGCGGGAACTGTAGCTGCTGTGACTCAACGGAAGAAGGCACTGTCTTCTGTTTTGAAAGAATTTATTGGAAACATACAACTTTCACGAATTGCCTGACAAAAAATGTAGTGTATGGCATTTGGTGCCCATGCCCTAAACTCTATATTGGCAAGACGACACAGGAAATAAGACAGAGAAACACACAGCATAAGTCAAGGATCTAAAAGTCAGTACCAAATGCACCTTTAGTCCACCATTGGTCCACACTCGATCACAAAGAATGTGACATACGCTGGACGGTCATCTCTAAAATTGAAAACGACCCACGCGGAGGTGATATGGATGTGAAACTAGCACAACGTGAAGCATTCTTAATAATGAAGTACAATACGGCGACTACAGGACTCAATGAGATTTCTGAGATCTACAGGGGGACCCCTGGTTAAGATCTATAAACTCTG
This sequence comes from Lissotriton helveticus, assembly GCF_964261635.1. NCBI lineage: Eukaryota > Metazoa > Chordata > Amphibia > Caudata > Salamandridae > Lissotriton > Lissotriton helveticus. The sequence continues at coordinate 1,453,864,105 of NC_136061.1, forward strand.
ATGAGGTTTCCAAATATATTCTAGTACAGCATTGCATCCTTTTCAACCACAAGACCACCAACACGTGATTAAGGCCACTTAACCGTGTTTTTAAGGTTATACATTAAATAATTACCATCAGGCACCTCGATTAGGTACATATGGCCTTTTTCTTCCTTTTTCTTTTTAGTTTTTTTTAAAAGAAACCTCGCACAGATAAGTCACTTCATTCTTAAATCAGATCATGAAGGGGACCACATAGACCATAATGCCTTGCTCTGGATAATAGCTAAACGTAGGCTTTGCCAATGCTTTTCCATGATGTTTTATTACAATTTATTACTAACAATACAAGCGGATGAATACTGCAAAATAAGTACAAGAATTGTACTAGAAACATTCATGTTGCGCGTGCTAAAGTGATGCGGGCCCTTTAAAACCATAGACAATCAGGTCCAGGAAGTAAGCTTGCTGTCAATCGAAGGTCGCGCTGGCTTCAATCCCGCAGCAGACGCCCGAACGCACAAGTGAGTTACCTTTCACAACCGCTGTCCTCTCCACACGGACAAATTATAAGTTATCAGCACCGTTACTAATTGTAGCTCTTTTTGGGCAGTTTAATTTGCGGCACCCGTCTAAAACGAAAACCGAACACGTTCAACCTATCGCCATGGTAAACCCGGGCTAACAACTGCCACGTCGAAACCGGGTAAGCACATTTAAAAGTTAGGAGCAGCCTTAATTTGAAATGTATCGTGCTTAATAATATGCCAGCACTCATCGAACCTTCCCCATTTTTTATAGGCATTCAAAACAAGTCCCAAAGATAGCGAAGGTGAGCCACACTAATTGTCTAACACTCACCAATCACTATCCGCCATAAAAATAAAAATATAGATTGTCATCAATGTTGTCTTTCTGTGTTTTTCCGTGTAGACTTATTTACGCCAGACAGTGATTCCATTAGCAGGAGAAGCAAGGTAGGCGTTGTCAAGCCGATTGGTGGCTGTTTTTGAAACGCAGTTTGTGTGTTTTCATTGGTTGACTTAGCCCATATGTGTTTTGTCGTTGTAGAAATCACCTTGGTCCTGAGGAGAACCCCGTTAATAGGGGGTTCGAAACGCGTCGACCCCATAGGTCCGTTGTCAGTTTAAAATTGAAAGCAGTGATCCAACAAAAGTTTAAAAAAAATTTAAAAAGATTTATTTGGGTTATAATTGACAAATGTACATTGTATTATACATCGCAATGGAATATTCACACGGACCCATACCTCAGTGGTATTTTTTTTATTTTTTTATTTTTTTTAGTCCTCATCTTGCGATTATCGTTATGCATGTGGAGTATCAGGTTTCTGCCTCGTTGCCTTTTACCGACACTGCCCCTTGTTCTCTCTTGATTGGGGAGTTTTGACCATTCGTTATTTGAGGAGTTTCCTTTGCTCGTCACATATCGATGCCTCTGGCTTAGGTTAGATCGGGGGGAGCTAGCCAGCTTGGCTACTCGACAAGTACCTTACTTGTCCACCAGAAGATAAATCGCTTTAATCATAAGACTTAAGTTTGTTATTATTTGGGGTTTAAGAATGATTCAAAGATATCCCAAAACTTAAATCTTTTGCTTATATTTCCTAGCTTATCAAGCTTGTTCATTCTTATTGCTGAGTTTAGCCATTCTGCATGGGTTGGGCAAGAGGGTCTTATCCAGTTAATACATATTTCTCTCCTTGCTAGAGCTATTAGTACAAAAAGGAGATTTCCCTGCTCTTTAGTTAGATCCCCTTCGTTGCCTGGGCCCAAAATCCCAAAAAGAATAAGAGTCGTACTTACAGTAAGTTGCTTGGCCAGGATAGAGCTCAGGGTCTTACCGACTTGATCCCAAAAGTCCTCCAAATGTGGACAGCTTTTAAACATATGGATGTCATCTGACTTTTCTTCTCCACATTTAGGGCATTTCCTTATTCCAGCGTTTTTGAATTTGGACAGTTTTTTAGGGGTCCAATATGCCCGATGGATTGTATACAGATGATTCCTCTTCAGAGCCGCGGATTTCAAGGTTGACCAGCATTTAGCTACAGATTTTTCCCATATTAGATCTAAATCTGTTATTACAGCGTCTTTCCATATTTGGGCTTCCATGTTAATAGTGTCGTCGTTGGCCGTTATCAAAGCCCAATACCACTTAGCCACTTCTTTTAGTAATCGCGTTGTTGTGATCATGTTATCCTCCAGATTTTCATTACCATGTATACTGGGTAGAGTTCTGGACCAACTTGACATTTGATAATACTTAAATTTAGATAATGTATTGTTCGACAGTTCTTGAAGTTCTACCCAGGTTTTTATATTTGGACCATCTAGTATTTGCCCCCAGTATTTGATGTCGGCTCTTTTTAATGCTAGTGCAAGAGTATCTTTTAAGCATTCTGGGGTCCGGGGGATTCCCAAATAGGAGCCCACTTACTGTAGTATGATATATGTAATATGCCTCTAATTTGTGTCCACATCTTTGCTGCATCTCTCAGTATCTTAAGCTTTATTTTTTTGAAGTATTTAGGATGTCCATACTTAAACAGCGCATGATCCTCTGAATTTGTGATTACTTGTAGATAAGTTGAGTAGTGTTCATGATTTTTCAGTAAAGGTTTGATGTTTTTAAACTGAAAGGCTCTGCAATATTCCACCAGGTCTGGACTGGCCAGCCCGCCCTCCTTCTTGCTCCTCCTGATCTTTTTCCATGCTATCCTCGTGCCCTTTGCTGCCCAAATGAAGCTTGTTATATCTCTTTGTGCCCGAGCTAGTTCCGCTTTCCCGAACTCCATTGGAATCGTATTAAATAAAAAGGTAAATTTTGGCAAAATGGTCATCTTGATTATATTCGATCTCCCAATCAAACTCAATGGTAGAGAGGTCCATGTCTCAAGTAGTTTTCTTACATCCCCGGCAACTTTATTCAAATTCCTGTTTGCAATCTTCTCTATGTCATGATTTATTAAGATTCCTAAATACCTGATTTCATTTTTTATGAAGTTGTTTTGAAAAGCCGTATTCCATGTCATAATTTCTGTCTTTGTTTGATTCACCAAATACCCTGAGATTTTACCGAATGTAGTTAGAGTTTTCTCAATATTTGCTTTAGCTTTTGGGTAATCGTCAGTAAAGATCATTAAGTCGTCCGCATAGAGAGCAATTTTCTTCTCCCAACTGCCATACTTGAAAGGTGTTATTTCGTTGTTATTTCTTAGCTTGTTTGCCAGAGGCTCAATATATAAATTGAAAAGTAAGGGGGAGAGTGGACAACCCTGTCTCGTTCCTCTGGTTATTTTTATGTTTTCTGTCAAACTGCCATTTATTAGGACCTTTGATTTTGGATCTTTATAAATCTGGTTTACCATACATGTAAAGTGTGGTCCAAAGTTGTTCTTGATTATAACTTTCTCAAGAAAGGTCCAGTTGACCCGGTCAAACGCCTTTGCGGCATCAACAGCGAGTATAGTAAGCGGAGTTTTCTCACTTATGGCAATGTCTACTGCAGTTAAGAGCTCTTGCGTTACTTCATGTAAGTATCTTCCTTTAATAAAACCTTTTTGATCTTGATGTAGTAAGTTTGATAGTACTTTCCCTAGTCTAGCTGCCATTATTTTAGTGAATATTTTGTAATCAGCGTTCAATAAAAATTGAAAACGACCCACGCGGAGGTGATATGGATGTGAAACTAGCACAACGTGAAGCATTCTTAATAATGAAGTACAATACGGCGACTACAGGACTCAATGAGATTTCTGAGATCTACAGGGGGACCCCTGGTTAAGATCTATAAACTCTGATGAGGTTTCCAAATATATTCTAGTACAGCATTGCATCCTTTTCAACCACAAGACCACCAACACGTGATTAAGGCCACTTAACCGTGTTTTTAAGGTTATACATTAAATAATTACCATCAGGCACCTCGATTAGGTACATATGGCCTTTTTCTTCCTTTTTCTTTTTTGTTTTTTTTAAAAGAAACCTCGCACAGATAAGTCACTTCATTCTTAAATCAGATCATGAAGGGGACCACATAGACCATAATGCCTTGCTCTGGATAATAGCTAAACGTAGGCTTTGCCAATGCTTTTCCATGATGTTTTATTACAATTTATTACTAACAATACAAGCGGATGAATACTGCAAAATAAGTACAAGAATTGTACTAGAAACATTCATGTTGCGCGTGCTAAAGTGATGCGGGCCCTTTAAAACCATAGACAATCAGGTCCAGGAAGTAAGCTTGCTGTCAATCGAAGGTCGTGCTGGCTTCAATCCCGCAGCAGACGCCCGAACGCACAAGTGAGTTACCTTTCACAACCGCTGTCCTCTCCACACGGACAAATTATAAGTTATCAGCACCGTTACTAATTGTAGCTCTTTTTGGGCAGTTTAATTTGCGGCACCCGTCTAAAACGAAAACCGAACACGTTCAACCTATCGCCATGGTAAACCCGGGCTAACAACTGCCACGTCGAAACCGGGTAAGCACATTTAAAAGTTAGGAGCAGCCTTAATTTGAAATGTATCGTGCTTAATAATATGCCAGCACTCATCGAACCTTCCCCATTTTTTATAGGCATTCAAAACAAGTCCCAAAGATAGCGAAGGTGAGCCACACTAATTGTCTAACACTCACCAATCACTATCCGCCATAAAAATAAAAATATAGATTGTCATCAATGTTGTCTTTCTGTGTTTTTCCGTGTAGACTTATTTACGCCAGACAGTGATTCCATTAGCAGGAGAAGCAAGGTAGGCGTTGTCAAGCCGATTGGTGGCTGTTTTTGAAACGCAGTTTGTGTGTTTTCATTGGTTGACTTAGCCCATATGTGTTTTGTCGTTGTAGAAATCACCTTGGTCCTGAGGAGAACCCCGTTAATAGGGGGTTCGAAACGCGTCGACCCCATAGGTCCGTTGTCAGTTTAAAATTGAAAGCAGTGATCCAACAAAAGTTTAAAAAAAATTTAAAAAGATTTATTTGGGTTATAATTGACAAATGTACATTGTATTATACATCGCAATGGAATATTGACACGGACCCATACCTCAGTGGTATTGTTAATTTTGTTATTTAGAGATATAAGTTGTATAAATGAGGTGTGAAAGTATCAGTATGAGTGATTAATAGGAGTGTTTTGTATATAATTGTCGATTTTTGTATCTATTTGTACAGTTTGTTTAAATTGTGAATATGCACAAAAAATTCTGTTTGAATAATACATACAAAAAAAGAAAACTTGTTTGAATAAAAATAATAGAATATGATATGTTCAAATTGACTGCTATGTTTCATTCATAACAGGGCACTGTTTGTGATTCCAAACTAAGTTCAGTATTGGCATTTGTTTCGTTGGTTCAGTTTTGATTTGACTTAGCCTTGCTGTTGTAAGAGTCAAGACCCAGTTTCGTTTTTCCTCCATTCAAGTCAGACGGCACAATTTGGAAAGGTTGCCCAAATCCAGCATCGTACTTGGTCGTTTGGAAACGCTGCCCGTTGAGACGTACAATTCTGTTCAGTATTACCTGGTCATTTCAAATGCCGTTGGGTTTGGATTGGGATATTCCAAACTCCTAACTCGATTCGTACTCGGTCGGTTGGAAACTTTTCTGAGTCGGTCTGAAAGACACGTTCCCGATCCGATTTGGATGGAGCAAATACTATTAGGAGGCCTTCCTAACCACATCTGAATCAAGCCTTAAAAGTAGTCCTTTTTTTTCAAAATAATTTTATTTGTTTCATTCTATAGTCCTTATTGCAATAATGACAGGCATATAATAGAGATCATAAACGATGTGCACTACATATTCAATCATTTGGTTTAAACAGATGTTTACAGATACTCAAATCGTTTTTTAGCTGCTTCCACACTGAAATCAGGCACTATTAGTGGTTATATTGTAACCCAGTATGTACCTAAATGACAGCCAGCTGTTACAGTGGAAAATTAGTGTTTTCACTGACAAGGCATGTAAAACATTACACATAAATGCCCTACACTTTTAAATGCAATGATAGGCCTTAAATACTCACAGGGCAGGGTGCCCTCTGCCTATCATGGAGATTAATTTTATGCAATAAAAAAGAAGGTTTGGGATTGTTAAATGGTGCGTTTAACCATGTGGAAACAGGGGTTTTAAACTGTCCACCCAGGCAGCAGGAGAATGCCTAGAGACATGTTTGACAGTACTACTTTAATGGGTGCTCCACTGGTAGCATTTAATTTACAGGCCCTGAATGCATGTAGGACCATATACTAGGTACTTAAAAGTAAACTAAAGTCGGTATATGCCAATTTTAACACGTTTAAAAGGGAGAGCGCAGGCTCTTTACCAGTGGTTAGCATGTGATAAGTGCTATAGTCCTACGGTCAACAAAAACGTGTTCAGCAAATGAAGACATAAATCTGGGGGAATACCACACAAAAGATCATTTCTAACAGTGGATGAAAACAATATTGATTTTTTTAAATGCATTCTCCTTTTAATCTTCAATAGGCTATTTGTTACATTTTAGGAGGATTTTCTGGAATCTTTTAAATTTGAATTTGTGTTCTGGCTTTAAATTCATGCATGCTGGGCATGTGGCAAGAAAGGCTTGAAATAAACTCAAACTCACTTGGTTTCAGTGTAACTAGCGGCAAAGGCATCTAACCAGGAAATAGCAGTGTGGTTATTAAATACACAGTCTTACCCGTTATATTAGCTGTATTACAGAGTTTCACATTAAATATGCATGGTATACAAATAAAATGAAAGTTTGAAATCTGACAGGAAGATCAAGGAATAGAAAACATATACAAAATAAGAACTGTAAGATGTGTCATTTTTCGTTATGTTGCATGCTTATTTTATATCTAATTTTTTAGGTCGACAAAGAAACAGCTTTAGCTGTCTGCCAGCACTCCTGTGATCAAAATATATACAGCTCGGCTTTGAGGCAGGCCCTTCAGCGACTCATTGATTAAAGTGTCATTCACATTTAACAGAAGCCCAAAGAAGTATTTCTTTTTTACAGTAATGCTGTTATATCATTGATACATTAGATGTATGAGAACACAGTGGGCAAATTGAATTAGCAGACATAAATAGAGTGTCCACTGTAAAATGTTGGCAGTTTTTCAAGGAATGTCAGCCTCTAATCTATTTTTCACTCTTTTGCTGCTGAGCTAATGCTGTGCAGGCCACCATTGCACTGCAGTCTCAAGGTAATCCTAAAGATTTTTAGGACCCTTGGCAAGAAATGTTTTGTGCCCCTTTTGGAATTTTATTACAATTTTGTCCTAATTGAAGCTGGCACAATACCCAAAAATATTCAACTATGTTACACTTTCAAAAACTGAATCATACAAAAACAGCTAATATATATTGTTGGATATGGCCCTTTTTGTTGGGTTATCCCAATACCTTTTGTCTTCTTATTCCTATTTTTCTGACCTGTTTTTGTTGGGTTTAAGACTCTGGGCACTTTATCACTGATAAACACATACCAGGTGTGTCCAGTGCCTGTAAATCAAATGATATTAGTGGGCCTGTGGGACAGATTGTGCCACCCACATGGGTAGCACTACAAACAAGTCTCAGACCTGCCACTGCAGTGTTTGTTTGTGCAGTTTTAAACTTCCATTTCGACTTGGCAAAAGCGCCCACTTGCCAGGCCCAAACCTTCCCTTGTATTATAAGTAAGGCACCCCTAAGGTAAGCCTAAGGCAGCCCCATGGGCAGGGTGCAGTATATTTAAAAGGTAGGACATGTACTATTGTGTTTTAAATGTCCTAATAGAGAAATACTGCTAATTTAGTTTTCCACTATTGCAAGGACTATCTCTCTCAGAGGATAACATGGGGATTGCTTTAAAATATATTTTAAGTGTAATTTCTCATTGGGATCTGATAGAGATTTAGAGTTTGGGGTCTCTGACATCATAGTTTAAAAAATAATCTTTTGGTGAAGTTGGTTTTGAAATTGCGTGTTTGAAAATGCCACTTTTAGAAAGTGAGCATTTTCTTCCTTAACCATTCTGTGCCTCTGCCTGTCTGTAGAAACCACTTTTGGGGTGGATGACAGTTGGGCTCTTGTGCATTCACTCTAGACAGGCACAGAAATGGAGCTGATGGGTGCCTTGCATATCCTGATGGGCTATTAGCAGGCTGATGTGCCTTCCTGAGGTAGAGCGGTGGTGAGGAGTTGTCACTGACACCTGAAGAAGAATGTGCCTGCCCTCACGCAAAGCTGTCTCCTCCCCCGTAATGTGGAACCAGGTCAGGGAAAGGCAGGGTCTTGTGCATTAGAAAGTGTTTCCTTTGAAGTGTTCCTACTTCAAAGGCAGAATGGGGTATACGTATTTGACTTCTGACACCACAAAATCAGAACATTTCTGGATTGAGGACATTCTGCCAGGAAGAGGGGCTGAATGCTGTAGGGGGACTAACAATCTGCCTGTTGCTTTGTTGTGCTGGCCTGCTGCTTGATGATTCTGTCCTGGGAGTGAAAGGACTGGACTTTTGCGTTTTCATCCTGTTTCACAGGTTCTCCAATGGCTTGCTAAGAAGTGGAGGGGCCATCAAAGACTCCACCTACCAGTGTCTGAGCTTGTCTGCTGAGAACCCTAACTTAGAAAGTGGTGCCAAATCCAAGTCTGGGCCCTTTGAATTGTACCACATACAATAGGGAGCAATAAAGGGTTCTACAAATCATGCTGCCCTCCACTCAAAACCAAATATATCAATAAAGGCCTGATCTACTGTTGGACTACTGTTTAAAAAAAAAGCCCTAGACAAACCAAATGTGGCCACTGTACTTATTGAATAGCTTCTAAAATGCTATACCATTCAGGGGTTTGCTGTCCAATATTTAAGAAAAATGTGTGTCTATCTTCCCTACTGGTATCCCCTATTACAAGTGCCCAAATAAAACAAGTAGGTAAAAAAGTGTGTGAAGGTCTGAAAGTACCTCATGTAAGCACCACCAAAGGAGCTGCTTTTAGGTACTCACCAGTATCCTCACGTCTTCATCATCGCTACCTTTTAAGACCAAAAGAAATTTGTGAAAACTAATGTAAAGCAAGGATACTCTATAGTGTTTGAATAAAAATATAGACTGCTCACGCAAATCATGTGCTGCCCTATTGTGACCCCATAATGGAAAAGAAAAGAAAAATATGTATGTTTCGCTTCTCCAAGCTAAAAATGAGAAGGAACCCACTGACGATAATGCCAACTTTAATCAATGCCGTGGACCTACTCTAATTTAAAACCACAAAATGTTGCAAACCACTTTGATTCAGGGAAGGCCAACATGTTTCATTGCCAACTGACCTAGCAGACTGTAAAAATGATATGGTCAATCAAAATATCAAGGGTTTGTAGCGGAATCTAGGTCGCTTCACTCATGAATGGGCCTAGCCCGAGACCAAACAGTCATACCAATCCAACTTTCAGGGAGGCAGTCGCCGCCAGATTAGAAGAACCCCATAGAATTGGATTTTTGACAACACCAGCAGTGAGGAAGAAAAATTGAGCGCACAACCCTCCACGTCAAACCAATACAGGACAAACGAAGATTTTGGGTGCAGTGCTGAGGTTATTTGTAGGCCAGAATGAGAGACGCAACAGAGGGGGAGGCCAGAGAGGAAGGGGCAGGGCACGCCAGAACACAGACCAAACATGGCCAATGTACTCACATCAAATCACTTGCCGCAGTGGCAAAACACCTATGTAAGTGATATAGTAGTGAACCTTTCTGATCATCAGTTGACTAGTAGAGAGATCCAGGTTTTGAATAAGGGCCTGGGATTTGTGCCAACACCTAGACATGATAATTTTAAATTCAGGAGAGAATTTTTTAATTAATGAGGAAGATCAAGTTAAAAATATGTTATTCTGATAAGGATCATGGACCTCCCTCTTTGCTCTCAACAAATTTGCGACTTCCTTCACAATTTTGCCCCCCCCCCATAATTCCATTCGGTCTGAAGTTCAGGTCTTCGAACAAGGGGTGCTCCAAGATATAGCTACCCTGGAACAGTCAGAGAATCGACGAGCTTTTAATAACATGGGTGGTGATGACTAGCAGGCTGTCAAAACTCTTCAAGAGAATGAGTTGTTAACCAGACGACAAAGGCGGTGCAGTGGTGGTAATGAATACGAAGGTTTACGAGGCTAAGGTGTTAAGATTTTTAGGATCATGCCAAAATTACCAACCATTGGCACGCAACCCACAGGAGAACCTCAAGATCTTATTCTCACTTTAGTGACCAATGGCAAAGAAAAAAAGGCGGATCACATTTAAGAAAGCAGACTTCCTTATGAATCATAAACCCAGGACACCAGCATTTTACATCTTGTCAAAAATCTATAAAGCACATCGGCCACCTTCCAGGGTGCCCCATAGCATCGGGTATACAGTCAGTGCTGGAACCATTATCCTAGTTTGCTGATATTTTTATTACAGATTGTGTCAGAAGCCAAACCTCGCACCGACATTTTAAATATCTTGGATACTTTGGAATACAATCCTGACCAACAGTTTCTGGTAACAATAAATATTGAATCTCTTTATACCAGCATACCACAACACGCCACGCTGGTGGCAGCCGTGTGGGCACTTGGGAGATGTGTATGGTTTTATGACACACCACAATCATATGTGTTGTAATGTGTGGAGATTGCCCTGACAACGAATTTCTTTGCCTACACCAACTAGTTGTACCTACAGGTATCCGGTACATCTATGGGGGTAACTTTTGCCCCCAGTATGGCCTGCATTTATGTAGGCCAGTTTAAAGAGAACTACATTCACCATACATCTAACCCCTTCCAGAGTCACATCTCCCTCTGGAAAAGGTTAATCCATGATGTGATTTGTATTTGCACCAGAACTGAGAGTGATATAGAAAGCTTTCTGAAGTGGTTGAATGGGCTTGGCAGATGTCTCAAGTTCACTTGGACTGTGAGGAGGCAAACTGCTACTTATTTGGACTTAGATATCAATGCAGAGGACGACAGACTCCATACTACTTTGCACCAAAAACCAATGGACAGAAACTCCCTTTTACGTTACAGATCATTTCATCCGAGGGCTTTACGGGACAATCTGCCCATGTGGGACAGTTCCTGCATTGTCGCAGGAACTGCACGTCAACACATAAATATGTGGAATAATCTGCAGAATTGATGCGTAAACTTGAGAACATAACCTATCCCACTAAAGTAGTGAGAAGAGCGAGGAAGAGAGCACTCAACACTCCTAGAGCAGCCTTGTTGGAAAGAAATACAAGGGAGAAAGGGGACTGCTTGCCAGTGGTCACCACGTTTGACCCTTTATCAACGAAAAATTTTCAAACCATTAAAAAACACTGGTCATAAGGGAGCACGAGTGGGTTCAAAATGTCACCACCTAGGTTTGCATTTAAAAGAGCAATGAACCTACGTGATGGGTTGGTCCACACTCGCCTCATTAAAAAAGCCAAGGACTCTGGTATTCCATGGGGACACTATAGGTGCGGGGATGTTCAGTGTGTGAAATTACAGAAGTGACTAAGAATGTACAGTTTGCCAATGGTAAAATATGTCATTTGAACAAAGTTAGCAATTGTAACACCTTTACTGTCATATATATACTTACCTGTGCCTGTGGCCTTCACTACATTGGGTTAACATCTCGCAAAGTCAAAGTCAGGATCCAAGAGCATGTAAGCACACTGAAGGCAGGAAAGCTAACTACCCATTTGGCACGCCACTTTCAAGAGCAACAACATAACTTTAGGGATGTGAGGTGGACGGTCCTACTGAGACTGATGGGGGATGGACACAATATGGAGAATAGACTGGCCAGTAAGGAAGCCCGTTGGATTTTTCAACAAGGGGCGGACCAAGTAGGGCTAAATGATTTAATTGAATGGAACAAAGTGGGCATATACCTGTGAAGGAGGGGCAGCATACCCAGTTCCCTACAGAGGGAAACATCATTTACCACGAAGGCATTACCACTATTAACTTTTACCACGTGACACTTACCACGCAGGGTGCCTTCCACGCAGGGTGCCTTCCACGACGTCTTTACCACGGGCTGGGGGGGAGACGTGGTATTCTTTCAAGTCGTTCTGCGTGGGCTTGGGGGGCAGAGGGGGGGGGGGGCTCGGGGGGGGGGCTGGGGGGGGTCTCCCCCCCCAAAAATAACAAGCAGGTTACTTTAAAAAAAAAACGAACATAAATTTAAAAGAAAAAGGAAAGAGCCTCCCCCAAAGACGTGCACGTCAAAAAAGCAGTCCTTTTTTTATTTTGGTATACGTGTTTTGACGCTTGTTTCAATGGAGGATGGAAGTAAGGGCTCGTAGAGAAAGACGTGCAGGTAAGACGTTTCTAGGCGTAGTAAAATCCTACGTTGTAAATACCAGCGTGGTAAAGCCACTTGCGATGTAAAATTCGCGTGGTAAAGCCATGCGTGGTATTTGAAATCGTGGTATAATCATATATTCCCCTACAGATTGAATTTTGCAATATATCCTACTTGACATGGGGAGTTGTACCCGTGTTGTCTGTGTTGAGTCCTGCTGTACATTGACCATGGTCCTATCTGGATGTGCATTTGTGTCCTAAGTGTCAGTGAGGGGGTCTTGCCGTTTACAGACCGGTATTAATTTTCCGGTTAACACCACTGTAATATGTCAATAGTAGTGAGGTATCCATTAATGTGTGAAACACATAGTCAGATAAACGAATACCCCTAGCAATATATTTGACTGTGGATACTTTTTACAGCTAGCAAAAAGATATATTGCTTATGGGTGCAACAGGTTTCAAAATGATAAACAGCTGTTTCCTACTTTTAACATAATTTGGTTTATAAATGCTACTCCACTCCAAGATGGCACCCGTTTATCTATATGATCACATCCGGAGTCAAAAGTAAATGTGAGGGCATGGTCTAACCAGTGGAGCGAGTAAATGGTGTTTTAAATAGAGTACAATGGAACAGACGCGGTGCACAGAGTTTAGAAACCAGACACAGGAGATGTATCAGTAAGAGTGTTGGCGGTGTGAATGAGCATTTTAACCTGGGATGTACTCTAATATGGGTTACCGATAAGAGGGAAAACGCATTTCCATCATGGGAGTTGGCTGTGACAGATAGAACCGTAACAAAAAGAGAAGGTTTAACCTCTTTGTTGCAGTAATGAGTGCAAGGTGGTACAAGTAAAAAATCTCTGACTTTTTTATCGGGGGTTCCCCTAGACACGAGCAAGCTAATGACATGTGAAGTGTGTAGCTCGAGTGACGGGCGGCTGGGAATCCGTTCATATGTGTTTGAGAGACTTGAGATTACAGAGTGAAATTGCAGGAATATAGCGCAACTGGCATAATGAATATCATTGCAGGTTGACAAGAAGCAAGCGCGAACACATGCCAGGGTGGTGTGAAAAATATAGTTTAAAGAAATCACACACATCCCCATGAGGTGGGTTGCCAGTATGCGCATTGAGGGCAACCACCTGGTAAATATTCATAATTTTCATGACCTCTGAACAGTTTGTAACTGTTTCGTGAAATGTGTGGTGTGATGTTGTTTTAACTATGTTGTGATGTCCTAACTGTGTGGCTTGTGTTGTGTCTTGAATGTTTGTCTATCTCCCTATGTTCAAAAAAAGGAATACTAGTTTGGTGAAGACTTACCCCGAGCCCTGACAAAGTTGCCTTAAGTTCCTCTTGGCAATGAAACATGTTGGCCTTCCCTAATTCAAAGTGGTTTACAACATTGTGTGGTTTTTAATTAGAGTAGGTCCAAGGCATTGATTTAAGTTGGCAGTATCGCCATTGGGTCATATCTCATTTTTAGCTTGGAGAAGCGAAACATACATATTTTTCTTTTCCTTTGCACTATGGGGTCACAATAGGGCAGCACATGATTTGCGTGTGCAGTCTATATTTTTATTCACACACTATTAGAGTATCCTTGCTTTACACTAGTTTTTACAAATTTCTTTTGGTCTTGAAAGATACCGATGATGAAGACGTTAGCATACTGGTGAGTACCTACCAGCAGCCCCTTTGGTGGTACTTACGTGAGGCACTTTCAAACTTTCACACACTTTTTTACTTACTATTTTCATTTGGGCACTTGTAATAGGGGATACAAGTAGGGAAGATAGACACATATTTTTCTTAAATATTGGACAGCAAAACCCTGATTGGAATAGCATTTTAGAAGTTATTCAACAAGTACAGTAGCCAAGTTTGGTTTGTCTGTGGCTGTTTTTTAAAGCAGTAGTCCAATAGTAGATCAGGCCTTTATTGATATATTTACCCTTGGAAATTGTAATCTGGGGAGAAAATCCACACATTGACTCTTAGTTTCTGTTTTTTCAGTGCAACACTGCCATGTGGCTAAAGAATTGGCGCAGTGCCTGCTTTCCAGCATAAAAGTTAACACAGCACGAGTCTACAGCACTGTAACACTGACATCAGTGGCACCCATCCTGACAGCGATGCAGCCCCTGCTTTGTAGCTAAAGAATAGATGCATTGCCTGCTTTCACCGTCGCACATGGACACAATGCATCTAGATTTTTGATGAATCGTACTTCGCCACTGTTTCTTCATCGACATTGCTCAGCAGGAAGGGAGCAAGGCTGTGTGTCCGAAGATTGACACATCACCTCCCCTTCCATTAAGGAACTGACACATCACATCCCCTGGGACTAAGGAACAGATGCATCACTTTGCTTTTCTGGCACATTACCTCTACTGCGCCTGGTTCATCTTTACATTTTGATGCATCCAAGGTACTTTTTGCTAAAAGAAGCACTCCCATAGATTTATTGGGGCTGGATTTATTTAACCTTCAAAAAGTGATCTCTATTTATAGGGGTTGGATTTTTTGGGTCGTCTTGGTCTTTTTTTCTCAATATAATTACAGGCTGTGTTACTAAACTGGTGTGGACTCATTTTACTGTGTTTTCACTGTGTTACTGTGTGTGTGTTTGTGTGTACCAATGCTTCACACATTGCCTCTGAGATAAGCCTGACTGCTCGTGCCAAGCTACTAAGGGGGTAAGCAGGGCTTATCTTATCTGTGTGACTCCCTTGCCCATACTAGAGTGAGGGTCCCTAGTTGGACACAGTGCAACCACTGACAACTAGAGACCCCATTTCTAACATATATCATGCCCAGGGCCCCACAAAACCTGAAGTTGAGATAGATGAATAGATGTGATATGGGAAAGAGGAATAATCTTTCGAGGGGGCCCTTTAAAGCTGCAGGGCACTGCGTAATTATCCACTTTTCTCACAACTTACAATGTCTCTGTGCATTCTGCGGACCTCCACTTGCACCCAGAATTATTTTTATTGCCAGAATAACAATGAGTTTCCTTAAGAACAATGCATCAGCCATTCCCTGGGAGGTGTAGCATTTTGACGCATTCCCAGGTTTACCAGTGCTGGTAAATTTGGGATTGCGCCAAAATTCATGGATGGATGCGTGGGATCACCCACTCTCCACCCATGTAACGCCTCACTCGGGCAGAGTTGCCCAACACAGTGATTTGTGCTGTGTTGTGTTACTCCAGCATTAGCAGGCCATGCATGGCCATGCAATGTGGCCCTGTGTGGCTTTATAAATATTACCTTAGTGTTGCATCACCGATGGGCCCCCTCTTGCGGGGCTCAATGTCTCTTAGTATCTCAAGTCAGTAGCAGGTGGTGTTTGGCACCTCCCCTGATTTCTGGATTACATTGCTGCATTGCAACACTCCGCTACTACTTGGTGTTTTGCACTACCACATTGTTACAAAGATGGATTACCAGTGGTTCTGGCTAATAATATGTCTAGATTTTAAAGGGTGCTGTACCTCATGACTTGATAACGGTTTGGAGGTGGTATATTTTGTGCATTAGAGTGATACTACTAAAGGGTACTTAACTAGTTTTTCCCTAATAATATCAACATATTGAAAGGTCAAACGCTTGCCCCATGCTTTCAGCATAACAAAAGTTTAATCATTTGTGTGGCAGATTTTACTGTATACATTTCATCTCTTTGGCACAGACACTGGATTCAGTCCCACAAGTCATTACTAAGTGGTGTTTTAAAGTCCTCCCCCATTGCTGAATTACAAAGGAGTATTACAACTGACCACTGCTTGTTCATTTTCTGCAGTGTATCTGGATTGCAACGTTGCAGTGTAGTTGGCTTTTACTCATTGGGGTTCGGGCTGGCAAGATCACTGAATGTCAAGGACACATTACTCATGCTATTACAGATGATGCTTTGCAAACTTAAATCAGAGATTACATTATCACTGCCTTGTTAATAGTTGGCACTCAGCAGGTTAGACCATAAGCTGGTTACTATAGAATTTATTTATTATAATTTTTTTTGCCCATTCATATAGCGGAAACTCGACTTGAAGTTATTGGAGTGCTTTACATGAGCACCAGTTACTTTACACAAGGACACATTCATTTTTGGTAGGCACGGGGAGATTAAGGGGCATATTCTCAAGTATCATCGCCGATTTAGCTGCATTTTTCCACCAGAAAAGTGGCGATAGATTTATCGCCCTATTCATAAGCCTGCGCTAACAGCCGACATTGTCAGTTTAACTGCAATAGCTACCACTAAAAACATCGCCAAGGCTGACAGTGACAACAAACGATAAACATATGCAGAGTAGGTGTTCCCTTCCAAAAATTCACGATAACACCACTTTGTGATATTCTCAATGACCAGTCTGATTGGCAATATAGTCCAAAAATAGGTGATAAGGCACGTTAGCAGCAGGGACTTAAGACCTGCTTTTTTCTGGCCTGAAGTAGGGCGAAAACTTGCAGCATAAAGGGAGCCCAGCCCAGAACCACATCTGAAAACCAACAGATGTCATGGAGCTACTAATCATGCAGCTCAGAGGGCCACAACACCCACCGCCACCACCCCCGGGACCACCCCCGGACGACCACTGAGCCAGCCCAGAATAAAACAGTGGACCTTCGCAAAATGCACCAGCCTCAGAGACTTAACGCCAGAGGATGTCATTGCCCACTACAGGCTCAAAAGGACAACCATCCTCCGCATCCTAACCCACATTGCCCACAGGCTGACGGTACCAACACAGTGGAAAACCAACATCCCTCTGCATACAAAGCTGCTGGCTGTGCTGAACTTGTTGGCTTCTGGTACCTTCCAACCAACAACTGCCAGAGTCAAAGGAGTCTCACAGCCAGCCCTATCAAAGTTCCTCACACCTGTCTTGGATGCCATCATCAGCTTGATACCCCAGCACCTTTACTTCCCCCACACTGAACAGGAACTGCTGGAGACCAAGCAAGGCTTCTACGCTATAGCTGGCTTCCTGCATATGTTGGGGGCACTTGCCTGCACACATGTCCTACTTGTGCCCCCTGCCGACACTGCACACAAGTACTGTAACAGAAAGCACACGAATTCCATCAATGTTCAGGCAATAGTGGACCACCGCGGACTGTTCAACAATGTCATCACCAACTTCCCAGGCAGTGTGAATGATTCCTACATCTTCCGACAGTTCATCATCAACCAGCACTTGTAGGATGGCACCTATGGAAATGGACTGCTCGTTGGTAAGTACCAACGGAACACACGACACACCTCAACTCCACAATCATACAACTCACAACTTTGGGAATGCACCTGTAACAAAATCACATACAACATGCCAAACTACATGCCCACCTACCAGACACAACAACACAAGTAACTGTGGTAACTGGGGCCAGACATGTAGACAAACCATCCAAAAAAGGCAAAGCACCTCTGCCACACAATTGCAGAATGTGGGGAGAGGTGGGAACCAAGAATGTGCGAAGGAAGCAAGTGACCCATGAATAAGAATGTACACAATGCCAAGCATGGCTGTTATGTGCTGGACAGTCTTGAGTATGCAGAGCACAGACATGTCCCTGTGGACATATACTGCTGGTGTTTGTAGTGTTGTGGACAGTAGACACAACCTTGTCACCTCAGGCAGTGTCAAAGACCTTGGACATGTAGCTATGTCGCCCCCTGTAAGCGTAAGCGCAATGGGCTGGGCCAGCGTTAATAGTTAAGAATGAACCACTCATTTTTCAGAACGATTTAATTTTTAAAAAGGAGTGGTCGCTAATATCCTGGCCTTGCTCAAGAGATTGGCTAGTCCTTATAATAAAAACAGCAGCAAGAATCACTCATGAGCTAAAAATAGAAATCAACAAAATAGAAGTCCAGCTAAAAACCTACATGTCAACGGAAGAATTGAAATTAAGACTAGACGAATTAAATCAACAGATGACGGATTTTGAGTTCACACTCAAACAAAGCAAGTCCAACAAACTAGCTAAAGATAAAGCTAAATTCACACCTGAGAGTGCGTACCCCTATACCAAAGCCGATCACGTTCCAAAGAACACTAACAGTGATGCTGACAGCGACATTTCAGACAACGGGTCCTCGGGCTCCAACTCCAGTGGCAATAGAGGACCCAAACAATGGAGAGGAGGGTGGAGACAAAGGAGACAACAGTTCCCGAGACAACGAGGGTGGAGAGGTTATCAACCCCAGCCTCAACAATATCCACAACAATTCCTGGGCCCACCACAATTCAATCCCTTCCAATATGGACCACCGCCCATTGGCCAGAATTACCAACAATGGAACCCGGACTACAATGAGGGATACTATGGCCAACAGCAGCCTTTTTTAGGCACGCGTTCCACAACACGTGGAAGGAACCGGAAAGGCAACAACGTTGGATGGGAGGATCAAGATCAAGCCAACTCACGAACCACGAGAAGCATGACCGGATCCCTCCCGAACCAGCCGTCAACGAGCAAGAGGGGGACCTAATAGTCAACCTTACACCCTGGCCACTAACAGATGCACAACGGAGTGTGCTTAATAAAGGACTAGGTTTTGTACCGACTCAAAAACCAGATGTGTTCAAATTGAACATAGAACTTCAAGAATTCACAAGGAAGCTGAGATTACAAGCATTCTTCCAAGACAAACCACCAACCACGGAGAAGACGGACACTGGCCTGAAACTCAAGTCAACCTTTACTCCACCTGACTCCGCTATGCCAATAGAACTACTAGCTTTTGAAAAAGCTGTCATCACAGAAGTGAACAAACTAAACATAAGGGATGCCAACATTTATCACAACACCAGTGGAGAAGAACAAAGGGCAATCAGAGAGCTATCCAACAACAAAGAGCTGATTATAAAACCAGCAGATAAGGGCGGAGCTATTGTCCTACAAACCTTGGAGACATACAATAGCGAATGCACGAGATTACTGTCTGATACAAGGAACTATAGAGTCCTCCGGGAAGATCCAACGGAGAGACTACGCATCAGAATTGGAGGCATGGTGGAAGAGGCACTAGCCCATGATTGGCTTAGTAAAAAAGAAGCGGATTTCTTACAACAACCCTCACCACGAATTCCGTATTTTTACTGTATCCCCAAGATACATAAAAACATTAACAACCCACCAGGTAGACCTATAGTATCAGGGATCGGCTCCATCCTTGAGCCGCTTTCCAAATTTGCGGACGCTTTCCTTCGCCCCCTGGTACAATCAACCGACACCTACCTGAGAGATACAAAATCGGTCCTCCAACTGTTGGAGAGCAAAAGCTTCGACCCAACGACACAACTGCTACTGAGCTTAGACGTGGAAAGTTTATACACTAGTCTACCTCACGACGAGACACTCCAAATAATAGAGGAAGTACTATTCTCTAGCCAATGGAAGTACCAAACACCGCGAGGACTAGTTCTGGAATGTATCTCCCTGGCACTGCAACAAAACTTTTTCCAGTATGAGAAGACCATATACCTACAGAGCCACGGGACCAGTATGGGCAGTACTTTTGCTCCAAGCCTGGCGGGCCTCTACGTCCATCATCTTGAGCAGAACAGGATACTCCATACCATTAACCCATACAGAACCCACATCAATACCTGGAAAAGGTATATTGATGACATCTTGATCATCTGGGATGGGGAGACAGACACAGCCATTGAATTCGTCAATTGGCTCAATAACCAAAACAGATATCTGAAATTCACTAGTACCATCTCCAATACATCCATGGTGTTTCTAGATCTGAATATATATGCTGATGGGAACAGACTCAAAAGTACCACGCATTTTAAACCTACAGCCAGAAATTGCTTATTGAGGTATGATAGCTTTCATCCCAGGCACCTCAGAGAAAATCTCCCTTATGGACAATTCTTAAGGTTAAGACGCAACTGCACAGAACTGACCAACTTCAAGTCACAAGCCGGGGAACTAAAAACAAAACTGTTACAGCGAAAATACCCACCCAAAATCATTGAGAAGGCCATGAAAAGGGCCAAGAACAATCACAGGGAAGCGCTCTTGGAGGAAAAAGTACCGTCACCTGATGAGAAAAAAAGACCTATATGTGTCACCACGTACTCCACAATGTCAAACGAAATCTCCAAAATTGTAAATAAACACTGGAGGATATTGAACTGTGGCGACCTCAATCTGGAAAAACCAATGCATGCACAACGCCGGGGTAGGAATCTGAGAGACCTACTGGTACATACCAGACCCAAGCCTAATACCACTACCAGACAAACCACCATTGGAATACAGGGACACTTTCCCTGTGGGAACTGTAGCAGCTGTCACCTCACGAAGAGAAGTAATAACTTAACATTCAGGAATGGCACTAATTGGGAACAGAGACAATTCACAAATTGTAATACCATCAATGTAGTCTACATGATCACCTGTCCATGCGGTCTGGAATATGTGGGCATGACCAAGAGACCTGTGAAAACTAGGATAGGCGAACATAAAAGCAATGTCCGCTGCAAAAAATCAACGACAAAAATGGCAACACACTATCTGACAAAACAACATGGTGTGAATGACTTGAAATGGACAGTAATCGAACACCTACCAACAGAAATGGGTCTTTTTCAAAAGGAACAACGTTGGGTGTTCCGTCTAGGGACACATATCGAGGGACTGAATGATGATGTGCCCTGGGGGCAACTAACCAGTTGATATGTGCACCCCTGGCTATTTATTATGACTATGGCACTTGTATAATAACCCTAAGAATCTAACCTGCTTTTCCATCCTACTGTGGGAATAACTCAAGTGACCAACCTTGGTTGCTTCATATCAGTATGCAGTGTATAAAGAGACCGCTCGCCACTATTTATTGCAACGCCACCGTCATGTTGGTGGTTGAGTAGTCTCCTATTGTGGTACATAACTGTGAATAATCCAATTATCTAAAATAATGCTAGCCACATTCAGCGATTGGGTCATACTATACCAAGGTACATCTCCTTTGGCCCAATACCGAACTACACGCATGCGCGTTGTCATCATCTTGACCATGGGTGCGCATGCGCCTAGCACTACCCGCTAATCCCGAACACTCGCTGGTGTGCACATGCGCGCATCACTACTCCACGGCGCATGCGTGCGCGCCGACAATCCTTAGCACACGCAGGTGTATCCCATCGAGTTTATTCCAACCGGCGAAAACCACACCTGGCACCATACGTGTAACCGGACATACCATACATGGTGTGACGGTAACAAGAATCGGATTTGCCATACATGGGCATTAGCGATATCCGACAATAAGCCAATAGTAAGAGGGGAATTCACAGTATATATAGCGCCCAGATCCCATTCCGAGCCAAAACCAGCGGAGCAGCGTGAGGGGAACACGGAGACACATTCTGTCCTGAGTTAGTGAGTATGAGTCTGCAGAAAACACCTTTTTCCTAACAAAAAAAGTGAGTAAACAAACTGAAAACCCCCTTTTGTTCCTGTAGACTGCATATTTAGCAATCATCCCCTGACGTCCAGAAATGCTCATGAAGCAAGCCATCACCACAAAATGAGTATGATCAAATATTTCGAGCCTACTATCTGTGTGTCCATCTATGTGATCTGTGTTGTTTGTCCATTTCTTTTACAGGGCGACTACGCCAAGTGGTGCTCCAGGTGACTGCACCATGTTGAGCTACCCTTACAGGGCCACCACATTTCTTTTTCTTTTTCTTTTTTCTTTTTAGGTCATGCAAGTGCATGGTCACATAAAATCCGCTGTAGGCACACTATAGCCTGTATTTAGTATTAATTCACTGTACATAGTCCTGCACTTTTTTGTAAAATACACATTTGTTAGAAAAACGTGAGTAAGGTGGGAAGTTGTGCCCCCGTCCTGAAGAAGGAGCACCAGCTCCGAAACATGTTGACGCACACTAGAGGTACTGTTCATAGTGACAACAGTTAATTACCTCACCCTGCACCTTTTTAATAGTGCCAGCCCGGGGTTATGAATAAAGTTTTTTCTTAATACCCACGAGCCAGGTACTTTTTAACCTTCACCAACCCCACCACTCACATTTACTACCCCTTCACTAGCATCACACACACCACACATAGTCCAACTGAAAGTGCTCCCGCGTAGTCGTAGGTCGCAGCACGCCGCATCCCGTGAGAGAGGGGTGCGAAGACCCCAATGAAGAAGCATGACACCAAGGGGCCTGTTGGTGTGTGAGGGGTATTTAACACAACACTGAGTGTCCCCACACTTGTGGTACACTCACCGTCCCTTTCACTGCGAGTAGGATTCTCTTTGTTTATGAAACAGTGCCCGTGGAGTAAGAATCCTACTTCTATACTCTACCTCCCTCTTATTGTTTTTTTCAAGGGCCAGCGTATGCCAGTCCAGTGTGAATAAAAATCCCGGGCCTCTGGGTGTGGTTCACTTCCGGGATGGCCAACAAAGTAACAACTGCATGACCATCGGCCTGCACACATGTGGCTGACCACCTACAACGGACAAATCTACACTGCAACTGTGTGGCTACGTCACACGCCACCCGGCGCACATCTCGGGATCACCTGCAGGGGCGTGTCAGTCAGAGAGGCGCCCCTCACCCAGCCACGATGCAGCAGCCATGATCGGTGGTGCCTGCACGATCCTGTGCGCCTGCTGCACCCCAGTCCGCTGGTCCCCAGACCTGTCCGGTGCCCAGCAGTGATTGCCCGCCCCTGAGCACCCAGGCCTCACTGCTCACCTGCCGCCACCGGCATGTCTCCAAGAGGGCCCACCACGTGCCAGTGCAATCTTCAAACCCGAGGCCCGCAAGCTTGGCAGCCTCCTCAGTCGATCTCTGGCTTCCACGCAACAGGCCCTCAGTGCACCCAGCGGCACAGCACCACGGAGTTCTGTGTGTGCTGACTGCTCCCTTCAGCCTACACTGCGGTCAGGCAGTTTTCACACAAATCAAATCCAGCCCGGACCTCCAGGCCTACTACATCATCGCAGGCTGCACACCAGCTCAGCTCTTCAGGTGGGCCTACCTCAGTGCACCGCAAGTCATCACCACATTGCAGTAGGCTCGTACCAGATGCAGTGCCTCAGGTGCCACTAACTCTGTGCATCACAAGTCACCATCCAGCCTCCAGGCCTACTTCATCATTGCTGGCTGCACACCCGCTCAGCTCTTCAGGTGGACCTAACTCAGTGCACCGCAAGTCATTGCCACATGGCGGTAGGCCAGTGCCGGGCACAGTGCCTCAGGTGCCACTACCTCTGGGCCGCACAAGTCTGCCTCCTGCAGCCAACAAACAGAGGAAAGGTTGGGGTCCTGTGTCTGTACTGGCTTGGACCACTCAAATATGCAGAACAAACAAATATGCCAGACAGATTTTATTTTTTCGTTTTTTTGTTCCCACTCAGTCAAGTTGTACTGGAGGGATGTCTGTTTTATTTCAGTTTTAAATTTTTTAGAAAAACATTCATCACTTTAAAAGTATATCATCAAATAGAAAGTTGTCAAACAGTGAAATTTGTTTTACATACAAACAACAACTGTGCAATACTTTTTTCCTATCCTTGGCTCAAGGAAGACAGGCAGGCAGTTCTCTTTAACCCGAGGCCCTCTTGTCTTTTGTACCAAAGAGAAAAGACTGGTTCCTAATGAGAATGTATCGTTAGGGATATTATTATTGTTGTGTATCGCCCTGTGTTGTCTGCATCAATTGATATATAATTTTTTTTGAGCACTTGTACAGTTCGTTATTGCAAAGTATTGCACAGTTGTTGTTTGTATGTAAAAAAAATGTCACTGTTTGACAACTTTCTATTTGATGATATACTTTTAAAGTGATGAATGTTTTTCTAAAAAATTTAAAACTGAAATAAAACAGACATCCCTCCAGTACAACTTGACTGAGTGGGAACAAAAAAACGAAAAAATAAAATCTGTCTGGCATATTTGTTTATCCTGCAGCCAACAACATGTCCTCGGTAACATCACTGGGGCCCTTCACAGCCACCCCTGTCCCAGGCAGGCCACTTGAAAGCCTGGGTGGAACATCTGGAGACGTACTCTGAAGCGCACAACATGCCAGCGCTGAGGCGGCATCCCACGCGTAGGCATGTGAGGAGTGTAAAGCAATGGCCCAGGGCTCTGGGTGTAGTTCATTTCTGGGCTATGGGCATGGTGCAGTTCCGGGCTGGCCACAAAAATAACTATGGGGTGTGTCTCTGTTGTAGTGTTGGCGCCACCCAGCCCTTAATGGACAATGTTGCAATGTAGCATCCACCCGGAGGGCGGGCTCACCCGAATCGACAAATAAAGGAGCGCAAGACTGATCGGGGGCTTGGCTCATACATGCCAACTGGTGTGTGTGTATCTTCATTGCCACAGGATATGCCAAAGGCCTAGCCTCAATTGCAGCACGAGTTCAGCTAGGCCTGAACTCTACATCTGTGTCCGCCCTATCCTTACCGTAGGCCTACACACAGGTGGCCTCCCACATTTAACGGCCAACATTACAGTGTTGTTGTCAGGCTTGTGGACATGCGCAGACAGGCGTAAAAATGGTGTGCCGTAGGAGTGCAAGTGATGCAACCGCGCAGCGCACAAAAGTAAATAGGCTCAAGGGGAGGAAGGAGAAGCTGTGATGCTACGTAATACACATTGATCCCACACATTTGCCAGAAGCAATACATGGTAAACATGAACCCAATGTTGCACAAATCACATGCCAGAAAACTTGTAAGTCTGCCAACACAGTATGCAGAACCACCAATTTACTCTAATCTCACTTACCTCTCACAGGTGATCAAGGATATGCACTCTGCCCGTGGATGATGACACCCCTCCGAGCCCCGAACACCCCGGCCCAGAGGCAGTACAATGTGGCCCACAAAAACATCAGGGGTATTGTTGAGTGCACATTTGGCATGTTAAAGTCACGTTTCAGGTGCCTGGACATCACAGGTGGAAGCCTCCTATACAGCCCAGAAATAGTGTGCAAGATGATCATTTCATGTTGTGTATTGCACAACATATGTGTACACACCAGTGCCCCATGGATCCATTGCCAGATGCACCGGACGATGATGAGGAAGATGAGGCAGGTGGACCACACCCCACTGCAGCTGCCGCAGGAATAGCCCGAAGGAACACAATCATTAACAATTTCTTCACATGAACACGTCACATTGTGACTGTCCTTAGTAATCATGGAACAGTACAAAATGATCACATGAACAGCATGTGCAAATAAATTCATTGCAACACACATTCCCTGTGTGCATGTCAGTCCTCTGCATTAGCATATCTCTCTGACAAGTGTAAGTGCAACACTAAGTGCTAACAATCTCTTGAATAGCAAATAGCTGGTGAGTATGTCACCTCTGTACAGAGAGGCTGTTTAGTGTGTCACGTATTCCAAATGCCATTTCATGATGTCAAATGTAGTACGTAATCCCACTCATCAGCGTATCACATGTGTACAAAAACATGACATGAAGGCTGTCATTGGTGTTTAAAAAAAGACAGCAGGGTGTCATTTTGGGGTCAAATATGAACCACCCTGATGCAGGGATACACCCTGTGACTCAGGTCCCACAACATGAGCAACAGGGACATAATGGGGATGACTTCAGGGGTTGTTTGTGCACGTGGATGTGTCAGAGTGTGACCTGCTCCTTTATGGATGTGGTACACACTCAGCCACCTCAGTGTCGTGGCATGTGCCATGATAATTGGACTGCAGCCATGCTAATCATCATGCAGTGTCACTTGCATTGTCAGTGTGGCTCATGGACCCGCAGATTTGCTGGGTTCAGCACATGTGCATGGGTTTTTTGTGAGATTAGTGATGTGTGGGGGAAGGCCCCCTTCTGGGCACATTGCTGATGGGGGCCAACTTGTTGTTTCTATGTGTGCTGCAGTATGCCACGGAGATCAGGGACATGATCTAGAGTCATTGTGGGTGTGCATTGTGCTATACTTAATTGTGCATGTGTGCCATTGTGCCCATATCCTCCTATCCCCCCAGTCCCTGGTTGTTACTCACCCTGTTGCTGTTGGGTCAGGTCATGTTGAGCAGTGTCTGGTCCCCCAATCCTGCCATCGTCTCCCCACTGATGACTGTGGACACCATTTCCTCCATCTCATTCAGCTCCTGCTGTGGCGCTGGACTCCCACCTCCAGTCTGCATTGCTGCTTTCTGGTTGTTAGCGAGTTTCAGCTTGGCTTTGCACTTCACATCATTCCAGCACTTCTTGGCACTTCACTGCAACTGCATTCACCTCGGCCAAGATGGACTGCCATATTGCATTTTGCCAATGTCAAAGTGGAGGTGATGAACAGTTGTTTGTGGTGTTCCGTCACCGCCGCAATCAGGATCTTGTTTTCCTGCGGACTGACTAGCGGGTACCTCTTCTTATGCTTGCCCTTCTCCTTCCCCAAGGTCCCTGGCTGGTCCTCCGACGGGATTGTGGGGTTCTGGTTGGCCTCTGCAGTTGCTCCAGCATCCTCCATGGTGCTTCTCTGTTGTTTGGGCTTTGTGTTTTTTGGGGGGGGTTTTGCAGCTTTTATGGCGATTATTCCCGCATGACGTGGGAAAAGCAAGCCTTCCGCTGCTTTTCACTGATATTTTTATCGCTGTTGGGTCCATTGCCACTTTTTCCACGTTTGGGTTTACTTTTTTATTGGTGTCCCTGTAATTTTACCGCGGATCTTTGACGCGTTATTGGGAAACTATTGCCTGTTTCCGGAGTGCTGAGGATACACTGTTAACACAGCATTAGTTTCCCGGGATAGACAGCGTTATGTAAAAGTGTGTTACCTAGGTTGTCAATAATTATCGCCCGTTCTTTAGAATATCCCCCTAAGTGATTTTCCCAGAATCACAGGATGCTGAGCCAACGCCGAGACTCAAACCTGGTTCTCAAGCTCCAAAGTTGGTTGCCATAGTCATAAGGCTGTACCCTCTCCCTAATTCTATAAAGGTTTATTAGCATGGCAAAAGATTTGCCTATTTACAGACCTTTAGATGTTTATATTATTTTTTTTTTCATTTTCTAGTTGTAAACTGGTTCAGTTGTGTTTAGTGTATATCTGTGTCATAGCCCCAGGCCTCTGGATGCTTTTCCCATTCGTATAACACCTGTATGCCACAAAGTAATGGCAGTGAACAGCTGCAGTCCTGCAGACCCATCAGGTAACAGTCCCTAGTCACAGATATCACCCCTAAGCCGTCACCCCACTCACAAAGAGTTCATTGTAGGACAATAAAGGCAATTCTGTGCAACCCTAAATGGGTTTAGTAATCTCATGTGAACTGCAACACTCATAAAGAACTTTGTGAATATAAAACATGTATGCCATAAAGCGTTACTGACTTTGGAACTGTATAACCATGCAGTTTGTTTAAAATATCTTTCCCTGAATTCAATTTTTTCTAGCTCGTTCGAGAACACAAATCATTTAAAGCACACCTACATAGTTAAACAGTATGAAGTGACAAAGTAAGGCATGAGAATGTCATGTCTTCTCTGTGTATTTTCTTTCCTTAAAGGCTTCCGTGTATCCAGCTGCCAATACTATACACCACACCTTGAGCCTGGGACAGAGTATGCATTATGTAGTCTGTCACAAATAGAGAATACATCAGTAAGTCGTATGATGTGATGATGCACTCACGCAATTTTTTGATTTAGTTACACACATTTGTGCTTTCCTAGCTGTGGTGTTTTTATGTGTACTAAACAACGGAGGGACCCAGCACAGAAAATTGAGAAAAGGCAGCACCAGTGAAAAGGGACCACCCAAAACAATAGAGTTTGCCAACTCCACATACTTTACAACAGTATAAATCCAATTTCTTAATTCAGATACATATATTCATGAATCAGAGATTCTTAAAGTTAATTATGTAAAATATTATTTCTTCTTTATACTTGACATTTCATTTCAATTACATTACCGTAATCATTACCACAGACATATATATTTTCCCATTCAATTTACCAAAAACATATGCATACTGAAAAGTACTGTGCATGCAACTACATTCAGAAAAGTACATTCATCACTCCACACATACAAAAATATTTTCCATCCACAGTAAAATCATACTTCATTTGATCTATCACATTCACACTCAAAGATGTATTAAAACCATGACAGTGTAGCCCACAAAATCATGACTTGACATGTAAGCTGGATTGTGTGTACTAGGAACAATCTGGATGCCTCTAACATGGAAATTAGCAATCAATGTAACACTTTATAATAGGACTGCAAGCGGGCTTTAGACACAAAGTATCAACAAACAACCAAAACAGTATCTACTCATTAAGTTTGTCTAGGACTTGTTTACAGAAAGGTTTCTGCAGATTGTCAATGAGACGAATTGGGTGATATTTGCCTGGTATATTACAGGGCCCTTTTTTGAAAATAGGAACAATATATGCACTCAGCCATGATTCTGGCATTAGGCCTCTCTTCAGGACTGCATTGCATAGTTTGTTATAATATGTTACAATGTTACAATAAGGATGAGCATAATTTTTTGAAAACTGAATTTCCAATTACTCCCACCCTGTATTTATTGCCCAAAATCCACAAACAAGTTACCCCTGTTCCGGGGCGTCCAATAATTGCTGCCCAGAGTAGTTTCTTGGAGGCCATGTCCAAATATGTAAAACAATTTCTCCATGAATACGTTGAGAACCTCCCCTCGTTCATTAGGGACACCGGCCATTTCCTGGAAAAACTAAAAGATGTTAAATGGGAAGATGGATATTGCTTTTTAGTGATGGACATCTGTTCCCTATATACTAGTATTGACCACCAGGATGGTTTGAATGCCATCAGACATTTTTTGTCAGATAGGGATGTGTGTTTCTATGAACATAACAAAATGTTGTTAAGAATGAACAAAGATTTATATTAGCAATTGCGTGGTGTGGCAATGGGGGCGTGTTTCTCCCCCAGCAATGCATGCTTGCATGTTGGCTGGTGGGAGAAACACGTCCTCGCGCACACTCATGCAGAAGAGGTCTCTAGGCATGTCTTTAAATGGTGGAGGTTTACTGACAATGTTTGTGTTGCGTGGAAAGGTTCAAAAGAATCTGCAATGGAATTTGTCACTAACACCAATGGCAATTCCTTGAACCTCCAATTTACAGCCCAAATTAGCAGTCTTAAAGTGGAGTTTTTAGATGTGGAGATTTATGTGGAATATAATTGCATCTGCACCAAACTACATAGAAAGGCTACTGCTGGTAATTCAATACTAGATGCCAACAGTGCCCATCCTAGGCACCTTATTAAAAGCATCTCCTACAGGGAGTTTTTGCGTATTAAGAGAATATGCAGTAAAAAGGAAGATCTGGAAAATGTCTATTAGAATCTATGTGTAGGTTCCTTGCCCTGGGATATGACCCTAAGGACTTACAATCAGCATTGGCTAGGATACAAGAACGAGCGATAGTTGATGATGTTAGTAATGAGAATTCTAACATTGAGCAATTTGCTGATAAACCTAAACCAGTGGTAAGACTTATCACCACTTTTAGTAGCCAAGAGAAGCACATAAGAAAGATTGTAAGTAAACACTGGTCTATTCTAAAGACCAATATGACTTTGGCTCCAGAATTGGAAGCACAACCTACCATCACTTTTAGACGAGCTCCCTCTATGAGGGATGCTTTAGTAAGAACTAGACCTGAATTGGCTAAGTAATAGGAAAGTGTTTTTTAAGTGCAGTTCTTGTAGATCCTGCAAGTTTGGTGTTAACAAACAGACGTTTGAGGATCCTTTTTCAAATATGCCTTATAAAATTCTTGGCTATTATACATGCAAAACTGATTTTGCAGTGTATATACTCAAATGTACCTGTCAACTTCAATATGTTGGCAGCACCAAGCTCCCTGTTTTTAACCGTATTTTGCAGTACCTGCGAGCAATCGCAAATTCGGATACCGCATATCCGGTTGCCCGCCATTTTAAATTGGTGCATCAAAATAACCTTCAAGATCTAAGTTATTTTGTAATTGACACAGTTCCAAAACCTATTAGAGGCGGGAACAGAGAGGAAAAATTGCGCCAATTGGAGAGTCAATACATAATACGGTTAGACACTAAGATGCCAAATGGGCTTAATACATGGGAAGACCTTGTAAACTTTCTATAACAACTATCAGGTGTGTTGTCAGTATAACTGATGGGCTAGTATAAGGTAGCATATTGCACAAAGTGATGACATTTTTATGGTAATTTGTGTTTCTTGCCTGTAAATAGTAACACACTATATTTTCTCCTAATTCTTGCTGCTATTGAGATGAAATACATTTATTATAAATATTTTTTATAATGACCTATGTAGTACTGTAACAATTGCAGTGTTTTATATTTATTTATTGATGAATTTTAAGTGTAAGTCAATATGATCATTATGAGTTTTTTAACCGCATTTTATACTGTGATTTTTATTGGTTTAACTAGGTTCCTAGTTTTACTAGTGTTTATCTGGTATTGGTGTAGTTGTTTACTTAATGATTGAATTTCATGTTGGCACACTGTTCATTGCTATATATATGTATGAATTTCCACAATCTCCACTTTTATGGGTTCTCGTTTGAGTCACACATAACATATTTGAAGTATCCAATCTCTGTTTTTGTACCTATATTTAATTATGTTATGGGACATCCTTTCTGTAAATAGTTATTATTTTGTTTGCATCCGTTAAGATTATGAAAATTGAATTTATTTGAGTACTATTTATCTAAACAGTACTCTGTATATTGTTTGCACTTGGGTGTACCTATTTTATTCCTCATCGCCCTTATAGGAGTATGACATTAATTTGTCTGTTTCAGCTAGGGGTTTGATTTTGGGCACTTGCCCTTGATTGTATATTTATTTATACATGTTTTGCATGTTATTACTTACAACACAATTGTTGTTAGAATGTTAAGTGTCTTCATGCATTTAGCCTGACAGTCTTTCTTTTACTTCTATAAAAGTGATTGGGAGGGATTATGATGAGGTATTGTGGTATTTAAAGGATGCAGGAGTTCTAGCATGTCATGTGATCAAGACCGGGGTAACCCGGTCAAAAACGCGTAATGTCGGTGAGAAGAAAATAAATTTGCACTATATTTGAAACTAACCCTAGTATGGTCTATAACCTATGGTTTTTTCAGTGAATTTCATTGGTTTTTTAAAAGCTAATATCTATAGCTGTAAAATGTATTCTTCTTTAAATCAAAAAATATATTTTATATGTTTATTATTAATTTTTTTTATTATTATTTTTTTTTGTTCGCTCCCGGTTCGCGAACCGGGAAGCTTCCCGTTAGCTCAATTTGGTGCCGCGACCCGGTCCGCGAACCGGTAAACGTTCCGTTTGCGCAACTGCCGCGTTAGAAATCAACATCGTGACGCGTCGCGGAAGCGCGACGTATCACGTTGTCGCGTAATGCGTCTTATGACGCGCCGCGTTAGCGCACCCGGAAGTGCTCCGGTACGCGAACCGAGACGCGAAGCGCAGCTCCCCGGAAGCGATCCGGGGCGCGTCGCGAAAGCGCGACGTATCGCGTTGCCGCGTAATGCGTCTTATGACGCGCCGCGTTAGCGCACCCGGAAGTGCTCCGGAGCGCGAACCGAGGCGCAAAGCGCAGCTCCCGGGAAGCGATCCGGGGCGTGTCCCGCAGCGCGTATCATAAGCGTAACAGGTCATGTGACTTGTTAATAAAACTTTTCATTGGTTCATTTCACTTTTGGTTTCCTAATGATGTAAGGCTAGGTCATGTGACCTAAAAATAACACTTTTCATTGGTTTAGAACTATTTTTTTTCCAAAATGATGAAAGCCCCCACCTTTTTTCTCACTCTGACTTTCAACTTTGTGAAAGGAAGACCTATTTTGCTGAGTGGAAAATGGCTTCACTAGTAGCTGCAGCTGGTGCACCCCCACCACCACCACCACCACCTCCTCATAGGAAGAGAGGACCACCTCCACAGTTCCTTCCCAACACAGAGGAGGAAGAGGATGAAGAAGAGGAAGAGGAAATACAAGCAACACAGTTTTTACAAGAGGAGCCCCTGATATCTCACCATAAAAATAGTTTCATTTGGCAATTTTTTTCTTTTCCTGAAGGACAAAAAAAAGTTAATGCTCGCTATGTGATGTGCCTCATATGCAAAGAGGACTTATCTAGAGGCACAAATAAGAAGTATAATTACGGCAACTATACTATGCACCGTCACATGCAGAGGTGGCATCCACTAAATTACAGCAGGGCAGAGATGCGTGACCTCCAGGACAACCCACCAACTCCTGTGGCCAGGACATCGGCACAGGTAACTCTGTCGGGGCCAGAGGCACGGGAAACAGTGCCAAACATTCAAGACAACTTTGTCCACATGAAGATAGTGTGTTTATATTGCGGTACCTTACTCTCATGTGGCAATATGAGTATTAATTTGATAAACAGAGCATTTGAAAACCACAAGTGCTCAAAACGCCCCAAAAAATAAAAAAAATTTGCTCCTGTTGAGCCCTTTCCAATGCCTGTTTTTCGTTGTTTCCCCCCCCAAAAAACCAAAAAAACATAAAATTGTTCAAAAAATACAAAAAAAACAACAAATGTTCAGAAAAATTAAAAAAATATATAAAACAACAAAAACATTAAAAAAAAAGTTCTTTTCAGAACTACCTCCCCTTTATAAAAAAATTGCTAGAATGTTTAGCACTCTGGCAACCTCTATTTCTTTTGGTTCGCTTCCGGGTTCGCTCGCCGGTACGCGAACCGGGAGCGAACCCAAAACATTTTTTTAAAAAAAAGAAGAGTAAGTATAAGGGAAGTAAACAGAGAGTAATGTTAAAAGAAAGACAGCTATAGGGACTAAACCAGAGATACTGTTTAATAGATTTATTTACCGAAGAAAAGATGTAAGAGGATATAATTGTGAAAAACAAAATAGATAAGGAAGTGAAAGAAAAAAAGGAGAGTAGAAGAATAACAAAGAAGAGTTTCTTAGAGAATGTGAGTGAATGTTCAAAATAAGATTAAAACATGTGGAATAACAGAGAGAAAAAACAGAAAGCAGAAAAGAAGAAGTAACAGAAAAAGAATAATTGAAACAGCAAAGAAATGTAAATAACATAGGGGCATATTATCAACATAGGCAATAAAAGTTTTGCGGCTTTTATCGGCAGAAATGTGTCGCTAAAGCCGCTTTTGCTGCAGAAAACTCCCTCTAAAACCGCTTTTGCAGCAGTTTTCTGCCGATAAAAACAGCAATAATTTTATTGGCTGTGTTCATAATATGCCCCTTATTTGACTTCAACTACACAGAGAAAGCATAATGAACAAGTAGTGAAAGAGTGATCAGTCAGAGACACTAAGAGTAATAGAGACGGAGTGAGTGAACAAGAGTGAGGAACTATGAGAAGAGAAAGACTGAGAAAAGGAGTGGAAGGAGTAGAGTAAGTAAGTAATAGAGAAAGGAATGAGGGAAGTAGCAAAGGCAGGAAAGTGAGGGTTAAAGAAATGAAGTAGTGAAACTAATAGAAGTTAAATGTGATAGAAATGTAACGAAAAGAGTAGAAAACATTTACCTTACAATTGTCGTTAACTTAGTCACTTGTTATTTTTATACTTTCAATCTGTGAAAGAGAGAACAAACATTTGAAAAATATTAAAACATGTATTTAAAAATTAGAAAAGACAAGGGAAAAGATTGAAGGACAAACAGTTTTTCAACAACTTTGACACTTACAGAAGCTTCTGCTTCTCCAGGCCCCCTACACAGTCCTAAAGATATACATTTTAAACTAACAGTATCTTGATGCAGATGAAGTGAGGCCTATCTTGGAACATGGTGCATCTTTTGCACTACTGTTGTCTCACAAAAGTGACGCAATGGCAGCGCAAAAGAGGTGCACAATCATCATAAAACTGTTCCTAACATTTTAAATGATTGTTTCAGGATGGCAATAAGGTGTGTCCTATCCAGACGTTTGTTTCAGGTGAGGCCTACTCAGGGTTGCAGATGAAATTTAGGCTTGTTGAAGAGTACAGAGGAGATAATACATGTCCAGGCCAACCAATAAAGTTCAGACCTCCTCTGTTTCCCTGAACAGGCCTAAACTTCATCTGCACAATGTGATTCGTAATGTTAGGAAACACAGGTAATGTATTTGAAAAACGTGCAATTTCATTTGCTCATTTCACAATCACATCACTTGTGTTTCCTTTGGTTAGGTATCTCATTGTGTAGATGTAGTCCAGCATATGAAAGAGTATGCACTGCATGCAACAACTTTGACACTTACTGAAGCCTCAGCTTCTCCATGCCCCATACACAGTCCTAATTATATACATTTTAAACTGACGGTATCTTGCTGGAAATGAACTGAGGCCTATCTTGCAACATGGTGCATCTTTTACACAAAAGTGACGGAACAGCGGCGTAAAAGAGGCACACAGCCTTCATAAAACTGCCCTAACATTTTAAATGATTGTTTCGAGATGCTGATAAGGTGTAACCTATCCACAGATTTGTTTCAGGTAAGTCCTACTCAGGGTTGCAGATGAAATTTAGGCTTGTTGAAGAGTATAGAGGAGATAATACATGTGCAGGCCTAAAACCGAAGTGAGTCATGTCCACTGCACTCTTGAACAAATGTCAGACCTCCTCTGTCTCCTGGAACAGGCCTAAACCTCATCTACACAATGTGATGTGTAATGTTAGGAAACACAGGTAATATAATTGAAAAACGTGCAATTTTTTTTGCTCATTCCACAATCACATCACCTGTGTTTCCTTAGCTTAGGTATCTCATTGTGGAAATGTAGTCTATCATATGAAAGACTATGTAGAATGTGAGCACTGTATGCAACAACTTTGACACTTACAGAAGCCTCAGCTTCTCCATGTCTACTACACATTTCTAAATGTATATCATAAGTACAAAAAGTACAGAATTAATTATACATGTTAAATGGTTTATTTTTGCTGTTCTCAGAATGTATCAAATTTCACTAAAAACAGTGACTTGAAGGTATTCATCATATAACAGCGGGGGAAAAAAAACACAATCAAAATGATTGTGTTTAAAAAACTCATATAACATAACCAATCAGAAATCAGAACTCCTCAATAGTAACTTACTTTCCATGACGTCGAAGGATGTCTTATGAACAGCTTACACTCGGTTGTGCTGTTTTTATTTTCAGCCCGCCACTTTCTGAAAGAAAACCTCCATCGTTTTGAAAAATATGTTATATACAATAAATGACTTCTCGCTCTCTACCACACGTTTCCACAAGGCCAAATCATGTAAGAGACATTTATAACTCTTGGAATTCTTGTAAGCAAATCCCGTCATTTTGTATTTCCGCAACTTTCAGAAAGAAAACGTTCAAGATCACTTTCACAATCCTGGACTAGTAATATCTTACCCTTCTTGCTCACTCATGTTCTACATTTCCTATGACACTGATACTGCTTACTATGAAGCAGACTTACACTACCTCTATGACTACTCCAATTATTTAATTCTCTACATCACTTTTAATCACAAAGCAATATAAAACAGTAGATAAAATTATATCAACCCCTAGAATCATTACACGCCAGTTACCTACCCTAAATTCTCTTTTCTGAAAACAGAAAGTAAGAATATTTTTAAGTAAAAAGACAACATTGTATCGTAGTCCAATGGGAATAATTTCCGAAACAGCAAATTTTTTTACATTTTCAATAAGCTGTGTAATAAGCGGATCTTGTCAAATGACCATCATGCCATATAATAGCTGCAGTTACAAATGTTCTTCCTAAAATCAACGACTGTGTAGCCACAACATTTGTAATTAAAGTTGAAGACTTACTTTCATCAGGTTTGTATAGTTGGATTTTTAAAATGACAATATAATCAAAAGTTTGGACCAATAATCTAGACAGCATTGCAGACTTACATTCCCTCTACTCCATGTTTTGATTGGCTGCTTGAATTAGCTTATAAAAAGAAACAGTTTTTCTGAACTCATACAAAGTGCGGTTATTTTTCCATGACGTCAAGTGTTATGGTAAGAACACCGTTTGCTTTGGGAAATACTCTGTTGTCCTTCAACTAATCTCTGCCCACCACTTTCTGTAAGAAAATCTTCTTTTTTTCCAGGAACTATTTAGAACTCAAAAATAACTTTTGACTCTGTACTACACTTATCCTCAAGGCCAAATCGTGTAGGAGCCATTAGAACCTCTTGAAATTCCTCAGAGCAAATCCTGAGATTCCTTCCCTAAAATTTTGGTTTTAAAAACACCAGGTAAGAATTTTTAAGGTCAAAAGGCAATTTTTTTGGGAAAGTTAAAACAGAATCATTGCAGAATGACCAGCCATTTCTAGACTTTAAAAAGGCTGTGTAATGTCCTGATGTTATTGAAGGACCGTCATGATATATAATTGCTGCAGTTACAAAAGTCCTTCCTGATATTGACAACTGTGAAGCCACAACCTTTTTAAATTAAAGTTGTCAATTTTGTTCCATCAGGCCTACATCGTTGGAACATTAAAATGACATACTGGCCATATGTTCGTATAAATAATGTTGACAACATTTCAGACTTACATTGGCTACACTCCATGTTGTGATCAGCTGCTTTTACTAGCTTATTAAAGGACACTGATTTACTGTCTGGCAAAGTTAAATATATAAATCTTTCTGAGTCTACACTAGTAGTACTTGATACCCTACAGTTCTCGCAGTCATGCTGCCATTGATAAGAAAGCCCAAACAGGTGATCTCTATCTACACCTTCAGCATGCAATACATCAAGCACATACATTAAAAACTCCTGACAATCTTGCTGAATATTTTGAGAGAATTGTGTTTGCCCTGAACATCTGTCTAACAGATTTCGAATTTCAGACACACTTTCTATTTTTGTTCTATCAGTGCTACATTTCTCTAACACAGAATTCAACAAACTGCAAAATCTTTGATCCGAATTGACCACAATCTCTTCTTTTACATTTTCTAGAGAAAAGACAACATTAACCACTACATTAGCATAGCAGTTGACACCAGAACTGTTTTCAAATTGAAAACCAACAACATCTTCAACAGAATCCTTTTTCTTTCTGCTTATAATTTCAGGTTCATCGACTTTTCGTCTTTTTGCTACAACCTCCCTACTATTGGTCACATTTCTTCGTTTCCGGCCTACCACACGTTTCCCAAACAAAGGATATTGAGGCAAATGTGGCGCATACTCTCTTCTTAACCTATTGTATTCCTTAACACAATCTAGATCCGCACAAATGTTTGTGACATCACACTCAATCAAGTACAATCCCGATAAAGTTCTAACTCGTGACAATGCCACATATGCCATACCCTCCTTGAACACAGAACTGCCAATATTCACCAATGCACTGTCTACACTTAAACCTTGCGATTTATGGATTGTCACCGCATATGCCAAGCAAACAGGAAACTGCTTACGGCGAACATATAAGTCTTTTACAAGCAAAAATCTAGCAGAGCAACGACAAATTAGCTGTACTTCCTCAATGCCATCAAATTTAATTTTTAAAAATTCAATTCCATCTCTATTTCTGTATTTCACAAAATCAACAACATTACCCATTGATCCATTTACCAGACCTCTTTCAACATGTAAATTCCTTCTTAAAATTATACGGCAGTTTAAGCACACATTCAGAGTCTTTTCAAAACCTGCAGTTTTAGATATAGTCTTCTCTAATGAATCCAATTTTGTTTTCAAATTCTCAGACAACATAATTGTTGATCCCATATGCTCTACTCTGTCAATAGCTTCCAGTTTCACAATCTCTTGGTTTTCTAAATGCAACGTTTTGTTGTTGAAGATGGCACATTCTGCAAGAGTTGGCATCAAACATATTCCAGATTTCTTCTCAGTAATTTTCTGAAAAATATTCTCAGGCACAACGTCTTGTTCTGGATATAAATTTGACAGTAATCGTGCATGTAAAGCTTCTTTCCCATGCTCGGTCACTTTTCCAATTCTAACATCTTGTAGAATATTCTTGTAATCTTCATCCTTTGCCTGACGCATATTTTCATGCAGTTCAGCATAATTGAAGTTTAACCATATATTGACGCTACCAATGCTTCCTAGGCACTTCCTGGTATCTTCATGCGTGAGCATTTTGAACACAGGTTGTCCTTTCACTGGTGTCAGCTGCAGAAGATCTCCGAAAACAATGATGTGTTTGCCACCAAATAACACATCATACTCTGTTTTAAGAACTTCTTGCATTCTCAAATGCACAAAGGCAAGCATGACATTGGAAACCATGCTTACTTCATCAATGATAAGAAGTTTCATTTTCCTCAAGACTCTTGAAACTTCACAACAAGCATCTCCAGATAACTTTTGGTATTGTAATTTGTTATCATGCTCCACTGGCAGCATCAATAGACGATGCAAAGTAATACCTTTAATGTTATGTGCTGCCAGTCCAGTTGGAGCGGTGACAACACAAGACAGCGATGACTCAGTCCTTTCCTGCAAATAACATGAAATTGCTTTAATGAGGAAACATTTTCCAGTTCCCGCTTCTCCACTCACGTACAGTCGGACAGGCTTCAACGACGTACATGAGCACTCTTTCTTCTCATGACTTAATCCATGATCAATTTGCTTGGTAACTTCGTCATATATTTTCCTCTGCTCAACGTTGAGTTGTCTTTCCAAGTCTTCTAAGTTAACCACATCCTCCTGAGCATGTGCCATGGCTCTTTCCACTTCATTCATGGCAGTGGCAGCTTCATTTTCGATAACAGGTCCTCCTAGTGGATCCTGACTCAATGAAACAGAACTCTGACTGTCCTGAGAACTGTCTCTGGCAATCTCGGCTGCAATCGTTGCTTCCTGCTCGATTTCCGCATTCAACATTTCAAGATATTTGGGAAAAGCAGGACATTCTATGGTCTCCTTGGCGGCAGTGAAAGAGTCTTCGTAACAGAGGAAATCTCCAAGCAGTTCCTATTCTGCACGCCAAGGCTTAAAAAGTTGCAAAAGTGCTAAATAGAAAAACTCCTTTTTTTCAGGAGATTCGCCACTCAATTTTCGATGGTTTACCAAGTGGCATTTTATTTGCTTGAACAGACATCCCTCACTTCCAATTACAGCATACACTCCTTTATCAATATCTTCTTTGATGTTCCTCTTGAATATGTAATTTTGTAGAACCTCATACAGACAAACATTCTCGAGGTGACTGCTTCGATTTGGATAATATGTATCCAACATGTTGGTCTTCAAAATATCGGTACTGTTTGGCTCCTTTTCCGCCAAATACTCAATTTCCCGCACAAGTTTCAGAACTCGATTACGCGTTGCAGCAAGACCAAGACTCGCCCAAACGATACTCCTAGATTTGGCATAGAGACTTGCTGAAGACAACCGGTCAGAACATTCGTAAGCTCCGATTTCTCGATGCGACAACATCTTCAGACTGAAACTGTACAACTTCTTACTGAGGCTCTTTTCATGGGAAATGTCCTCCCACATATCCTTCAATTCTGTCTTTTCTTTTTTGGTGATGTAAGATGTCACATACCGAGCCACAGCCATACAGTTATCAGCCACAAACTGTATATCCATGTTAGCATTCCACATGGACAAAATCACTGGGTTGTAGTCGTTGATATACTTCGACTCTTCGTTCCTTTTCAAATTGTATGTGTTTTTAGGTGATTTCTTCATCACATTATGTCGCAGCGAAGACATCAAACTGTTTACTCTTCCTTTAGAAATCACCAGTCGTGGAAAGCCAAAACGACATTTGGTGTAGAACTTGTCCTTGTTTCTGAATTTACGACGACAGTACTTTCCACAACGATGGCTTTGGAAACGTAGAACTTGTTCTCTTAGGCTTTTCGCCTCCTTTGCGTTTGGAACAGCACACGTAGAATACTGTTGTATGAAACTCATCACTAAGTCTTCTGGATCTGTTCCAAACTTAGGTGCATCCTTGATCCACAGCAGCATATGTATATGAGGAGCACCTCTTGCTTGGTACTCCTTTCTCCAGAAGAAATCCAACACCTCTCCAAGAGGTGGATTCTTCTTATTCATGATGAAAGACATCATAGCCTCAAATCTATGATTGAAGTACCTGCATACATTCACTGGATCCAAAGAGCACAGTTCTCCGGGTGTCTTGAATTCGATGTTTTCAATGTTTCCATTTGCCTCTCGTAGAAATTCAAGTAAGTCTTCCCAGCCATACTCGGCACAGCTCAGAGTGAGGAACCATGTGGGAATTCCTAAGTTCCCCAGCATACATTTTAAATCACCATGAC
The DNA here is from genome assembly GCF_964261635.1 of Lissotriton helveticus. Lineage (NCBI taxonomy): Eukaryota > Metazoa > Chordata > Amphibia > Caudata > Salamandridae > Lissotriton > Lissotriton helveticus. The sequence continues at coordinate 1,453,904,818 of NC_136061.1, forward strand.
GACGGTACCAGTACTCATTAGTACCACGCTGACACGCCATGAGATTAATCAGGTGACAATCCAAAATACTGTCTTGGACATTGACTTTATCCATAAAGTCACTTGCCGAGATGTTTTGCATCTGTATACCACTTTTCAAGATGTGGTTCACTGCATATGACAGTCCAGACAGATCGCTTTCAAACAGGAGATGAAACAAATAGGGAATGCATTGTCGAAACCTAGCATCTTCTGCATACAATCGTAAAGTCCGGTATTCAGAAGCAGGAATTTGATGAGGTCGCTCATCATATCTTCCTCCTTGACCTGTTGGAAATAGCTGTGGGAAACACCGAGCTTCCAAACTTTCCTCCCAAACACTAATGGGACTCCCTTTGGCTTGTTTCATTTGAAACAACTCAATAGCATTCCCCATGACTTCCTTGGAATGCAAAGGATGAACACTATAATGTTCATATATTTCTTCACTTTTAGAGGGTTCTACTTTCTCAATTTGACCAGCACACAAATCGCTATCCTCTTCCTCACTTACTTCCTCTTCTGCAACATATACATTCTTATAGTACTTATTGTTTTTTTTCAAATACTATGTTGCCTTTTTGACTTTCCTAACATCCACTAAATCTTGCCATATTTTCTTATTCTTTGTCGGAACCCCATTAACTAAGATAACCAGAGGTTCCTCTTCCACTTTTTCTACTCCAATTGTGTTAATGTTTTTCTTCAAATCTAGAGGCAAATAAACAACTCTTCCCTTTAATCCTCTCTGTAAATCTGATGGAGGCAATTTCCCTGTCTTTGGCTCCATTCTTACAATAGCCTGAAAGGGATGGATACTTTGAATCAAAATAGATTCATAAGTATTTAAATCCTTCAATTCAGAAGGAATCTCAACCAATTCCAGATTATTATGAACCGCTCTAGCAGGCATCTGGTTTTGATTTAATTTATTACAACAATAAGTACACACACGTTGATCCGATCCCAAATCAAAACAATTTTCTACCATCAAGTATGTTGCAAAATCCTTCCATTCACTATTATTTTCCCTTTCACTTTTTGCATATAAATCCACTAACTTAGTCTGATTCTTATAATAAGTGCGTCGACAACACACACAAGTGAAATTAGGCCTCTCACTTGATTTCACCTGAAACGTGGCAATTTCCTTCTGAAAATTATCTGTACTGGAAACCTGTACACTATCTTCCACATTACCCTCTTCTTCTGGGTCAATTTCAACATTCTCCTCTTTACTTCCAAAGTAACAAAACTCAATTTCTTCACACATGTTCTTCACATCTATTTCAGAACCATGCAAAAGAGCAGCGCATAATTGTTTAAGCATAACTGCTGGACTCTTAGCATAATACAACATTCTAACTAATTTCCTCACTTTATTATGATGCACTGCTAGCATCCTGAAATGATGAAAAACACTCTGGCATACTCTCCTGGAAAGACAAGCCAGTGAATGACCATGCAAACCTGTCACTTCTCTCACTCTGCAAGGATCTAATTCTTGCAACAACTTCATTTTCTGCTTCAAACTTTTCTTACTAAATGTCCGTACAAAATCACAAAGCAAATTGATGGAATCCTGTCGCACACTGCAAATACTACTACACTTCCAGGTGTACACAGGTCCCTTAGGACGTCTTCCTAAAACCTCATTACCTAACATCTCTTCTGCCTCTGTTGTCACAAGTTTTTGTTTTTCAACTGGACAACCATCTTTCACCTCATAAGCTCGACCACTGGTGTCAACTGCATGCACCAAATCATTATCCTGGAAATAACTCTCCTCATTAAAAAATGCCTCACAACTTGAACTATGCATCCATTCTCCGGAAAAAACTTCACAAAAATTACTATGATTAACTGTTCTCTTCCATCTACTATTTCTTTTGAAATCATAAATTGCCTTGTTTAACTTCCTAATTCTATTGATTATCAAAATAAGTAACTTTCGCTTAATTTCGAATGCCTGATCAATAATTTTCTCAACTTTTTTTTTCTCTTATAAAAAACCACTTTCTGTTGACCTTTCTTAATATTTTTTAACAAATTGCCAATTATCCTGTTGCGGAACATTCGTTTACGAATGTCCCTAAACTGTTGTTTCCTTCTACTATCATGCACAGAGTTATCTCTTGCTCTAGCAGTAACATTTTTGATTGGCCTTTCCTTTCCGTTTAAATTGCTTCTCTTTTTCTGGACTAAAACATTTTCTGTAGTACTACTTTTTTTTTTACAAATATTTCTTATGAATGCTTTCGTTCTCTTACCCGGTGCTTTCTTGGTGACTTGACGATTTTTTATTGTAGAGGACTGCTGCAGTAATTGTTTAACCTGCTGTCTTTGACGTTTTGTAGCCTTTCTGATTCTATCCTTAGACGGCATTCTCAAATTTTGAAATGATCTGCAGTTCAATCTGTGGTAAAATATAATAAAAATTTTTTATTAACCACTATTACCAAACAGTAAATCAATAACAGTCATCAAAAACTTAACACACTACTTGTCATTTTTACTTAGAATAATTTTTAGTGCATTGGCAAATTTAGTATTCACAAATAGTAGCAAAGAAATTGAATGCTTCTACATTTTATCTGTGCTGTTTTATATGTGAATCTGATCTAATTTTAGGAGCATATTTTAATATTTTATTGAAGACACTACACATAACCTGTTTTTGAAGGTGTGTTTAATTTTAAATGAAACGGTTTACATTTTTACTTTTCATTTCTTCTAAATTTTAAAAATAAATGTTTATAGTTCCATAGGCTCAAGCAGGTCAGCTTCCCACCCTATGTCATACAATTCTGACAAATCAGCATCCTCATCATAGTCTTCATCATCCTCAGGATTTAAATCATCTAAGGGATCCACTTCCACTGACGTTTCAATCACAAGTTCAACGATAAGATCAAGATCAACTGATTGCTCATTATCACTCATGCTTGATGTTGTTGTTATCTTTAAAAAAAGAGAACAACAATGAGATGTTGCAGAGTAAGGCACAAATCTCAGAGACTATAATAGTAAAATTGTTTAACAAGGGTAACATTTTGCAGCTATTATTTAGCCATGTCCAGCGATGCTGAAGAGGTGAGGCCTATGTCCAAGTTTTCAGTAAACAGGACTCATCTCTTCTTAACCTTGGATAAGCCTCACCGACTCTGTGTCCCCTGCACATACTTAAATGTAAAGGGGCAAATTTATGTTAACTGGCACATCCCCAGGGATGCACCAGTTAACGTGCACCGCTGCTCTGCCACCCATGGTGTGCCGCATTTACAATGTGGAGCACCATTGAGTAAAATCAGCACAGATGCTCATGCATCTGTGCCGCAAAAGCAGCACATTGCACGAATCACGTCGTAAACACGACATGTCTACTGCAATGCACAGGAGAAAGCCACACATTGCATGGTGCTTCACTCCTTATGCCTGTTTCAAACAGGCGTAAGGATTTGATTCAGCAATGCTATAAAGCTGACTCAGTGAAATCTTCTACATTTCACTGTGTCAGTTATACAGGGCTTTCATGCAAATGAATGCCCACCCTGCAACAAAACACCTATATGAAACCTGACGCAGGTTTCATGTGGCACAGGACTTTACAGCATAACACATCTGCCTAGATGCATCAAGTTGTAAATATGTCGCCACATAGCAAATCTTTTGCACCGCCGCTACGTCACAAAAGTGACGCACAGTGACGCAAAACAGGCATACACCTATCATAAATCTGTCCCTAACATTTTAAATGATTGATTCAAGATGACGATAAAGTGTGGCCTATCCAGAGGTTTGTTTGAGGTGAGGTCTACTCAGGGTTGCAGATGAAATTTACGCTTGTTGAAGAGTACAGAGGAGATAATACATGTGAAGGCCTACCAATGAAGTAAGTCATGTCCACTTCACTCTTGAACAAAGGCCAGACCTTTTCTGTATCCGTGTACAGACCTAAACCTCATCTGCACAATGTCATTCGTAAACTTAGGAAACACAGGTGATGTAATTGAAAAATGTGGAGTTTCTTTTCCTCATTTCACAATCACATCACCTGTGTTTCCTTTGCTTAGGTATCTCATAGTGCAGATGGAGTCTAGCATATCAAAGAGTACACATAAGTTGAGCAGTGTATACAACAATTTTGACATTTACAGAAGATTCAGCTTCTTATCTTATTGGAGATGAAATGAGGCCTGTCTTGCAACATGGTGCATCTTTTGCATCACTGCAGCATCGGTTTCATGTGGCACAGGACTTTACAGCATGACACATCTGCCTAGATGCATCAAGTTGTAAATATGTCGCCACATAGCAAATCTTTTGCACCGCCGCTGCGTCACAAAAGTGATGGACAGTGACGCAAAAGAGACATGCACCTATCATAAATCTGTCCCTAACATTTTAAATGATTGATTCAGGATGACGATAAGGTGTGGCCTATCCAGAGGTTTGTTTAAGGTGAGGCCTACTCAGGGTTGCAGATGAAATTTACGCTTGTTGAAGAGTACAGAGGAGATAATACATGTGAAAGCCTACCAATGAAGTAAGTCATGTCCACTTCACTCTTGAACAAAGGCCAGACCTCTTCTGTGTCCGTGGACAGATCTAAACCTCATCTGCACAATGTCATTCGTAAACTTAGGAAACACAGGTGATGTAATTGAAAAATGTGGAGTTTCTTTTCCTCATTTCACAATCACATCACCTGTGTTTCCTTTGCTTAGGTATCTCATAGTGCAGATGGACTCTAGCATATCAAAGAGTACACATAAGTTGAGCAGTGTATACAACAATTTTGACATTTACAGAAGATTCAGCTTCTTATCTTGTTGGAGATGAAATGAGGCCTGTCTTGCAACATGGTGCATGTTTTGCATCACTGCTGCATCGGTTTCATGTGGCACAGGACTTTACAGCATGACACATCTGCCTAGATGCATCAACTTGTAAATATGTCGCCACATAGCAAATCTTTTGCACCGCCGCTGCGTCACAAAAGTGACGCACAGTGACGCAAAAGATATTTTGATATTTGATATTTTGAAGGAGTATTTCTAAAGCGTGGCGGTCGCTCCGGAGGGAGCATCATGGCGCTGAAAATCCATAAAACCAGAACGAGGGGTGGGGAGGAAGGGGCTAGATAGCTGCTTTGGTCCAGTCGTCAGAGAGGTTAAAAATCCATGTTTTGAGAAGTTTTCGAAAGGGTTTCTCTAGGGTCTGCTGTCTTAAGTGAATGGGCATGCTGTTCCAGGCTTTGATTGCAAGGTGGCTTAGGGTTTTCCCCCCTTTTGACTTCAGGTTAAACCTGGTGCTGGCCATGAGATTTTCTTGTGCGGAGCGCAGCGCACGGTTCGGGGAGTAGTGTGGGAATCGCCTGATTAAATATTTGGGGCCCATTTTGTTATAGGCCCGGAAGGCAACAGTGAGTATTTTAAAGAGTATTCTTTTGTGCAGGGGTAGCCAATGAAGAATTTTAAGGGCTGCCGAGATTGAGGATTTGCGGGGTAGTTTTAGGACGAGGCGTGCTGCGGTATGTAGGATACTTTGGAGTTTAGAGAGAGTGGACTTCTTGGTCCCAGCCAGGAGGCCGTTACAGTAGTCGATACGCGAAATAATGAGGGCCACTGTTACCGTTTTTCTGGCCTCAAGGGGGAGAAAGTCGAAAAACTTTCTTAGTGATTTGATTATACCGGAGCATCTACTGGCCACTGTCATGACATGCTGGTCAAATGAAAGGTCAGAATCAAAAAGTACACCAAGATTTCTAGCAGTGGTGACGGTCTGGGGGGGGGCGACAGAGTTATTAGGCCACCAGAGCGCAGGGCAGAAAGGGGTGTTCTTTCCAATGGGGAGGATCTCTGTTTTACTAGAGTTACACCGGAGGTGGTTGGAGTCCATACATTGGAAGACCGCAGTGAGGCAGTTTTTAAGATTGAGCTCAGCATTGTTGGAGCTGTCATCTAGGGGAACGATCAACTGAGTATCATCGGCATACGAGGTGACAGGTATGCCGAATGATTCAATAAGGTTGAGGAGGGGAATGAGATAAATATTAAAAAGCAGGGGGCTCAAAATGGATCCCTGAGGTACTCCCGATGAGACCTTTGTCTCTTTGGATTGAAAAGGGCCCAATGCGATAGTTTGGGATCTATCGCTGAGAAAAGAACTGATCCATGATAGTACAGTGTCCGAGATGCCAATGTCCATCAATCTGTTGATCAGAATAGGGTGGGATATGGTGTCGAACGCCGCCGTGAGGTCGAGAAGTATCAGAATGGCTTTCTTCCTCTGGTCATGTAACGTTTTAATGGTTTCGGTCAGTTCGATCAGGGCGGTTTCAGTGGAATGTTTGGGCCGGAAACCAGATTGCTGAGGGTGAAGTATGTTGTGAGTTTCTAGGTAGGATTTGAGTTCTTGGTGGACTAGCTGCTCTGTTATTTTTCCCAAAGCCGGGAGAAGGGTGATTGGACGAAGATTGGTCAGATCCACAGGGGATTTATTGGCTTTCTTCATGAGGGGTTTGACAACACCCTTTTTCCATAATCGGGGAACAGCTCCAGAACTGAGGGATAGGTTAACTATGTCATTGATAGTAGGGTTTATCTCGTCAATAATTTGGTGGAGGATCTTGGGGGGACAAGGGTCGGAGGGGGAGCCGGATTTGCATGAAAGAATCGCATCTCTTGTTTGGGCCAGAGTGACTGGAGTGAACTTTTTAAGACTGCCTGCTGTCGCGTGGAATTGGCCGGGCAAGGGAGGAGTGTTGAGGGGTGGGGGGTCGGGGAAGTTCTTTTGGATGGAGGCAATTTTTTCGAAGAAGTAATCTGAGATCTTGTCACATAGGTCTTGAGATGGGGGGATTTCGGGTTGAAGAGCTTTAGGCTGAGTGAAAGTTTTTACTATAGAGAATAAAGTTTTTTGTTTTTGACTAGCTTCTTTAATAGCTTTAACGTAAAAAGTTCTTTTGGCCGATTTAATCTTAGAGAGATAGTTTTTCCTCTGAAGGACATAGGTATGGCGATCGTCGTTGTTGTAGGTTCGACGCCACTTACGCTCAGCTTTCCTGCAAAGTAGGTGTGCAGAGGCTAAGTCAAGGGTGAACCAGGGGGCGTTGTTTTTAGTTTTCTTCTGGCATCTGTCAGAGGGATTAGCGGGGCTACGTTTTGAGATTTCTTGTGTGACCCAGTTATGGAGGAGGACTGCATCACTTTCAATATTTCCGGCTAGGGCTGGGAAGTGTGCTTGGAGAATGGGATCATGAAGAAGGTTTTTCTGAACGGTTTTCCAGTTAACCGAGTGTTCATGATTGTGGTTGTTTTTCCTGATGGAGTGAGGGTGGCTGTTAGTGATGTGGAATGGAATCAGGCAATGATCCGTCCATATCTGGGGGAGGGGGGGCAGGGTGGAGATGGAGGGGAGATTAGAGCAGACACCGTCAAGGGTGTGTCCGAGTAAGTGAGTAGGCAGCGTGACACTTTGTTGGAGATGAAAGATTTGAAGTGTCTGGAGAAAGTTATTGGATTGTGAATCGGAAGGCGACTCAAGATGTAAGTTAAAGTCTCCTAGCAAGGTGAAATGAGGATAACGAAGTAGGAAATGTCCCAGAGCTTCGTTAAGGGAGTCGAGGAATTTCGAAGCATTGCCGGGTGGGCGATAGATCAGACCGCCTGAGAAGGAAAGGGAATGGCTAAGTTTGATGGAGAAGCCCATGCCTTCTGTGCCGGTAAGGGGATCAAGGCAGAATGTATGGCAATTGAAGCAGTTTTTTAGAATAATTGCAACACCTCCGCCTCTTCCTTTCGGTCTGTCCTGCCTGTAGAAGGAGTAGCCTTGGGGAAGGGAAATGGCTATATCAGGGTTGCTGTCTTCTGTGAGCCAGGTTTCTGTAATCATGAGACAGTCTAGTTCGGAATCAATTATAAGATCATGGATATCTTGGCTATGTTTACACATAGATCGGGCATTTATCAGGCCGCCTTTGAAGGATGGAGAAGGGATCTTGGGTAGGGGTAAAGTTGAAGGGGCTGGGGCGATGGTAGGTGACCAGCGGCATTTGTTGCAGAAGGCCAAGCCGCCTACTCCTTGTAGGTCTGATTTGCAGGAGCAATAGGAGGTGCCGCGGAATCTGTGGAGATCGCTAGACGAGTACCTGATATGTGTGGGGATTAGGGCAGGGTTTCCTGCGCCTGTCACGGTCTTGGCGCGGACGGGCGCAGACGGGCTTGCCTAAACGGCGCTCCCGCTGCGCTCGTCCGCTGCGCTCGTCCGCTGCGCGTCCTGTGCATGCACATATCAGGACAGGGTAAGGGGCGTGGTTAAAAAGGGGGCGGAGTCAGTGTGCACGCCGGGACTGATGGTGGCCGCTGGAAATGATCGAGGTAAGGCGCGGCAGCTCTTGGAGTCAGCTGGGCGCTAAGGGTAGTGAGAGCGCTGAGGTGTGCAAGCTTTTAAAAACACAGATCAGGGTGACACCACACAGAAGATTAAAATGCAATTTTTTACAGTTTTAAAAACAAATAGCGAGTACCTCCAGCTCCCGGCTTTCCGCCTCAGGACTGGGTCAAAGGTTTTCTGAGCGCCGCTAGTGATCAGCGGGTTAAGTACTAAGATCGGGGGCGTGGCTAAAAAGGGGGCGGAGTCAGTGCGCACGCCGGGACTGATGGCGGCCGCTGGAAATGATCGAGGTAAGGCGCGGCAGCTCTTGGAGTCAGCTGGGCGCTAAGGGTAGTGAGAGCGCTGAGGTGTGCAAGCTTTTAAAAACACAGATCAGGGTGACACCACACAGAAGATTAAAATGCAATTTTTTACAGTTTTAAAAACAAATAGCGAGTACCTCCAGCTCCCGGCTTTCCGCCTCAGGACTGGGTCAAAGGTTTTCTGAGCGCCGCTAGTGATCAGCGGGTTAAGTACTAAGATTGGGGGGCGTGGCTAAAAAGGGGGCGGAGTCCGTGCGCACGCCGGGACTGATGGCGTCCGCTGGAAATGATCGAGGTAAGGCGCGGCAGCTCTTGGAGTCAGCTGGGCGCTAAGGGTAGTGAGAGCGCTGAGGTGTGCAAGCTTTTAAAAACACAGATCAGGGTGACACCACACAGAAGATTAAAATGCAATTTTTTACAGTTTTAAAAACAAATAGCGAGCACCTCCAGCTCCCGGCTTTCCGCCTCAGGACTGGGTCAAAGGTTTTCTGAAAGGAAAAGAGTACCTACATTCAAGGGGAAGTGACTTAAAATGCCCTAAGACACATGAAAGCGTTTTTTTTAAGCCCTTGCTCCATTTTTAGATCACTTTTAACATGGCTATGTAAGTCAAATAATCAAGAACTAAATTTGCCAAGCACAGATGGGGGCGTATTTACAAGGACCTTGCACCACAGGGAAAGGTCTTAAATTAAAATGGGAAAAATAACATCAGAGAGACTCAAAGGCCTTATAAATATGCCCCAAGCAACCTATGAAGCTCTAGCATTACATGTCAAGAAACCTAATTGATTTCAAAAATCGTTTTTAAACACATCATCTAAATAAATTATATACCTACATTCAAGGGGAAGTGACTTAAAATGCCCTAAGACACATGAAAGCGTTTTTTTTTAAGCCCTTGCTCCATTTTTAGATCACTTTTAACATGGCTATGTAAGTCAAATAATCAAGATCTAAATTTGCCAAGCACAGATGGGGGCGTATTTTCAAGGACCTTGCACCACAGGGAAAGGTCTTAAATTAAAATGAGAAAAATAACATCAGGGAGACACAAAGGCCTTATAAATATGCCCCAAGCAACCTATGAAGCTCTAGCAGTACATATTAAGAAACCTAATTGTTTTCATAAATCGTTTTTAAACACATCATCTAAATCAATTATATACCTACATTCAAGGGGAAATGACTTAAAATGGCCTAAGACACATGAAAGCGTTTTTTAAGGCCTTTGCAACATTTTTGGGTCACTTTTAACATGGCTATGTTAGTCAAAGAATTAAAATCTAAATTTGCCAAGCACAGATGGGGGCATATTTACAAGGACCTTGCACCACAGGGAAAGGTCTTAAATTAAAATGGGAAAAATTACATCAAAGGAAGTCAAAAGCCTTGAAAATATGCCCCAAGCAACCTATGAAACTCTAGCAGTACATATCAAGAAACCTAATTGATTTCAAAAAACGTTTTTAAACACATCTTCTAAATATGTCGCCACATAGCAAATCTTTTGCACCGCCGCTGCGTCACAAAAGTCACGCACAGTGACGCAAAATAAGCTTACACCTATCATAAATCTTTCCCTAACATTTTAAATGATTGATTCAGGATGACGATAAAGTGTGGCCTATCCAGAGGTTTGTTTGAGGTGAGGCCTACTCAGGGTTGCAGATGAAATTTACGCTTTTTGAAGAGTACAGAGGAGATAATACATGTGAAGGCCTACCAATGAATTAAGTCATGTCCACTTCACTCTTGAACAAAGGCCAGATCTTTTCTGTGTCCGTGGACAGACCTAAACCTCATCTGCACAATGTCATTCGTAAACTTAGGAAACACATGTGATGTAATTGAAAAATTTGGAGTTTCTTTTCCTCATTTCACAATCACATCACCTGTGTTTCCTTTGCTTAGTTATCTCATAGTGCAGATGGACTCTAGCATATCAAAGAGTACACATAAGTTGAGCAGTGTATACAACAATTTTGACATTTACAAAAGATTCAGCTTCCTATCTTGTTGGAGATTAAATGAGGCCTGTCTTGCAACATGGTGCATGTTTTGCATCACTGCTGCATCGGTTTCATGTGGCACGGGACTTTACAGCATGACACATCTGCCTAGATGCATCAAGTTGTAAATATGTCGCCACATAGCAAATCTTTTGCACCGCCGCTGTGTCACAAAAGTGACGCACAGTGACGCAAAAGAGGCATACACCTATCATAAATCTGTCCCTAACATTTTAAATGATTGATTCAGGATGACGATAAGGTGTGGCCTATCCAGAGGTTTGTTTAAGGTGAGGCCTACTCAGGGTTGCAGATGAAATTTACGCTTGTTGAACAGTACAGAGGAGATAATACATGTGAAGGCCTACCAATGAAGTAAGTTATGTCCACTTCACTCTTGAACAAAGGCCAGACCTCTTCTGTGTCTGTGGACAGGCCTAAACCTCATCTGCACAATGTCATTCGTAAACTTAGGAAACACAGGTGATGTAATTGAAAAATGTGGAGTTTCTTTTCCTCATTTCACAATCACATCACCTGTGTTTCCTTTGCTTAGGTATCTCATAGTGCAGATGGACTGTAGCATATCAAAGAGTACACATAAGTTGAGCAGTGTATACAACAATTTTGACATTTACAGAAGATTCAGCTTCTTATCTTGTTGGAGATGAAGTGAGGCCTTTCTTGCAACATGGTGCATCTTTTGCATCACTGCTGCATCGGTTTCATGTGGCACGGGACTTTACAGCATGACACATCTGCCTAGATGCATCAAGTTGTAAATATGTCGCCACATAGCAAATCTTTTGCACCGCCGCTGCGTCACAAAAGTGACGCACAGTGACGCAAAAGAGTACCTACATTCAAGGGGAAGTGACTTAAAATGCCCTAAGACACATGAAAGCGTTTTTTTTAAGCCCTTGCTCCATTTTTAGATCACTTTTAACATGGCTATGTAAGTCAAATAATCAAGAACTAAATTTGCCAAGCACAGATGGGGGCGTATTTACAAGGACCTTGCACCACAGGGAAAGGTCTTAAATTAAAATGGGAAAAATAACATCAGAGAGACTCAAAGGCCTTATAAATATGCCCCAAGCAACCTATGAAGCTCTAGCATTACATGTCAAGAAACCTAATTGATTTCAAAAATCGTTTTTAAACACATCATCTAAATAAATTATATACCTACATTCAAGGGGAAGTGACTTAAAATGCCCTAAGACACATGAAAGCGTTTTTTTAAGCCCTTGCTCCATTTTTAGATCACTTTTAACATGGCTATGTAAGTCAAATAATCAAGATCTAAATTTGCCAAGCACAGATGGGGGCGTATTTACAAGGACCTTGCACCACAGGGAAAGGTCTTAAATTAAAATGAGAAAAATAACATCAGAGAGACACAAAGGCCTTATAAATATGCCCCAAGCAACCTATGAAGCTCTAGCAGTACATATCAAGAAACCTAATTGTTTTCATAAATCGTTTTTAAACACATCATCTAAATCAATTATATACCTACATTCAAGGGGAAATGACTTAAAATGGCCTAAGACACATGAAAGCGTCTTTTTTTAAGGCCCTTGCAACATTTTTGGGTCACTTTTAACATGGCTATGTTAGTTAAAGAATTAAAATCTAAATTTGCCAAGCACAGATGGGGGCATATTTACAAGGACCTTGCACCACAGGGAAAGGTCTTAAATTAAAATGGGAAAAATTACATCAAAGGAAGTCAAAAGCCTTGAAAATATGCCCCAAGCAACATATGAAACTCTAGCAGTACATATCAAGAAACCTAATTGATTTCAAAAAACGTTTTTAAACACATCTTCTAAAACAATTATATTCATACATTCATGGGGAAGTGAGTTAAAATACCCTAAGACACATGAAAGCATTTTTGTAAGACCCTTGCACTATTTTTGCATCATTTTTAACATGGCTATGTATCACAAAGAAACAAAATCTATTTGTAAAACACTTGACACAAAGCAACATTTTAAATACACAACTTTCTTCATAATTTTCTCCCTAAACCATACTATTCTCTATCTAAATTAAATGAATCTTTTCTCACCTTAGCAAATACTTTATGAGTTTCAAAACAGTCTCAGAAACACACCAAATTGTCTTTAGCAGAGCAAAAGGTATGCACTCCAGAGTCTGCAGCCATAAAAAGCACAGAAAAGCTGTAATTCATCACACATATCTCTCATGTCACCCAATCAAAACTCTTCCCTCACTTTTTTCAAATCAACACCCTTCCCCCCTCTGCCCTTTCTGCCTTTTTTGCATAGCAACCACCTCCTGAAAGACCTCTGATGTTTGCAAGTTCACACAACAATGTTTCAATTGAACTCTGAACTCTCAGTACATCTGCGTATCCAGTGCAATCTTTCATAAAATGATTTTTTCTTGACCATTCAAACTACATCTTTCCAAAGAACTCATCCATGCACCCTAACTTTCTGTTTTCAGCAATCAAAATCCACCAATCACTGCTACTGCTTCATTAACACAGAAACTCCACAGTTTTTTTCATTTTAAACTCTTATTTTTTCAACTGCCATTTCATTGCCACACTTCATCTGACTGCAGCAGAACCTTCTCTCACCATGTTTTCTGTCTGGATTGTTGGACATAGTTACATCTACTGGGCTCAGAGGTATGCTGATAACAGAAATTTACCTAACCTCAATTTACAAGATGTGGAAATTAAGTGGTTTGGCCACAGAGGATTAAAATGTCACCAATTGATACCATTGGTGAAAACCTTTATGCATTTGCCTAAACCTGACCTGTTAATTGTGCACTGTGGAGGAAATGACTTGGGCACTTTGACTGGGGTAGGTCTGGAAATGCTTTTAAAGGACACCTTTGAGCAATTGATGGCACTTTTTCCTCAAACTGCCTTGGTATATTCAAATATATGCCAAAGACAGAAATGGAGGTGGTCGAACCAATTTTGTCCACAAATTGAGAAATCGAGGCAGCATGTAAACAAATCTGTTTCAGCTTACATGAGAGACCATGGAATGGGCTCCATCTACAACAATAACTTACGTTACTACATGCAAGATATCTACAGAGGAGATGGAGTTCACTTCTCAGATGAAGGGAACAGAGTTTTCATTCTAAATTTAAAACTGTGCATTGGTACCTACTTATAAGTACCTAAATGTACCATAAACCCAAAAGCTCTTCTCAGAGCTACCCTACATCTAATCACTCACAATTATTATTTTACTCTAACTTTTTTCACTAATTTTCAACAAAGTACGCTCCCCGGAGCGCTACCCGGTACGCGAACCGAAAGCTAACCGCGCGAAATTTTTAAAAAAAATGTTTTTTTTTCCGCACATATGGGCCTCCTCAGCCACCCTCAGAAAACCTAGGGGGTCAAGATACGTCTACGTCTACCGTGCCCCCTTCTACCCATTCTGAACATTATTTGCCCTCCATCTTGTATTTTAATTCGACCGAAACACAAAATGGTGGACTCCCGTAACGCTGCCGGTTCGCGTACCGGGGCGCTCACCGGGAAGCGCTCCATTAAAAAAGGTGGGAAAGTAATTTACAGAAGAAACCCTGGAGACACTTTCACCAAATATAGATTAGCTCATACTACATACCAATCCCTACCATTTTCACAAATTTGGTTGGAATTCCATTTAGTCATTTAGCCTGTAGACCTCTCTAAATACCCTGAGGTAAATTACTTCACAAAACACATCTGAAGTGTTGGAATTGACAACCAATTAAAATGTTACTTTCATTTTCTACTTTTTTTACCTGACATTTGATTGGTTATGTACCTGAATATATATAAAAAAAGAGAGAGAAACACAGCCATTTTGACTACTACTTCCTGAACTACATTGCAAGATCATTTTCACTCACAACTTAAACTTGTTTTTAAAAGGTAAGATATTATTTTATAAATTTGAAAACATTTTCAGATAGTTATATACTATCCCTCTGTAAGAGTTAGACATTTAGAAAGGCTTGTTTATTATAATTATGGATTGATTTAGGTTTCTGTGGTATAATTATGAATTTACATAGGCTTTTTCACAGGCACTTTTTAATAGTACTACTTCATGCCTCAAAAGTACCTGTCAGAACTTAAACCCAACAGTGCCCTATCTCTACTGATATATTTATTTTTTATTCAAATTTCAGCACAAAAATGCAAGGAGAACAGAACGTTTCCTTTGAAATTGTCCTAGACATGAACAATGAGGAAATAATTGAACCCATTGACTTGGAATTCATGGATGAATCACGAGACCATCAACTTCTACAATGTGTAGAATCTGTGGATTATTTACTTCATTGTGATGACGGTCAAATGTGGGAAGTTATGTTCACTCATCAAGAGGACATATCGGACAGTCAAATGTTAGACGTTCTATTAAATTTTGAAAAAGAATCAGAAAAATAAAATTATATTTAATATTAAAAAATTGTTTGAGTCTTTAATCATTTTTATATGTAATTCATAAACTAGTACCAAATTGATTATAATGTAAAGTCAGACTTATAGTATACTGTGCACAATTCCAAAAATAAATGTATATTTAATAATCATTAATACTGCTACTTAAATAAAAAAAAATAAAAAAAAAAAAAAAAGAACAATCAATAAACATACAATATTTCAAAATATCATAGTCTATCATTCTTTTTTCCTTATAGTACGCTCCCCGGACCGCTTTTTTTTTTTTGCCCCGCGGGGCCCTTTTAAAGCCTCCACATCAAACCTAGGGGGTCAGGGAGGATCTACTATGCCCCCTTATGGTCATTTCCCCCTTTGTTTTGGCCTCCTCTTGTCTCTCGATCCTACCGAGAGACAAGATGGCGGCCGCTCCAGACTGTTTAGAATGTTGACAGACACCGGAGAGCCAATCAGCTTCGCTTCGCGAAGTTCCGTTACGCGTCAAGTACGCGAACCGGGGCGCTGCCCGGAGCGCGCTTACAGATATATATATTTTTTTGAACGTTAATTTCTCAAAATTTACTGGAGCACATATATTGAGACCTAGCAAAGGCACATCGGGCTAACAGTCCCTACAATTTTGCCAAGTTTGGTGGAAATCCATTCAGCCGTTCGGGCTAAAAGTGAGGCCAACCGCCCCATGGAAATTAACATGGGAAAAACGCGTTTTGGGACCCCCCTTTTTTCTCGGCCCCCCCTTGACGAAACCCCCCCAAATTTTCAGGGGCTGCTCAGAAACAATATGTTCCATTTCCCTGAAAATTTCAGCCAATTCCGTCCACAAACGCCAAAGTTATTAGACATAGAATTTTCAAAATCCCATAGAGAAAAAATCCTAACTATATATACCTACTGGCGACCGCCAGTAGGTAATGTATATATATGTATATATATATATATATATATATATATATATATATATATATATATATATATATATATATATATATATATAATTATATATATATATATATATTACCTACTGGCGGTCGCCAGTAGGTATATATAGTTAGGATTTTTTCTCTATGGGTTTTTTGAAAATTCTATGTCTAATAACTTTGGCGTTTGTGGACGGAATTGGCTGAAATTTTCAGGAAAATGGCACATTTTGTTTCTGAGCAGCCCTTGAAAATTTGGGGGGGGTTCGTCCAGTGGGGGCCGAGAAAAAAGGGGGGTCCCAAAACGTGTTTTTAACATTGAGTTTTCCATAGGGCGGTTGGCCTCACTTTTAGCCCGAACGGCTGAATGGATTTGCACGAAACTTGGCAAAATTGTAGGGACTGGTAGCCCGATGTGCCTTTTGTAGGTCTCAATATATGTGCTCCAGTGGATTTTGAGAAATTAACGTTTAAAAAAAGATATATATCTGTAACAGCGGACCGGGCAGCGCTCTGGTTCGCGGACTTTTCGCGCAACGGAGCTTTGTGAAGCGAAGCTGATTGGTTCTCCGGCGTCTGTCAACATTCCAAACAGTCCGTAGCGGCCGCCATCTTGTCTCTCGGTAGGATCGAGAGACAAGAGGAGGTCAAAACAAAGGGGGAAATAACTATAAGGGGGCATAGTAGATCCTCGCTGACCCCCTAGGTTTGATGTGGAGGTTTTAAAAGGGCCCCGCGGGGCAAAAAAAAATAATAATAATAATAATTGAACGGCTGAATGGATTTGCACGAAACTTGGCAAAATATTAGGGACTGGTAGCCCGATGTGCCTTTGCTAGGTCTCAATATATGTGCTCCAGTGGATTTTGAGAAATTAACGTTCAAAAAAAGATATATATCTGTAACAGCGCTCCGCTTCGCGTAACGGAGGTTTGCGAAGCTGATTGGTCATTCTGTCACTGGGCTATAGTTGGGCTACATCTGGCTGATATTTGGGCTACATTTGTTTTTTTGTGTGTCTGGCGGCCATCTTTGGGCTACATTGGGCTACATTGGGCTTCATTGGGCTACATTCGGCTAATTAGCAAATAGCTCATCGCAAACTAGGAATGGTAAAGAATCGCTATTTATTCCTTAAAGTTCGCTATTTAGGAAATGCAAAAAACTTTGATGATATATATGGCGGTTCATCTCTAACAAGATAAGAAGCATAGGGATACATTTATGATGACTGGCGCATCACCAGGGATGTGTTAGTCATTCTGTGCCGCTGTTCCGTCACCTATGGTGTGCTGCATTTACAATGCGGCGCATCATGGGGCAAAAACAGCACAGATGCGTGATGTATCTGTGCCGTAAAGGTGGCGCATTGCTGGAGTTGTATCGCAAGTGTGATGAAGCTCCAGCAAGGGTCGGGGGTGCCCCTGTCGCAGGGTTTCTGTTCTCACACAGAACTGTGGACAGAGGATTGGAACCTCGGCGAATGCATTGCTGGAGTTGTATCGCAAGTGTGATGAAGCTCCAGCAAGGGTCGGGGGTGCCCCTGTCGCAGGGTTTCTGTTCTCACACAGAACTGTGGACAGAGGATTGGAACCTCGGCGAATTAGGGTGTCCCAAAACTCACGTTAGTAATCAAAAACTCCTTAGCAAGCTAGGTACAGTGTCACATTGGATATAACAAACTCTCAATGTTTAGACAATCCAGAATATGAACTTATAGTACCTCAGGATACGTGGAACTCATGAACAGTCGGTCGTTATAGATTTCTTAGAAACCAGAACATGGAGTTAAGAAGAACAGATGTGTATTTGAAATGTTTATTTACTAATGCTGTCTTCTCAGGCGTAGTACCTTAGATAATAAAAGTACACATATTATCAGTAGCAAAATTACCAGCATAGTTACTAGTACATAAAAAGTGAATGGTGATAGTATGTTAACATGCTGTAAATGAATAAGAGTTAGCAACACTTATAAGCAGCCGCGGGCCGTGGAGGGAGTTACGGTGAGGCAGGGAGGCGGGGAGGGGGAGAAGCAGGGTGGAGAATACAAGTACACATATTATCAGTAGCAAAATTACCAGCATAGTTACTAGTACATAAAAAGCGAATGGTGACAGTATGTTAACATGCTGTAAATGAATAAGAGTTAGCAACACTTATAAGCAGCCGCGGGCCGTGGAGGGAGTTACGGTGGGGCAGGGAGGCGGGGGGGGGGAGGGGCAAGGTAGAGAGGGCTCCACCCTGCTTCTCCCCCTCCCCGCCTCCCTGCCCCATCGTAACTCCCTCCACGGCCCGCGGCTGCTTATATCTCACCCTCCCTAATGCACATATTATATTATTTGCTAAGAAGGTCTCTTTGTGTTGGTTTAGGGCGTGCCCATACTTTAGTGTCTTAGATTTGAAGGAATCACATCAGCATACACCAGCTCTCTCTTCATGTGAACCGCATCAACTGTTGTGTATGTGTGTTCGGCAAAGCAATATAAAACCCGCCTCATGCCCAGAATTGGCAGAAGTTGCACTTATGTTATGAGTACGAAGTCGTGGAGATCAGACCTCATAACAATTCTGTATCGTGTTGTTCTTGAAACTTTAGCACTCGCTGTACAGATATAGTTTAACAAGTAAAGCAGATAGTAGACCAATAACATATTATTCTCATGTAAACCACGATGAACTACTAGGTGGAAAGCTAAAGCAACAACTAAGTGTTGTGTGCAGAAGTTGCAAAAAAGGAAAAATGGCGTTTAAACCGGTAATGAGCCCATGCTAACTTAACACGGTGTAAAGATATCCAGGACCTAGATGACACCTCCTCATGATCCGGAAACGAACTGAATAAGATAATAGAAGTGCCATCTCATGAGAGCAGATTGCAAGTTTATATGTGGACGGTCCGCAAGGTAAAGCATTAAAAACTAGGAAAATTTAATGCTAAAGAAAAATAAAACAGCCAAGTACTTTATCGAGTCTTAAGCCAATAGGCAAGGTAAATAATAAAAACTTGACAAATAAGTCAATGAATTGTCAATGAAATGCTAGTACTCAGCATATCAAACATGAAAAAGGTCTATGACATAACTGTGTATGCAAAATAAGCTGCAACAGCCTCCAATAGGAAGTCACCGTCTTCATCCGAAAACAGTTCAGCCATCCAATTTAAAAGCGGAAAAGAACATACGTGCTCTCCCAGCACCGGATCCTCTATCACCATCAGAGGACAGCTCGGTGGGTTTTCAAGAAAGCTCTGTTCCAAGAAAGACTGTGCTGCCGCCAGTAAATTCCAGGGACCAAGTAGTCCATGCATCAATGCCACAGCCATAATCCTTTCGCCAGGACAAACCAACTCGTGAGTAATGATAGGAGTCATCAGCTGATTAAAGTCGACGTCAGGAGAAACCGGTCCGCAGAGACACAAATCAATGGCCCAATCGAAATCACAGGTCAGGCAGTGAAATACAGGGTGGACACAGGTGAAGTAGGAGAACCGAAAAGATAATCCATATGCCGTGCTTAATATCGCCAACGGCATTGTGCCATAATATTCTAGCATGCGATTGCGGAACAGTGTCAGCAGCTGCAGGGTCGGAGGTTGCATAGGAGGGACATCCATATTTAAAAATGTAAAAAAGCACAAGAGCGTCCGCTGGTAATGCAAGTAAAAATGCCAATCCACGAACCAGAGTGCAGAAAATACAATGAAAGGAAGCAGGGATGACTCCAAAGATTTTCTCAAATGAAGTCACGAGACCACTGGTAACAACTTTAAAAAAGTGCGCCAGGGACTTTGTGGAGGATGCGTTAAAGATAGTCGGAAACATGTTGCTGAAATTGAAAGGCAAATCTTAATTGAAAAAGGTTTTGCACCTCTGTACGGGTGTTCGCTATGTGAAGTACGAAAGTTTCACGGGCCGAACTCAAGGCCACCTCTCTCTGAGACAAAAGAGCTCTTATTCTTGCCATGCCGTTGAAACGTGTCCCAAGGTTGGTATTTGTGGCCAGATTGAAAACTCCCTATGTTCATGTGTGGGAGGAAATAGAACATTTCTGCAGCAAATAACCCGTTCACTTACTGTTACGATAAAAGGAATACTTTTAATTAACTCAGAACAATCTTCATTATTGAGCATCAAATAACTACCATTTTCCAACAACTTGAACGTGGGGATGATAGCAGGAACTGGCGTGCCTTGCAACACGCAAGCCATATTTGGTCGGTGTTTGTTGCATGAACCGTGTAACTGTATGTGCCTACACATTAGTGAATGATCTGGCGTCTCAGTGCATTCCTCTCCATTCAGATAAACTTCTTGATCATCTTTGAAACATCTGTATGTGTATGGAAGCGACCAGACCTCATGAAGAAAAGCACTACCTAAAGGTTCATAACGACCTATTGGTATATATTTCATACAATTTGAAAACTTATATAAAGCAAAAGGCAGCGTTATTAAACCGTGGATAAGGCATGTTGTCAAAAAACCCGCAATCCTCTGCTGATGATGTCACTGAGCATGTCATGAATGATGTAATATGTGACATCATCAGCAGTGGATTACGGGTAATAGTATCTCTAGTTTACTCCCCTATAGCTGTCTTTATTTTAACATAAGTGTGTGTTTCCCTCCCTTATACTTACTGTTTTTGGTTCGCTTCCAGTTCGCGTACCGGCGAGCGAACTAGGAAGCGAACTAAGAGAAATAGAGGTTGGCACAGTTCCAAATATTGTACCAATTTTTTAATAACGGGGAGGTAGTTCTGAAAAGAACTTTTTTTTTTATTTTTTCTGAACATTTTTTTACTGTTTTAGAATTTTTCGGAACAGTTTTATATTTTTTTGGGTTTTTCTTGGAGGGGGCAATGAAAACGATTCATTGTAAAGGGCTCAACAGGAGCAACAAAACAAAAAAAAGAAGTATTTATTATTTTGGGCGTTTCGGACAAACTTGCATATGATAGTCAATAGCTCTGTTGATCAGAGTGATGCTTCTTTCTCCGTAGGAAATGAATCCATCGCAAAATGCGCAGATGTGTTTTACATCACCAAATCTCATTTGTATATTTGGCACCATCTCCCTGCCCTCTGGTCCCGTTACTTCCGGTACAACAGATCTTCTGGCCATAATAGGGAGATTATCTAGGTCGTTCCGAAACTGTGCAGCACTGTAGTTGTTAGGATGCCACCTAGTCATATGGCGATGCATTGTGTAGTTTCCGAAACTGTATTTTTTGTCGGTCCCTCTGGACAGTCTATCTTGACATATAAGGCAAGTTACGTATCTTGCATTTACTTTTTTCTGACCTTTGGGAATTTAAAAAAATTGCCAAATGAAGTTTTCTTTCCGGTGAGACGCCCTGGGCTGCTCAGGCAAAAACTGCCTCTCTTCGTGCTCGTCCTCCTGTTCCTCTTCTTCTTCTTCTTCTTCTTGAATTATAACTTGAGCAGGTGGTCCACTCTTCCTTGGATGTGGTGGAGGTGGTGGGGAAGCACCAGCTGAAGCTACTAAAGAAGCCATTGCTCAGTGATCACAAAGGGTCTTTCTCTCACAATGATGAAAGTCAGAGTGAGGAAAGAAGGAGGGATTTTCATCATTTGGGAAAAACAAGAGTTCTCAACCAATCAAAAGTGTTCATTTTAGATTATATGACCTAGTCTTACATCATTAGGAAACCAAAAGTGAAATGAACCAATGAAAAGTGTTATTACCAAGTCACATGACTTGCTGTGTTTACGTTAAGCGCTTTGCAGGGCCTCCCGGTTTGCTTCCAGAAACCTGCGCTTTGCGACTCGCTTCGCGTACCAGTTCGCTAACGTAGTACGTCATATGACGTATCACGCGACAACGTGAAACGTCATGCGGACGGGAGGCGTCACGATGTTGTTTTGTAACGCGGCACTTGCGGTAAAGAAACGTTTACCGGCTCGCGGTCTATTTCGCGGCATCAAGGTCAGCTAACGGGAAGCTTCCCGATTTGCGAAGCGGGAACGAAGAAAAAAAAATATTTAAAAAACAAATTATTCATAAACATATAAAATATATTTTTGGATTTAAAGAAGAATACATTTTACAGCTACAGATATTAGCTGTTAAAAAACCAATGAAATTCACAGAAAAAACCATAGGTTATGGACCATATATAGTTAGGAATTAGCATTTACAAAACCTTGAAAATTCACTGAAAAAACCATAGGTTATAGACCATATATAATTAGGAATTAGCATTTACAAAACCTTGAAAATTCACTGAAAAAACCATAGGTTATAGACCATATATAGTTAGGAATTAGCATTTAAAAAACCTTATTTTACTCACACAAAACCATTGAAATTCCATATATAGTTAGTTGCACTAACTATATATCGCGCACCCGCAATCCACTGCTGATCATGTCACATATTACATCATTCATGACATGGTCAGTGACATCACTGATGACATCACTGATGACATCTCAAATGACATCCGTCAAAACTACATATCCCACAATGCTTAGCAGCATATGTAAATGGGAAACCGCACCTCGCCGAGCGTGGTAATCCGCCCAGGAGATTAACAAACGGAGTGAGATTTACGCGGCGTGCAGACCCCAATTTGCGGCGCCTAAAGACACTAATCAGGGTAAGCTTCTCTTCGGTTACCGAACCGAAGCTCTAAACTTAAAGAAATTTGACCGCAGAGTAATGGCAACCATTGTTGTGCCCCCCCCTCCCTCCTTTCTTTTAGAAACTTGAATTATCGTCGAGTGGTAATAGCGCAACCAGGCAGAAACATAGCAACGCTTGGGTCTTCCACCGCTATACGCACAAGTAAGCAGAACAGAGAATGCACGTATACACAGTCACACAGCATTTCCGAACATGAATTGATATTTAATTTCTGACTTACAGACAAACTAGCACCGCGGAACGCGCAGCCAAATTTTTAAACATGGTGATATTGACGTAGTGAAGGACCACACGAACAGACATAAAAGTAAGTGCCAGTGCTCTATAAATGTAGTGAAGGTAACAAGTAAAGATAGAAGCCCAAAAATTTACAACTTTTGCCTACCCTCACTTTTTCTAGGTAGTGGTGAAAAATTTAAGTTTTACTTGATGCCCCGCTCAGAAAAACATCGCCCAAGAATAATGCGAAACCAGGTAAAATCAATGTAAAGGCTTCGCCTGTTCATATAATAGATGATATAGATTTAGAGAGAAGGAGATACTAAATGTCCCTTAAATCTTACACCACAGGTACACAGCCCAGCCCTGATGAAGAACCCCATTGATTAGAGAGAAGGGTTTGGAAACGCGTCGGCTATCTGGCTGTCTAAAAGAGACGCATAAATAAAATAGGGCAATGTATTCACAATCAAATGTACCCGAATGAACCTAGGTGTACATGATTCGCCGTTCTTTATTTTATGTACCAAAAAGTTTTGTATGTAAATATTGATGAAGAATTTTTTCTGCTTTGTTTTGTTTTTGATTATAATGAAAGTATTGTAATGGATGTAAAAATGTGTTTAAACTGTTTCCACAGCTTAAGGAATGTTTTCTCACTCTGAAAATTGTATAAGATTGAGTATATTTTGAATACGGTAACAGATGACAAATACACAGCCTCCTGAATCGTTGAAAGGAAGGTTTACACCAGCTGAATAAATAAGTTTTGGTGTTTCAAATTCGAGCCCTGGCACCTCTCTTTTCTCTTTACTAATGTTATTGTCCAGCCAGGACCCGTAGGACAAAACCCCCCTATTTATATAAGTATAAAGAGCAGGCAGAAGCCTGCGTGGGTTTTTGAGAAAAAAGTCAGAACATTTTTCTGAATAATACCCACAACAGGTTATAGAACATAACTTGTTGTAACATGTCAGAGGAGGAAACCTTGTCCTTTTCTGAGGCACATATCAAAAATTTAATTTCAGGACCATCTCCTTTCTCCGCCATAAAACTTAGCACAAATGCTCAACAACAAAACGAAAGTGACAAACTGCTAAGATTACACAAAAAACATACCCGCACGGAATTGCACGGGCATTTTTTATTTGAACACCTCAAGGCAGGCACCATCCCTTGGGGTCTTCAAGTCAAAAACGTACCGGTGGTGTTCACAGAGGACCCTCTATATAAAAAGGGTTTCAGCTATATCGCGACAAAATGTAGTAGAGACCTCATGGTCCATACAGTAGAAACAGCGAAGAGAATTTGTGAGAAAGAACAGGAAGAGATAGAGGCATTGATCAAAGCAATAGAGGACAATCATACTGTAGACGAAGCCAAGGCTTTACTCGAGAAAATCAACAAAGAAATTGCCACATTTAGAGACAACACCATTAACTTTAGGTCCAACAAATTCGATAAAGACGTCAAGGCCTTCAAAATAGAATCAGTCTACCCATACCTTAAAGAGGACTATTACACCCAAACGGAATCCCGACGAGCGCTCTCACAGTACCAGGGGAGGTCCAAGAACAGGTTCACAACTTTTTCTGAGAGTTCATCCTCCGAATCAGCCAACGACTCAGACCCCAGAGAGGGATCGTCTAAAAGAAGTCCTTTTTTAGAGAAGGGCGAAGGAAGGGGAAGAGTAAGATTCAAACCGCAGCCCCAACCATGGGAAATGCGAACACGAAGAACCCAGTACAAAACATAAACCTGACCTCAATAGTAAACATTTCCAACAAACAACTAACGGTACATGAAAAATCTGTATTGGAACTAGGACTCAAATTTGTGCCATCAGCACACACTGACCGTACTAATTTAAAGATTGAGGCCTTGGAGTTTTGTCGAAAACTAAGACTAAAGGCATTCTTTTATCACAGAGAAGACAATAGAGTCAATGAACCCTCTAATCTATCCAATAAATCTACATTCGTGCCCCCATCATATACAATCCCCAAGGAAATAATAGCCTTTGAGCAAGCCGTTCTATCCTCCATCACACAATTAAGTAAACAAAAAATGTTCCTCAAGAGGAACATTAGCAGGGACCAACATATGGCTCTAAATAACTTATGTAAAGACGATTCGATAGTGTTAAAACCCGCTGACAAAGGGGGTGCACTTGTGGTCTGGGACAGACAGAAATATATTGCAGAGGCCAACAGCCAGATTCAAAACACTGAATGGTATAGAGAAGTCAAGGAGGATCCAACTCCACAAATTAAAGCTGAGATCCAGAACAAAATAGTGGAGGGCCGAGACATGGGGATACTAGGAACGAAAGAGTTCCAATACTTAGACAAAAAGAGCCCACGTATCCCAGTGATTTATTTTCTTCCGAAAATTCACAAAAGCTTGACTGAACCTCCCGGGAGACCTATCGTCTCCGGGTGCGATTCATTATTGGAACCGCTGGCGAAGTACGTGGATGTATTCCTAAAGCCTTTTCTACCCGAAGTAAAATCATACTTGAAAGACACAAGGGACTTTATCAATAAGATAGAAGGGACCCCATTTGATGGGGATCAAGAAATGATGGTATCCTTTGATGTCACCAGCCTATACACTCAAATACCCCAGCAGGAGGGACTTGAAGCAATGGAGTATTACCTTGAGACACGACCCAGACCACATAGAGTCCCCACAAACTTTATTATCGACTTGGCGAGAATAGCACTCAAAAGGAATTACTTCCGGTTCTTGGACACGTTCTACGTGCAGGTGAAGGGCACCGCCATGGGGTGTCCTTATGCCCCAGAAATGGCGGTGCTTTTCATGGCCCTGTACGAGGAGCGTTACATCTACCGGAACAACCCCTTTCTACAGAACATCACCAATTGGTATCGTTTCATTGATGATATCTGGTGCCAATGGAAAGGGTCTGAAGAAATGCTTGCCCAATTCCATCAGTGGTTAAACACCAGACATCCGGATATAAAATTCACAGTAACATCTAGTAAAACATCTTTGACTTTCCTTGATGTAGTGGTTTTTCCCTGTGAAAACAAATTGACAACTACCTTGCATCGTAAAGAGACTGATAAGAACACGATCTTGCATTATGCAAGTTACCATCCCAAAAGCCTAAAATCCAACTTGCCGTACGGACAAATGTTGAGAATCCGCAGGAACTGTTCTAGGAAGGAAGATTTTTTGATCCACTCTAAAATACTAAGTGACCAACTGCAACAGAGAGGCTATCCTCATAAACTTTTGAAACATGCCACCACACGGGCATGGAACACACCAAGGGAGGAGTTATTGAACTCTATGAAAGAAACCAAACCCCTCGAAAGGCCGATATGTGTCACCACGTTCGGGCCCTATACGAACAAGTTGAAATCAATTATTCGAAGAAATTGGCATCTAATCAAGAATTCAGAAGTCCCAATGGAGGAGCCATTGTTTGCCCTAAAAAAGAACAGAAGTATTGCGCAACATATAGTCAGAGCCGACCTGGGCATCAGTCAAGCAAAAACCGATTTACGTACGCTATGGAGACTACCTCCTGTAACAGGCCACCATAAATGTGGTTCGTGTGTCTCTTGCCCCAATACAATGGAAGGTGAAGAATTCCTATTCAATAATATACAATGGATACACAAAGGATTCTCAAACTGCAAAACGACCAACGTCATATACGCAGTAATGTGCCCTTGTCCCAAGTTGTACATAGGGAAAACCACACAGAGAGCTAATCAGCGAATAGCTCAACACAGATCAAGAATCAAAAACAAAGTGCTGTCCGCACCCATGGTCCAGCACTTTGTTGAACTAAATCACAATGAGACAGATTTTAAATGGACAATCTTGCAAGCCATGAAAATCCCCCCAAGAGGAGGAAACATCGATGCCATGTTACTTCAAAAAGAAGCATATCTAATTTTAAAGTATAATTGTGTGATGGATGGCCTGAACGAAATGTCCGAACTACAAAGGTCCAATTACTGAGCCCTCTGTGAACCCCACCTTCCAAACCATACACTTTGAGAGAATTAGAATTAGAGCACTGCACTTATAATAATGACCACCTTCAGAAACTTTTCCTTCTTTAAAAAAACATGCGGAAAATCCGTCAAAACTACATATCCCACAATGCTTAGCAGCATATGTAAATGGGAAACCGCACCTCGCCGAGCGTGGTAATCCGCCCAGGAGATTAACAAACGGAGTGAGATTTACGCGGCGTGCAGACCCCAATTTGCGGCGCCTAAAGACACTAATCAGGGTAAGCTTCTCTTCGGTTACCGAACCGAAGCTCTAAACTTAAAGAAATTTGACCGCAGAGTAATGGCAACCATTGTTGTGCCCCCCCCTCCCTCCTTTCTTTTAGAAACTTGAATTATCGTCGAGTGGTAATAGCGCAACCAGGCAGAAACATAGCAACGCTTGGGTCTTCCACCGCTATACGCACAAGTAAGCAGAACAGAGAATGCACGTATACACAGTCACACAGCATTTCCGAACATGAATTGATATTTAATTTCTGACTTACAGACAAACTAGCACCGCGGAACGCGCAGCCAAATTTTTAAACATGGTGATATTGACGTAGTGAAGGACCACACGAACAGACATAAAAGTAAGTGCCAGTGCTCTATAAATGTAGTGAAGGTAACAAGTAAAGATAGAAGCCCAAAAATTTACAACTTTTGCCTACCCTCACTTTTTCTAGGTAGTGGTGAAAAATTTAAGTTTTACTTGATGCCCCGCTCAGAAAAACATCGCCCAAGAATAATGCGAAACCAGGTAAAATCAATGTAAAGGCTTCGCCTGTTCATATAATAGATGATATAGATTTAGAGAGAAGGAGATACTAAATGTCCCTTAAATCTTACACCACAGGTACACAGCCCAGCCCTGATGAAGAACCCCATTGATTAGAGAGAAGGGTTTGGAAACGCGTCGGCTATCTGGCTGTCTAAAAGAGACGCATAAATAAAATAGGGCAATGTATTCACAATCAAATGTACCCGAATGAACCTAGGTGTACATGATTCGCCGTTCTTTATTTTATGTACCAAAAAGTTTTGTATGTAAATATTGATGAAGAATTTTTTCTGCTTTGTTTTGTTTTTGATTATAATGAAAGTATTGTAATGGATGTAAAAATGTGTTTAAACTGTTTCCACAGCTTAAGGAATGTTTTCTCACTCTGAAAATTGTATAAGATTGAGTATATTTTGAATACGGTAACAGATGACAAATACACAGCCTCCTGAATCGTTGAAAGGAAGGTTTACACCAGCTGAATAAATAAGTTTTGGTGTTTCAAATTCGAGCCCTGGCACCTCTCTTTTCTCTTTACTCATTTGCATACAAAGCACCGTGCTGACAATGTCGTGACAGTTCCAAGGACAGCAGCCTCACCTCGCTGGTTTTCCATTTCACTCCCAGCAGGTGATGGAGCTCCTCCCCACGGCCAGGCTGCCATGTATAATGTTTGTAAACCAAAATGCCCTTAAGCAGCAGGAGGGCACACAACAGTACTCAGCTCACCAGCTTTAAAGATGCAGCCCTTCTCTCTCCACCACCTTGCAAGTTACATGTCAACGAGTTTCAGGGACTCACACCCTCTTCTTATGCTAATTACCACCACCTAATGCTCACATTTGATTTCTCACTTCCGTTTTTATTAATTAGTATAATTGCCCCCATTGGGCGTAGGCTTAGTGCAAACACAGTTCAATGCATGATGGGACAAGGTGTTCCAAGGTGAGCATAATTATATATATATATATATATATATATCAAAGATCACAATCCTGATGAAACGTCCTCATCAAACGGGAAATCAGGTACGGACCACTGAGTAGTTTGAATAATGCAGTGCTTTATTGTGAGTTCAGCAACATATATATATATATATATATATATATCCCAACACTCAACAACTACCTATCGGTAAGAAGCACTCCTACAACAGCACTGAGATCCAAGCTCTTTAATAGGTACAGAAGTCATCCGGCTGCCGATCCCCTTCACAGCTGTAACACCGCAATGGCCTACGCGTTTCAAAGAAAGTCCTCTTTATCAAAGGCAAGTGGTGTTGAAGATACAAACAAAGTCCAGTCACCACAAAGCTTAAATACAAGTGAGGGGGCACTCCAATGAGCCGCTCTGTATGAGATCTAAGCCAAGTGTTATGGGATTTGTAGTGCATTCCTTATTTCAGTGCTTAATATATTCTGCTGGTGTAATTAAAAGCCTACAAATGAGCCTCCGAACTCTAGAGCTTCCTCCTGAGTTCCATTCCAAATGCAAAAAATGTCATCGATGTAACACACCCAGAGTACGACATAGGATTTAAAAAGTCTGATGTTATGGACCACTTACTCCTCCCACCAGCCGAGGTATAACCCTGCAAAGCTGGGGGTGAAGCAAGTACCCATTGTTGTGCCCTGGGTTTGCCTGTAGATTGTGTCATCGAATATAAAGAAGTTATTGGTCAGACAAACAGAGATCATTTCGATGATGATTTCGGTGTATAGTATATAAGATACTGATCTTGCTTTCAAGAAATGGCTATGTGCATCAATACCCAAGTTATGGGTGATGCATATGTAAAGACTATTAACGTCCAAACATATGAGAAAGTATTCTTTCTTCCATTCAAAATCTTTAATGCACCTCAGAAAATCGCCCATATCCCGAACATTTGATGGGAGCGCTTGTACCAGTGGTTGGAGAAAATGATCCACGTATTTCTACATGTTCGACAACATGCTGCCTCTAGAGGAAACAATGGGTCTCCCAGGTGGATTAGCTGCATCCTTACGTAGTTTCGGCAATAAAGTGCCAGTATCTTTGGATATTTACATGATAAGAATTGGAATTCCTCTGTTTCCAAAATTCCCTGATCTATCCAATCGCTCAATTTGCCTTCATAAACTTTATTGCAATTTTCATAACAATCTCTAGATGATTTCTCATAGCGCTCAACATCATTAAGTTGTTTTATACCCTCACTGAGATATATTGTTAGTGGCCACACCACAATATTCCCCCCTTTCTCAGATTTGTTATAACAATGTTGGTATTATTATCCAGTTCTCTTAAAGTCTCTATTTGTGCTTTTTTTTTACAATTAGCTCTTCTAGAATTCATGCATTTAAGCTCCTTATTCATGCCCTGTTCAAACACATTATATTGCCTCATTCATAATCTGAGGCAGAAAAATGTATTTGGGTCTGGAACCACTAGGGGCACTCATGCCAATGTCAATGTCATTGTTAACCAAGTTAGGTATAGGATTATCAATAAAATTAGATACACCTTCTAGTTCATGCATTGTATGTAATATGTCCAAGTCATTAACATCCAGTTTATTATTCATCTCTTTATACTTCTAAGGTTTCTGAGTAGGCTTGGTAGCGTAACAGTTTACGTACAAAGTGAAATAAATCAATGCTACAGTCAGTATAGCTGTTGGACAGTATGAGAATCCTACGAATAAAACATTCATTTGGTGTCGTGTCAAAGTCATATTAGATATGTTTACTATGGTTTTGGTGTCCATACATATTGCTTACTTCTTTCCCCTCGTTAGAACTCCCACTGGGCTTTCCTTTTTTTATTTTTTATTTATTTATTCAACACAGTTCCAACAACATCAAGGGAGTAATGCGACACCATAGAGAAATCAGACTAAAAAGAATATAACAAATGACATATATACAAAGAGTTAAATTAAATAATCCATGAACACAATGGGATTTCATCATGTATTCAAATAATCAAAAAATTATATAGCAAGTCCTATTTTGCGTTTCCGTGCCCCCTTTATAGAGTAAAGGCTCAGTTCAAGATTAACTAAATTATAAATTTTTGCCCGCCAGGTCTCGAACAATGGGGGATCAGGATTTAGCCATTCTGCGGCTATACATAATCGGGCTACAGTCATTGCGACAAACAGAAAATACCGATGATTGTACAAAAGACTCTCTCTGTTAACGACCTGTCCCATCCCTAAAATCACTAGGGCAGGCGTTATTTTTAGCGATTGCCCGAAAATGTTATAAAAAAACTTTTCTATACCCGGAATGAAAAAGTTAAGTTTAACACAGGTGAAAAATATATGTAAACTGTCTGCATTTTCAATCCCACATTGATAACATCTTCCATCATACCGATCGCCGCATTTACACATACGCGCACTGGGCTTTCCTGTTGATTTTTTGGCTGCCGCCAGCTTCCTCTGCCTCCTCGTCCGCGACCTCTTTTGACTGGTATTCCTCTGATGCTTGGATTGTTGTCTCTTCCATGAGCCATGAGGTTGAACTCTTTTAAAATGTGCTTTTACTCCTGCTGGTTCCTTTTGAGCCGGGGCATTGCCGTCTTCCTGTTCACTCTTATTCACTTCCGTAATATCACTCACTGTGACACTAGATGTGCCTGCCTCTTCACCCCTTGATTATGATGAAGTGGATGGTTGTTCCACCACACATGCTTCATCCACCACAGTTCTAAGGTAGTCAAACTTTTTCCCAAAAGTTAGGATTTGACATTTCTGATAATCAATCTCTTTCCTGCTGAATTTTCTCTGTTTTTTCTTCCACTTTAGATAGTCTTGTTTCAATTTTGGCCATCTCTACATCGAATTCCTCTTGCTCATATAGCTCTTTCAGCTTTAAGGTTAAAACATCAACCTCTTGCTTTAATTTATCGCCATCTTTCTCTGCATATTGCACCAAGATGCGGAGCATAACTGTAGAGCATTTGTGATTATTGGCCATCCATTCTTCCAACATATCTCGATATGGATTTTCAAATGTTGGAGTTAAGAAGATCCTTCATCCTCTTAGGACACAATTACATTCTATGTATTTTTGGAGTGCAGTTGCCACCCACCAATTGGACTGCTCTTTTTTCAGGGCATTCCAGAGACTGTCCCATAATTGTTTTTTATTTTTCAACGAACTTGGCTCAATTATTTCAGCAGTAATGTCAACTTCCTGTAAGGCTGATGCAGTAAATAGTTTATCTGCTGCCTCCTTCCTTGTGATATCTCTACTTGTTGCTATATATATATATATTCACTGAAAAAACCATAGGTTTCACACCAGTTATAGTTAGCTGGAAATTTTACTCGCATAAAACCAATGAAATTCCCACGTTATAGTTAGTTGGACTCACTATAACTTGCGCGTGCAATGCACTGCTGATGACGTCACATATTACATCACTCATGACATGGTCAGTGACATCACTCATGACATCACTGATGACACTATCCAGTGAATGTGTGTCTTTTAAAAAAATAAATATGTGTTATATATGTATATGTAAAAGTTGATGGAAGAATAAATGTTTAAATAAGTGTTTACATGGATGTTTTTTAAAAAAAAAATGATCGGTTAAGTGTATCTTAGTGAATACATATATTAGAGAGTAATGTTTAAATATTTAAATATATGTATTAGTGTTTCACTTTGTGTATAAGTGGCTGCATGGGTTGGTAAGTAGCTACATGTGTATGTATATGGGTTATTAGATGTTTTTCTTAGTATCAGTATGAGTGTTTGTATGGTTTGGTGGGGGTATTACTTAGCACATAGATGCATGAATGACTGACTCTCTCTTTGTATGTGTTTTGAAGAGAGCATATGTGCAGGACTGTATGGGTGGATGAGTGTGTATATGTGTGTATTAGTGAATGAATGACTGTCTCACTAGTGTCTTTATCAGTAACTACATATGATTTAATCTAATATATGTGAATATTGATGTATATAAGTGAGTATATGTGAGAGTGAGGGATTGTAAGAGTTCCTGCTTAAATAAGTATGTGTTTCTATAAGTTATTGTTTAAGAGAGTAAGTATGTGTAAGTTTCCTTAGAAGTAAGGTGGTAGTGTGTGTATAGCTGTATATGCAAATAAATGGATGTTCAATAGTTTATTTGCATGTGTGAGTATGTGTGAGAGTATCTTTTGGATGACTGTCGGTGTGTAACAGGATGTATAGGTGTATCACTACATATGATGAGTGAGTATATGTATGAGTGACTATATAGAACTGTTGGTCAATGAGTGGATGTGTATATAGATGGTGGAATTATTGAATTGGTTGTTGTAAATGGTATGGGTATCTCCATTTTTCTGTAAATTTTAGTTTCTATTTTTGAATATGTGTTTCCAGGGTTACATTACAGTGAAAGGAGGTCTGTCACTCTGTCACAAGGATGGTGTCATCAGTGATGTCATGAGTGATGTCACTGACCATGTCATGAGTGATGTAATATGTGACGTCATCAGCAGTGCATTGCACGCGCAAGTTATAGTGAGTCCAACTAACTATAACGTGGGAATTTCATTGGTTTTATGCGAGTAAAATTTCCAGCTAACTATAACTGGTGTGAAACCTATGGTTTTTTCAGTGAGTTTAATAGGTTTTTTAAATGCTAATTCCTAACTATAACTGGTGTGAAACCTATGGTTTTTTCAGTGAATTTCATAAGTTTTTTAATAGCAAATCTCTATAGGTATGAAATGTAATATTTTTTATAATGAATTTTATATGGTATAATTATGTAATACTATTTTTTTATGTTTATTTATTTTTTTGTTGCCCTGGAGCGCTCCCGGTGCGCGTACCGATGCGCTCACCGGTGAGCGCTGTGTTACGGCGCACCCTGGGGCGCGTACCGGTGAGCATCCTGTTTGCGCTATTGCCGCGAACGAAAACAACATCGTGACGTATTGCGTAGCCGCGTGATGCGTCTTATGACGCACGGCGTAAGCGCACCTTGGAAGCGCCCTAGCGCATACGATCGCGCAACGTAAGCGCCGCTGGGCGCGCCCCGGGGCGCGCCCCCGGGAGCGCACCGGGGCGCGTAGCGAAGCGCGTCGGGTCATGCGACCTGAAAATAACACTTTTCATTGGTTCAGATCAGTTTTGGTTTCCAAATGATGATAGCCCGGATCATGTGACTTGAAAATAACACTTTTCATTGGTTCAGAACAGTTTTGTTTTCCAAATGATGAAAGCCCCCACCTTTTTTCCTCATTCTCACTTTGTTCTTTGAGAGAGGAAGACCTGTTTTTTGCCTACAGATATGGCTATAGTACTATCAGCAGCTGGAGCATCTGCCCCACCACCACCACAAGGACCACCATCACATTGGTGGTCAAGAAGAAGAGGAGGAGGAGGAGGAAGAGGAGGAAGAGAGAAGGCAGTTCATGCCTGAAGACACAACCCCATACAAAGCTAGGGAGCACTTCATATGGGAGTTTTATAAAATCCCAAGGGGTTCCAAAAAAATAAACGCTGCGAAGGTGACTTGTCTCATCTGTGGTGCTGTGCTATCCAGGGGGAACCCTGCAAAAAAATATTCCTTTGGGAATCATACAATGATTCGGCACATGCAGCGTTTGCACCCTAATAACTATTCTGCAGCAGAGGTGAGAGAACTCTGCAGAAACCTACCCCAATCATCTTCCCGAACCTCAGCAACCAAAGAACCCACTCCATCGGGTCCATAGGCAAGTCAGATGATTCCAAATATACAAACAAAGTTTGGGGGATACAAAATTGTTTGTATATATTGTAACAAAACAATTAGTTATGGTGAGCAAAGCATAACACTTATCAATGTTGCTGGTGATAACCACAAATGCCCGAAGAAACCTTAATTTTTCCTGATTTTTTTTTGCTCCAGTTGAGCCATTTTCAATTCCCTATTTTTTGTTTCTCCCCATAAAAAATACAAAAAAAATATAAAACTGTTCAGAAAAGCTAAAAAAAGTAAAATAATGTTAAAAAAAACAATAAAAAAATATAAAACAACAAAAAGAATAAAAAAAACAGTTCTTTTTAGAACTACCTCTAATTTATAAAAAAAAACATTTTTAAAAAACTCTGTCATTCTTTTTTCTCCACGGTATGCGTAATGGTACGCTCCCCGGTACGCGTACCCGGGCGCGCACCAAAAAAAAAAGAAAAAAAAAAGAATGAAGGAGTGAGCATGAGGGAAAGGGATAGAGAGAGTGATGTTAAGAGAAAGAGAGCTAGAGGGAGCAACACAAAGGGACTGTGTATTAGATAGTAAAACAGTGAGGGAGAATTAGAAAAGAGCAGTGACTCTAAGTAAAGAGGGGTGAAAGACGGTGGATAAAAGTGAATACGGGTAAGACATGGGGAGTGACAGAGAGAAAGGAGAGAGAGAGTAAAGGAAGGAGTGACTGAAAGGGAGTGAGTGAAGCAGCAAAGAAAGGTAAGTGAAGGAGTGTGGGTGAGTTGTAGGGAGTGAGCATGACGAAAGAGTATTGACAGAATGAGGGGACAGAGACAGCGACGGTAAGAGAGACAGACTGAGGGAACAGAAGTGAGGAACTGTGAGGACAGACGGACTGAGAGAAGGAGTGACAGGAGTGAAGTAAATGATTAAGGGAAAGGGAATGAGTGGGGACACTAACACGCCGAGGGCTTACCGGCGTTATCCTGTGGTCGCTGCTGCTACTGTTGTAGCCGTTTCTTGCAACAACTAGCCGCACCCGCTCCGCGGGTGCCGCGTCGCAGTTCTGGGCTTGAGTGGCTGTTGGGAGCACGTTTGCTCACAGCCTACTGGAGGACTTGAGGGAGCAGGGATCCAGCTCGCACCATCAGCGCCGCTGCAGGGACTCTCCTAACCAGGAGCCCCTGCTTCCCGGCACACCTGCTGACCTGTTGCCCCTCCCACCCCTCGCTCAGAGGGTGAAAAGCAGCGGAACTCCTCACTCCAGTGGGACACTAACACGCCGAGGGCTTACCGGCGTTATCCTGTGGTCGCTGCTGGTACTGTTGTAGCCGTTTCTTGCAACAACTAGCCGCACCCGCTCCGCGGGTGCCGCGTCGCAGTTCTGGGCTTGAGTGGCTGTTGGGAGCACGTTTGCTCACAGCCTACTGGAGGACTTGAGGGAGCAGGGATCCAGCTGCACCATCAGCGCCACTGCAGGGACTCTCCTAACCAGGAGCCCCTGCTTCCCGGCACACCTGCTGACCTGTTGCCCCTCCCACCCCTCGCTCAGAGGGTGAAAAGCAGCGGAACTCCTCACTCCAGTGGGACACTAACACGCCGAGGGCT
Organism: Lissotriton helveticus; assembly: GCF_964261635.1. Classification (NCBI taxonomy): domain Eukaryota; kingdom Metazoa; phylum Chordata; class Amphibia; order Caudata; family Salamandridae; genus Lissotriton; species Lissotriton helveticus. Next base: position 1,453,940,926 of record NC_136061.1, read on the forward strand.
TACCGGCGTTATCCTGTGGTCGCTGCTGCTACTGTTGTAGCCGTTTCTTGCAACAACTAGCCGCACCCGCTCCGCGGGTGCCGCGTCGCAGTTCTGGGCTTGAGTGGCTGTTGGGAGCACGTTTGCTCACAGCCTACTGGAGGACTTGAGGGAGCAGGGATCCAGCTCGCACCATCAGCGCCGCTGCAGGGACTCTCCTAACCAGGAGCCCCTGCTTCCCGGCACACCTGCTGACCTGTTGCCCCTCCCACCCCTCGCTCAGAGGGTGAAAAGCAGCGGAACTCCTCACTCCAGTGGGACACTAACACGCCGAGGGCTTACCGGCGTTATCCTGTGGTCGCTGCTGCTGCTGTTGTAGCCGTTTCTTGCAACAACTAGCCGCACCCGCTCCGCGGGTGCCGCGTCGCAGTTCTGGGCTTGAGTGGCTGTTGGGAGCACGTTTGCTCACAGCCTACTGGAGGACTTGAGGGAGCAGGGATCCAGCTCGCACCATCAGCGCCGCTGCAGGGACTCTCCTAACCAGGAGCCCCTGCTTCCTGGCACACCTGCTGACCTGTTGCCCCTCCCACCCCTCGCTTCACGCCCCCATAAAGGGACGCCCCTTCCCCGCTGTGCGGGAGCACGCGGGAGCATCGCGGGAGAAGCCCGGGACAAGGGCGGGACCATCTTTGGCCATCAGGGGCCAGAAGAGGCCGGGCCGGGCAACATCTCTTGGCTCAGCTAAGTGGTCACGGGAGCAGCGGGAGCATGGCCACAGGCACCAGAGCAAGCAAATCTAGGAAAGCTGCGGGAGACGTAGTCATAGGTACAATGGATCAATTTATAACTCGGGCTGTCTCCATTGTAGAAAAGGAGATAATTCTAGCCGAACAAAGACTTTCCCAGGACTCCAAGGGCCTATCACACAAGCGCTCATCCCTGGGCGCCCTTGCCCTAGTCCCTAGTCCTGTAAATGCACCAATTACACCATTGGTGGTAACTGACACTCCGGACATTGACGAGAGGGTGAGTCGGATCAGGGCAAGCCTAGATAGGATAACGTTCGTTGCACTAGACATTGCTCACGACTCAACACACCCAAATGTACCCGATCCAATTGATCCTTTGCTGGGGGCCCAAAATTACGAACTTGATCGTGAGATCAACAATGCCCAAAGTCCTTCTGTCACGCCCAACGAAGTTCCAAACCCTTCCCCCATAGCCGCACCTATTGAAGCTAGTACCTCCCTAGTAGTGGCTTCAGAAAATACTCCATCAGGGAAACCAGCACCTGGACTAGCTGCACACAGGAAGAGAAAGCGTCCTGTTAGTCCTCGCAGGGGGGGCTCCCAAAAGCCATACAGTAAAGTAAGTAGGCACAATGTGCCCAAAGGGGGTACCTCCTCAAACCACATCCTACACCCAAAAACCACTACCATCCACACTAGAGTTACTCTACCCAAGGGTCCTGTTCGCCCGCTAGGCATATCAGGCCCGTCAGCGTCTCTTAGCACCACCTCAGTTCCCCAGGCTGTGCATACTGAGATCGCCACCCCACCCTTAGATGTTGAGAGCATAATCAGGTCTGTGGTGATGCCCCTTGTAGATAAGATCGACAGTCTCACACGAAAATTAGCCACCCTTGAGCAATCAATGTTGGATAATTTTTACGCTGTGAAATCACTGGTTAAATTTCACTCCAAGATGCAGGGCGAAGACAATGGAGGGTCAAGGAGCGGTGCTGTTACCTTAGTACCCTCGGAGCCAATGTCTCGTCAAAAAGTGCCTGTACTTGGGGAGGTACCACAGGCACTACAACCTAACACTGGAACCAGCCCTGCCCCACAAACCCCTATCCTTAGACCCAGCTCGGGCCCCCAAAGGAAAAAACCCAATACCCAAGTGCTAAAGGCCCCCAAGGTTAACTTTGCTCCTAATCCTGAGCCTATAGCGTGAACCTCTAAAGTAGCAGGAAATGTGCCAACTACGCCGAATGGAAATATAACTCCATCCATTCGCACTTCTGGCAGTCAGGCTGTGCCCAAACCCTTAGCCAAACCTCCAGCTAAAATATCATCAGGCAGGGCAAAAACTTATACACCCAATGCTAGCCTCCCCCCTGGGTGTAAACCGTATGTGGTAATCCTCACGGGGGTCCCGGAGCTTGAAGAGGGTTCTTGTGAGGTGTACTCTGATCTCGAACACAAGACCCTCTCCTGGCTTAAAGCAAATAGACCCCTCCCAGGGCATATTGATGGCAGAATAGCCTATGTTCGTCGTGTGGGGTGGATTGGCAATAGACACAAGGATTTAACTGGGGACTGTGTGCTGATCAATTTCAGCGATCCTAGAGCAGCAGGTATGATCTGCAGCCAGCAGTCGCATTATAACTTCTGCGACATACAAACTAGGGACCTGGGGTACTTTTATCGCCCCCCCCCCGTCATCTGGGTTTAAGAAGTTTTTGCCGGATGGGGGTAGAGGCGCATGGTACCCCCATTACCCAATCTTGGATGTTAGAGCTAGGGCATGGACGCCGACCCAAGCGGCCCCACCCCAGGGATGGGGTTGGTGACTTGGCGATCAAGTGGTATCAAACGCCCCCCTACCTAAGGTTATTGTACCACGTACAGCCGGGAGGGTCTCCCCGATATTAGTTAACCCCCCTGTGCCCCAACCCACGCCCTCCTCCCTCACCCCCTCTCCCTTAGGTTGTCGGACTGAGTTTACTAAGTCCATGGAAGGAGTAGAAATCTCGGGGGCTCCGGGTGGGGAAGCTGGATGTGCTGGGTCTCTGATTCGCCCTACCCTGAAGGCTATCAGCTGGAATGTGGCAGGCTTAAATAATAAGTTGGATGCACCGGATTGGGTGGCGCTCACTGAGCCCCACGCAGTCTGCGCATTCCAAGAAACGTGGTGTGTGGAACCAAGGCACAGAGTAGGATATGCTACCTTCTCTGTGCCGGCAGGTATCCCAGTATCAGGAAGAGGACGTCCATTTGGAGGTCTCCTAGTCTGGGTCGACATATCACTAGGATGGGGAGTATTCCATCATCCCCAAAAATCACCAGATTTGATGTGGCTCACAGTAAAATGCCCAAATAAAGTTGAGAAGCTGGAGATTTTTAACATTTACACACAAGGGGTTTCAGGGAGGGCCTCGTCACCAACCCTCATGGCTCTGGAAGCAGCCTTGGGGGAGTGCCGTGGAGACTCTCTAATTTTGGTGATGGGGGACTTCAACTGCACATTCGAGCCCTTGATGGCCGATGAATCCTTGGACCTGTATGACGAAGATTCAAGGAGAGGCGTTCCGTCCCTTGATCTTCCAATTGTCAAAAGATGGACTTCTAAAATCGTCCAATTGAATTCCCTTACACTAGAGTATGGCTTGAGAGCAGCCAATGGGAGAACACGGTCAGACCTACAGGGGGCACACACGTACAATAGGGTGGGTCACTCATCTAGGATAGATTATATCCTTTTAAACTTTCCTTTGTGGGCCCACATGGAGGACATGATAGTTCTGCCCTCCTTGGAAAGCGATCATAATGCACTTTCATTATCCTTAATATATTGGTGGAGGGACAGCGGCTCATTCCTTGGAGCTCCTGACGCATCTGAGCAGAGGTCATCGGGGGGGGTGGTCCCCTCAAATTGCCTCAGACGTTTAAAATGGGACAAAGTGGCTATTGACGAAGAAAAACTATCCTGCATCAGAGCCGTTATTGCTGCAGCTTCTGAAATTCTGGAAAGTCATCCTCCCAGCCCGCACAAGATTTCAGCTATGTTTAGCGAGGTTTCGACATCAAGGGAAACAAAAACCATGATAAACGACAGGGTAAATTAGGCTGGTACTCTTCGGCGTGTCGTGCTGGAAAGAGAGCCCTAATTTTGGCAGTAAAGAGTGGTGATGCATCAGCAATAGCTACCAAACGCAAGTCCTACAAATTTGTATTAAAGGCAGCCAGGAGAGACTGGGAAGATGCCTTCTGGCAGGAACTTCGTGTAGCTAGCGCAGAAAAAAATGCAAAAGGTTTTTGGGACCTGTTACGAAAGAAACACAGACCTTTGGACACTGTCATTACATGCAATATAACCGAAGATCTGTGGTATTCACACTTTTCAAAACTGTATACAGCACCTGCTGTAGAAACGATGGACTTTCCACTACCACAGATCCATCGAGGTGATGGCAGCTATGAGGAGAGCTTATTCTCCAGGAAAGAGGCTGAAACTGCCATAAAATCCTTGGTCCCCCGCAAAGCAGCTGGACCCGATGGCCTTCCTGGCGACCTTCTCTGCATGGACACAGGCGAATGGGGTACACTAATTGCATCGCTACTAAACGCAGCTATGGCAGGTGCCCCCCTCCCTGCTTCTTGGATGGCTGCCGAGGTGGTCCCTCTGCACAAGAAAGGCTCAAGAGACGACCCAGCTAATTATAGACCGATTAGCTTAATAGATTGCTCCCAAAAAGTGGCGGGTAAGGTCCTCTTATCTAGGGTTCAGCAGTGGGCAGACAAAAATAAGATACTCTCGGACTTTCAGGCTGGGTTCAGAGCCGGTACAGGAACAATAGAACAAACGCTAAGGCTGCTCATGATCCACTGGAAGGTCGTCACGATTGGGAAGGGTACCTTATATCTGGCCTTCATCGACCTCCGGACGGCTTTTGATTTGGTGCCTAGAAACAACTTGTGGAAGGTGCTGTGTGACCTCGGCATGCCACCCTACTTGCTCCATCTGATCATGAGGTTCCACGAAAATAACTACGCCCAAATACGCTGGGGGCCAAATGGTCAGAAGACCTCAAGAATAGAGGTGAATAGAGGTGTGCGGCAAGGCTGCGTACTTGCCCCAACCCTATTCTCCCTATATGTAAATGGGGTGGTGGACTTCTTGACCCAGACACCAGCAGACGCACCCCGTCTGGCAGGTCGTTTAATCCCTACCATGCTTTTTGCTGACGATACTTTACTTTTGTCAAAATCTCCAATGGGCCTCCAGCAGCTTCTCTCCGGATTTGACAATTTTTGCAAGCAGAGAGGTCTCTGTATCAATACAGACAAAACTAAGTATCTCATTTTGAACCCCCCACAAAAGCTCGGTCCCCCTCCAACATTGGGGTCCGTTGCACTGGAAAGAACCAAGATGTTTGCCTACCTGGGCATCCGCTTGGTGGACTCTATGAAATGGGACTGTCATTTGACTAAAATGTTGTTGAGTCTGAAAAGAGTGACTGGGGCCCTGCTGAAAGAGCAGAGAGCAGCATCTACAAGACCAATAGCGGCAGTAATGGACATTTACTCGGCCAGAGGAGTGAGCGCAGCTCTTTATGGGGCAGAGCTCTGGGGGATGTCAAACATGAAAGAGCTAACCCGAGCCGAGAATGCCTTTCTGAGAAGCCTAATGCCTCTCGGCCCTTCTGTCCCTATTCTACCCTTGCAACTTGACATGGGCTGCCGGGCGATTGAAGATCAAGCAAAATTACGCCCCCTGCTACTGTGGGCCCGCATCTGGAGAGTGCCAGAGCTCTCAAGCTATGCGGATGGCCTACGGGAGATAATTAATTCCACAGGCTGGGCAAAAGTAAAATGGCTAAGGGACATTAAGGCTCTACTTGCAAATTTGGGGCTGGAAGAAGCATGGCACCAACAGTCAGCCCCGCCTAAATCCATGTTAAAACAACTCTATTGGTCATGGGTGGCAAACAAAAGAAACTCTTCCTCAACGACCTGTAAGTCGACCAGAAACTTTGTGGAGTTTAAAGATGTCCCCATTAGAGAATTGTATCTGGATATTATTTCTGCCCCATGGGAAAGATCCCTGTATTTTAAATTTAGAGTAGGTCTTCTCCCTGTAATGGAGGTCACATGCCATTGGAAAATTCCATACCAGACTGCGCCATGGTGCTCATTCTGCCCACAGTGCCGTGAATCTGTCCCTCATCTGTTATTCGAGTGCCCTGCCTACAAGGTTCCTCGTATGAAATGGATTAAACCAATGTGTCTCACCTTGGGCACCAGACATTGTAACGTGGCACTACGAATATTACTTACAGACACTCGTTCATTCTTCGCATGCGCCACCTCGAAGTTCCTAGGTTGGGCATGGCGAATACGGTCAAAAAAACTTAGGCAAATTGTTTAATCATGATTTTAACTTATGGTCTGTTTCTGGCCTATTTTTAAGGGTTTTTTTTTATTATGCTTTTTATCTAGTAATGTTTTAACTGAATTTACCATGTATGTACGCTTTTTAAGATATTTTTTATGTCGAAATAAAGCCTATTTGACTTGACTTGACTTGGGAATGAGTGAGGGAGCAAAGGAAGGCAAGAGAGGGTAAGGGAAGTAAAGAAGGGGGACTGAAAGAAGTTGAATGTGGAAGGGGAGCTAGGGAAAGGGGAGTAAACATGGAGGATAAGAATAAGTAAGGGAAGCAGAGTAAGGAAACAGAAGTGAGGTAGGCTGAGAGAATAATAGTGAGGTTAAAGCAAAGGGTGATGACAAACTACATTTTTTAGTCACACTTACCATATAATTAATGTAACTTTAATTACATTTTTTTACTACACTTTGTATCTGTGAAAGAGAGAAGAAAAAATAAGTTATAATTAGTAAAATATATATTTTAAAATAAAAGATACAAATGAAGAGGTTAAAAATCATAACAGTGTATTAAGAAATAAAGTACAAGTGAAAGGCACAGAAAGGGAAATAGAGTAATGTAGAAGGACAAAAAGAGGGTAAAAGAAATAGAAGGAGAGCAAATTACTAAGAGTAAGGCAAATAGATTCACTGACAGAGAGGAAGATAAGAAGAGAGAAATGAACTGAAGGTAAGAAATATACTAAAAGAATGTGAGTTAGCAAAACTAAATCAGGAAACAGGAGTAAGTAAAAAGACAATGACTGAGAGGGAAATGAGTCTAATTAAGGATGCATTTAGAAGAATGAGGAATGGAAGATAACTGAGAGTAAGTGATGGAGAGTCATAGAGTGAAGGGATGAATGGAGAGAGGATAATATAGAAGGATTGAGGGAAAAGGAGTGAGGAAGTTAGTACACAGAGAGACTAAGGGAAGGACTGAGTGAAGTTGAGTACAATGAGTGAAGAAAGGAAAATGAGTAAGGGAGCAAAAGAAAGAAAGAGAGGAGAAGAGGACTAAAGCAGTGGTACTGAGAGAAAGTGATTCGGTGATGAAAGTAAAGAGAAGAACATTGAAAGATAGGAAATGAGGGGTAGTAATGGAACCGGACTAAAAGAAATGGGGTGAAGAACGATGAGAGAGGAGCAGTGAAGTTGTTCTAAGAGAAATGATAGAAGGTAGATAAACACAAGTGAACATAACACAAGGAGAGGAGGGACTGAGGACATAGAGGTAGTGAACGGAAAATAGAGAGAAGAGGTCAACAAAAAGGAGCAAACAAAGATAAGCGAGGGAGAGTGGGTGAGTTATAGTGACAGAGTGCGACAATACTGTTGAGTGAGTAAAGAGGAATTACTAAAAGAGCAAAGGAGGAAAAGACGGAAAAGGGAAATAAAGCAGAGAGACTGAAAGCTGAAAAGTGGTGCAAGGGAGAGACGGGATGCATACAGTTGAAATGGAAATGAAGGGTTGTGAAAGAAGTGGAGTAAACGAATGGGTGTGAAACAGAGTGAGAGAAAGGCAGTGTGAGTGAGTAAAGAGAGCTGAAAGAGAGAGGAAAAAGGAAAGTGAGTGTGAGACAATGGGAATACAATATAAATTACTCAATACAAACTATAGAATAATTTGTACAACATGTTAGATAGTTTATTTTTGCTGTTCTCAGAACATATTGAATTTCACTAAAAACAGTGAGTTCCAACTATTCATCATATGACAGCGGGAAAAAAAACACAATCAAAAAGATTGTGTTTAAAAAAAACATATAAACTTACAAATCACATATGTACACTAATCTTTGATTCGCTTACTTTTCCTGTAGGCCAAATAGTACATCATGAAGGTCCTTTTCGTTGTAAGGTACTCTGCTGTTCTCTAAAAATTCCATTTCATCGACTTTCTAGAAGAAAAGCTCCAAGAACATCTGAAATATGTTTCAATGTTTTCATATACTCCTTGTGTTCAGTCATGACTCTTTCCTCATTCCTTCACCTTTCCTTAAGGCCAAATAGTGTCAGATGTAGCAGTATATTTTCAAATTACTTAAAACAAACTCTAAAATTACAGTTTTCCCGACGTTCTGAAAGAAAGGCTCAAACAACATTTTCACAATATTTAAATATTCATAATTCCATCTCTGGCTCTCTCATGTTGAACATTTCCTATAATACTGATATCACTTACTATGGGATCCACTTACCATACCTATATGAGAACTATACTATTTTATATTATCTTCATCACTTTTACTCACAATATAATTTTAAACAGCAGACTAACTTTTTTTAACTGCTCCCGTCTTCATAGGCCAATTACCTTTTCTTAAATTTTGGTTGTAAAAACACTAGGTATGAATTCTTTAAGTCAAAAGGCAAACTTTGTTTGAAATTCAAATGAGTATCATTACAGTTAGTCCAACCGTTTCGACATTTTAAATAGCATGTGTAATGCCCTGATGTTGTTGAAGGACCGTCATGATAAATAATAGCTACAGTTGCAAAAGTTCTTCCTGAAATTGATAACTGAGAAGCCAGGAAATTTTTAAATGATGTTGTCAATTTAGTTCCATCGGATCTACATCGTTGGAACATTAAAATGACATACTGACCATAATTTTGTATAAATAAAGTGGACACCATTGCAGACTTACATTGGGCACACACCATATTGTGATCAGCTGCTTTAACTAGATTATTAAAAGGCACTGATTTGCAGTCTGGTAAAGTCAAATATATAAATCTTTCGGTGTCTATTGTAGTACTACTTGATAAACTACAGTTGTCGCAGTCATGCTGCCATTGATAAGAAAGGCTAAAAAGATTTTTTATATCTACACCTTCATCTTCCAATACATCAAACACATACATAAAAAATTCCTGACAATCCTGCTGAATATTCTGTGAAAATTGATTTTGACCAGAACATATGTCTAAAAGATTTCGAATTTCTGAAACACTTTCTATTTTTGCTCTATCACTGCTACATTTCTCAAACACAGAATTCAATAAACAGCAGAATGTTTCATCCCGATTTTCACCAATCTGTTCTTGTAAATTTGGAAGAAAAAAAACAACATTAACCACTACATTAGCATAGCAGTTGACACCAGAACTGTTTTCAAACTGAAATCCAACAACATCTGCAACAGAATCCTTTTTCTTTCTGCTTATAATTACAGTTTCATCTACTTTTTGTCTTTTTGCTACTACCTCACTGCAATTATTCTCATTTCTTCTTTTTCGGCCTACCACACGTTTTTCAAACAGAGGATTTTTAGGCAAATGTGGAGCATATTCTCTTCTTAACCTATTGTATTCTTTAACACAATCTAGATCTGCACAAATCTTTGTTTCATCACACTCAATCAAGTACAATCCTGATAAAGTTCTGACTCGTGATAATGCCACATATGCCATACCCTCTTTAAACACAGAACTTCCAATGTTCACCAAAGCACTATCCACACTTAAACCTTGAGATTTATGAATTGTCACCGTATATGTCAAACAAACAGGAAACTGTTTTCGGCAAACATATAAGTCTTTCACAAGCAAAAATCTAGCTGAACAACGACAAATTTGTTCTATTTCGTCAATGCCATCAAATTTAATTTTTAAAATTTCAATTCCATCTCTATTTTTGTAATTCACAAAATCAACAACATGACCCATTGCTCCATTTACCAGACCTCTTTCAACATTTAAATTCCTTCTCAAAATGATACGACAATTTAAACACACATTTAGAGTCTTTTCAAAACCAGCAGTTTTAGATATACTCTTCTCTAATGAATCCAATTTTGATTTCAAATTTTCAGACAAAATAATTGTTGCTCCCATATGCTCTATTTTATCTATAGCTTCCAGTTTCACAATCTCTTCATTTTCTAACTTTAACATTTTGTTGTTGAAGATGGAACATTCTTGCAGAGTTGGCATCAAGCATATCCCAGATTTTTTCTCAGTAATTTTCTTAAAAATATTCTCTGGAAGAATGTTTTCATTTGGATACGAATTTGAAATTAATCGTGCATGTAATGCTTCTTTCCCATGCTCACTTACTTTTCCGATTCTTACATCTTGTAGAATATTTTTATAATCTTCATCCTTTGCCTGTCGCATATTTTGAAGCAGTTCTGCGTATTTGAAATTTAACCATATATTAACGTTTCCAATGCTTCCCAGACACTTCCTGGTATCTTCATGCGTGAGCATTTTAAACACTGGTTGTCCTTTCACTGGAGTCAACTGCAGTAGATCTCCAAAAACAATAATGTGTTTTCCTCCGAATAAGACATCATAGTCTGTTCTAAGAATTTCTTGCATTCTCAAATGCACAAAAGCAAGCATTATATTTGAGACCATGCTTACTTCATCAATGATAAGAAGTTTCATTTTCTTCAGGACTCTGGAAACTTCAGAACAAGCATCTCCAGATAGCATGTGGTATTGTAATTTGTTATCATACTCAACTGGTAGCATCAGTAAACAATGTAAAGTAATCCCTTTAATGTTATGTGCTGCCAGCCCAGTTGGAGCGGTAACAACACAAGACAGCGGTGATTCAGTCCTTTTCTGCAGATAAGTTGCAATTGCTTTAATCAGAAAACTTTTTCCAGTTCCCGCTTCTCCACTCACGTACAGTCGGACAGGCTTAAATGATGTACATGAGCACTCTTTTTTCTCATGACTGAATCCATGTTCAACCTGTTCTGTGACTTCGTCATATATCTGTTTCTGCTCAAGGTTTAATTGTTTCACCAAATCTTCTAAGTTAACTACATCATCTTGAGCTTGTTCCATAGCTCTTTCCACCTCATCCATGGCAGTGGCAGCTTCATTTTGGATAATTGGTCCTCCTAGTGGATCCTGACTCAATGAAGCAGAACTCTGACTGTCTTGAGAACTGTCTCTAGCAATCTCTACAGCAATTGTGGCTTCTTGCTCTATTTCTTCATTCAACATTTGCAGATAATTTGGAAAATCAGGACATTCTATAGTATCCTTGGTTGCATTAAAAGAATCTTCGTAACAGAGAAAATCTCCAAGTAGTTCCTCTTCTGTACGCCATGGCTTAAAGAGTTGCAAAAGAGCTAAATAGTAAAATTCCCTTTTCTCTGGATTTTCGCAACTCAATTTTCGATGATTAATCAAATGGCCTTTTCTCTGCTTCACTAGACATCCATCACACCCAATGACAGCATATATTCCATTATTGATATCTTCTCTGATGTTCCTCTTATAAATATAGTTTTGCAGAACTTCATACAAACAACTGTTCTCAAGATGACTACTTCTATTTGGATAGTATGTATCCAACATGTTTGTCTTCAAAATATCCGTACTGTTTGGTTCTTTCTCCGCCAAATACTCAATTTCTTGTACAGATTTCAATACTCGGTTTCGTGTTGCAGCAAGACCTAGACTCGCCCAAATGATGGTTCTCGATTTAGCATAGAGACTTGCTGATGATAACCGATCAGAACATTCATATGCTCCAATTTCTCGATGCGACAACATCTTCAGACTGTAACTGTATAATTTCTTGCTTATACTCTTTTCATGTGAAATGTCCTCCCACATTTCCTTCAGTTCTGTCTTTTCTTTTTTTGTGATGTGAGACGTCACATATCGAGCCACAGCAATAGAGTTTTCAGCAACGAATTGAATATCCATGTTAGCATTCCACATGGACAAAATCACTGGGTTGTAGTCGTTGATGTACTTGGACTCTTCGTTTCTTTTTAAATTGTATGTATTTTTTGGTGATTTTTTCGTCACAGTATGTTGTAGAGAAGACATCAAATTATTTACTCTTCCTTTAGAAATCACTGGTCGTGGAAACCCAAAACGACATTTTGTATATAACTTTTCCTTGTTTCTGAATTTTCGACGACAGTACTTTCCACAACTATGGGATTGAAAGCATAAAACTATTTTCTTCGGTAGTTTTCGGAACAACACATGTTGAATACTCTTCAATGAAACTCATCACTGTTTCATCTGAATCTGTTCCAAATGTGGGTGCATCTTTAATCCATAACAAAATATGTATGTGAGGAGCACCTCTCGCTTGATACTCCTTTCTCCAAAAGAAATCCAAAACCTCTCCAAGGAGAGGATTTTTTTTGTTGGTAATGAAAGACATCATAGCTTCAAATCTATGATTGAAATATCTGCATACATTCACTGGATCCAAAGAACACAGTTCTCCAGGTGTTTTGAATTCTATATTTTGTATGTTTGCATTTGCCTCTCGTAGAAATTGAAGTAAGTCGTCCCATGCATACTCGGCACAGCTAAGAGTGAGGAACCATGTAGGAGTTCCTAAATTTCTTAGCATACATTTCAATTCCCCATGACGACGGTACCAATACTCGTTTGTACCACGCTGACATGCCATGAGATTGATTAGATGAGATTCCAAAATATTGTCTTGCAGATTGACTTTCTCCATAAAATCCCTCGCCGAAACATTTTGCAGATGTGCTCCACTTTTCAGTATATGGTTTACTGCATAAGAAAGCCCAGACAAGTCACTTTCATACAGTAGATGAAACAAATATGGGATGCATTGACGAAACCTTGGATCTTCAGCATGTAATCTTAAAGTCCGGTATTCAGATGCAGGAATTTGAAGTGGTCGATCATCATATCGTCCACCTCGACCTGTTGGAAATAAATGTGGAAAACAACGAGCTTCCAAACTTTCTTCCCATACACTAATGGGACTTACTTTTGCTGATTTCATTTGAAACAAGTCAATTGCATTCCCCATTACTTCTTTGGAATGCAAAGGATGAACAGTATAATGTTCATATATCTCTTCACTTCTAGACACATCAACTTTTTCAATTTGGCCAGCTGAACAATCACTGTCTTCTTCTGCAGCTGTTTCCTCTGCTCAAACACATACATCTTTGTAGTACTCATTGTTTTTGACCTAATACAACGTTGCCTTTTTGACTTTCCTAACATCCACTAAATCTTGCCAGATTTTCTTACTCTTTGTCGGAACCCCATTAACTAGAATAACCAGAGGCTCCTCTTCCACTTTCTCTGCACCAATTGTATCAATATTTTTCTTGAAATCTAGAGGCAAATAAACAACTCTTCCTTTTAATCCTCTCTGTAAATCTGAAGGAGGCAATTTCCCTATCTTAGGCTGCATGCAAACAATAGCCTGAAAAGGATGGACACATTGAATCAAAATAGATTCATATGTATTTAAATCCATCAACTCAGTAGGAATGTCTACCAACTCAAGATTATTATGAACAGCTCTAGCAGGCATTCTGTTTTCATTTAATTTATTATAACAATATTTACAAATACGCTGATCAGAAGTCAAATCAAAAGAATTCTCCACCAACAAAAAAGTAGCAAAATTCTTCCATTCACTATTATTTTCCATTTCACTTTCTGCATATAAATCAACTAACCTAGTCTGAATATTATAATGAGTCCATCGACAACACACACAAGTAAAATTAGGCCTTTCACTTGATTTCACCTTAAACTTGGTAATTTCCTGGTCAAACTTTTCTGTACTTGAAATCTGTACATTGTCTTCCACATTACCTTCTATTACTGTGTCAATTTCTACACTGTCCTCTTTTTCACCAAAATAACAAATCTCAATTTCTTCACAAATCTTCTTCACATCTAATTCAGTTCCATGCAAAAGAGCACTGTTTAATTGTTTAAGCTTAAGTGCTGGACTTTTTGCATAATACAACCTTCTCACTAATTTCCCCATTTAGTTATGATGCACTGATAACATCCTAAAATGATGAAAAACACTCTGACATACTTTTCTAGAAAGACAAGCCAGTGAATGCCCTTGCAAACCTGTGTTTTCTCTCACTCTGCAAGGATCTAAGTCTTGCAACATCTTCATTTTCTGTTTTAGACTTTTCTTACTATATGTACGTAAGAAATTACGAAGCAAATCGATTGATTCCTGTCGCACACTACAAATACTACTACACTTCCAAGTGTACACTGGACCCTTAGTACGTCTCCCTAAAACTTCATCAGTTAACACCTCTTCTGCCTTTCTAGGCACAAGTTTCTCTTTTTTAATCGGACAACCGTCTTTCACCTCATATGCTCGACCATTGGTGTCAACTGCATGCACCAAATCATTCTCCTGGAAGTAATTCTCCTCATTAAAAAATGGCTCACAACTTGAACTATGCATCCATTCTCCAGAAAAAACTTTACAAAATATTTTTTTTTTCAGTTCAAAAGCCTGATCAACAATCTTCTCTACAGCTTTCTTTTTCTTATAAAAAGCAGCTCTCTCTTTACCTTTTTTAATATTTTTCAACAAATTTGAAACCACCCTATTGCGAAACATTCGTTTACGAATGTCCCTAAATTGGTTTTGCCTTCTATTCCTATACATATTATTCTCTCCTGCTCCAGTAGTAACATTTTTGGGGGGCCTCTCCTTCCTTTTCAAATTTGCTCTCTCTTTCTGTTAATTCACATTCTCATCAACATTTTTTCTTGATCTACATATGTTCCGAAAGAAAGACTTAGTTGTCTTACCAGGAGCTTTTTTCCTGTTTTTTGTAGTATTTGTTGTAGAGGAGTGCTTTAATTCCGTTGCTGTTTTTGATTTTTTCCGCTTGGCATCTTTTCTTCTCCTCTGCCTTGAGGGCATATTTCCTTACTGTTGAAATCTTGATTTCAATCTGTGGTAAAGAAAAAAATAACACATTATAGACCACTATTACCAAACAACAAAGCAATGACAATAAGCAAACAATATAAACACTAGTTAACGACCTATCTAAGTTTATACCACAGCAACTATGTAACTAGGAGTAAGACAGAGAAAAAGAGCTAGAGGAAGTAACACAAAAAGACAGAGAGAGTCAGACAAAGAAACAGGTAGAGGGAGTAAAACATAGAGAAGGAGTAAGACAGAAAGAGTGTATAATATGTTGTAAGACAGAAAAAGGATGTAGTAGGGAGAGGGAGTAAGTCAAAGAAAGGGAGAAAGGGAGTAAGTCAGAAAAAGGATGTAACAGGGTGTAAGACAGAGAGAGGGTGTAAAACGATGTAAGACAGAGAGAGGGTGTTAGAAGGGGAGAGGATGTAAAAGAGACTAAAACAGAGAGAGGCTGTAAAAGGTAGAGAGAGAGAGTAAGTTTGAGAGAGAGTGTAAGAGGAAGTCAATCAGAGATAGGATGTAACAAGGAGTAATGAGAGAGAGGGAGTAATTCAAAGAGAAAGTGTAAGAGAGTGTAACACAGAGTCAGGATGTAAAAAGGAATGAGTCAGAGAGAGGGTGTTAGAAGGGGACTGAAGGAAAAATAGAGTAAGTCAGGAAGAGAATATAAGAGAGACTTATACATTCTTGATAATACTTGGTAAAGAAACCTTGGTGCATAAAGGAATTGTATTTTATAAATGAGCGAGGTTTCAGTAGTGTAATGAAATGCTTATACATATGACCTTTTCTCTGTTTTTCAAATGTTATTCTAAAAAAAGATTGTGAGGCCTAACCAGGAGTGCAGATGAGGTGAAGCCTGTCCAGGGGAGCACAAAAGGTGAGGCCTGTGTCCAAGAGTGCAATGGACAGGACTTCATAAAGCCTCTCCCCCACTGCATTCTTAGACACAGGCCTCATCTCCTCAGCAAATTTCACAATCATGAAAGCCATTTTGACTTTCCTCACCTCCTCTGCACCTTTTGCAATCAGTATATTGAGGCCTGTCCAAGGGTCACAGATGAGGTAAGGCTTGTCCAAGAGTCAGAGGAGGTGAGTCCTCTTCACTGCACTCATGGACACAGGCCTCAACTCCTTTGCACCCCTGGATATGCCTCACCTCATGTGCACAATCTACTTCCTAATCTGAGGAAACATAAGTGACATAATTGTAAAAGGTTCAAATGTATTTATTTAATCTTGCAGACACTATTTATTCCTTCTCAAATATATTGAAGCCATTCATTAGCTGCAAAATCGTTTTTTAAATAACATTTATGAAACAGAGAACACGTCCTATGTACAAGCATTCCATTTCACTACTGAAACCTCACTAATTTTTTAAAATACAATTCATCTATCTAGGAAATGTTGATACCAAACATTATCATTAAACTTAACAAAATGCAGCAAGAAAAAAGCTCAATCTGCTCCCTAATCTAGAGTAGCACAAGTGACATGATTGTGAAAACTGCAAATATATTTATTTAATCATGCACACACTATTTATTCCTTTTCAAAAATGTAAAAACCATTCATTTGCCCCAAAATCGTTTTTTAAATAACATTTTAGAAACAGAGCACAGGTCATATGTACAAGCATTCAATTTCACTACTGAAACCTCACTATTTCACAAAATACAAATCCTCTATCTTGCAAATGTTCATACCAAGCATTATCAAAATACGTGACAGAAACCAAAACCAAAGAAGCTGAATGTGCTTCCTCATCTAAGGTAACACAGGTGACATCATTGTGAAAGGTTCAAATATATTTATTTAATCATCCAGACACTATGTATTCCTTCTCAAAAATGTAAAAGCCATTGATTTGCCCCAAAATCGTTTTTTGAATAAGATTTTAGACATAGAGCGCATGTCCTATGTACAAGCATTCCATTTCACTACTGAAACCTCACTATTTTACAAAATACATTTCCTCTCTCTTGCAAACATTGCTACCAAGCATTATCGAAAACCATGACACAATTCAACTAGAAAAATGCTCAATCTGCTTCCTAATTTGGGATAACAGAGGTGACATCATTGTGAAAGGTTCAAGTATATTTCTTTAATCATGCAGACACTATTTATTCATTCTCAAAAATGTAAAAGCCATTGATTTGCCCCCAAATCGTTTTTTGAATAACATTTTAGAAACAGAGCGCAGGTCCTATGTACAAGCATTCAATTTCACAACTGAAACCACACTATTTCACAAAATACAAATCCTCTATCTTGCAAATGTTCATACAAAGCATTATCAAAAAACATGACACAAACCAACAGTAAAGAAGCTCAAAGTGTTTCCTAATCTGAGGTAACACAAATGACATAATTGTGAAAGGTTCAAATATATTTATTTAATCATCTAGACACTATGTATTCCTTCTCAAAAATGTTAAAGCCATTGATTTTCCCCAAAATCGTTTTTCCAATAACATTTTAGAAACAGAGCGCAGGTCCTATGTACAAGCATTAAATTTCACTACTGAAAGCTCACTATTTCACAAAATACAAATCCTCTCTCTTGCAAACATTGCTACCAAGCATTATCGAAAACCATGACACAATTCAACAAGACAAATGCTCAATCTGCTTCCTAATTTGGGATAACAGAGGTGACATCGTTGTGAAAGGTTCAAGTATATTACTTTAATCATGCGGAACTATTTATTCCTTCTCAAAAATGTAAAAGCCATTGATTTGCCCCAAAATCGATTTTTGAATACCATTTTAGAAACAGAGCGCATGTCCTATGTACAAGCATTCAATTTCACTACTGAAACCTCATTATTTCACAAAATACAAATCCTCTATCTTGCAAATGTTGATAACAAGCATTATCAAAAAACATGACACAAACCAACAGCAAAGAAGCTCAATGTGCTTCCTAATCTGAGGTAACACAGGTGACATCATTGTGAAAGGTTCAAATATATTTATTTAGTCATGCAGACACTATTTATTCCTTCTCAAAAATGTAAAAGCCATTGATTTACCCCAAAATCGTTTTTTGAATAACATTTTAGAAACAGAGCGCAGGTCCTATGTACAAGCATTCCATTTCACTAGTGAAACATTACTATTTTACAAAATACAATTCCTCTATCTTGCAAATGTTGATACCAAGCATCATCAAAAAGCATGACACAAACCAACAGCAAAGAATGTAGGTGTGCTTCCTAATCTGAGGTAACACAAGTGACATGATTGTCAAAGGTTCAAATATATTTATTTAATCATGCCGACACTATTTATTCCTTCTCAAAAATGTAAAAGCCATTGATTTGTCCCAAAATCGTTTTTTAAATAACATTTTAGAAACAGAGCACAGGTCCTATGTACAAGCATTCCATTTCAGTACTGAAAACTCACTATTTCTCAAAATACATTTACATAATCATTACTCACCTTTACAAATGCTTTGGGAGATTGAGAACAGTGTCAGATACACACACTAATATTTCTTTAGCAGAGCAAAAGGTATGTACTCCAGGCACTGCAACCATGAATGGCACAGAAAATCTCTAATTCCACACACATATCCCTCATATTAACCAATCAAAACTCTTCCCTCTCTATTTTCAAACCAACACCCTTCCCCCCTCAGCCCTTTCTACCTGTTACCATAGAAACTCCCTCCTCACTGACCTCTCAGGTTTAAAAGTTTATTCTACAATGTTGCAAATGAACTCAGCAAGGATGTTTGACATCTCAATACACCAGCTTATCCGGTGCAATGTTTCTTTAAATGACTTTTTCTTAACCATTCAAATTACTTCTTTCACAGAATAGAACCATGCACCCTAACTTTCAGTTTTCAACTATCTGAATCCACCAATCATTGCTTGTGATTCAAGAGCACTGAAACTCCACATTTTTTTTTTGCAAACTCCTACTTTTCCAACTGCCATTTCATTCCCACACTTCATCTGACTGCACCAGAACCTCCTCTCACCACGTATTCTGTCTGGATTATTGGACATAGCTACATCCACTGGGCTCAAAGGTATGCAGCTATCAGAAATTTTCACAACCTTGATTTACCAAATGTGGACATCAAGTGGATTGGCCAAAGAGGATTGAGATGTCATCAATTGATACCATTGGTGAAAACCTTTTACCATCTGCCACACCCTGACCTCATAATTTTGCACTGTGGTGGAAATGACCTAGGCACTTTGACTGGGGTAGGTCTGGAAATGCTTTTAAAGGACACCTTTGGGCAATTAATGACCCTTTTTCCACAAACTGCCTTGGTATATTCCAATATATGCCAAAAACAGAAATGGAAGTGGTCCAACCAATTTTGTCCACAATTTGAGAAAGCACGGAAACATGTGAATAAATCTGTTTCTGCTTACATGAGAGACTATGGAATGGGTTCAATATACAACAATAACTTGCATTATAACATGCAAGATATCTACAGAGGAGATGGTGTGCACTTCTCAGATGAGAGGAATAGAATATTCCTCCTGAATTTAAGACTGTGCATTGGAACCTACTTATAGGTACCTAAATCAGCCACAGAACCCAAAAGCTCTTTTCAGGGGTACCCTACCTCTCATCACTCAAAATGATTACTTTACTCTAAATTTTTTCACTGTTTTTCACCAAAGTATGCTCCCCGGTACGCTCCCCGGTAAGCGTACCAGGCGCTCCCCCCGCGAAAAAAAAAAAATATTTTTTTTTTGCCTATATGGGCCTCCTAAGCCCCCCTCAGAAAACCTAGGGGGTCAGGGAGTGTCTACCGTGCTCCCTTTTACCCATTCCCAACGTTGTTTGTCCTCCATCTTGTGTCTCAAATCTACCGAAACACAAGATGGAGGACTCGCGTAGCACCGGTGAACGCTCCCAAAATTTTTTAAAAGTTAATTTACATAAAAACCACTAGAGAGACTTTCACCAAATATAGAATAGGCCCTACTACATACTACTCCCTACCATTTTCTCAAATTTGGTGGAATACCATTGAGCCATTTGGGCTGTAGCCCTGTCTAAATATCCTGATGTAAATTACATGACAAAAACACATATGAAGTGTTAGAATTTACAACCAATTAATATGTTACTTTCATTTTCTACTTTTATTTCCTGACATTTGATTGGTTATGTACATGAATATAAATGAAAAAAGAGCGGTAAACACAGCCATTTTGACTTCAACTACCTGAGGTACATCTTTAAAGGATTTTCTCATTTATCTTCATCACCTTTATATAAGGTAAGTTGTTAATTTGTAAGGGGTACTTTAAGTTAATTTATGAAAACGTTTTCTGATAGTTATTTACTGTCCCTCTCTTATAGTTATAGATTAAGATAGGCTTCTCTGTTATAGTTATAGATTAAGTTAGGCTTCTCTGGTATAATTATAAATTTACTTAGGCTTCCTTACATACACTTTTTTATATTTCTACTACCAGCCTGATACCATACACTGCCCACAGATAACTTCACTGTTAAAAACTCAGAAGTACCTCTCTGAACTTAAACCCAACAGTGCCCTAACTCTACTGATATAGTTATTTTGTATGCAATTTACAGCAAGAAAATGGAAGGAGAACAAGAAATCATCAATATTTCTTTCGAAATTACTGATGAGGAGATTGTTCAAGAAGATTTTGTTGACAATGATTTTATGGATGAGTCTCTGGACCAACAATTTATTGACTATTTACAAGAAATTGAATCATGCAATTTTGAGGAGATTCCAGATCATCTGATGCTGGAAGTTTTATTAAACTGTGAAAATTCTAACCAATAAGTTTTTATTTAATAATTAAAAATTGTTTGAGACATTATTCATTTTTATATGTAATTCATGAAGTAGTACCAAAATGATTATAATATAAAGTGAGACTTACAGTATACTGTGCAATTTTAAAACATCATAAGGGAGCAGGGTAGACTACCCATGATCCCCTAGGCCTTCTCAGGGAGTCCTTAAAGGATCTGTTTCCTGACAGACTATGGTATGGATTCCATATACCACAATAACTTCTGTAACAACATGCAAGATATCTACAGAAAAGAAGGTGTACATTGAATTTAATACTCTGCATTGGTACCTACATGTTGGTACTTAAATCACCCACACAACACAACAACTCTATTAAGAGCTACCCTACCTCTAAGCACTTTAAATTATTATTTTACTGTTACACTTGGTTGTCCCCATTGTACGCTCCCCGGTACGCTCCCCGGTGCGCGCAACGGCCGCTCCACCCGCGAAAATCGAAAAAAAATATTTATTTTTTTTGCCCCGCGAAGCCCTTTTATGGCCCCCACATCAAACCTATGGGGTCAGGGGGGTCTACCCTGCCCCCTTTTGGTAATTTCCCCCTTTGTTTTTGCCACCTCTTGTGTCTCGATCCTACCGAGACACAAGATGGCGGCCGCTCCGGACTGTTTGGAATGTTGACAGACACCCGAAAGCCAATCAGCTTTCCGCTCGCGAACTCGCGTTACGAGCTGGTACGCGCCCCGGTGCGCGTACCGGGGCGCGCTTATGGATATATTTTTTTGAACCTAAATGACCCAAAATCCACTGGAGCACATATCTTCAGACATAGCAAAGGCACATCGGGCTACCAGTCCCTACAATTTTGCCAAGTTTGGTGAAAATCCATTCAGCCGTTCGGGCTAAAAGTGAGTCCAACCGCCCTATGGAAATTAACATGGGGAAAACACGTTTTGGGACCCCCAAATATCTCGGCCCCCGCTTCACGAATCCCCCCCAAACTTTCAGGGAAGGAGCAGAGCGGAGCGGGCCATCTTCTTTGAGAAATTCGCAAAGATTCGTCCACCGGCGCCAAAGCTATTCTCAATAGAATGTTGCGGATTTCCTATGGAAAACAATCCTAACTATAACTACCTACTGGCGACCGCCAGTAGGTAATATATATATATATATATATATTGGCCTCTTCGGAGTCAAATGCATCTACAAAAGAGTAGCGGTAATCTTTGCAGTGCCGTGACTGTTGAAATATAACCCGAGTTCATAATCATGCATGTGCGCTGTGATGGAACTGTTGCCGATCATTGACTTATCTCGCACTATGCATCCTGGGCATTGAAGTACATCCCCACAGTCACGTGCTGCACCGCTTTTAAAGACTCTAGCGCACCTGCGCGCTTGTGATCCAGTCTGTGAGCAAGGCATGACGCCGAAACGTTAGACACATGGAGCAGGCGCTGTGATTTTGAAATAAAGCCTTCTGTTGCTGCATTGGGTCTCACCTGTTTGTTTGTTGTCCTAGATGGAATTGGTGGGCTGCCCCCAGCCCACTTTCGTGAGACCACCCTGAAGGACCATGAGCTCCGGTAACTGGGGAATGCATCTGATGCTTCTTGGAAATGTTTATTGAGGAGACTGGTCCACTCGCGCCTCCCAAACCCACTGAGGACCCACTGAGGAAAGAGGCTGGCGCGTGGAAGGGGTTCAGACAGGGTGACCTCCTGTCATGATCTTGCGGCTTCATTGGCCTCTTCGGAGTCAAATGCATCTACAAAAGAGTAGCGGTAATCTTTGCACTGCTGTGACTGTTGAAATATAACCCGAGTTCATAATCATGCATGTGCGCTGTGATGGAACTGTTGCCGATCATTGACTTATCTCGCACTATGCATCCTGGGCATTGAAGTACATCCCCACAGTCACGTGCTGCACCGCTTTTAAAGACTCTAGCGCACCTGCGCGCTTGTGATCCAGTCTGTGAGCAAGGCATGACGCCGAAACGTTAGACACATGGAGCAGGCGCTGTGATTTTGAAATAAAGCCTTCTGTTGCTGCATTGGGTCTCACCTGTTTGTTTGTTGTCCTAGATGGAATTGGTGGGCTGCCCCGTGCCCACTTTCGTGAGACCACCCTGAAGGACCATGAGCTCCAGTAACTGGGGAATGCATCTGATGCTTCTTGGAAATATATATATATATATCTATATATATATATAGATATATATATATATAGATATATATATATATATTCACAGAAAAAAACACAGCTTTCAGGGGTGTTATAGTTAGCTGGCCATTTCACTCATACAAAACCATAGAAATTCCTCCGTTATAGTTAGTTCTGCTAACTATAACCCTTGCGCCCGCAATGCACTGCTGATGATGTCACATATTGCATCATTCATGACATGGTCAGTGACATCACTGATAACATTACTGATGACATCTCAAATGACATCACTGATGACATCATCCACGTGACAATCTGATACACCTCATCATACACTAGTATAACCTTTCGTCACTCACTGTAAAATAAAGAGTACCATATTTAAAAACATTGACACACCAATACCAGTTACTACATACCCACTCACTGATTCCTAAGTCTACACACACAACTACCCATTCAACAACAGAATCATGTATACATGCAGTCACTAATTGATATAGACATTGACTCATCAGCAGTCATCTTAGTCGGTTATGCAGTCAATCAATCAATCAATCAATCAATCAATTTCTTTATTCGGATACAAAGGAATATCCATAAAAGTACAGAGTAAAACCAAGACAGTACATTCATAAATAGGAGGTTAAAAAGAAAGTCAATAAGTGCAATGAACATATTAATATGGCTACAACAGATTATATACATAGTGCAATAATCAATTCAAAAAATCAATCATACATCAGTCATAAGCCTACAATTTAGCCAAAAATTTCAGTGGTAATAAAAGTGCAATATTTCAAGTTTAGCAGCAAAAATATTAAAAGAGGCCACTTTGGCGCATAATAATAAGAACAATAAAGATTCTGCGGCCCACATATAAATTAATTTGAATGCCAGGCATGTAACCAAAACTATCTACGCTGTATTCATAGAGGCACGGGAACGAACAGCCAGTCTCAGGAAAGTACTGACACAGAATATTAATTTGTCCCCATTGAGCATAACAATCTCCCTCTATGCTTCCCTAAAATCAGTGATATCATGGGTCTTAAAATAGGGAATCAACAACTGCTTACTATATACTTGATATAACTCACAGAAAAATAAGAAATGTAACATGGATTGGCTGCCACTGTTACCACAAGGGCAGAGCATTTGCTCAAGATCAGAGTTGCAGCCCAAGGGAAAGCAAAGTAGATATTTTAGCGTGCCAGCCCTAAGATGAAAAAGCAAGCTTCGTTCCCAGCGATTAATTGCCTTTAAGAGATATGTTGCTGGAAATTTTGTGGGGGGCCATCTACGTCTAACATACTTATATACCGGGCAACCGAGGGTCTAAAATTTTCACGCAGTCATGCAGTCATCCTACTCACTTACGAAAATAATTATTCACACTTACATTTACTCACTTACACAATTATCCAACAACACCTCATTTATTCAAACACATAGTAACTCATTGTTAATATGTTAAAAAATCACCATTACAATTAAACACTCATTCATATAGTTACTCTCACAATCACTGTCTCTTACATATACCTATTTATATACACCAACTCTCACATACAATGCCTTTTATTATTTTACTTTGTTGAAGATGTACAACTAAAACATACATTCGCTCACCAGCACAAAAATAAATAAACTCAGTCACCCAAACAACTGTTCCCACATGCACTCTTAAACCTATACACCTATTCAATCAACCATTCACACATCTATACATAGAGTTGCACACACCCCATCCAACCAAACACAAACTCAGTGTCCCATACAAATACTCACCCACCTAATCAATAATTAATACACACACTCATGTAGTTAGTGGCCAACTGATGCAGCATGTTATTCAACAACAGAGACAGTGATGCACACATTCATATAGTTTAGTTACTAATCCATGTATTAAGTGAGACACTTTTAATTACTCACTTAAAAAGTCAGACAGCTACTAAATCCTCCATCCAGACAGTTATATATCCACTCAATCTTCAATACAGATTGGTATAAATATAATACATATTTAAACTTCAAACCACATTCACTGGATGATGTCATCAGTGATGTCATTTGAGATGTCATCAGTGATGTCAGTGACCATGTCATGAATGATGCAATATGTGACATCATCAAAAGTGCATTGCGGGCGCATGAGTTATAGTTAGCAGGGACCCAACTATAACGGAGGAATTTCTATGGTTTTGTATGAGTGAAATGCCGAGCTAACTATAACACCCATGAAAGCAATGTTTTTTTCTGTGAATTTCTAAGGTTTTTTAGATGCTAATTTCTAACTATAACGTCTCTGAAACCTATGTTTCTTTTCAGTGAATATGCATAGATGTATAAACATGTATATAAAATGCATATCTATATAAATACAAATATGAATGCATGCATACATACACATATACATATATGCATACATATGCATGTTCTGTACATTAAAGTTTGAAAAACACTAATACAAGCAAAGCTCAAAAGCCACTCTAATTACATACAGAATGGCTTTAACTTAAACGAGGGCGAGACCTATTGCATTTTCAATGCTTGTTTACTTTGGTTCCATCAAGAAGGCATTCAGATGTGTCACATATTTGCTATAAATTCTGAATGTTAGCACTCTAGTTGCTCATTAGATCACTGTAGTAAAGCTACTGCTCACCAGGGAAGTCTGCTGCTGGTATTCAAAGTGCATGTTTCAATCTGCATGTCAGAATTTTTTAATGAAATACTATAGGATTTGAGAAGTCACTCAAAATGTGCCCTAATTTTTCTTTTTGCTGCACTAATCGTACTTTCTATGGCAAAATGAACCGCCTCATGTTGTTCCTTTTTTAAATTAAATGCTTTAAGAATTACCACTTTATTCCAATCAAGATGGATTCAGGTGTGCCATACTTTTGTCATTGGTAGGACTGTTAGTGCTCTAGTTGTTCTTTAGAACACTCTGGGAAGTTGCAGTAGAACACAAAGGAATCAACTGACAGTCTCTGCCCTTGTTGGATGTACATGTTTTACTGAGAATGTCAGACTTCATTCTCACATGACTGAGAAGGATAATGTGAATTTACAGAAAATATGCTCGCAGTTTAGCTCATTGATCACCTTCCAAACCTCAGTGGGAAAAGCATGAGAAAATTGTTTTCTCTCAAACATGATTCATGATATCCCAGCAGAAGGCTTTTTTCACATTGTAAAATCACCTTAGAAAACACCACAATTCCTACAATGAGTATGGTACCATCAACAAATGATTTATATTGTAACTAAAGTCTTAAAACCTTCTATTAACTGCAATGCTTTTAATGAGATGCTATCATGTATATTGGTCCCAAGATGGCTGCTAACACTTCTTGGATGAAGTGCTGACAGCCAATCAGATCTCACAATGAGATGTATTGTTAGGCTACGCCCAGATATATATGTCTTTTTTTCCTTTAATATCTAAAAAACTACTGAACAGATTTACACCATTTAACAAAAAGGCATGACTCTAAACCACGGTCTACATTTCTGCCAAATGTGGAGTAATTCCGTTCAGCAGTTCGAGCTGTAGCTGCGATTAAAGGTTCCTATGGAAAATTGCATGGGGAAAACACTTTTTGGGACCCCCCTTTTTTCTCAGCCCCCGCATGACGAATCACCCCGAGACTTTCAGGATAGGAGAGTACCGGAGCACCCCAACAGTTTTGAACATTTTGCGAAGATTCGTCAACCGCTGCCAAAGTTTTTCCAAATAGAATGTTGTGGATTTCCTATAGAAAATAGGTCCTAACTATAGGTCATATATATAATATATATAATTATATACTGGCGGTCGCCAGAAGGTAGTTATAGTTAGGACCTAGTTTCCATAGGAAATCCGCAACATTCTATTGGGAATAACTTTGGCGTTGATGGATGGAATTGGCCGAATTTCTCCAAGAAAATGGCCAGCGCCGCTCTGTTCATTCCCTGAAAGTTTGGGGGGATTCGTCAAGCAGGGGCTGAGATAAAAGGGGGGTCCCAAAACGTGTTTTCCCCATGTTAATTTCCATAGGGCGGTTGGACTCACTTTTAGCCCGAACGGCTGAATGGATTTCCACCAAACTTGGCAAAATTGTAGGGACTGGTAGCCCGATGTGCCTTTGCTATGTCTCAAGATATGTGCTCCAGTGGATTTTGAGTAATTTAGGTTAAAAAAAATATATATATCTATAAGCGCGCCCGGTACGCGTACCAGCGCGCTACGTGAGTTCGCGAGCGGAAAGCTGATTGGCTCTCGGGTGTCTGTCAACATTCCAAACAGTCTGGAGCGGCCGCCATCTAGGTTTGATGAGGGGGCCCCGCGGGGCAAAACATTTTTTTTTTTTTCGATTTACGCGGGGGGGAGCGCCCGGTATGCGCACCGGGGAGCGTGCCGGGGAGCGTACCCTGGAAAAAAAGAATGACAGAGTTTTATAAACATGTAGCATTTTTTTATAAATTGGAGGTAGTTCTAAAAAGAACAGTTTTTTTATTCTTTTTGTTGTTTTATATTGTTTTATTGTTTTTTTGAACTTTTTTTTACTTTTTTTGGCTTTTATGAACAATTTTATTTTTTTTTGTAGTTTTTATGGGGACAAACAAAAAACAGGGAATTGTGAACGGCTAAACTGGAGCAAAAAAAAATCAGGAAAAAATTAAGGTTTCTTTCTGCAGTTGTGGTTGTCTCCAGCACGGTTGATGAGTTTGATGCTTTGCTCCCCATAGGAAATTGTGGTCCCGCAAAATATACAAACTATTTTGTAATCTACAAACTGGCGTTGGATATTTGGGACCATCTCCCTTGTCTCTGGACCCGATGGAGTGGGTTGATTTTTTTTGGAGGTGCTTGGAGAAGATTGGGGAGGGTTTCTGGTCAGTTCTCTGACCTCTGCCGCAGCATAGTTGTTTGGGTGCCTGCGTTGCATATGGCGAAGCATTGTATGGTTCCCAAATGAATATTTTTTTGCAGGGTTCCCCCTGCAAAGTACAGTGCCACAGATGAGACATGTCACTTTTGCAGCATTAACTTTCTTTTCTCCCCTTGGGATTTTAAAAAACTCCCACACAAAGTGCTCCTTAGGTTTATAGGGGGTATTATCTTCAGGCAGGAACTGCCTCTCCTCCTCCTCCTCCTCCTCCTCCTCTTCTTCTTCTTCTGTGGTGTTGTGGTGGTCCTTGTGGTGGTGGTGGTGGTGGTTGAGGTGCTCCTGCTGCTGCTGCTACTGTAGCCATTTCTCACTTACCAGAAACAGGTCTTCCTCAGTCAAAAAACAAAGTGAGAATGAAGAAAAAGGTGGGGGCTTTCATCATTTGGAAAAACAAACTGTTCTGAACCAATGAAAAGTGTTATTTCAGGTCACATGACCAGACGCGCTTACGCTACACACCCCGGGGCGCGCCCGAGGGCGCTTACGTAGCGCGATCGTATGCGCTCGGGCGCTTACGCCGTGCGTCATAAGACGCGATACGTCACGATGATGTTTTCGTTCGCGGCAATAGCGCTAACGGGATGCTCACCGGTACGCGCACCGGGGCGCGCCGCAAGACTGCGCTTCTCAAGGCGCTTGGGGAGGGGGGTCCGCTACTGCTCGAACAGCCAGGTCTTGAGCTGCTTCCTGAAGGCGAGGTGGTCCTGGGTCCGGCAGAGATGGGTCGGGAGGGAGTTCCAGGTCTTGGCGGCGAGGTAGGAGAAGGACCTTCTGCCTGTGGTGGCTCTTCGGATGCGGGGGACGGCGGCGAGGGTGTGGCCGGTCGATCGAAGCTGGCGTTTGGGAGCGTAGAAATTGAGGCGGCTGTTGAGGTATCCTGGGCCTTGGTTGTGCAGTGCTTTGTGTGCGTGGGTGAGGAGACGGAAGGTGATTCTCTTGTTGACCGGGAGCCAGTGCAGGTCTCTCAGGTGTCCGGAGATGTGGTTGCGACGGGGGATGTCCAGGATGAGTCTTGCTGAGGCGTTCTGGATCCGCTGGAGTCTCTTCTGGAGTTTGGCGGTGGTTCCGGCGTAGAGGGAGTTGCCGTAGTCCAGTCGGCTGGTGACGAGGGCCTGGGTGACCGTCTTCCTGGTCTCGGTGGGGATCCACCAGAAGATCTTGCGTAGCATGCGTAGGATGTTGAAGCACGACGAGGAGACGGCGTTGACTTGTCTGGTCATGGAGAGGGAGGAGTCCAGGATGAAGCCCAGGTTGCATGCGTGGTCTGTTGGTTTGGGTGCGCTGCCTAGGGCGGGGGGCCACCAAGAGTCGTCCCAGGCGGAGGGTGAGGATCCCAGGATGAGGACTTCAGTCTTGTTCGAGTTCAGTTTCAGGTGGCTGTTCTTCATCCATTCGGCTACCTCTTTCATCCCTTCGTGTAGGTTGGCTCTGGCGGTGGCGGGGTCGTTGGTGAGGGAGAGGATCAGCTGGGTGTCGTCGGCGAAGGAGATGATGTTGAGGTTGTGCTGGCTTGCGATGGCTGCGAGGGGACTCATGTAGATGTTGAAGAGGGTTGGGCTGAGCGAGGAGCCTTGAGGAACGCTGCAGATGACTTCGGTGGCTTCTGATCTGAACGGGGGGAGGCGGACTCTCTGTGTCCTTCCGGAGAGGAAGGAGATGGTCCACTCCAGTGCCTTCTCCTGGATTCCGACGTTGCTGAGGCGCTGTACTAGGGTACGGTGGCAGACAGTGTCGAAGGCCGCGGAGAGGTCTAGGAGGATGAGGGCCGCTGTTTCTCCGTTGTCGAGCAGAACTCGGATGTCATCGGTGGCTGCGATCAGGGCGGCCTCGGTGCTGTGGTTGGCCCGGAAGCCAGACTGCGAGAGGTCGAGGGATCCGTTAGTCTCGAGGAAGGCGGCCAGCTGCTTGTTGACGGTCTTCTCGATGACTTTAGCGGGGAACGGGAGCAGCGAGATGGGTCGGTAGTTCTTGAGGTCGGAGGGGTCGGCTGATGGTTTCTTTAGTAGGGCGCTGAGTTCGGCGTGCTTCCAGTTCTCCGGGAAGGTGGCGGTGTTGAAGGAGGTGTTGATGATGTCCCGCAGGTGGGGTGCGATGACAGCGTCGGCCTTGTTGAAGACGTGGTGAGGGCAAGGGTCGGTCGGAGATCCGGAGTGGATGGAGTTCATCATGCGGACGGTGTCTTCGGTGCTGATCGGGGTCCAGTTATATTTAGGAATTAGCATTTAAAAAACCTATTAAATGATGTCATCAGTGATGTCATTTGAGATGTCATCAGTGATGTCATCAGTGATGTCATTTGAGATGTCATCAGTGATGTCACTAACCATGTCATGAATGATGTAATATGTGACATCATCAGCAGTGCATTGCGGGCGCGCGAGTTATAGTGAGTCCAACTAACTATAACGTGGGAATTTCAATGGTTTTATGTCAGTAAAATTTCCAGCTAACTATAACTGGTGTCAAACCTATGTTTTTTTCAGTGAATATATATATGTATATAATTTTATTTATTTTTTATTCTGGCGAATAAACCTCTGGTAGTGTACCGATCCTGAGAGTTCTTTATTGAACCATATATATATTCACTGAAAAAACCATAGGTTATAGACCATATATAGTTAGGAATTAGCATTTACAAAACCTTGAAAATTCACTGAAAAAACCATAGGTTATAGACCATATATAGTTAGGAATTAGCATTTAAAAAACCTTATTTTACTCACACAAAACCATTGAAATTCCATATATAGTTAGTTGCACTAACTATATATTGCGCACCCGCAATCCACTGCTGATGATGTCACATATTACATCATTCATGACATGGTCAGTGACATCACTGATGACATCACTGATGACATTTCAAATGACATCACTGATGACATCACTGATGACATCTCATTTGACATCAATGACCACATCACTGATGATATCATTCATGTGACAATACAATGCATCTCCTCACATTTTAATATAACCTCTGTTTCACCCAGTGTTAAAAACAGAGTATAATTTTTGAAACCATTGACACACCAATACTAGTTACTACATACGTACTCACTGATTCCTACGTCTACACACACATTCACTCATTCACCCATACAATCATTCATACATACAATCACTCATGTTTACAACACAATCATATGCACTCATACACCTATACAGACACTCACACTCTGCCACTCATCCATGGAGTTACTCACACACCTAGTCAGTCCTGTAAAGAATCAATCACACTTCCATTTTCTACTCTATACAGTTAAACATAGAGCACCTTACGTTTTCAACCATATACTAACACATACTTACTCTCTTATACAATCATTGATACAAGTACACATTGATCTGTACAGAGTCACACACCTCCCATCCAGCCACACACACACTCAGTCTCCCATGCAAATACTTGGGCAATCAATCAATAACCCATATAGTTACTCATATAGCTACTGATCAACACATGCAGCAGTTTACAGAACAACAGACATAATGATGCACAAATTAAGACAGTTTAGTCACTAACCCATGCACTCAGTGAGACACATTTAATCACTCACTCATACATTCAGTCATGCACCTACTAAATCCTTCGTCCAGACACTTATACATCCACTCATTCTTCAATATGTAAGACATATTTTAACTTTACAGAAACATAGTCACTGGATGTTGTCATCAGTGATGTCATCAGTGATGTCATTTGAGATGTCATCAGTGATGTCATCAGTGATGTCACTGACCATGTCATGAATGATGTAATATGTGACATCATCAGCAGTGGATTGCGGGTGCGCAATATATAGTTAGTGCAACTAACTATATATGGAATTTCAATGGTTTTGTGTGAGTAAAATAAGGTTTTTTAAATGCTAATTCCTAACTATATATGGTCTATAACCTATGGTTTTTTCAGTGAATTTTCAAGGTTTTGTAAATGCTAATTCCTAACTATATATGGTCTATAACCTATGGTTTTTTCAGTGAATTTCAATGGTTTTTTAATAGCAAATATCATAAGCTGTCGAATGTCAAGTACGTGGTAAGAATTTTTTTTTTCGTGTTTATGCACACTGATCTGCTTTGATTGCTGCCCCCACCCCTCATTTCTATTAGGAGTACTCTCTCTTTGCAGATAGTGAAGGGTAGTTAACGCAGCCCTTTCCCCCTTTGTAATCCGTCGTGCCTGCTTCTCTCTCCATTTGATTGATTGTTCTCTTTGGTTCATTCTCTATTTACAAACAAGCACAGAGTCGCAATACTCTGTTTAGTCTTTGCAGATAGCGAAAAATCGTGTAAAAAAACAAAAGGAATCGAGCAAAATCAGTAGGCCACTAATGGGATCTCTTTTGACCTCGCTAAAATAGAAACATTAGGAACAACCTGTTGAAAATAGCAATGCGTATGTATATAAGCGGCGTTCATTTGTGTTCACAGTACCCCTTGTTGATTGTTTCAATCGAGCATTGAATTGTTCGAAGTTAATTCTCTTAACGATCTTCTCTACCTGCAAACGAGGAAGAATAGGAATATTCTATCTCCCTTTGCAGATAGTGAAGGGTAGGTAACGCAAGCCTTTAACACGTCGTACCTATTTCATTCCTCATTGATTGATTGATTGTCCGAACATTGACTGTTTGGGAATTAGTTCTTTTTGGAGGTATTCCCTGTTTGCAAATAAACGTAGGAAAATCTTTGCAAGTAGTGAAAGGGTACGTAATGCGGACCGTTCTCCCCCGTTGTAATCTGTCATGCCTATCTACTCCCCACTGATTGATGCACCTTTTTCACCCGGACCATTTACTAGAGATACGTCATCTGGCCCGACCAGAGAGCACCCCTAGTGAAAAGGACATATGCAATAATAACGAAGTGATCACTGTATCCTGTTAACAGAAACTTTACCATGAAACAACCTGGAAAGAAAAAAATAGGAAAACGAAAATCAGTAGGCCACTGATGAACATGAACTTTTATTAAACAACGAACAAAGAAACGATAACATAACGTAATGATAAAACCTATTAATGTCCTAGAAACAAGAAAACGTTAAAATATGCCAGTGGTGAGAGACCAGAAAAACAGTAAGACAAACCAAATCACCCCTCGCTGTCCCACCGCCTGCCACGCCAAAAAAATCGATAGACTAGGGAAAATGCAAGTCAGTAGAACATCCACCCCCACTCTGGAAACTTCCAAGGTGGGGCAGGGTTCCGGCTACGCCCAGCCGGGAGCAGCCCATATAAGGCAGGTCCTGCTGCCACGCCTCGGCCAGGAGATCCTAACGTAGGGTGTAGCCGGAGGAGAGGCCGAGACCAGCGGGACCCGGCCAGGGGATTGCCTTTACAACGCTGAACAGTTGCAGGGGGGGGGAATGTCTCCTCGACCCTCCCCTCTCTCTCCCAGTCCGGCCGCGGTGGCCCTTGAGAGTTGCAGGTAGTCCCGCCACATGCTCTTCCGGTCCGACCACCAACGGTCGGGGCGCCGAGGCCGACGGGATCCGGCTGCAGCCGATAAACCAAGAAACCCGTTCATGGGGCCAGAGCCAGGGGCGTCCGGCCAACATCCACCGGAAGCCCGGCCCGAAGACGGACGGGACACTTCTTTCTTTTATAATGGCTGCGACAACACTGGAGGGGGATGTCTTGCACATGCCTCCGACCCCCCCCTCGTCCTCATCGCCTGGTCCGGCCATAACAAATCTCAAGCGAGACGCCGTGGGGTGCACTGGGAGGGAGAGACGGTGCGAACAGGCCTCTCCCGCCTCCCCAGGTGGAGGCTTCCCAGCTGCACCCTCAGCGCTCCAGGCGGTGGCATCCTAACAACTACAGTGCTGCACAGTTTCGGAACGACCTAGATAACGGTTCTTCCACTGTGGCCATGCTGCAACGTCTCGCCCGGCAGGGTGGAGCCCGTCCGCTCATGTGACCCCGCGATCGCCGGTAGCTGCCGAACTCTCAAAATGGCGGTCGACCTGGCAAGAGCGGGCCCAACATAAAGAAATGGCCCGGTCACTGGTTGACTCCACCACCGTAGTCCTCCACGACCTTGAAGATTCTAGAGGAGCCGCGGGAGTCTCCGACCCCCGATGGGGAATGACTGCCATGATCGCCCGTGGAGTGACGAAACTGTATCCGCGGGACGTCGGCGCTCCCATGCTGGCGCCAGCCTCACTTTGAATTACTACAATCCTGCAGACCTCACTTCCGGTGAAAGCACAGTGTGACCCGGTAGGAAAAATTATTGCACCCCCTCCCCTTTTTGACTGATAGTTCAAACCACCGATCCTTTCCTTTGCCCTTTTAACGGAACTTTGGACTGCCTCCCCCTCTTTTACATTTTCTAGAGAAAACAAAACATTAACCACTACATTAGCATAGCAGTTGACACCAGAACTGTTTTCAAATTGAAAACCAACAACATCTTCAACAGAATCCTTTTTGTTTCTGCTGTGACCCTGCTACAGCACAGGCATTGTCCCCAGCAGTAATTCTGCAATGCCGGTAAGAATAGCTGTGGTGCCTACTGGACTCACTCACCCCCGCGGCGCCCCACGCCGTTTTTTGCTGGGCGGCAACTTACTAGACATCACTTTCGTGCCATCTAGATTTCAGCGCGTTCTGCTGCCTTGGAACTATTCGCACAACAGACCGCTACTGACAAGAATATTTCATTATTGGTGCTGTCAATTTCAATAAATCTATTGGATAATTAAAAAGAAATTGCCACGGTCTCTTCGTTGTTTAAATGTTTTTACTGTTTTTGTTTTGTTGTATATATTTATATGTTATTAAAGTTTTATATTCCTACTACTTTGTTGGAGTGCTATATATTTTTAATGTGACACATAATTGTAAAAACTTTGATGTACAAAGAGTCATTCCTGGAATCTTCCGCTTCAGGCTCGGTCCCCTCCCCAATCACAATACAGGATGGTTTTCAGATAGTAGGAACGCGTGTGCTGTGACGGATCACATCGGGTGTGGGCCTTGATCTACTATAACTCCTTTGAAGAGGGGTGATTCTTTACAGCTGGGGCCATAAACTACATCTGCAGGGCTAGCTGATAGCCTAGGACCGGCCTGGACATTCGGACACAGAGGAAGAGGAGTGTCAGAGGGTGCGGTAGTGAATAGGGCGAAAGGGAGGTGTCGGGCGGGCACAGAGTGTGATTCTCAGGGAAGAGCAGCGCAGATGGGGGAAGGTTTATTGCCCATGCATAAGACAGAGAGCGGTGGTGACCAGTGCCTGGGGGAGATGCTTACGAGGGTGAGGAGCCATGCTACGAATCGACAGCGTGCAGAGAGTGGGTCTGGTCAAGACATCTAAAATGGCTGCCGTGCACGACAAAAGTGTGGCATTTCAAGAAAGGCAAGATGGCGCAGACAATGTTTTTCAACACTTCCTCATTTCCTTCGAATCGAACGTTAACAGACGTTGGGGCATATTACCAAAGTTAAGCGATATTTATCGCTAACGATGCTTACCAACCAGTTTTTTACCACTAAGCATCGTCAGAAATTATCGAAGATAAACCTTACTATTATCAAGGTTTATCGCAAATGCGATAATAAACGGCCGCAATGCATGAATATCGCTAAAAACTCAGCGATATTCATGCATTACCGAGCTAATACTCTTAGCCATGTTATCCACCTCCCATTGGATAACATGGCTAAGAACTGCTCAGGGCAGGTGTTACTTTTTGGAGATATTCGCGCTTAGCGCGAATATCTCCAAAAGTTGGTAATAGGAGATAGATATCTTGCATGTTGTAATGCAAGTTATTGTGGTATATGGAACTCATACCATAATCTCTCAGGAAAGCAGAAACTGATCCTTTTGGGACCGCCTAAAAAGGCCTAGGGGGTGAGGAGTACTCTACTTTGCCCCCTTTTCACGTTCCGAACTATTTTATTTTACTCTCTTCTGTAATTACACAAAATACCAGCGATAAGATGCATCGGAGACACACACTGAGAGAAAGGAGGCCGGAGATGAAGAAGACATGTCAAATACACATTGGAGATAATATAGTGGCAGAAGGCAAGTAAATATGAGTAAACTTACCATGTAACATAAAAATGTTGCACTCTATACTATAAGTCTCATTTTATACTACAATCACTTCGCTACAACCTCATAAATTAAAAATAAAAATAAATAATGTCTCAAACAATTTTTGATTTCTAAATATAAATTTATTCTTCAGAATTTTCTAAATTTGAAACAACTAGTAACATGTCCTCATCAGTAATTTCCTCTTCAATCATCTCATCTGGAATCTCCTCATTAAAAGTCTGCAATGATGATTCTTGTAACTCTATGGTCTCCAAACACTCGATAAATTCGCCATCAAGAGATTGATCAAAAAAATCATTCAAGTCATCTCCTCCTTCTGACAATATTTCATTATTGGTGCTGTCCATTTCAATCAATGTAGTGGAATCATTCAAGTCATCTCCTCGTGACAATATTTCATTATTGGTGCTCTCAATTTCAATCAATGTAGTGGAATCATTCAAGTCATCTCCTCCTTGTGACAATATTTCATTATTGGTGCTGTCCATTTCAATCAATCTAATGGAATCATACAAGCCATCTCCTCCTTGTGACAATATTTCATTATTGGTGCTCTCAATTTCAATCAATGTAGTGGAATCATTCAAGTCATCTCCTTGTGACAATATTTCATTCTTGGTGCTGTCCATTTCAATCAATCTAATGGAATCATACAAGTCATGTCCTCCTTGTGACAATATTTCATTATTGGTGCTCTCAATTTCAATCAATGTAGTGGACAATTCAAAAGAAATTGCCACGGTCTCTTCATTGTGAGCCATTTTATTTTGAAATTGCTTGCTGTAAATTGCAGAAAAAAATAATCACTTTCATTTATCGTTTTTAGTAATACATAATATAAAACTAACTTCATCAAGTATTTAGTATAACAGAAGGACTGCAAATAAATAACAGAAAACATTTTTCAAATTATCTTCAAGTGTACAACATAGTTCCCCTTACAAATTAACAACTCACCTTTTTAAAAGTAGCAGAAGTGTTAGTACTGTGTAAATCAAACACCAGAAATTCACCACCAAAAATTCCTCACAAATGTACCTCAGACAGTAGTATCACAAAATGGCTGTGGTTTCCTCTCATTTGACATATATACATAACCAATTAACTTTCATCACACACAAATACAAAACCAAAGTAACATTTTAATTGGTTCTAAATTTCAACACTTTCAAATGTGTTTTCCCCATGCAATTTTCCATAGGACATTTACATACGTCTACAGCCTGAATGGCTGAACGGAATTACACCAAACTTGGCAAAATGGTACATCAAACCTAAGAGGTCAGGAAGGATCTACTATGCCCCCTTATGGTCATTTCCCCCTTCGCTTTGGCCTCCTCTTGTCTCTCAATCCTACCGAGGGACAAGATGGCGGCCGCTACGGACTGTTTGGAATGTTGACAGACGCCGGAGAACCAATCAGCTTCGCAAAGCTCCGTAACGCGAAAAGTACGCGAAGCGGAGCGCTGTTACAGATATATATCTTTTTTTCAACGTTAATTTCTCAAAATCCACTGGAGCACATATATTGAGACCTAGCAAAGGCACATCGGGCTACCAGTCCCTAATATTTTGCCAAGTTTCGTGCAAATCCATTCAGCCGTTCGATTATTATTATTTTGTTTTTTTTTTGCCCCGCGGGGCCCTTTTAAAACCTCCACATCAAACCTAGGGGGTCAGCGAGGATCTACTATGCCCCCTTATAGTTATTTCCCCCTTTGTTTTGACCTCCTCTTGTCTCTCGATCCTACCGAGAGACAAGATGGCGGCCGCTACGGACTGTTTGGAATGTTGACAGACGCCGGAGAACCAATCAGCTTCGCTTCACAAAGCTCCGTTGCGCGAAAAGTCCGCGAACCAGAGCGCTAACCGGTCCGCTGTTACAGATATATATCTTTTTTTAAACGTTAATTTCTCAAAATCCACTGGAGCACATATATTGAGACCTAGCAAAGGCACATCGGGCTACCAGTCCCTACAATTTTGCCAAGTTTCGTGCAAATCCATTCAGCCGTTCGGGCTAAAAGTGAGGCCAACCGCCCTATGGAAAACTCAATGTTAAAAACACGTTTTGGGACCCCCCTTTTTTCTCGGCCCCCACTGGACGAACCCCCCCCAAATTTTCAAGGGCTGCTCAGAAACAAAATGTGCCATTTTCCTGAAAATTTCAGCCGATTCCGTCCACAAACGCCAAAGTTATTAGACATAGAATTTTCAAAAAACCCATAGAGAAAAAATCCTAACTATATATACCTACTGGCGACCGCCAGTAGGTAATATATATATATATATATATATATATATATATATATATATATATATATATATATATATATATATATATTACCTACTGGCGGTCGCCAGTAGGTATATATAGTTAGGATTTTTTCCCTATGGGATTTTTGAAAATTCTATGTCTAATAACTTTGGCGTTTGTGGACGGAATTGGCTGAAATTTTCAGGAAAATGGAACATTTTGTTTCTGAGCAGCCCCTGGAAATTTGGGGGGGGTTCGTCAAGGGGTGGCCGAGAAAAAAGGGGGGTCCCAAAACGTGTTTTTCCCATGTTAATTTCCATAGGGCGGTTGGCCTCACTTTTAGGCCGAACGGCTGAATGGATTTGCACGAAACTTGGCAAAATTGTAGGGACTGTTAGCCCGATGTGCCTTTGCTAGGTCTCAATATATGTGCTCCAGTGGATTTTGAGAAATTAACGTTCAAAAAAAGATATATATCTGTAAGCGCGCTCCAGGCAGCGCTCCGGTTCGCGTACCTGACGCGTAACGGAATTTCGCGTAGCGAAGCTGATTGGCTCTCCGGTGTCTGTCAACATTCTAAACAGTCCGGAGCGGCCGCCATCTTGTCTCTCGGTAGGATCGAGAGACAAGAGGAGGCCAAAACAAAGGGGGAAATGACCATAAGGGGGCATAGTAGATCCTCCCTGACCCCCTAGGTTTGATGTGGAGGCTTTAAAAGGGCCCCGCAGTGCGTGGGGAGCGCCCGGTCCGCGAACCGGGAAGCGTTCTGGGGAGCGTACTATAAGGAAAAAAGAATGATAGACTTTTAAAATACTGTATGTTAATTGATTGTTGGTTTTGTTGATTATTTTTTAATTTCTTTATTTTTTAAGCAATTATTTATTATTGTGATTGTGTTTCAAAATTTAATAACATTTCTAACATTTCACTGTCTGAAATGTCGTCATTTTCATTGAACATAGCTTGTAATCTCTGAGTGTGTAAAATGTCCTTATTTTGAAGGAGGTCATCTACTGCTTGCACACATTGCAGTAGTTCTTGGTCCCAAGTTTCATCCATAAATTCTATATAATTTGGATCAATTAATTCTTGGCTGCTCTCTTGCAGGACAATTTGAAATGAAACTTTCTGTTCGCCTTCCATGTTGCCTGAAATTTGGATAAAAAAAATATATATTAGTAGAGATAGGGCACTGTTGGGATTAATTTTAGATAGGCAGTTTTTATCAGTGAATTTATCTTTGGGCAGTGTATAGTATCAGAGTGGAAGTAGGAATATAAAAAAGTGTATGTGATTTAACGTAAGTAAATTCATAATTATACAAGAGAAACCTAACTCCATCCATAACTATAACAGAGAAGTCTATCTAAATCTATAACTACTACAGAGGGATAGTATATAACTATCAGAAAAAGTTTACCATATTAACTGATAGTGCACAATATACTTCAGTTTTTAAAATAACAACTTACCTTTACAAAGAAGTTGAAGTGATTAGTGAAAATCCAATTGAAATGTACACCAGGAAGTAGTAGTCAAAATGGCTGTGTTTCCTTCTCTTCCTTTATATATATTCAGGTATATAACCAATCAAATGTCAGGTAAAAAAAGTAGAAAATGAAAGTAACATTTTCATTGGTTGTCAATTCCAACACTTCAGATGTGTTTTGTGAAGTAATTTACCTCACGGTATTTAGAGAGGTCTACAGGCTAAATGGCTAAATGGAATTTCAATCAAATTTGTGAAAATGATAGGGATTGGTATGTAGTATGAGCTAATCTATATTTGGTGAAAGTGTCTCCAGTCGTTTTTCTGTAAATTACTTTCCCACCTTTTTTGATGGAGCGCTTCCCGGGGAGCGCCCCGGTACGCGAACAGGCGAGCGCCCCGGTACGCGAACCTGAAGCGTTACGGGAGTCCACCATTTTGTGTTTCGGTCGAATTAAGATACAAGATGGAGGGCAACTAATGTTCAGAATGGGTAGAAGGGGGCACGGTAGACTTATCTTGACCCCCTAGGTTTTCTGAGGGTGGCTGAGGAGGCCCATATGTGCGGAAAAAAAACATTTTTTTTTTTTAATTTCACGAGGTTAGCTTCCGGTCCGCGTACCGGGTAGCGCCCCGGGGAGCGTACTTTGTTGAAAATTTGTGAAAAAAGTTAGAGTAAAATAATAATTGTGAGTGATCAGATGTAGGGTAGCTCTGAGAAGAGCTTTTGGGTTTATGGTACATTTAGGTACTTATAAGGAGGTACCAATGCACAGTCTTAAATTCAGAATGAAAATTCTGTTGCCCTCATCTGAGAAGTGAACTCCATCTCCTCTGTAGATATCTTGCATGTAGTAACGCAAGTTATTGTTGTACACGGAGCCCATTCCATGGTCTCTCATGTAAGCTGAAACAGATTTGTTTACATGCTTCCTCGACTTCTCAATTTGTGGACAAAATTGGTTCGACCACCTCCATTTCTGTCTTTGGCATATATTTGAATATACCAAGGCAGTTTGAGGAAAAAGTGCCATCAATTGGTCAAAAGTGTCCTTTAAAAGCATTTCCAGACCTACCCCAGTGAAAGTGCCCAAGTCATTACCTCCACAGTGCACAATTAACAGGTCAGGTTTTGGCAAATGCATAAAGGTTTTCACCAATGGTATCAATTGGTGACATTTTAATCCTCTGTGGCCAAACCACTTAATTTCCACATCTTGTAAATTGAGGTTAGGTAAATTTCTGTTATCAGCATACCTCTGAGCCCAGTAGATGTAACTATGTCCAACAATCCAGACAGAAAACATGGTGAGAGAAGGTTCTGCTGCAGTCAGATGAAGTGTGGCAATGAAATGGCAGTTGAAAAAATAAGAGTTTAAAATGAAAAAAACTGTGGAGTTTCTGTGTTAATGAAGCAGTAACAGTGATTGGTGGATTTTGATTGCTGAAAACAGAAAGTTAGGGTGCATGGATGAGTTCTTTGAAAGATGTATTTTGAATGGTCAAGAAAAAATCATTAAATGAAAGATTGCACTGGATATGCAGGTGCACTGAGAGTTCAGAGTTCAATTGAAACATTGTTGTGTGAACTTGCAAACACCAGAGGTCTTCCAAGAGGTGGTTGCTATGCAAAAAAGGCAGAGAGGGCAGAGGGGGGAAGGGTTTTGATTTGAAAAAAGTGAGGGAAGAGTTTTGATTGGGTGACATGAGAGATATGTGTGAAGAATTACAGCATTTCTGTGCTTTTGATAGCTGCAGACTCTGGAGTGCATACCTTTTGCTCTGCTAAAGACAAAGTGGTGTGTTTCTGAGACTGTTTTGAAACTCATAAAGTATTTGCTAAGGTGAGAAAAGATTTATTTAATTTAGATAGAGAATAGTGTGCTTTAAGGAGAAAATTATGAAGAAAGTTGTGTTTTTAAAATGTTGCTTTGCCTCAAGTGTTTTACAAATAGATTTTGTTTCTTTGAGAAATTGTAATTGGAGAAAATGTAAAGTATTAGTACTGACAGGGTGTTTTTGTGCATAGGAGCTGTGCAGTGTTTTCAAATTATGACTTGAAAATCGTTTTTGAGGAAAAGGAATGCTTTTAACATTTATGACAAGGACATAATGGTGTATGCTTCTTTATAAGGCATTTGAGTGTCTCTGATGTTATTTTTCCCATTTTAATGTAAGACCTTTCCCCGTGGTGCAAATTCCTTGTAAATATGCTCCCACCTGTGCTTGGCAAATTTAGATTTTGAATGTTTGAGTTACATAGCCATGTTAAAAGTGACCCTAAAATGCTGCAAAGGCAATCAAAAAACGCTTCCATGTGTCTTAAGGACATTTTCAGTCATTTCCCCATGTGCAGTGTTTTCAAATTATGACTTGAAAATCGTTTTTGAGGTAAAGGAATGCTTTTAACATTTATGACAAGGACATAATGGTGTCTGCTTCTTTATAAGGCATTGGAGTGTCTCTGATGTTATTTTTCCCATTTTAATGTAAGACCTTTCCCCGTGGTGCAAATTCCTTGTAAATATGCTCCCACCTGTGCTTGGCAAATTTAGATTTTGAATGTTTGAGTTACATAGCCATGTTAAAAGTGACCCTAAAATGCTGCAAGGGCAATCAAAAAACGCTTCCATGTGTCTTAAGGACATTTTAAGTCATTTCCCCATGTGCAGTGTTTTCAAATTATGACTTGAAAATCGTTTTTGAGGAAAAGGAATGCTTTTAACATTTATGACAAGGACATAATGGTGTATGCTTCTTTATAAGGCATTTGAGTGTCTCTGATGTTATTTTTCCCATTTTAATGAAAGACCTTTCCCCGTGGTGCAAATTCCTTGTAAATATGCTCCCACCAGTGCTTGGCAAATTTACATTTTGATAGTTTGAGTTACATAGCCATGTTAAAAGTGACCCAAAAATGCTGCAAAGGCAATCAAAAAACGCTTTCATGTGTCTTAAGGACATTTTAAGTCATTTCCCCATGTGCAGTGTTTTCAAATTAAGACTTGAAAATCGTTTTTGAGGAAAAGGAATGCTTTTAACATGTATGACAAGGACATAATGGTGTATGCTTCTTTATAAGGCATTTGAGTGTCTCTGATGTCATTTTTCCATTTTAATGTAAGACCTTTCCCCGTGGTGCAAATTCCTTGTAAATATGCTCCCACCTGTGCTTGGCAAATTTAGATTTTGATTGTTTAAGTTACATAGCCATGTTAAAAGTGACCCAAAAATGCTGCAAAGGCTTTAAAAAAACGCTTTCATGTATCTTAAGGACATTTTAATTCATTTCCCCATGAATGTAGGTAGGCCTCACCTTAAACAAACCTCTGGATAGGCCACACCTTATCGTCATCCTGAATTAATCATTTAAAATGCTAGGGACAGATTTATGATAGGTGTATGCCTCTTTTGCGCCACTGTGCGTCACTTTTGTGACGCAGTGGCGGTGCAAACGATTTGCTATGTGGCGACAAAATTACAAATTGATGCATCTAGGCAGATGTGTCATGCTGTAAAAAAACCGTGCCACATGAAACCGATGCAGCAGTGATGCAAAAGATGCACCATGTTGCAAGACAGGCCTCACTTCATCTCCAACAAGATAAGAAGCTTAGGGATAGATTTATGATGACTGGTGCATCCCCAGGGATGTGCCAGTCATCCTGCGCCGCTGTTCCGCCACCCATGGTGCGCTGCATTTACAATGCGGCGCACCATGGGGCAAAAACAGCACAGATGCGTAACGCATCTGTGCCGTAAAGGTGGCGCATTGCTGGAGCTGCATCGCAAGTGCCATGCAGCTCCAGCAAGGCTCAGGGGTGCCCCATCTCCATTTAATCTGCAACCCTGAGTAGGCCTCACCTTAAACAAACCTCTGGATAGGCCAAACCTTATCGTCATCCTGAATCAATCATTTAACATGTTAGGGACAGATTTATGATAGCCGTGTGCCTCTTTTGTGCCGCTGTGCGTCACTTTTGTGATGCAGCGGCGGTGCAAAAGATTTGCTATGTGGCGACATATTTAAAAATTTATGCATCTAGGTAGATGTGTCATGCTGTAAAGTCCTGTGCCACATGAAACCTGCGTCAGTTTTCATATAGGTGTTTTGTTGCAAGGTATGCATTAATTTGCAAGAAAGCCCTGTAAAACTAACACAGTGAAATTTAGAAGATTTCACTGACTCAGCTTTATAGCATTGCTGAATCAAATCATTACGCCTGTTTGAAACAGGCATAAGGAGTGATGCACCATGCAATGTGTGGCTTGCTCCTGTGCATTGCAGTAGACATGTTGCGCTCACGACGTGATTCCTGCAATGTGCTGCTTTTGCGGCACAGATGCGTGACGCATCTGTGCTGTTTTCACTCAATGGTGCTCCACATTGTAAATGCGGCACACCATGGGTGGCAGAGCAGCGGTGCACATTAACTGGTGCATCCCTGGTGCATCCCTGGGAATGCATCAGTTAACATAAATCTGCCACTTTACATTTAAGTATGAGCAGGGGACACAGAGTTGGTGAGGCTTCCAAGGTTAAGAAGAGATGAGTCCTGTTCACTGAAAACTTGGACATAGGCCTTACCTCCTCAGCATCGCTGGTCATGGCTAAATAATAGCTGCAAAATGTTACTCTTGTTAAACAATTTTACTATTATAGTCTCTGAGATTTGTGCCTTACTCTGCAACATCTGGTTGTTGTTCTCTTTCTTTAAAGATAACGACAACATCAACA
Organism: Lissotriton helveticus; assembly: GCF_964261635.1. NCBI lineage: Eukaryota > Metazoa > Chordata > Amphibia > Caudata > Salamandridae > Lissotriton > Lissotriton helveticus. The sequence continues at coordinate 1,453,985,206 of NC_136061.1, forward strand.
TGAGCGACAATCAGCAATCAGTTGATCTCGACCTCATAATTGAACTCGTAATTGAAACATCAGTGGAAGTAGATCCCTTGGATGATTTAAATCCTGAAGATGAAGAAGAACATGATGAGGATGCAGATTTGTCAGAATTGTATGACATAGGGTGGGAAGCTGACGTGCTTGAGCCTATGGAACTATAAACATTTATTTTTAAAAATTTATAATAAATGAAAAGTAAAAATGTAAACCGTTTCATTTAAAAATAAAGACACCTTCAAAAACAGGTTATGTGTAGTGTCTTCAATAAAATATTAAAATATGCTCATAAAATTAGATCAGATTCACATATAAAACAGCACAGGTAAAATGAATATGAATTCCATTTCTTTTCTGCTATTTCTGTATTCTAAATTTGCCAAGCACTAAAAATGTCAAGTAGTGTGTTAAGTTTTTGATGACTGTTATTGATTTACTGTTTGGTAATAGTGGTTAATAACATTTTTTATTATATTTTACCACAGATTCAACTGCAGATCATTTCAAGATTTCAGCATGCCAACTAAAGAAAGACTTAGAAAGGCTGCAAAACGTCAAAGACAGCAGGTACATGATATAATGCAGCAGTCCTCTAACAAAAAAACTTGTCAAGTCACCAAGAAAGCACCAGGTAAGAGCACAAAAACATTTATAAGAAATATTTGTAGTAAAAAAAATATTACTACAGAAAATGTTTCAGTCCAGAAAAAGAGAAGCATTTTAAACGGAAAGGAAAGGCCAATCAAAAATGTTACTGCTAGAGCAAGAGATAACACTGTGCATGATAGTAGAAGGAAACAACAGTTTAGGGACATTCGTAAACGAATGTTCCGCAACAGGATAATTGGCAATTTGTTAAAAAATATTAAGAAAGGTCAACAGAAAGTGGTTTTTTATAAGAGAAAAAAAAAAGTTGAGAAAGTTATTGATCAGGCATTTGAAATTAAACGTAAGTTATTTATTTTGATAATCAATAGAATTAGGAAGCTAAACAAGGCAATTTATGATTTCAAAAGAAATAGTAGATGGAAGAGAATAGTTAATCGTAGTAATTTTTGTGAAGTTTTTTCCGGAGAATGGATGCATAGTTCAAGTTGTGAGGCATTTTTTAATGAGGAGAGTTATTTCCAGGATAATGATTTGGTGCATGCAGTTGACACCAGTGGTCGAGCTTATGAAGTGAAAGATGGTTGTCCAGTTGAAAAAGAAAAACTTGTGACAACAGAGACAGAAGAGGTGTTAGGTAATGAGGTTTTAGGAAGACGTCCTAAGGGTCCTGTGTACACCTGGAAGTGTAGTAGTATTTGCAGTGTGCGACAGGATTCCATCAATTTGCTTTGTGATTTTGTACAGACATTTAATAAGAAAAGTTTGAAGCAGAAAATGAAGTTGTTGCAAGAATTAGATCCTTGCAGAGTGAGAGAAGTGACAGGTTTGCATGGTCATTCACTGGCTTGTCTTTCCAGGAGAGTATGCCAGAGTGTTTTTCATCATTTCAGGATGCTAGCAGTGCATCATAATAAAGTGAGGAAATTAGTTAGAATGCTGTATTATGCTAAGAGTCCAGCAATTATGCTTAAACAATTATGCGCTGCTCTTTTGCATGGTTCTGAAATAGATGTGAAGAATATTTGTGCAGAAATTGAGTTTTGTTACTTTGGAAGTAAAGAGGAGAATGTTGAAATTGACCAAGAAGAAGAGGGTAATGTGGAAGATAGTGTACAGGTTTCCAGTACAGATCATTTTCAGAGGGAAATTGCGACGTTTCAGGTGAAATCAAGTGAGAGGCCTAATTTCACTTGTGTGTGTTGTCGACGCACTTATTATAAGAATCAGACTAAGTTAGTGGATTTATATGCAAAAAGTGAAAGGGAAAATAATAGTGAATGGAAGGATTTCACAACATATTTGATGGTAGAAAATTGTTTTGATTTGGGATCGGATCAACGTGTGTGTACTTATTGTTGTAGCAAATTAAATCAAAACCAGATGCCTGCTAGAGCAGTTCATAATAATCTGGAATTGGTTGAGATTCCTTCTGAATTGAAGGACTTAAATACTTATGAATCTATTTTGATTCAAAGTATCCATCCCTTTCAGGCTATTGTAAGAATGGAGCCAAAGACAGGGAAATTGCCTCCATCAGATTTACAGAGAGGATTAAAGGGAAGAGTTGTTTATTTGCCTCTAGATTTGAAGAAAAACATTAACACAATTGGAGTAGAAAAAGTGGAAGAGGACCCTCTGGTTATCTTAGTTAATGGGGTTCCGACAAAGAATAAGAAAATATGGCAAGATTTAGTGAATGTTAGGAAAGTCAAAAAGGCAACATTGTACTTGAAAAAAAATAATAAGTACTATAAGAATATATATGTTGCAGAAGAGGAAGTAAGTGAGGAAGAGGATAGCGATTTGTGTGCTGGTCAAATTGAGAAAGTAGAACCCTCTACTAGTGAAGAAATATATGAACATTATAGTGTTCATCCTTTGCATTCCAAGGAAGTCATGGGGAATGCTATTGAGTTGTTTCAAATGAAACAAGCCAAAGGGAGTCCCATTAGTGTTTGGGAGGAAAGTTTGGAAGCTCGGTGTTTCCCACAGCTTTTTCCAACAGGTCAGGGAGGAAGATATGATGAGCGACCTCATCAAATTCCTGCTTCTGCATACCGGACTTTGCGATTGTATGCAGGAGATGCTAGGTTTCGACAATGTATTCCCTATTTGTTTCATCTCCTGTTTGAAAGCGATCTGTCTGGACTGTCATATGCAGTGAACCACATCTTGAAAAGTGGTATACACATGCAAAACATCTCGGCAAGTGACTTTATGGATAAAGTCAATGTCCAAGACAGTATTTTGGATTCTCACCTGATTAATCTCATGGCGTGTCAGCGTGGTACTAATGAGTACTGGTACCGTCGTCATGGTGATTTAAAATGTATGCTGAGGAACTTAGGAACTCCCACATGGTTCCTCACTCTGAGCTGTGCCGAGTATGGCTGGGAAGACTTACTTGAATTTCTACGAGAGGCAAATGGAAACATCAAAAACATCGAATTCAAGACACCTGGATAACTGTGCTCTTTGGATCCAGTCAATGTATGCCGGTACTTCAATCATAGATTTGAAGCTATGATGTCTTTCATCATGAATAAGAAGAATCCACCTCTTGGAGAGGTGTTGGATTTCTTCTGGAGAAAGGAGTACCAAGCAAGAGGTGCTCCTCACATACATATGCTGTTGTGGATCAAGGATGCACCTAAATTTGGAACAGATCCAGAAGACTCAGTGATGAGTTTCATACAACAGTATTCTACGTGTGCTGTTCCAAACGCAAAGGAGAAGAAAAGCCTAAGAGAAAAAGTTCTACGTTTCCAAAGCCATCGTTGTGGAAAGTACTGTCGTCGTAAATTCCGAAACAAGGACAAGTTCTACACCAAATGTCGTTTCGGCTTTCCACGACCGGTGATTTCTAAAGGAAGAGTAAACAGTTTGATGTCTTCGCTGCGACATAATGTGATGAAGAAATCACCTAAAAACACATACAATTTGAAGAGGAACGAAGAGTCCAAGTACATCAACGACTACAACCCGGTGATTTTGTCCATGTGGAATGCTAACATGGATATACAGTTTGTGGCTGATAACTGTATGGCTGTGGCTCGGTATGTGACATCTTACATCACCAAAAAAGAGAAGACAGAATTGAAGGATATGAGGGAGGACATTTCCCATGAAAAGAGCCTCAGTAAGAAGTTGTACAGTTTCAGTCTGAAGATGTTGTCGCATCGAGAAATCGGAGCTTACGAATGTTCTGACCGGTTGTCTTCAGCAAGTCTCTATGCCAAATCTAGGAGTATCGTTTGGGCGAGTCTTGGTCTTGCTGCAACGCGTAATCGAGTTCTGAAACCTCTGCGGGAAATTGAGTATTTGGCGGAAAAGGAGCCAAACAGTACCGACATTTTGAAGAGCAACATGTTGGATACATATTATCCAAATCAAAGCAGTCACCTCGAGAATGTTTGTCTGTATGAGGTTCTTCAAAATTACATATTCAAGAGGAACATCAAAGAAGATACTGAGAAAGGAGTGTATGCTGTAATTGGAAGTGAGGGATGTCTGGTCAAGCAAAGAAAATGCCACTTGGTAAACCATCGAAAATTGAGTGGCGAATCTCCTGAAAAAAAGGAGTTTTTCTATTTAGCACTTTTGCAACTTTTCAAGCCTTGGCGTGCAGAAGAGGAACTGCTTGGAGATTTCCTCTGTTACGAAGACTCTTTCACTGCCGCCAAGGAGACCATAGAATGTCCTGCTTTTCCCAAATATGTAGAAATGTTGAATGTGGAAATCGAGCAGGAAGCAACGATTGCAGCCGAGATTGCCAGAGACAGTTCTCAGGACAGTCAGAGTTCTGCTTCATTGAGTCAGGATCCACTAGGTGGACCTGTTATCGAAAATGAAGCTGCCACTGCTATGTATGAAGTGGAAAGAGCCATGGCACATGCTCAGGAGGATGCGGTTAACTTAGAAGAGTTGGAAAGACAACTCAACGTTGAGCAGAGGAAAATATATGACGAAGTTACCATGCAAATTGATCATGGATTAAGTCATGAGAAGAAAGAGTGCTCATGTACGTCGTTGAAGCCTGTCCGACTCTACGTGAGTGGAGAAGCGGGAACTGGAAAAAGTTTCCTTATTAAAGCAATTTCATGTTATTTGCAGGAAAGGACTGAGTCATCGCTGTCTTGTGTTGTCACCGCTCCAACTGGACTGGCAGCACATAACATTAAAGGGATTACTTTACATCGTTTACTGATGCTGCCAGTGGAGCATTACAACAAATTACAATATCACAAGCTATCTGGAGATGCTTGTTGTGAAGTTTCAAGAATCTTGAGGAAAATGAAACTTCTTATCATTGATGAAGTAAGCATGGTTTCCAATGTCATGCTTGCCTTTGTGCATTTGAGAATGCAAGAAGTTCTCAAAACAGAGTATGATGTGTTATTTGGTGGCAAACACATCATTGTTTTCGGAGATCTTCTGCAGCTGACACCAGTGAAAGGGCAACCTGTGTTCAAAATGCTCACGCATGAAGATACCAGGAAGTGCCTAGGGAGCATTGGCAACGTCAATATATGGTTAAACTTCAATTATGCTGAACTGCATGAAAATATGCGTCAGGCGAAGGATGTAGTTTACAAGAATATTCTACAAGATGTTAGAATAGGAAAAGTGACCGAGCATGGGAAAGAAGCTTTACATGCACGATTACTGTCAAATTTATATCCAGAACAAGATGTTGTGCCTGAGAATATTTTTCAGAAAATTACTGAGAAGAAATCTGGAATATGTTTGATGCCAACTCTTGCAGAATGTGCCATCTTCAACAACAAAATGTTGAATTTAGAAAAGCAAGAGATTGTGAAACTGGAAGCTATTGACAGAGTAGAGCATATGGGATCAACAATTATTTTGTCTGAGAATTTGAAATCAAAATTGGATTCATTAGAGAAGACTATATCTAAAACTGCAGGTTTTGAAAAGAGTCTGAATGTGTGCTTGAACTGCCGTATAATTTTAAGAAGGAATTTACATGTTGAAAGAGGTCTGGTAAATGGATCAATGGGTAATGTTGTTGATTTTGTGAAATACAGAAATAGAGATGGAATTGAATTTTTAAAAATTAAATTTGATGGCATTGAGGAAGTACAGCTAATTGGTCGTTGTTCTGCTAGATTTTTGCTTGTAAAAGACTTATATGTTCGCCGTAAGCAGTTTCCTGTTTGCTTGGCATATGCGGTGACAATCCATAAATCGCAAGGTTTAAGTGTAGACAGTGCATTGGTGAATATTGGCAGTTCTGTGTTCAAGGAGGGTATGGCATATGTGGCATTGTCAAGAGTTAGAACTTTTTCGGGATTGTACTTGATTGAGTGTGATGTCACAAACATTTGTGCGGATCTAGATTGTGTTAAGGAATACAATAGGTTGAGAAGAGAGTATGTGCCACATTTGCCTCAATATCCTTTGTTTGAGAAACGTGTGGTAGGCCGGAAACAAAGAAATGTGACCAATACTGGGGAGGTTGTAGCAAAAAGACGAAAAGTCGATGAACCTGAAATTATAAGCAGAAACAAAAAGGATTCTGTTGAAGATGTTGTTGGTTTTCAATTTGAAAACACTTCTGGTGTCAACTGCTATGCTAATGTAGTGGTTAATGTTTTGTTTTCTCTAGAAAATGTAAAAGAAGAGATTGTGGTCAATTCTGATCAAAGATTATGCAGTTTGTTAAATTCTGTGTTAGAGAAATATAGCACTGATAGAACAAAAATAGAAAGTGTGTCTGAAATTCGAAATCTGTTAGACAGATGTTCAGGCCAAACACAATTCTCTCAAAATATTCAGCAAGATTGTCAGGAGTTTTTAATGTATATGCTTGATGTATTGCATGCTGAAGGTGTAGATGTAGATCACCTGTTTGGGCTTTCTTATCAATGGCATTATTTACAACAAGGGGTGGTGATGGACAGAGTCTCTGAATTAAGCAGAGTACTCTCACCCAGTCAAGAGATCAGGGCTAGATCCAACACCGTTTTTTAGCTCATTGCACCATCCCAGTTTCAGAACCTGGCTGTATGCAAATTAGTCTGTCCCTGGCCCAGTGCATCATGGGAACAGGGCAGACCAGACTACAAAAGCCAATTCTTACACTGGGAAGGAAACAAGCTTCCGGGGACCGGTTTCTGCCATTTCAGGCGTCTTCGGCCCGGCTTGCTTGAATCCTGATGGTGCAATGAGCAAGGGACTCACATCTGAGTATACCCTTCCACGCTTAGGGTGGACAAAATTATTTACAACGAAGACGGCTGTAATGCCAGAAACCGGGTGACTGGGTGAGAGTATTCTGCTTAATTCAGAGACTCTGTCCCTCACCACCCCTTGTTGTAAATATTTTTGTCCACCCTAAGCGTGGAAGGGTATACTCAGACATGAGTCCCTTGCTCATTGCACCATCAGGATTCAAGCAAACCGGGCCGAAGACGGCTGTAATGCCAGAAACCGGTCCCCGGAAGCTTGTTTCCTTCCCAGTTTAAGAATTGGCTTTTGTAGTCTGGTCTGCCCTGTTCCCATGATGCACTGGGCCAGGGACAGACTAATTTGCATACAGCCAGGTTCTGAAACTGGGATGGTGCAATGAGCTAAAAAACGGTGTTGGATCTAGCCCTGATCTCTTGACTGGGTGAGAGTATTCTGCTTAATTCAGAGACTCTGTCCCTCACCACCCCTTGTTGTAAATATTTTTGTCCACCCTAAGCGTGGAAGGGTATACTCAGACATGAGTCCCTTGCTCATTGCACCATCAGGATTCAAGCAAACCGGGCCGAAGACGGCTGTAATGCCAGAAACCGGTCCCCGGAAGCTTGTTTCCTTCCCAGCTTAAGAATTGGCTTTTGTAGTCTGGTCTGCCCTGTTCCCATGATGCACTGGGCCAGGGACAGACTAATTTGCATACAGCCAGGTTCTGAAACTGGGATGGTGCAATGAGCTAAAAAACGGTGTTGGATCTAGCCCTGATCTCTTGACTGGGTGAGAGTATTCTGCTTAATTCAGAGACTCTGTCCCTCACCACCCCTTGTTGTAAATATTTTTGTCCACCCTAAGCGTGGAAGGGTATACTCAGACATGAGTCCCTTGCTCATTGCACCATCAGGATTCAAGCAAACCGGGCCGAAGACGGCTGTAATGCCAGAAACCGGTCCCCGGAAGCTTGTTTCCTTCCCAGTTTAAGAATTGGCTTTTGTAGTCTGGTCTGCCCTGTTCCCATGATGCACTGGGCCATGGACAGACTAATTTGCATACAGCCAGGTTCTGAAACTGGGATGGTGCAATGAGCTAAAAAACGGTGTTGGATCTAGCCCTGATCTCTTGACTGGGTGAGAGTATTCTGCTTAATTCAGAGACTCTGTCCCTCACCACCCCTTGTTGTAAATATTCTTATCAATGGCAGCATGACTGCGAGAACTGTAGGGTATCAAGTACTACTAGTGTAGACTCAGAAAGATTTATATATTTAACTTTGCCAGACAGTAAATCAGTCTCCTTTAATAAGCTAGTAAAAGCAGCTGATCACAACATGGAATGTAGCCAATGTAAATCTGAAATGATGTCAACATTATTTATACGAACATATGGCCAGTATGTCATTTTAATGTTCCAACGATGTAGGCCTAATGGAACAAAATTGACAACTTTAATTAAAAATTTTGTGGCTTCACAGTTGTCAATATCAGGAAGGACTTTTGTAACTGTAGCAATTATATATCATGACGGTCCTTCAATAACATCAGGACATTACACAGCTTATTTAAAGTCTAGAAATGGCTGGTCATTCTGCAACGATTCTGTTTTAATTTTCAAAAAAAAATTGCCGTATGACCTTAAAAATTCTTACCTGGTGTTTTTAAAACCAAAATTTTAGGGAAAGAATCTCGGGATGTGCTCTGAGAAATTTCAAGAAGTTCTAATGGCTCCTACACGATTTGGCCTTGAGGATAAGTGTAGTACAGAGACATAACTTCTTACCATAACACTGGACGTCATGGAAAAATAAGTGCACTTTGAATGAGTTCAGAAAAACTATTTCTTTTTATAAGCTAATTCAAGCAGCCAATCAAAACATGGAGTAGAGGGAATGTAAGTCTGCAATGCTGTCTACTGTTTTATATTGCTTCGTGATTAAAAGTGATGTAGAGAATTAAATAATTGTAGTAGTCATAGAGGTAGTGTAAGTCTGCTTCATAGTAAGCAGTATCAGTGTCATAGGAAATGTAGAACATGAGTGAGCAAGAAGGGTAAGATATTAGTAGTCCAGGATTGTGAAAATGATCTTCAACATTTTAATTCTGAAAGTTGCGGAAATACAACATGACGGGATTGGCTTACAAGAATTCCAAGAGTTATAAATGGCTCTGACATGATTTGGCCTTGTGGAAACGTGTGGTAGAGAGCGAGAAGTCATTTATTGTATGTAACATATTTTTCAAAACGATGGAGGTTTTCTTTCAGAAAGTGGCGGGCTGAAAGTAATAACAGCACAACAGAGTGTAAGCTGTTCATAGGACATCCTTCGACGTCATGGAAAGTAAGTTAACTTTAAGGAGTTCTGAATTCTGATTTGTTATATTGTATGGGTTATCATTTTGATTGTCCCCCGCTGTTATATGATGAATACCTTCAAGTCACTCTTTTTAGTGAAATTTTATACATTCTGAGAACAGCAAAAATAAACCATTTAACATGTATAATTCTGTACTGTTATTGCATTTATGATGTACATGTAGAACTGTGTAGGAGGCATGGAGAAGGTGAGGCTTCTGTAAGTGTCAAAGTTGTTGCATACAGTGCTCATATTCTACGTAGTCTTTCATATGATAGACTACATTTCCACAATGAGATACCTAAGCAAAGGAAACACAGGTGATATGATTGTGGAATGAGCAAAAAAAATTGCACGTTTTTCAATTATATTACCTGTGTTTCCTAACATTACACATCACATTGTGTAGATGAGGTTTAGGCCTGTTCCTGGAGACAGAGGAGGTCTGACATTTGTTCAAGAGTGCAGTGGACATGACTCACTTCGTTGGTAGGCCTGCACATGTATTATCTCCTCTGTATTCTTCAACAAACCTAAATTTCATCTGCAATTCAATTTTCAAGGTTTTGTAAATGCTAATTCCTAACTATATATGGTCTATAACCTATGGTTTTTTCAGTGAATATATATATATATATATATATATATATATATTCACTGAAAAAACCATAGGTTATAGACCATATATAGTTAGGAATTAGCATTTACAAAACCTTGAAAATTCACTGAAAAAACCATAGGTTATAGACCATATATCGTTAGGAATTAGCATTTAAAAAACCTTATTTTACCCACACAAAACCATTGAAATTCCATATATAGTTAGTTGCACTAACTATATATCGCGCACCCGCAATCCACTGCTGATGATGTCACATATTACATCATTCATGACATGGTCAGTGACATCACTGATGACATCACTGATGACATCTCAAATGACATCACTGATGACATGACTGATAACAACATCCAGTGATTTTTTGTTTCTGTAAAGTTTAAATATGTCTTACATATTGAAAAATGAGTGGATGTGTAAGTGTCTGGACGAAGGATTTAGTAGGTGCATGACTGACTGTATGAGTGAGTGATTAAATGTGTCTCACTGAGTGCATGGGTTAGTGACTAAACTGTCTTAATTTGTGCATCATTATGTCTGTTGTTCTGTAAACTGCTGCATGTGTTGATCAGTAGCTATATGAGTAACCATATGGGTTATTGATTGATTGCCCAAGTATTTGTATGGGAGACTGAGTGTGTGTGTGGCTGGCTGGGAGGTGTGTGACTCTGTGCAGATCAATGTGTACTTGTATCAATGATTGTATAAGAAGGTAAGTATGTGTTAGTATATGTTTGAAAATGTAAGGTGCTCTATGTTTAACTGTATAGACAAGAAAATGGAAGTGTCATTGATTCTTTACATGACTGACTAGGTGTGTGAGTAACTCCATGGATGTGTGGCAGACTGTGAGTGTCTGTATAGGTGTATGAGTGCATATGATAGTGTTGTAAAGATGAGTGATTGTATGTATGAATGATTGTATGGGTGAATGAGTGAAGGTTTGTGTAGACGAAGGAATCAGTGAGTGCGTATGTAGTAACTAGTATTGGTGTGTCAATGGTTTCAAAAATTATACTCTGTATTTAACACTGGGTGAAACAGAGGTTATATTAAAATGTGAGGAGATGCATTGTATTGTCACATGAATGATATCATCAGTGATGTGGTCATTGATGTCAAATGAGATGTCATCAGTGATGTCATCAGTGATGTCATTTGAGATGTCATCAGTGATGTCATCAGTGATGTCACTGACCATGTCATGAATGATGTAATATGTGACATCATCAGCAGTGGATTGCGGGTGCGCGATATATAGTTAGTGCAACTAACTATATATGGAATTTCAATGGTTTTGTGTGGGTAAAATAAGGTTTTTTAAATGCTAATTCCTAACGATATATGGTCTATAACCTATGGTTTTTTCAGTGAATTTTCAAGGTTTTGTAAATGCTAATTCCTAACTATATATGGTCTATAACCTATGGTTTTTTCAGTGAATTTTCAAGGTTTTGTAAATGCTAATTCCTAACTATATATGGTCTATAACCTATGGTTTTTTCAGTGAATTTCAATGGTTTTTTAATAGCAAATATCATAAGCTGTCGAATGTCAAGTACGTGGTAAGTAAAAACATTTTCGTGTTTATGCACACTGATCTGCTTTGAATGCTGCCCCCCCCCTCATTTCTATTAGGAGTACTCTCTCTTTGCAGATAGTGAAAGGTAGTTAACGCAGGCCTTTGCCCCCATTGTAATACGTCGTGCCTGCTTCTCTCTCCATTTGATTGATTGTTATCCAAGCATTTACTGTTTTAGAATTGGTTCTCTTTGGTTCATTCTCTATTTACAAACAAACACAGAGTCGCAATACTCTGTTTAGTCTTTGCAGATAACGAAAAATCGTGTAAAAAAACAAAAGGAATCGAGCAAAATCAGTAGGCCACTAATGGGATCTCTTTTTGACCTCGCTAAAATAGAAACATTAGGAACAACCCCTCATGACAAATACGAAACTAGTGAGATGAACTGAACTCCACACCATGATGGCTGCAATACAGCTCGGCTCCGCCACCCACCCCGCCCAAAATAACGATAAAGAGCGGCTGCCATGATTGCTCGCGGAATGGCCACGACGGAGCTACGAAATGGTGGTGCTCTCATGCTAACCCCAGCTTCAGTCTGAAACATCCAGAAACACTGTAGACTACCAATTCGATCAGTTCCGGTAGCGCCCCAATGTAGCCCGGTAGAGAAGAACTAGCCCTCCCCTCTTTGACTGATGGTTCTTGTTGCCTGTCCCTTCTGTTGTCATTTAACAGAACTATTTAGCCTGCTGAAAGGGGTTGTGTTCCGACCGCTGGTTGGTGGAGACATTTTGACTATATTCTGGACCTGCGTTGTCGCGTAATGCGTCATATGACGCGCCGCGTTAGCGCATCCGGAAGTCATCCGGGGCGCGACGCGCAGCGCGTAACGTAAGCATAACAGGTCATGTGACTTGTTAATAAAACTTTTCATTGGTTCATTTTACTTTTCTTATTCTAATGATGAAAGGCTTGGTCATATGACCTAAAAATTACGCTTTTTATTACTTCCGAACATTATTTTTTCTTAAATATATGTTATAATGTTCCAGGCTAATGTACTTTCCCGGAAAATTTACAACTGTCCTGCAAGTAAAATATATTCTTTTTTCGAGAAAAAGGGCGTTTCTTCGTCCCATGACGGAGCCGTTGAGCAAAAGAGGGTCGACCTGCTGTCTTAGTCGCCGATACGCCTGAATATGAGATTCTTATCGATCACTTTATGTTGCAGGAGTAGAAAACACAACAGCCCTTGACCATTTATCTTTACTGCGTTCCTGCGTATTATACCTTTTACCCTTCATGTAATTGGTCTGCTTTATTTCACTTGCCTTTTAATGATTCTAAAACAGTGACTATTATTAAAAACTTTACCAATGTATATACTACTACCATGTTTTCTTTTAAAAACCTTTATTGTGAAAATTTCATTATACAAATACGAGCCTATAACCACGTGGGCCGGCCACGGAGCAAACTGTAATCGTATATGATGAGTAGACATTTACACTGTAGAGGAACGTAACGGGCGGGCCATTAGGTTGCAAGAACTAAGGTGTCTAACAGTTGCGGAATCGGTGGACGTACATTTTATAATTAAAATATGACAGGGCCAGTTACAATAAAATTATCTAGATATACATTTGCGGGCAAGTACCATGGGTGACGTTAATTCGAACTTTCAATAGTACAGTAATCAATAACACATCAGAACTTAATATCAATAGGGATGTCCAAATATTCAATCAATTCTCGTCCCCGCCCGCCATGTGCTTCAAAACTGCATACGTATCTCGTGATTTCAAGGTTCTGCAACCAGTACACAACAAGGAGTTACGAGTCCCATTTATTCCGGCGCCATTTTGGGCGAGGACGGGCAGGTCCAGGATATAGTCAAAATGTCTCTACCAACCATCGACTATGATGATGTTCATATGCTGTATTTATTAGAGTAACACTCATCTGTCCACATGAAATTAATTTGCCACAATCTAAACATGTCATTTTAATCTTTCCAAAGTTCTTCTAAATATTTGGGACCGTTTCCCTTGCCTCTGATGCTGTCAGTGCCACTTCTTTGATGAATGTACTGGCAGGTCGGGGGTTCTCCTCCAAATCTCTCTTTTATGCAGCACTATAATTAATTGTTGCCACCTCTCCATATGACGATGCATGGTATAGTTACCATAACTATATTTTTTTTCGGTTCCTCTGGAGAGTACATCGTGGCAGATGAAGCGTGTAACGTACCGGGCATTTACCTTTTTTTGCATGTAGAGGAAAGGAAAAAAAATCGAGCGTCCGAGTTCTAAGGTGTCCCAGGGCCATTTTAGTGGACCAGGCCCAAATCCAAAGAACAGGCCGCCATTTTGAGAGTCCTGTTGCAGCCGCCTGTCGCTGTAGCATCAAGAGCGGCCGAAACTCAGCTGAATGGCAACTGAAACGGTAAAGGGGCGCCCCACTACAGCAGACGAGCCTCCACCTAGGAAGGCCCGTTCACGCCGCCTCCCCCCCCCCCCCTTCGGGCACCCCATGCCGTTATTCGGAGCAGTATTGTAAGATGGCCACACCAGTGCGGCAACTTGCTAGACATCACCTCGGTGGTAACCGAATCTCAGCGCCTTGTGGTGTCTTCTATTCAGAAAATATTGTTGCGCTGCCTTTGGCCCCATTCGCACATCGGTCCGCTACTGACGCCATCTCACAGGCTAATGGGGCGCCCCACGCCGAGTTTCAGCATTGTAGGATGGCCACACCAGTACAGCAACTTGCTAGACATCACCTCGGTGCCATCCGGATCTTGGCATCTCAGCGCCTTGTGGTGTCTTCTAGTCAGAAAATATTGTTGCGCTGCCTTTGGCCCCATTCGCACATCGGTCCGCTACTGACACCATCTCACAGGCCACCAGGGCGCCCCAGGCCGACTTTTACCATTGTAGGATGGCCACACCAGTGCCACAACTTGCTAGACACCACCTCGGTGCCATCCGGATCTTGGCATCTCAGCGCCTTGTGGTGTCTTCTATTCAGAAAATATTGTTGCGCTGCCTTTGGCCCCATTCGCACATCGGTCCGCTACTGACGCCATCTTACAGGCCAACGGGGCGCCCCACGCCGACTTTCAACATTGTAGGATGGCCACACCAGTGCGGCAACTTACTAGACACCACCTCGGTGCTATCCGGATCTTGGCGCGTTGTGCTGCCTTCGGCCTATTCGCACATCGGTCCGCTACTGACGCGAACTCACAGGCCAACGGGGCGCCCCACGCCGACTTTCAGCATTGTAGGATGGCCACACCAGTGCTGCAACTTGCTGGACACCACCTTGGTGCCATCCGGATCTTGGCGCATTGTGTTGCCTTCGGCCTATTCGCACATCGGTCCGCTACTGACGCCGCCTCACGTGCCACGTATTTTCTCCGCATTTTATACCCTATGCCGCATAACAGGTCATGTGACTTGTTTATAAAACTTTTCATTGGTTCATTTTACTTTTGGTTTCCTAATGATGGAAGGCTTGATCATATGACCTAAAAATAACACTTTTCATTGGATGAAAACTTTTTTTTTTTCCCAAACGATGAAAGCCCCACCTTGTTTCTGGATGTTTCAGACTGAAGCTGGCGTCACCATGAAAGCACCACCATCTCGCGGCTCCGTCGTGGTCATTCCGCGAGCAATCATGGCAGCCGCTCCCCACCAGAAGCCTGCAGGAGTCGGGGGCCCCCAAAACTTTTGTTGAATCCTCAAGGCGGAGGGGACGCTTTCGAGAATGGGGTCCAAGACCTAGCAGACAAGCGTCCGATTTCCAAGGTGTCCCAGGGCCATTTCAGTGGACCAGGCCCAAAAAGGAAAGAGCCTGCCGCCATTTTGAGAGTCCTGTGACAGCCGCCTATCGCTGCACCGCAAGAGTGGGCGCAACTCAGCTGAATTGCGGCTTTTGACACAGTGGACCAAAAGCGGACGGAATGGCAACTGAAACGGTAAAGGGGCGCCCCACTACAACAGACGAGACTCCACCTGGAGAGGCCCGTTCACGCCGCCTCCCCCCCCCCGGGGCGCCCCACGCCGTTATTCGGAGCAGCATTGTAGGATACCAAAACCAGTGCGGCAACTTACTGGACATCACCTTGGTGCCATCGTTCTGCTGCCTTGGAACTATTCGCACAACAGTTTGCTACTGATGACCCACCCCCCGCGACGCCCCACGCCGGATGCCGAAATCAGTGCGGCACCCAGGCAACATCACCTGGGTGCCATCCAGAAATCTGGACGTTGTGCTGCGTTGGGACTATTCGCACAGCCGACCGCTACTTCGTTGTTTTTCCCTAAAAATGTTTAAATGTTTTTACTGTTTTTGTTTTGTTGTATATATTTATAAGTTATTAAAGTTTTATAATCTTACTACTTTGTTGGAGTGCTATATATTTTTAATGTGACACATAATTGTAAAAACTTTGATGTACAAAGAGTCATCCCTGGAATCTTCCGCTTCAGGCTCGGTCCCCTCCCCATTCACAATACAGGATGGTTTTCAGATAGTAGGAACGCGTGTGCTGTGACGGATCTCATCGAGTGTGGGCCTTGATCTACTATAACTCCTTTGAAGAGGGGTGATTCTTTACAGCTGGGGCCATAAACTACATCTGCAGGGCTAGCTGATAGCCTAGGACCGGCCTGGACAATCGGACACAGAGGAAAAGGAGTGTCAGAGGGTGCGGTAGTGAATAGGGCGAAAGGGAGGTGTCGGGCGGGCACAGGGTGTGATTCTCAGGGAAGAGCAGCGCAGATGGGGGGAGGTTTATTACCCATGCATAAGACAGAGAGCGGGGGTGACCAGTGCCTGGGGGAGATGCTTGCGAGGGTGGGGAGCCATGCTAAGGATCGACAGCGTGCAGAGAGTGGGTCTGGTCAAGGCATCTAAAATGACTGCCGTGCACGACAAAAGTGTGGCATTTGAAAAAAGGCAAGATGGCGCAGACAATGTTTTTCAACACTTCCTGATTTCCTTCGAATCGAACGTTAACAGACGTTGGGGCATATTACCAAAGTTAAGCGATATTTATCCCTAACGATGCTTAGCAACGAATTTTTTACCGCTAAGCATCGTCAGAAATTATCGCAGATAAACCTTGCTATTATCAAGGTTTATCGCAAATGCGATAAAAAACGACCGCAATGCATTAATATCGCTGAAAACTCAGCGATATTCATGCATTACCGAGCTAATGCTCTTAGCCATGTTATCCACCTCCCATTGGATAACATGGCTAAGAACTGCTCAGGGCAGGTGGTAGCTTTTGGAGATATTCGCGCTTAGCGCGAATATCTCCAAAAGTTGGTAATAGGAGATAGCGATGTTAGCGACTGTTTCCAGTCGCTAACATCTTGGCATGCCCACTTTGCATGTCATTAGTGATAAATATCACTGACATGCAAAGTGGGGCCCAAGATGGTCGCTATCTCCTACTAGCGGTCGCTAACTGGTGTTAGCAACAGCTAGGTAATACAGAGATAATTTTATCTCCGCGAAGCGGAGCGCTGTTACAGATATATATCTTTTTTTGAACGTTAATTTCTCAAAATCCACTGAAGCACATATATTGAGACCTAGCAAAGGCACATCGAGCTACCAGTCCCTACAATTTTGCCAAGTTTCGTGCAAATCCATTCAGCCGTTTGATTATTATTATTATTTTTTTTTTTGCCCCGCGGGGCCCTTTTAAAACCTCCACATCAAACCTAAGAGGTCAAGGAGGATCTACTATGCCCCCTCATGGTCATTTGCCCCTTCGCTTTGGCCTCCTCTTGTCTCTCGATCCTACCGAGAGACAAGATGGCGGCCGCTACGGACTGTTTGGAATGTTTACAGACGCCGGAGAACCAATCAGCTTCGCTTCACAAAGCTCCGTAACGCGTAAAGTCCGCGAACCGGAGCGCTGCCTGGTCCGCTGTTACAGATATATATCTTTTTTTGAACGTTAATTTCTCAAAATCCACTGAAGCACATATATTGAGACCTAGCAAAGGCACATCGGGCTACCAGTCCCTACAATTTTGCCAAGTTTCGTGGAAATCCATTCAGCCGTTCGGCCTAAAAGTGAGGCCAACCGCCCTATGGAAAACTCAATGTTAAAAACACGTTTTGGGACCCCCCTTTTTTCTCGGCCCCCCCTTGACGAACCCCCCCCAAATTTCCAGGGGCTGCTCAGAAACAAAATGTTCCATTTTCCAGAAAATTTCAGCCAATTCCGTCCACAAACGCCAAAGTTATTAGACATAGAATTTTCAAAAATCCCATAGGGAAAAAATCCTAACTATATATTACCTACTGGCGATAGCCAGTAGGTATATATAGTTAGGATTTTTTTCCTATGGGATTTTTGAAAATTCTATGTCGAATAACTTTGGCGTTTGAGGACAGAATTGGCTGAAATTGTCAGGAAAATGGAACATTTTGTTTCTGAGCAGCCCCTGAAAATTTGGGGGGGTTTCGTCAAGGGGGGGCCGAGAAAAAAAGGGGGGTCCCAAAACGTGTTTTTCCCATGCAATTTTCCATAGGGCGGTTGGCCTCACTTTTAGCCTGAACGGCTGAATGGATTTACACCAAACTTGGCAAAATTGTAGGGACTGGTAGCCCGATGTGCCTTTGCTATGTCTCAAGATATAGGCTCCAGTGGTTTTTACGAAAATTAACTTTGAAAAATATATATTGGGCTACATTGGGCTATATATATGTTGGAGCCCAAATGTAGCCCAATGTAGCCCAATGTAGCCCAATGTAGCCCAAAGATGGCCACCAGAGACAAAAAAAACAAATGTAGCCCAAATATCAGCCAGATGTAGCCCAACTATAGCCCAATGACAGAATGTCCCAGAGTGTTCTAAAGAACAACTAGAGTGCTAACAGTCCTACTTATTACAAAGGTATGGCACACCTGAAGCCATCTTGATTGGAATAAAGTGGTAACTCTTAAAACATTTAATTTAAAAAGGAACAAAATGAGGGGGTTCATTTTGCCATAGAAAGTATGATTAGCAAATATATGACGAAATCCCGCATACCATCAGTCCGCAAAAAAAATCCCGCATGTACTATTAGGCCGCAAATTAAAATAACGAAAACTTTTAGAACGAATATGCCTTTAGCATACACTAAACAACTAAACTACACTAAACCCTAAAACACTACCCCAGCATGACCCTACACTACACAAACAGTACAACACTACCCTAAACCCTAAAACACTACCCCCAGCATGACCCTACACTACACAAACACTACAACACTACCCTAAACCCTAAAACACTACCCCCAGCATGACCCTACACTACGCAAACACTACAACACTACCCAAAACCCTAAAACACTACACCCCAGCATGACCCTACACTACGCAAACACTACAACACTACCCTAAACCCTAAAACACTACCCCCAGCATGACCCTACACTACACAAACACTACAACACAACCCTAAACCCTAAAACATTACCCCCAGCATGACCCTACACTACGCAAACACTACAACACAACCCTAAACCCTAAAACACTACCCCCAGCATGACCCTACACTACGCAAACACTACAACACTACCCTAAACCCTAAAACACTACCCCCAGCATGACCCTACACTACGCAAACACTACAACACTACCCAAAACCCTAAAATACTACACCCCAGCATGACCCTACACTACGCAAACACTACAACACTACCCTAAACCCTAAAACACTACCCCTAGCATGACCCTACACTATGCAAACACTACAACACTACCCAAAACCCTAAAACACTACACCCCAGCATGACCCTACACTACGCAAACACTACAACACTACCCTAAACCCTAAAACACTACCCCCAGCATGACCCTACACTACGCAAACACTACAACACTACCCTAAGCCCTAAAACACTACCCCCAGCATGACCCTACACTACGCAAACACTACAACACTACCCTAAACCCTAAAACACTACCCCCAGCATGACCCTACACTACGCAAACACTACAACACTACCCTAAACCCTAAAACACTACCCCCAGCATGACCCTACACTACGCAAACACTACAACACTACCCAAAACCCTAAAACACTACCCCCAGCATGACCCTACACTACGCAAACACTACAACACTACCCAAAACCCTAAAACACTATCCCCCAGCATGACCCTACACTACGCAAACACTACAACACTACCCAAAACCCTAAAACACTACCCCCAGCATGACCCTACACTACGCAAACACTACAACACTACCCAAAACCCTAAAACACTACCCCCAGCATGACCCTACACTACGCAAACACTACAACACTACCCAAAACCCTAAAACACTACACCCCAGCCTGACCCTACACTACGCAAACACTACAACACTACCCAAAACCCTAAAACACTACACCCCAGCATGACCCTACACTACGCAAACACTACAACACTACCCAAAACCCTAAAACACTACCCCCAGCATGACCCTACACTACGCAAACACTACAACACTACCCAAAACCCTAAAACACTACCCCCAGCATGACCCTACACTACGCAAACACTACAAAACTACCCTAAACCCTAAAATACTACACCCCAGCATGACCCTACACTACGCAAACACTACAACACTACCCAAAACCCTAAAACACTACCCCCAGCATGACCCTACACCACACAAACACTACAACACTATCCTAAACCCTAAAACACTACGCCCCAAGATATAGGCTCCAGTGGTTTTTACGAAAATTAACTTTGAAAAATATATATTGGGCTACATTGGGCTATATATATGTTGGAGCCCAAATGTAGCCCAATGTAGCCCAATGTAGCCCAATGTAGCCCAATGTAGCCCAAAGATGGCCACCAGAGACAAAAAAAACAAATGTAGCCCAAATATCAGCCAGATGTAGCCCAACTATAGCCCAATGACAGAATGTCCCAGAGTGTTCTAAAGAACAACTAGAGTGCTAACAGTCCTACTTATTACAAAGGTATGGCACACCTGAAGCCATCTTGATTGGAATAAAGTGGTAACTCTTAAAACATTTAATTTAAAAAGGAACAAAATGAGGGGGTTCATTTTGCCATAGAAAGTATGATTAGCAAATATATGACGAAATCCCGCATACCATCAGTCCGCAAAAAAAATCCCGCATGTACTATTAGGCCGCAAATTAAAATAACGAAAACTTTTAGAACGAATATGCCTTTAGCATACACTAAACAACTAAACTACCCTAAACCCTAAAACACTACCCCAGCATGACCCTACACTACACAAACAGTACAACACTACCCTAAACCCTAAAACACTACCCCCAGCATGACCCTACACTACGCAAACACTACAACACTACCCAAAACCCTAAAACACTACACCCCAGCATGACCCTACACTACGCAAACACTACAACACTACCCTAAACCCTAAAACACTACCCCCAGCATGACCCTACACTACACAAACACTACAACACAACCCTAAACCCTAAAACATTACCCCCAGCATGACCCTACACTACGCAAACACTACAACACAACCCTAAACCCTAAAACACTACCCCCAGCATGACCCTACACTACGCAAACACTACAACACTACCCTAAACCCTAAAACACTACCCCCAGCATGACCCTACACTACGCAAACACTACAACACTACCCAAAACCCTAAAATACTACACCCCAGCATGACCCTACACTACGCAAACACTACAACACTACCCTAAACCCTAAAACACTACCCCTAGCATGACCCTACACTATGCAAACACTACAACACTACCCAAAACCCTAAAACACTACACCCCAGCATGACCCTACACTACGCAAACACTACAACACTACCCTAAACCCTAAAACACTACCCCCAGCATGACCCTACACTACGCAAACACTACAACACTACCCTAAGCCCTAAAACACTACCCCCAGCATGACCCTACACTACGCAAACACTACAACACTACCCTAAACCCTAAAACACTACCCCCAGCATGACCCTACACTACGCAAACACTACAACACTACCCTAAACCCTAAAACACTACCCCCAGCATGACCCTACACTACGCAAACACTACAACACTACCCAAAACCCTAAAACACTACCCCCAGCATGACCCTACACTACGCAAACACTACAACACTACCCAAAACCCTAAAACACTATCCCCCAGCATGACCCTACACTACGCAAACACTACAACACTACCCAAAACCCTAAAACACTACCCCCAGCATGACCCTACACTACGCAAACACTACAACACTACCCAAAACCCTAAAACACTACCCCCAGCATGACCCTACACTACGCAAACACTACAACACTACCCAAAACCCTAAAACACTACACCCCAGCATGACCCTACACTACGCAAACACTACAACACTACCCAAAACCCTAAAACACTACACCCCAGCATGACCCTACACTACGCAAACACTACAACACTACCCAAAACCCTAAAACACTACCCCCAGCATGACCCTACACTACGCAAACACTACAACACTACCCAAAACCCTAAAACACTACCCCCAGCATGACCCTACACTACGCAAACACTACAAAACTACCCTAAACCCTAAAATACTACACCCCAGCATGACCCTACACTACGCAAACACTACAACACTACCCAAAACCCTAAAACACTACCCCCAGCATGACCCTACACCACACAAACACTACAACACTATCCTAAACCCTAAAACACTACGCCCAGCATGACCCTACACTACGCAAACACTACAACACTACCCTAAACCCTAAAACACTAGCCCCAGCATGACCCTACACTACGGAAACACTACAACACAACCCTAAACCCTAAAACACTACCCCCAGCATGACCCTACACTACGCAAACACTACAACACTACCCTAAACCCTAAAACACTACCCCCAGCATGACCCTACACTACGCAAACACTACAACACAACCCTAAACCCTAAAACACTACCCCCAGCATGACCCTACACTAAACAACCACCACAACTCTACACTACACTAACACAACACTACACTACACAACACTACACTACACTACACAATCACTAACCCACGAAAAAATTAACACAAACCCACTTACCTCTCTCGTCATCGTGGTTTTCACAACGCAAATGCATTTACCATACATGCCTTTAAAACGTAATTCTTTGTAAAGGCATGCGCGATAAATGCACATGCGTTTTGAAAAAATGCGGGATAATGGTATGCGAGGTCAATGACCTTGCGGGATAATGGTATGCGGACTGAAAGTCTGCGGGATAAAAAATGCGGGAAAATGGCTGCAAACCATGATTAGCAGCAGACTTCCCTGGTGAGCACTAGCTTTACTACAGTGATCTAATGAGCAACTAGAGTGCTAACATTCAGAATTTATGGCAAATGTGTGACACATCTGAATGCCTTCTTGATAGAACCAAAGTAAACAAGCATTGAAAATGCAATAGATCTCGCCCTCGTTTAAGTTAAAGCCATTCTGTTTGTAATGAGGTGGCTTTTTAGCTTTGCTTTTATTAGTGTTTTTAAAACTTTCATGTAAATAACATGCATATGTATGCATATATGTATATGTATGCATGCATCTATATTTATATAGATATGCAGATTATATATGTTTATATATGTATATTACCTACTGGCGATAGCCAGTGGGTATATATAGTTAGGATTTTTCCTCTATGGGATTTCTGAAAATTCTATGTCTAATAACTTTGGCGTTTGTGGACGGAATTGGCTGAAATTTTCAGTAAAATGGCACATTGTGTTTCTGAGCAGCCCCTGAAAACTTAGGGGGGTTTCGTCAAGGGGGGGCCGAGAAAAAAGGGGGGTCCCACAACGCGTTTTTCCCATTCATTTTTCCATAGGGCGGTTGGACTCACTTTTAGCTCGAACGGCTGAATAGATTTACATGAAACTTGGCAAAATTGTAGATATGGTTTGCCCGACGTGCCTTTGCTATGTCTCAATATATGTGCTCCAGTGGATTTTGAGAAATTAACATTTAAAAAAATATATATATCTGTGACAGCGCTCCGGTTAGCGCCCCGGTTCGTGTACCTGACGCGTAACGGAACTTCGCGAAGCGAAGCTGATTGGCTCTCCGGTGTCTGTCAACATTCTAAACAGTCCGGAGCGGCCGCCATCTTGTCTCTCGGTACGATCGAGAGACAAGATGTGGTGAAAAACGAAGGGGGAAATGAAGGAAAGGGGGCAAGGTAGACCACTCCTGACCCCCTAGGATTGATGAGGGGGATATTAAAGTGCCCCGCGGGGCAAAAAGAAAAAAAAATTGCGATTTTACGCCGTAGAGGCGCGTCTCGGTACGCGAACCGGGCAGCTCACCGGGCAGCTAACCGGGCAGCTAACCGGCAGCGTAGCTGTCAACATTGTAAACAGTCATCTTGTCTCTCGGTAGGTTCGAGAGACAAGATGTGGTGAAAAAAGAAGGGGGAAATGAAGGAAAGGGGGCAAGGTAAACCCCTCCTGACCCCCTAGGATTGATGAGGGGGATATTAAAGTCCCCCGCGATTTTTCGCGGTAGAGGCGCTTCCCGGTACGCGAACCGGGCAGCTAACCGGCAGCGTAACGGGAGTCCGCCATCTTGTGTATTTGGAGCGTCCGGTTCGCGTACCGGGTAGCGTCCCGGTAAGCGTAACAAGGGGAAAACCAAGAGAAACAGTAAAAAAAAAAATTAAGGGAATAGATTTCCAGCAAACTTGGCAAAATTGTAGGGACTGTTTGTTTGATGTGCCTTTGCAAGGCCTCAAGATATGTGCACGTGTGGATTTTGTCTAATTAAGGTTAAAAAAAATATATATATCTGTAAGCGTGCTCCGGCACGCTTACGTTACGGGTTTTGTTTCCACTGCAGAGCCGATACGTCACGGTTAT
Organism: Lissotriton helveticus; assembly: GCF_964261635.1. Taxonomy (NCBI): domain Eukaryota; kingdom Metazoa; phylum Chordata; class Amphibia; order Caudata; family Salamandridae; genus Lissotriton; species Lissotriton helveticus. The sequence goes on from NC_136061.1 coordinate 1,454,009,459, forward strand.
GCGACGCGTCATGAGGCGTCTCACGTGGCTACGTGATACGTCACGTAATAAAGAATATATTTTACAGCTATAGATATTAGCTTTTAAAAAACCAATGAAATTCACTGAAAAAAACATAGGTTATAGACCATATATAGTTAGGAATTTGCATTTACAAAACCTTGAAAATTCACTGAAAGAACCATAGGTTAGAAACCATATATAGTTAGCTGGACATTTTATTGACATAAAACCAATGAAATTCCATATATAGTTAGTTGCACTAACTATATATCGCGCACCCGCAATCCACTGCTGATGATGTCACATATTACATCATTCATGACATGGTCAGTGACATCACTGATGACATCACTGATGACATCTCAAATGACATCACTGATGACATCACTGATGACATCTCAAATGACATCACTGATGACATCATGACACACCAATACCAGTTACTACATACGCACTCACTGATTCCTACGTCTACACACACATTCACTCATTCACCCATACAATCACTCATACATACAGTCACTCATTATTACAACACTATCATATGCACTCATACACCTATGCAGACACTCTCACACTGCCACTCATCCATGGAGTTACTCACACACCTAGTCAGTCCTGTAAAGAATCAATCACACTTCCATTTCCTCATCTATACAGTTAAACACAGAACACCATACTTCAGTGACATCACTGATGACATCACTGATGACATCTCAAATGACATCACTGATGACATCTCAAATGACATCACTGATGACATCATGACACACCAATACCAGTTACTACATACGCACTCACTGATTCCTACGTCTACACACACATTCACTCATTCACCCATACAATCACTCATACATACAGTCACTCATTATTACAACACTATCATATGCACTCATACACCTAGTCAGTCCTGTGAAGAATCAATCACACTTCGATTTCCTCATCTATACAGTTAAACACAGAACACCATACTTTTCACACATATACTAACACATACTTACTCTCTTATACAATCACTGATACAAGTACACATTGATATGCACAGAGTCACACACCTCCCAGCCAGCCACACACACACTCAGTCTTCCATACATCCACTCATTCTTCACTATGTAAAACATATTTAAACTTTACAAAAACACACAGACACTAGATGATGTCATCAGTGATGTCATTTGAGATGTCATCAGTGATGTCATCAGTGATGTCATTTGAGATGTCATCAGTGATGTCATCAGTGATGTCACTGACCATGTCATGAATGATGTAATATGTGACATCATCAGCAGTGGATTGCGGGTGCGCGATATATAGTTAGCGCAACTAACTATATATGGAATTTCATTGGTTTTATGTCAATAAAATGTCCAGCTAACTATATATGGTCTCTAACCTATGGTTCTTTCAGTGAATTTTCAAGGTTTTGTAAATGCAAATTCCTAACTATATATGGTCTATAACCTATGGTTTTTTCAGTGAATATATATATATATATATATATATATATATATATATATATATATATATATATATATATATATAGGAGGCAGAAGACGTCTTGGCAGCAGTTCAGCAAAAGACGAGACGGACCCAATGATGGTGCAATATTGTTTATTGTAGCCCAAACACCACACCGACCATTACGCATTTCAGCCCGTGAAGGGCCTTAATCACATGACAAGCGCTGAGCAGGTGAGGTGACCCTTTTAAAGTGCTAGTGTGCTAGTGAGTTTACATAGACATAGAAGATAGACTCATGTCAATTCCTCCATATTGCTGCATACCCCCCATAGGCACAACATAAGATGCGAAATGCAAACACACAAAAATAACTGTAAAAGACAATTAGTGCAAATTGGCTGATAAACCGCATCAGAATGATAGGGCAGTTAAGTTGCTGCATAAATATAACACAGTAAGATACGGGGATGACAGAAGGTAAGAACATGTAAAAACATGTAAAAAACATCTAAAAACAGGTAAAAACAAGTAAATGCATGTAAAAACTAAATTACATATTTAAACTGTTTAAAATCACTGTTAATAGTCCCACTGAACCCTTTACCAACATTGAATGTTATAAAAATATATACTGCAGCTAGACTCCAAACGGGTATGACGGGTTGGAGGGCCAAGATTGACCTGCCACTCAGATCATATCTTAATAATTGTATCCCCCTGCTATACAGGGCATATTCCATTACATGTTGGCTAAACAAAAGTTCCCAGCAGGGGGGCACAGAAGCCCATTTGGGCTGTCATCCTATGTGCAAAATTGCAAAATAAGTCAAATAACTTATACTTGATGCACAATATAAAAAAATATTATATATATATATATATATATATTACCTACTGGCGGTCGCCAGTAGGTATATATAGTTAGGATTTTTTCTCTATGGGTTTTTTGAAAATTCTATGTCTAATAACTTTGGCGTTTGTGGACGGAATTGGCTGAAATTTTCAGGAAAATGGCACATTTTGTTTCTGAGCAGCCCCTGGAAATTTGGGGGGGGTTCGTCAAGGGGGGGCCGAGAAAAAAGGGGGGTCCCAAAACGTGTTTTTAACATTGAGTTTTCCATAGGGCGGTTGGCCTCACTTTTAGCCCGAACGGCTGAATGGATTTGCACGAAACTTGGCAAAATTGTAGGGACTGGTAGCCCGATGTGCCTTTTGTAGGTCTCAATATATGTGCTCCAGTGGATTTTGAGAAATTAACGTTTAAAAAAATATATATATATGTAACAGCGGACCGGGCAGCGCTCTGGTTCGCGGACTTTTCGCGCAACGGAGCTTTGTGAAGCGAAGCTGATTGGTTCTCCGGCGTCTGTCAACATTCCAAACAGTCCGTAGCGGCCGCCATCTTGTCTCTCGGTAGGATCGAGAGACAAGAGGAGGCCGAAGCGAAGGGGCAAATGACCATAAGGGGGCATAGTACATTGTCGCTCACCCCCTAGGTTTGATGTGGAGGTTTTAAAAGGGCCCCGCGGGGCAAAAAAAAAAAAAAATAATAATAATCGAACAGCTGAATGGATTTGCACGAAAGTTGGCAAAATTGTAGGGACTGGTAGCCCGATGTGCCTTTGCTAGATCTCAATATATGTGCTCCAGTGGATTTTGAGAAATTAACGTTCAAAAAAAGATATATATCTGTAACAGCGCACCGCTTCGCGTACTTTTCGCGTTACGGAGCTTTGCGAAGCGAAGCTGATTGGCTCTCCGGCGTCTGTAAACATTCCAAACAGTCCGTAGCGGCCGCCATCTTGTCTCTCGGTAGGATCAAGAGACAAGAGGAGGCCAAAGCGAAGGGGCAAATGACCATAAGGGGGAATAGTAGATCGTCGGTGACCCCCTACGTTTGATGTGGAGGTTTTAAAAGGGCACCGCGGGGCAAAAAAAATAATAATAATAATAATCGAACGGCTGAATGGATTTGCACGAAACTTGGCAAAATTGTAGGGACTGGTAGCCCGATGTGCCTTTGCTAGGTCTCAATATATGTGCTCTAGTGGATTTTGAGAAATTAACGTTCAAAAAAAGATATATATCTGTAACAGCGCTCCGCTTCTCGTACTTTTCGCGTTACGGAGGTTTGCGAAGCTGATTGGTTTTTCGGCGTCTGTAAACATTCCAAACAGTCCGTAGCGGCCGCCATCTTGTCTCTCGGTAGGATCGAGAGACAAGAGGAGGCCAAAGCGAAGGGGCAAATGACCATAAGGGGGCATAGTAGATCCTCCCTGACCCCCTAGGTTTGATGTGGAGGCTTTGAAAGGGTCTCGCAGGGCAAAAAAAAAATATACCGTTTTTTTAGTTTTTTTGCGTGGAGTGCGCCCGGTTCGCGAACCGGGAAGCGGTCTGGGGAGCGTACTTTCTTGAAAATTAGTGAAAAAAGTTAGAGTAAAATAATAATTGTGAGTGATCAGATGTAGGGTAGCTCTGAGAAGAGCTTTTGGGTTTATGGTACATTTAGGTACTTATAAGTAGGTACCAATGCACAGTCTTAAATTCAGAGTGAAAACTCTGTTGCCCTCATCTGAGAAGTGAACTCCATCTGCTCTGTAGATATCTTGCATGTAGTAACGCAAGTTATTGTTGTACAGGGAGCCCATTCCATGGTCTCTCATGTAAGCTGAAACAGATTTGTTTACATGCTTCCTCGATTTCTCAATTTGTGGACAAAATTGGTTCGACCACCTCCATTTCTGTCTTTGGCATATATTTGAATATACCAAGGCAGTCTGAGGAAAAAGTGCCATCAATTGCTCAAAGGTGTCCTTTAAAAGCATTTCCAGACCTACCCCAGTCAAAGTGCCCAAATCATTACCTCCACAGTGCACAATTAACAGGTCAGGTTTTGGCAAATGCATAAAGGTTTTCACCAATGGTATCAATTGGTGACATTTTAATCCTCTGTGGCCAAACCACTTAATTTCCACATCTTGTAAATTGAGGTTAGGTAAATTCCTGTTTTCAGCGTACCTTTGAGCCCAATAGATGTAGCTATGTCCAACAATCCAGACAGAAAACATGGCGAGAGAAGGTTCTCCTGCAGTCAGATGAAGTGTGGCAATGAAATGGCAGTTGAAAAAATGAGAGTGTAAAATGAAAAAAACTGAGGAGTTTCTGTGTTAATGAAGCAGTAAGAGTGATTGGTGGATTTTGATTGCTGAAAACAGAAAGTTAGTGTGCATGGATGAGTTCGTTGAAAGATGTATTTTGAGTGGCGAAGAAAAAATCATTAAATGAAAGAATGCTTTGGATATGCAGGTGCACTGAGAGTTCAGAGTTCAATTGCAACATTGTTGTGTGAGAGGTCTTGCAAGAGGTGGTTGCTATGCAGAAAAAGCAGAGAGGGGGCAGAGAGGGGAAGGGTTTTGCTTTGAAAAAAAGTGAGGGAAGAGTTTTGATTGGGTGACATGAGAGATCTGTGTGAGGAATTACAGCATTTCTGTGCTTTTGATAGCTGCAGACTCTGGAGTGCATACCTTTTGCTCTGCTGAAGACAAATTGGTGTGTTTCTGAGACTGTTTTGAAACTCAAAGTATTTGCTAAGGTGAGAAAAAATTTCTTTAATTTAGATAGAAAATAGTGTGCTTTAAGGAGAAAATTATGAAGAAAGTTGTGTTTTTCAAATGTTGCTTTGTCTCAAGTGTTTCACAAATAGATTTTGTTTCTTTGAGAAATTGTAATTGGAGAAAATGTGAAGTATTAGTACTGACAGGGCTTTTATGTGCATAGGAGCTGTGGAGTGTTTTCAAATTATGACTTGTAAATCGTTTTTGAGAAAAAGCAATGGTTTTAATATTGATGAGAAGGACATAATGGTGTCTGCTTCTTTATAAGGTAATTGAGAGTCTCTGATGTTATTTTTCCCATTTCAATGTAAGAAGTTTGTCTGTGGAGCAAATTGCTTGTAAATATGCTCCCACCTGTGCATGGCAAATTTAGATTTTGAATGTTTCCGTTACATAGGCATGTTAAAGGTGACTGAAACATGCTGCAAAGGCAATCAAAAAATGCTTTTATGTGTCTTAAGGACATTTTAAGTCATTTCCCCATGTGCAGTGTTTTCAAATTATGAGTTGAAAATCGTTTTTGAGGTAAAGGAATGTTTTCAAAATTTATGTGCGCCATATGACCCCAAATTTTTTTTTCAGGGGTGCAGCAGGGTGTTCTTGAGACACCCCTGCACCGTCGGAAAAATTCGTAATTTGCGATGAGGTAATTGCTAATCGCAAATTGCACCTTCATTCCTATGGGCCTCCTGCTGCATGGAAATGAATGGGTAATCTTGCTGAAATGCAAAGTCGAATCTGTATTTAAAAGGGTCTGCACCTCTGTACGGGTGTTCGCTATGTGAAGCACGAAAGTTTCACGGGCCGAACTCAAGGCCACCTCTCTCTGAGACAAAAGAGCTCTTATTCTTGCCATGCTGTTGAAATGTGCTCCCAAGGTTGGTATTTGTGGCCAGATTGAAAACTCCCTATGTTCATGTGTGGGAGGAAATAGAACATTTCTGCAGCAAATAACCCGTTCATTTACTGTTACGATAAAATGAATACTTTTAATTAACCCAAAACAATCTTCATTATTGAGCATCAAATAACTACCATTTTCCAAGAACTTGAACGTGGGGATGATAGCAGGAACTGGCGTGCCTTGCAACACGCAAGCCATATTTGGTCGGTGTTTGTTGCATGAACCGTGTAACTGTATGTGCCTACACATTAGTGAATGATCTGGCGTCTCAGTGCATTCCTCTCCATTCAGATAAAGGTCTTGATCATCTTTGAAAATCTGTATGTGTATGGAAGCGACCAGACCTCATGAAGAAAACCACTACCTAAAGGTTAATAACGACCTATTGGTATATATTTCATACAATTTGAAAACTTATATAAAGCAAAAGGCAGCGTTATTAAACCGTGGATAAGGCACGTTGCCAAAGCAGTGAACCTTTTGGATTTATACTGGAAATGTTAAAGGAAGAATTACGGAGTAGGGCCTGTAAATCTTTAATGGACAACGAGTAAAATTACTCCAACCATCATATTCCTCTAACTCCGGGATAGTAGGGGTGTTTAATTTTTTAGAAGTAGCCAATCCAAAGCATTTGGTCTGGGAAATTGTTTCATTCACAAACAACATATGATTTGGGATGAGACATGCACGGTGGAAAGCCTCAGTGCCTTGTACCTGCCAGGTTCGTGAACCCCAAACTGATGTAGATCCTGGATATTTTTACACTGTGTTACGTTAGCATGGGCTCATTACTGGTTTAAACGCCATTTTTCCTTTTTTGTAACTTCTGCACACGATACTTAGTTGTTGCTTTAGCTTTCAGCCTACCTGCGTCAAGATCTATGCCTGCTTCAAGCAGGCGCAGGGTTTTGATGTAGCTTTGTCCTATCTGATTGTAAATGCGGCACACCGTGGGTGGCAGAGCAGCGGTGCACGTTAACTGGTGCATCCCTGGGGATGTGCTAGTTAATATAAATCCCCCCCTTTACATTTAATTATGTGCAGGGGACACAGAGTAGGTGAGGTTTATCCAAGGTTAAGAAGAGATGAGTCCTGTTCAGTGAAAAATTGGAGATAGGCTTCAGTATATTATATACTTAAGTAGTGTGTTAAGTTTTTGATGACTGTTATTAATTTACTGTTGGGTAATAGTGGTTAATAACATTTTTTATTATATTTTACCACAGATACAACTGCAGATTATTTCAAGATTTTAGGATGCCTAGCAAAGAAAGAGTAAGAAAGGCTGCAAAACGTCAAAGACAGCAGGACCATGGAAGAATGCAGCAGTCCTCTAACAAAAAGATTTGTCAAGTCACCAAGAAAGCACCGGGTAAGAGTCGAAAAACAGTCATAAGAAATATGTGTAGTAAAAAAAATATTACTACAGAAAATGTTTCACTCCAGAAAAGGAGACAGAATTCAAATGGTAAGGAAAGGCCAATGAGAAATGTTACTGCTAGAGTAAGAGATAACTCTATGCATGAAAGTAGAAGGAAACAAGAGTTTAGGGATATTCGTAAACGAATGTTCCGCAACAGGATAATTGGGAATTTGTTAAAAAATATTAAGAAAGGTCAGCAGAAAGTGGTTTTTTATAAGAGAAAAAAAATTGTTGAGAAAGTTATTGATCAGGCATTTGAAATTAAACGTAAGTTATTTATTTTGACAATCAATAGAATTCGGAAGCTAAACAAGGTAATTTATGATTTCAAAAGAAATAGTAGATGGAAGAGAATAGTTAATCGTAGTAATTTTTGTGAAGTTTTTTCTGGAGAATGGATGCATAGTTCCAGCTCTGAGGCATTTTTTAATGAGGAGAGTTATTTCCAGGATAATGATTTGGTGCATGCAGTTGACACCAGTGGTCGAGCTTATGAAGTGAAAGATGGTTGTCCAGTTGAAAAAGAAAAACTTGTGACAACAGAGATAGAAGAGGTGTTAGGTAATGAGGTTTTAGGGAGACGTCCTAAGGGTCCTGTGTACACCTGGAAGTGTAGTAGTATTTGCAGTGTACGACAGGATTCCATCAATTTGCTTTGTGATTTTATACGGTCATTTAGTAAGAACAGTTTGAAGCAGAAAATGAAGTTGTTGCAAGAATTAGATCCTTGCAGAGTGAGAGAAGTGATAGGTTTGCATGGTCATTCACTGGCTTGTCTTTCCAGGAGAGTATGCCAGAGTGTTTTTCATCATTTCAGGATGCTAGCAGTGCATCATAATAAAGTGAGGAAATTAGTTAGAATGTTGTATTATGCTAAGAGTCCAGCAATTATGCTTAAACAATTATGCGCTGCTCTTTTGCATGGTTCTGAAATAGATGTAAAGAATATATGTGAAGAAATTGAGTTTTGTTACTTTGGAAGTAAAGAGGAGAATGTTGAAATTGACCAAGAAGAAGAGAGTAATGTGGAAGATAGTGTACAGGTTTCCAGTACAGATAATTTCCAGAGGGAAATTGCGACGTTTGAGGTGAAATCAAGTGAGAGGCCAAATTTCACTTGTGTGTGTTGTCGACGCACTTATTATAAGAATCAGACTAAGTTAGTGGATTTATATGGAAAAAGTGAAAGGGAAAATAATAGTGAATGGAAGGATTTCACAACATACTTGATGGTAGAAAATTGTTTTGATTTGGGATTGGATCAACGTGTGTGTACTTATTGTTGTAACAAATTAAATCAAAACCAGATGCCTGCTAGAGCAGTTCATAATAATCTGGAATTGGTTGAGATTCCTTCTGAATTGAAGGATTTAAATACTTATGAATCTATTTTGATTCAAAGTATCCATCCCTTTCAGGCTATTGTAAGAATGGAGCCAAAGACAGGGAAATTGCCTCCATCAGATTTACAGAGAGGATTAAAGGGAAGAGTTGTTTATTTGCCTCTAGATTTGAAGAAAAACATTAACACAATTGGAGTAGAAAAAGTGGAAGAGGAACCTCTTGTTATCTTAGTTAATGGGGTTCCGACAAAGAATAAGAAAATATGGCAAGATTTAGTAGATGTTAGGAAAGTCAAAAGGGCAACATTGTATTTGAAAAAATATAATAAGTACTATAAAAATGTATATGTTGCAGAAGAGGAAGTAAGTGAGGAAGAGGATAGCGATTTGTGTGCTGGTCAAATTGAGAAAGTAGAACCCTGTACTAGTGAAGAAATATATGAACATTATAGTGTTCATCCTTTGCATTCCAAGGAAGTCATGGGGAATGCTATTGAGTTGTTTCAAATGAAACAAGCGAAAGGGAGTCCCATTAGTGTTTGGGAGGAAAGTTTGGAAGCTCGGTGTTTCCCACAGCTTTTTCCAACAGGTCAGGGAGGAAGATATGATGAGCGACCTCATCAAATTCCTGCTTCTGAATACCGGACTTTGCGATTGTATGCAGGAGATCCTAGGTTTCGACAATGCATTCCTTATTTGTTTCATCTCCTGTTTGAAAGCGATCTGTCTGGACTGTCATATGCAGTGAACCACATCTTGAAAAGTGGTATACACATGCAAAACATCTCGGCAAGTGACTTTATGGATAAAGTCAATGTCCAAGACAGTATTTTGGATTCTCACCTGATTAATCTCATGGCGTGTCAGCGTGGTACTAATGAGTACTGGTACCGTCGTCATGGTGATTTAAAATGTATGCTAAGGAACTTAGGAACTCCCACATGGTTCCTCACTTTGAGCTGTGCTGAGTATGGCTGGGAAGACTTACTTGAATTTCTACGAGAGGCAAATGCTAACGTAGAAAACATCGAATTCAAGACACCCGGAGAACTGTGCTCTTTGGATCCAGTCAATGTATGTAGGTACTTCAATCATAGATTTGAAGGTATGATGTCTTTCATCATGAATAAGAAGAATCCACCTCTTGGAGAGGTGTTGGATTTCTTCTGGAGGAAGGAGTACCAAGCAAGAGGTGCTCCTCATATACATATGTTGCTGTGGATCAAGGATGCACCTAAATTTGGAACGGATGCAGAAGACTCAGTGATGAGTTTCATAGAACAGTATTCTACGTGTGCTGTTCCAAACGCAAAGGAGAAAAAAAGCCTACGAGAAAAAGTTCTACGTTTCCAAAGCCATCGATGTGGAAAGTACTGTCGTCGTAAATTCCGGAACAAAGACAAGTTCTACACCAAATGTCGTTTCGGCTTTCCACGACCGGTGATTTCTAAAGGAAGAGTGAACAGTTTGATGTCTTCGCTGCGACATAATGTGATGAAGAAATCACCTAAAAACACATACAATTTGAAGAGGAACGAAGAGTCTAAGTACATTAACGACTACAACCCGGTGATTTTGTCCATGTGGAATGCTAACATGGATATACAGTTTGTGGCTGATAACTGTATGGCTGTGGCTCGGTATGTGACATCTTACATCACCAAAAAAGAGAAGACAGAATTGAAGGATATGTGGGAGGACATTTCCCATGAAAAGAGCCTCAGCAAGAAGTTGTACAGTTTCAGTCTGAAGATGTTGTCGCATCGAGAAATCGGAGCTTACGAATGTTCTGACCGGTTGTCTTCAGCAAGTCTCTATGCCAAGTCCAGGAGTATCGTTTGGGCGAGTGTTGGTCTTGCTGCAACGCGTAATCGAGTTCTGAAACCTGTGCGGGAAATTGAGTATTTGGCGGAAAAGGAGCCAAACAGTACCGACATTTTGAAGAGCAACATGTTGGATACATATTATCCAAATCGAAGCAGTCACCTCGAGAATGTTTGTCTGTATGAGGTTCTGCAAAATTACATATTCAAGAGGAACATCAAAGAAGATACTGAGAAAGGAGTGTATGCTGTAATAGGAAGTGAGGGATGTCTGGTCAAGCAAAGAAAATGCCACTTGATAAACCATCGAAAATTGAGTGGCGAATCTCCTGAAAAAAAGGAGTTTTTCTATTTAGCACTTTTGCAACTTTTTAAGCCTTGGCGTGCAGAAGAGGAACTGCTTGGAGATTTCCTTTGTTACGAAGACTCATTCAATGCTGCCAAGGAGACCATAGAATGTCCTGCTTTTCCCAAATATGTAGAAATGTTGAATGTGGAAATTGAGCAGGAAGCAACGATTGCAGCCGAGATTGCCAGAGACAGTTCTTAGGACAGTCAGAGTTCTGCTTCATTGAGTCAGGATCCACTAGGAGGACCTCTTATCGAAAATGAAGCTGCCACTGCTATGAATGAAGTGGAAAGAGCCATGGCACATGCTCAGGAGGATGCGGTTAACTTAGAAGAGTTGGAAAGACAACTCAACGTTGAGCAGAGGAAAATATATGACGAACTTACCATGCAAATTGATCATGGATTAAGTCATGACAAGAAAGAGTGCTCATGTACGTCGTTGAAGCCTGTCCGACTGTACGTGAGTGGAGAAGCGGGAACTGGAAAAAGTTTCCTTATTAAAGCAATTTCATGTTATTTGCAGGAAAGGACAGAGTCATCGCTGTCTTGTGTTGTCACCGCTCCAACTGGACTGGCAGCACATAACATTAAAGGGATTACTTTACATCGTTTACTGATGCTGCCAGTGGAGCATGACAACAAATTAGAATATCACAAGCTATCTGGAGATGCTTGTTTTGAAGTTTCAAGAGTCTTGAGGAAAATGAAACTTCTTATCATTGACGAAGTAAGCATGGTTTCCAATGTCATGCTTGCCTTTGTGCATTTGAGAATGCAAGAAGTTCTCAAAACAGAGTATGATGTGTTATTTGGTGGCAAACACATCATTGTTTTCGGAGATCTTCTGCAGCTGACACCAGTGAAAGGGCAACCTGTGTTCAAAATGCTCACGCATGAAGATACCAGGAAGTGCTTAGGGAGTATTGGCAACGTCAATATATGGTTAAACTTCAATTATGCTGAACTGCATGAAAATATGCGTCAGGCAAAGGATGAAGTTTACAAGACTATTCTACAAGATGTTAGAATTGGAAAAGTGACCGAGCATGGGAAAGAAGCTTTACATGCACGATTACTGACAAATTTATATCCAGACGAAGATGTTGTGCCTGAGAATATTTTTCAGAAAGTTACTGAGAAAAAATCTGGAATATGTTTGATGCCAACTCTTGCAGAATGTGCCAAATTCAACAACAAAATGTTGCATTTAGAAAAGCAAGAGATTGTGAAATTGGAAGCTATTGACAGAGTAGAGCATATGGGATCAACAATTATTTTGTCTGAGAATCTGAAAACAAAATTGGATTCATTAGAGAAGAGTATATCTAAAACTGTGGGTTTTGAAAAGACTCTGAATGTGTGCTTGAACTGCCGTATAATTTTAAGAAGGAATTTACATGTTGAAAGAGGTCTGGTAAATGGATCAATGGGTAATGTTGTTGATTTTGTGAAATACAGAAATAGAGATGGAATTGAATTTTTAAAAATTAAATTTGATGGCATTGAGGAAGTACAGCTAATTGCTCGTTGTTCTGCTAGATTTTTGCTTGTAAAAGACTTATATGTTCGTCGTAAGCAGTTTCCTGTTTGCTTGGCATATGCGGTGACAATTCATAAATCGCAAGGTTTAAGTGTAGACTGTGCATTGGTGAATATTGGCAGTTCTGTGTTCAAGGAGGGTATGGCATATGTGGCATTGTCACGAGTTAGGACTTTATCGGGATTGTACTTGATTGAGTGTGATGTCACAAACATTTGTGCGGATCTAGATTGTGTTAAGGAATACAATAGGTTGAGAAGAGAGTATGCGCCACATTTGCCTCAGTATCCTTTGTTTGAGAAACGTGTGGTAGGCCGGAAACGAAGAAATGGGACCAATACTGGGGAGGTTGTAGCAAAAAGACGAAAAGTCGATGAACCTGAAATTACAAGCAGAAACAAAAAGGATTCTGTTGAAGATGTTGTTGGTTTTCAATTTGAAAACAGTTCTGGTGTCAACTGCTATGCTAATGTAGTAGTTAATGTTTTGTTTTCTCTAGAAAATGTAAAAGAAGAGATTGTGGTCAATTCTGATCAACGATTTTGCAGTTTGTTAAATTCTGTGTTAGAGAAATGTAGCACTGATAGAACAAACATAGAAAGTGTGTCTGAAATTCGAAATCTGTTAGACAGATGTTCAGGCCAAACACAATTCTCTCAAAATAGTCAGCAAGATTGTCAGGAGTTTTTAATGTACATGCTTGATGTATTGCATGATGAAGGTGTAGATGTAGATCACCTGTTTGGGCTTTCTTATCAATGGCAGCATGACTGCGAGAACTGTAGGGTATCAAGTACTACTAGTGTAGACTCAGAAAGATTTATATATTTAACTTTGCCAGACAGTAAATCAGTCTCTTTTAATAAGCCAGTAAAAGCAGCTGATCACAACATGGAGTGTAGCCAATGTAAATCTGAAATGATGTCCACATTATTTATACGAACATATGGCCAGTATGTCGTTTTAATGTTCCAACGATGTAGGCCTGATGGAACAAAATTGACAACTTTAATTAAAAATTTTGTGGCTTCACAGTTGTCAATATCAGGAAGGACTTTTGTAACTGTAGCAATTATATATCATGATGGTCCTTCAATAACATCAGGACATTATACAGCTTATTTAAAGTGTAGAAATGGCTGGTCATTCTGCAATGATTCTGTTTTAATTTTCAAAAACAAATTGCCGTTTGACCTTAAAAACTCTTACCTGGTGTTCTTAAAACCAAAATTTTAGGGAAAGAATCTCGGGATGTGCTCTGAGGAATTTCAAGAAGTTCTCATGGCTCCTACACGATTTGGCCTTGAGGATAAGTGTAGTACAGAGACATAACTTCTTACCATAACACTGGACTTTATGGAGAAATACGTGCACTTTGAATGAGTTCAGAAAAACTGTTTCTTTTTATAAGCTAATTGAAGCAGCCAATCAAAACATGGAGTAGAGGGAATGTAAGTCTGCAATGCTGTCTACTGTTTTACATTGCTTTGTGATTAAAAGTGATGTAGAGAATTAAATAATTGTACTAGTCATAAAGGTAGTGTAAGTCTGCTTCATAGTAAGCAGTATCAGTGTGATAGGAAATGTAGAACATGATTGAGGAAGAAGGGGAAGATATTACTAGTCCAGGATTGTGTAAATGATCTTCAACATTTTAATTCTGAAAGTTGTGGAAATGCGAAAAGACGGGATTGGCTAACAAGAAATCCAAGAGTTATACATTGCTCTGACAAGATTTGGCCTTGTGGAATCTTGTGGTAGAGAGCAAGAAGTCATTTATTGTATGTAACATGTTTTTGAAAACGATGGAGGTTTTCTTTCAGAAAGTGGCGGGTTGAAAGTAATAACAGCACAACAGAGTGTAAGCTGTTCATAGGACATCCTTGGCCGTCATGGAAAGTAAGTTAACTTTAAGGAGTTCTGAATTCTGATTTCTAATGTTGTATGGGTTTTTTAAACACAATCATTTTGATTGGTTTTTTTTTTCCCCGCTGTTATATGATGAATACCTTCAAGTCACTGTTTTAGTGAAATTTGATACATTCTGAGAACAGCAAAAATAAACCATTTAACATGTATAATTAATTCTGTTCTGTTTGCATTTATGATGTACATGTAGAACTGTGTAGGAGGCATGGAGAAGGTGAGGCTTCTGTAAGTGTAAAAGTTGTTGCATACAGTCCTCATATTCTACGTAGTCTTTTATATTTCATTACTTTCACTGTTTCTGACTGATCTAAAAATTTTTTTTTAAAAAGAACAGTAAGTATAAGGGAAGGAAACAGACAGTTATGTTAAAAGAAACACAGCTATAGGGAATATACTAGGGATACTGTTACCCGCAATCCTCTGCTGATGATGTCACTGAGCATGTCATGAATGATGTAATATGTGACATCATCAGCAGTGGATTACGGGTAATAGTATCTCTAGTTTACTCCCTTATAGCTGTCTTTCTTTTAACATAAGTGTCTGTTTCCTTCCCTTATACTTACTGTTCTTTTTTTAAAAAAAAATTTTTGGGTTCGCTTCCGGTTCGCGTACCGGGGAGCGAACTGGGAAGCGAACTAAGAGAAATAGAGGTTGGCACAGTTGCAAATATTGTACGAATTTTTTAATAACGGGGAGGTAGTTCTGAAAAGAACTTTTTTTTAAATTGTTTTTGTTGTTTTATATTTTTTTTATTATTTTTCTGAACATTTTTTTACTTTTTTTGAATTTTTCTGAACAGTTTTATAATTTTTTTGTTTTTTTTTCGGAGGGGGCAACGAAAACGATTCATTGTAAAGGGCTCAACAGGAGCAAGAAAACAAAAAAAAAGAATTTATTGTTTGGGGAGTTTCGGACAAACATGAGCATGATTGTCAATAGCTCTGTTGATCAGAGTGATGCTACTTTCTGCGTAGCAAATGAATCCACTGCAATGTAGGCAGACTTGTTTTACTTCACGAAATCTCGTTTGTATATTTGGCACCATCTCCCTGCCCTCTGGTCCCGTTACTTCCGGTACAACAGATCTTCTGGCCATAATAGGGAGATTATCTAGGTCGTCCTGTTCCTCTTCTTCGTCTTCTTGCTGAATTATAACTTTAGCAGGTGGTCCACTCTTCCTTGGATGTGGTGGAGGTGGTGGGGAAGCACCAGCTGAAGCTAGTAAAGAAGCCATTGCTCACTGGTAACAAAGGGTCTTTCTCTCACAATGATGAAAGTCAGAGTGAGGAAAGAAGGAGGGATTTTCACCATTTGGGAAAAAAAATAGTTCTCAACCAATGAAAAGTGTTCATTTTAGATCATATGACCTAGTCTTACAACATTAGGAAACTGAAAGTGAAATGAACCAATGAAAAGTGTTATTACCAAGTCACATGACCTGCTGTGTGTATGTTACGCGCTTTGCAGGGCCTCCCGGTTTGCTTCCAGAAACCTGTGCTTTGCGACTCGGTAAGCGTACGAGTTCGCTAACGTAGCACGTCATATGACGTATCACGCGACAACGCGAAACGTCATGCGGACGGGAGGCGTCACGATGTTGTTTTCTAACGCGGCAGTTGCGGTAAAGAAACGTTTACCGGCTCGTGGTCTATTTCGCGGCATCAAGGTCAGCTAACGGGAAGCTTCCCGATTCGCGAAGCGGGAACGAAGAAAAAAAAATATTTAAAAAAAAAGTTATTAATAAACATATAAAATATATTTTTGGATTTAAAGAAGAATACATTTTACAGCTACAGATATTAGCTGTTAAAAAACCAATGAAATTCACTGAAAAAACCATAGGTTATAGACCATATATAGTTAGGAATTTGCATTTACAAAACCTTGAAAATTCACTGAAAAAACCATAGGTTAGAGACCATATATAGTTAGCTGGACATTTTATTGACATAAAACCAATGAAATTCCATATATAGTTAGTTGCACTAACTATATATCGTGCACCCGCAATCCACTGCTGATGATGTCACATATTACATCATTCATGACATGGTCAGTGACATCACTGATGACATCACTGATGACATCTCAAATGACATCACTGATGACATCACTGATGACATCTCAAATGACATCAATGATGACATCATGACACACCAATACCAGTTACTACATACGCACTCACTGATTCCTACGTCTACACACACATTCACTCATTCACCCATACAATCACTCATACATACAGTCACTCATTATTACAACACTATCATATGCACTCATACACCTATGCAGACACTCACACACTGCCACTCATCCATGGAGTTACTCACACACATAGTCAGTCCTGTAAAGAATCAATCACACTTCCATTTCCTCATCTATACAGTTAAACACAGAACACCATACTTCAGTGACATCACTGATGACATCACTGATGACATCTCAAATGACATCACTGATGACATCTCAAATGACATCACTGATGACATCATGAAACACCAATACCAGTTATTACATACGCACTCACTGATTCCTACGTCTACACACACATTCACTCATTCACCCATACAATCACTCATACATACAGTCACTCATTATTACAACACTATCATATGCACTCATACACCTAGTCAGTCCTGTGAAGAATCAATCACACTTCGATTTCCTCATCTATACAGTTAAACACAGACCACCATACTTTTCACACATATACTAACACATACTTACTCTCTTATACAATCACTGATACAAGTACACATTGATATGCACAGAGTCACACACCTCCCAGCCAGCCACACACACACTCAGTCTTCCATACATCCACTCATTCTTCAATATGTAAAACATATTTAAACTTTACAAAAACACAGACACTAGATGATGTCATCAGTGATGTCATTTGAGATGTCATCAGTGATGTCATCAGTGATGTCATTTGAGATGTCATCAGTGATGTCATCAGTGATGTCACTGACCATGTCATGAATGATGTAATATGTGACATCATCAGCAGTGGATTGCGGGTGCACGATATATAGTTAGTGCAACTAACTATATATGGAATTTCATTGGTTTTATGTCAATAAAATGTCCAGCTAACTATATATGGTCTCTAATCTATGGTTTTTTCAGTGAATATATATATATATATATATATATATATATATATATTCACTGAAAAAAAACATAGGTTATAGACCATATATAGTTAGGAATTAGCATTTAGAAAACCTTATTTTACTCACACAAAACCATTGAAATTCCATATATAGTTAGTTGCACTAACTATATATCGCGCACCCGCAATCCACTGCTGATGATGTCACATATTACATCATTCATGACATGGTCAGTGACATCACTGATGACATCACTGATGACATCTCAAATGACATCACTGATGACATCACTGATGACATCTCAAATGACATCACTGATGATATCTCATTTGACATCAATGGTCACATCAATGATGATATCATTAATGTGACAATACAATGCATCTCCTCACACTTTAATATAACCTCTGTTACACCCAGTGTTAAATACAGAGTATAATTTTTGAAACCATTGACACACCAATACTAGTTACTACATACGCACTCACTGATTCCTACGTCTACACACACATTCACTCATTCACCCATACAATCATTCATACATACAATCACTCATCTTTACAACACTATCATATGCACTCATACACCTATACAGACACTCACACTCTGCCACTCATCCATGGAGTTACTCACACACCTAGTCAGTCCTGTAAAGAATCAATCACACTTCCATTTTCTAATCTGCACAGTTAAACATAGAGTACCTTACATTTTCAAACATATACTAACACATACTTACTCTCTTATAGAATCACTGATACAAGTACACATTGATCTGCACAGAGTCACACACCTCCCAGCCAGCCATACACACACTCAGTCTCCCATACAAATACTTGTGCAACCAATCAATAACCCATATAGCTACTTATATAGCTACTGATCAACACATGCAGCAGCTTGCACAACAACAGACATACTGATGCACACTTTCAGACAGTTTAGTCACTAACCCGTGCATTTAGTAAGACGCATTTAATCACTCACTCATACAGTCAATCACGCACCTACTAAAACCTTCATTCAGACACTTATACATCCACTCATTCTTCAATATGTAAAACATATTTAAACTTTACAGAAACACATAATCACTGGATGTTGTCATCAGTGATGTCATTTGAGATGTCATCAGTGATGTCATCAGTGATGTCACTGACCATGTCATGAATGATGTAATATGTGACATCATCAGCAGTGGATTGCGGGTGCGCGATATATAGTTAGTGCAACTAACTATATATGGAATTTCAATGGTTTTGTGTGAGTAAAATAAGGTTTTCTAAATGCTAATTCCTAACTATATATGGTCTATAACCTATGGTTTTTTCAGTGAATTTCATTGGTTTTTAACAGCTAATATCTGTAGCTGTAAAATGTATTCTTCTTTAAATCCAAAAATATATTTTATATGTTTATTAATAATTTTTTTTTAAAATATTTTTTTTTCTTCGTTCCCGCTTCGCGAATCGGGAAACTTCCCGTTAGCTGACCTTGATGCCGCAAAATAGACCGCGAGCCGGTAAACGTTTCTTTACCGCAACTGCCGCGTTAGAAAACAACATCGTGACGCCTCCCGTCCACATGACGTTTCGCGTTGTCGCGTGATACGTCATATGACGTGCTACGTTAGCGAACTGGTACGCGAAGCGAGGCGCAAAGCGCAGGTTTCTGGAAGCAAACCGGGAGGCCCTGCAAAGCGCGTAACGTAAACACAGCAGGTCATGTGACTTGGTAATAACACTTTTCATTGGTTCATTTCACTTTTGGTTTCCTAATGATGTAAGACTAGGTCATATAATCTAAAATGAACACTTTTCATTGGTTGAGAACTATTGTTTTTCCCAAATGATGAAAATCCCTCCTTCTTTCCTCACTCTGACTTTCATCATTGTGAGAGAAAGACCCTTTGTTACCAGTGAGCAATGGCTTCTTTAGTAGCTTCAGCTGGTGCTTCCCCACCACCTCCACCACATCCAAGGAAGAGTGGACCACCTGCTGAAGTTATAATTCAGCAAGAAGAGGAAGAAGAGGAACAGGACGAAGAGCACGAACAGAGGCACTTTTTGCCTGAGGAGCCCAGGACGTCTCACCGGAAAGAAAACTTCATTTGGCAATTTTTTTAAATTCCCAAAGGTCAGAAAAAAGTAAATGCAAGATACGTAACTTGCCTTATATGTCAAGATAGACTGTCCAGAGGGACCGACAAAAAATACAGTTTCGGAAACTACACAATGCATCGCCATATGACTAGGTGGCATCCTAACAACTACAGTGCTGCACAGTTTCGTAACGACCTAGATAATCTCCCTATTATGGCCAGAAGATCTGTTGTACCGGAAGTAACGGGACCAGAGGGCAGGGAGATGGTGCCAAATATACAAACGAGATTTCGTGAAGTAAAACAAGTCTGCGTACATTGCAGTGGATTCATTTGCTACGGAGAAAGTAGCATCACTCTGATCAACAGAGCTATTGACAATCATGCTCATGTTTGTCCGAAACGCCCCAAACAATAAATTCTTTTTTTTTTTTTGTTGCTCCTGTTGAGCCCTTTACAATGAATCGTTTTCGTTGCCCCCTCCAAAAAAAAAACAAAAAAAATATTAAACTGTTCAGAAAAATTCAAAAAAAGTAAAAAATGTTCAGAAAAATAATAAAAAAAATATAAAACAACAAAAACAATAAAAAAAAGTTCTTTTCAGAACTACCTCCCCGGTATTAAAAAATTGGTACAATATTTGGAACTGTGCCAACCTCTATTTCTCTTAGGTCGCTTCCCAGTTCGCTCGCCGGTACGCGAACCGGAAGCGAACCAAAAAAACAGTAAGTATAAGGGAAGGAAACAGACAGTTATGTTAAAAGAAAGACAGCTATAGGGGAGTAAACTAGAGATACTATTACCCGTAATCCACTGCTGATGATGTCACATATTACATCATTCATGACATGCTCAGTATGTATGGAAAGGGGCAGATTTATATTAACTAGCACATCCCCAGAGATGCACCAGTTAACGTGCACCGCTGCTCTACCACCCACAGTCTGCCGCATTTACAATCAGATAGGACAAAGCTGCATCAAAACCCTGCGCCTGCTTGAAGCAGGCATAGATCTTGACGCAGGTAGGCTGAAAGCTAAAGCAACAACTAAGTGTCGTGTGCAGAAGTTGCAAAAAAGGAAAAATGGCGTTTAAACCAATAATGAGCCCATGCTAACTTAACACAGTGTAAAGATATCCAGGATCTACATCAGTTTGGGGTTCACGAACCTGGCAGGTAAAAGGCACTGAGGCTTTGCACCGTGCATATCTCATCCCAAATCATATGTTGTTTGTGAATGAAACAATTTCCCAGACCAAATGCTTTGGATTGGCTACTTCTAAAAAATTAAACACCCCTACTATCCCGGAGTTAGAGGAATATGATGGTTGGAGTAATTTTACTCGGTTGTCCATTAAAGATTTACAGGCCCTACTCCATAATTCTTCCTTTAACATTTCCAGTATAAATCCAAAAGGTTGGCTGCTTTGGCAACGTGCCTTATCCACGGTTTAATAACGCTGCCTTTTGCTTTATATAAGTTTTCAAATTGTATGAAATATATACCAATAGGTCGTTATGCACCTTTAGGTAGTGGTTTTCTTCATGAGGTCTGGTCGCTTCCATACACATACAGATGTTTCAAAGATGATCAAGAAGTTTATCTGAATGGAGAGGAATGCACTGAGACGCCAGATCATTCACTAATGTGTAGGCACATACAGTTACACGGTTCATGCAACAAACACCGACCAAATATGGCTTGCGTGTTGCAAGGCACGCCAGTTCCTGCTATCATCCCCACGTTCAAGTTGTTGGAAAATGGTAGTTATTTGATGCTCAATAATGAAGATTGTTCTGGGTTAATTAAAAGTATTCCTTTTATCGTAACAGTAAGTGAACGGGTTATTTGCTGCAGAAATGTTCTATTTCCTCCCACACATGAACATAGGGAGTTTTCAATCTGGCCACAAATACCAACCTTGGGAACAGATTTCAACGGCATGGCAAGAATAGGAGCTCTTTTGTCTCAGAGAGAGGTGGCCTTGAGTTCGGCCCGTGAAACTTTCGTGCTTCACATAGCGAACACCCGTACAGAGGTGCAGACCCTTTTAAATACAGATTTGCCTTTCCATTTCAGCAAGATGGTTCGGACTATCTTTAACGCGTCCTCCACAAAGGGCCTGGCGCACTTTTTTAAAGTTGTTACCAGTGGTCTCGTGACTTCATTTGAGAAAATCTTTGTAGTCATCCCTGCTTTCTTTCATTCTATTTTTTCCACTGTGCTTGGTGGATTCCCATTTTTACTTGCATTACCAGCGGACGCTCTTGTGCTTTTTTAGATTTTTAAATATGGATGTCCCTCCTGTGCAAGCTCCCGCCCTGCAGCTGCTGACGCTGTTCCGCAATCGCATGCTTGAATATTATGGCACAATGCCGTTGGCGATATTAAGCACGGCATATGGATTATCTTTTCGATTCTCCTACTTCACCTGTGTCCAGCCTGTATTTCACTGCCTGACCTGTGATTTCGATTGGGCCATTGATTTGTGTCTCTGCGGACCGGTTTCTCCTGACGTCGACTTTAATCAGCTGATGACTCCTATCATTACTCACGAGTTGGTTTGTCCTGGCGAAAAGATTATGGCTGTGGCATTGATGCATGGACTAATTGGTCCCTGGAATTTACTGGCGGCAACACAGTCTTTCTTGGAACAGAGCTTTCTTGAAAACCCACCGAGCTGTCCTCTGATGGTGATAGAGGATCCGGTGCTGGGAGAGCACGTATTTTCTTTTCCGCTTTTAAATTGGATGGCTGAACTCTTTTCGGATGAAGACGGTGACTTCCTATTGGAGGCTGTTGCAGCTTATTTTGCATACACAGTTATGTCATAGACCTTTTTCATGTTTGATATGCTGAGTACTAGCATTTCATTGACAATTCATTGACTTATTTGTCAAGTTTTTATTATTTAGCTTGCCTATTGGCTTAAGCCTCGATAAAGTAGTTGGCTGTTTTATTTTTCTTTAGCATTAAATTTTCCTAGTTTTTAATGTTTTACCTTGCGGACCGTCCACATATAAAGTTGCAATCTGCTCTCATGAGATGCCACTTCTATTATCTTATTCAGTTCGTTTCCGGATCATGGGGAGGTGTCATCTAGATCCTGGATATCTTTACACCGTGTTAAGTTAGCATGGGCTCATTACCGGTTTAAACGCCATTTTTCCTTTTTTGCAACTTCTGCACACGACACTTAGTTGTTGCTTTAGCTTTCAACCTAGTAGTTCATCGTGGTTTACATGAGAATAATATGTTATTGCTCTACTATCTGCTTTGCTTGTTAAACTATATCTGTACAGCGACTGCTGAAGTTTCAAGAACAACACGATACAGAATTGTTATGAGGTCTGATCTCCACGACTTCATACTCATAACATAAGTGCAGCTTCTGCCAATTCTGGGCATGAGGCGGGTTTTATATTGCTTTGCCGAACACACATACACAACACTTGATGCGGTTCACATGAAGAGAGAGCTGGTGTATGCTGATGTGATTCCTTCAAATCTAAGACACTAAAGTATGGGCGCGCCCTAAACCAACACAAAGAGACCTTCTTAGCAAATAATATAATATGTGTATTAGGGAGGGTCAGATATAAGCAGCCGCGGGCCGTGGAGGGAGTTACGGTGAGGCAGGGAGGCGGGGAGGGGGAGGGGCAGGGTGGAGCCCTCTCCACCCTGCCCCTCCCCCTCCCCGCCTCCCTGCCCCACCGTAACTCCCTCCATGGCCCGCGGCTGCTTATAAGTGTTGCTAACTCTTATTCATTTACAGCATGTTAACATACTGTCACCATTCGCTTTTTATGTACTAGTAACTATGCTGGTAATTTTGCTACTGATAATATGTGTACTTCTATTATCTAAGATACTACGCCTGAGAAGACGGCATTAGTAAATAAACATTTCAAATACACGTGTTCTTCTTAACTCCATGTTCTGGTTTCTAAGAAATATATAACGACCGACTGTTCATGAGTTCCACGTATCCTGAGGTACTATAAGTTCATATTCTGGATTGTCTAAACATTGAGAGTTTGTTATATCCAATGTGACACTGTACCTAGCTTGCTAAGGGGTTTTTGATTACTAAGGTGAGTTTTGGGGCACCCTAATTCGCCGAGGTTCCAATCCTCTGTCCACAGTTCTGTGTGAGAACAGAAACCCTGCGACAGGGACACCCCTGAGACTTGCTGGAGCTTCATCACACTTGCGATACAACTCCAGCAATGCGCCACCTTTACGGCACAGATACGTCACGCATCTGTGCTGTTTTTGCCCCATGATGCGCCGCATTGTAAATGCAGCACACTATAGGTGACGGAACAGCGGCACAGAATGACTAACACATCCCTGGTGATGCGCCAGTCATCATAAATCTATCCCTATGCTTCTTATCTTGTTAGAGATGAACCGCCATATGTATCATCAAAGTTTTTTGCATTTCCTAAATAGCGAACTTTAAGGAATAAATAGCGATTCTTTACCATTCCTAGTTTGCGATGAGCTATTTGCTAATTACAAATTACCCATTCATTTCCATGCAGCAGGAGGCCCATAGGAATGAAGGTGCAATTTGCGATTAGCAATTACCTCATCGCAAATTACGAATTTTTCCGAGGGTGCAGGGGTGTCTCAAGAACACCCTGCTGCACCCCTGAAAAAGAAATTTGGGGGCATATGGCGCACATAAATTTTGAAAACATTCCTTTACCTCAAAAACGATTTTCAACTCATAATTTGAAAACACTGCACATGGGGAAATGACTTAAAATGTCCTTAAGACACATAAAAGCGTTTTTTGATTGCCTTTGCAGCATGTTTCAGTCACCTTTAACATGCCTATGTAACGCAAACATTCAAAATCTAAATTTGCCATGCACAGGTGGGAGCATATTTACAAGCAATTTGCTCCACAGACAAACTTCTTACATTGAAATGGGAAAAATAACATCAGAGACTCTCAATTACCTTATAAAGAAGCAGACACCATTATGTCCTTGTCATCAATATTAAAACCATTGCTTTTTCTCAAAAACGATTTACAAGTCATAATTTGAAAACACTCCACAGCTCCTATGCACATAAAAACCCTGTCAGTACTAATACTTCACATTTTCTCCAATTACAATTTCTCAAAGAAACAAAATCTATTTGTAAAACACTTGAGACAAAGCAACATTTGAAAAACACAACTTTCTTCATAATTTTCTCCTTAAAGCACACTATTTTCTATCTACATTAAAGAAATCTTTTCTCACCTTAGCAAATACTTTGAGTTTCAAAACAGTCTCAGAAACACACCAATTTGTCTTCAGCAGAGCAAAAGGTATGCACTCCAGAGTCTGCAGCTATCAAAAGCACAGAAATGCTGTAATTCTTCACACATATCTCTCATGTCACCCAATCGAAACTCTTCCCTCACTTTTTTTCAAATGAAAACCCTTCCCCCCTCTGCCATTTCATGCCTTTTCTGCATGGCAACCACGTCTTGGAAGACCTCTGGTGTTTGCAAGTTCACACAACAATGTTGCAATTGAACTCTGAACTCTCAGTGCACCTCATATCCAGTGCATTCTTTCATTTAATGATTTTTTCTTGACCACTCAAAATACATCTTTCAAACAACTCATCCATGCACCCTAACTTTCTGTTTTCAGCAATCAAAATCCACCAATCACTGTTACTGCTTCATTAACACAGAAACTCCACAGTTTTGTTCATTTTAAACTCTTATTTTTTCAACTGCCATTTCATTGCCACACTTCATCTGACTGCAGGAGAACCTTCTCTCACCATGTTTTCTGTCTGGATTGTTGGACATAGTTACATCTATTGGGCTCAGAGGTATGCTGAGAACAGGAATTTACCTAACCTCAATTTACAAGATGTGGAAATTAAGTGGTTTGGCCACAGAGGATTAAAATGTCACCAATTGATACCATTGGTGAAAACCTTTATGCATTTGCCAAAACCTGACCTATTAATTGTGCACTGTGGAGGTAATGATTTGGGCACTTTGACTGGGGTAGGTCTGGAAATGCCACCTTTGAGCAATTGATGGCACTTTTTCCTCAGACTGCCTTGGTATATTCAAATATATGCCAAAGACAGAAATGGAGGTGGTCAAACCAATTTTGTCCACAAATTGAGAAGTCGAGGAAGCATGTAAACAAATCTGTTTCAGCTTACATGAGAGACCATGGAATGGGCTCCCTGTACAACAATAACTTGCGTTACTACATGCAAGATATCTACAGAGGAGATGGAGTTCACTTCTCAGATGAGGGCAACAGAGTTTTCATTTTGAATTTAAGACTGTGCATTGGTACCTACTTATAAGTACCTAAATGTACCATAAACCCAAAAGCTCTTCTCAGAGCTACCCTACATCTGATCACTCACAATTATTATTTTACTCTAACTTTTTTCACTAATTTTCAAGAAAGTACGCTCCCCAGAACGCTTCCCGGTTCGCGAACCGGGCGCACTCCACGCAAAAAAACTAAAAAAACGATATATTTTTTTTTGCCCTGCGAGACCCTTTTAAAGCCTCCACATCAAACCTAGGGGGTCAGGGACGACCTACTATGCCCCCTTATGGTCATTTGCCCCTTCGCTTTGGCCTCCTCTTGTCTCTCGATCCTACCGAGAGACAAGATGGCGGCCGCTACGGACTGTTTGGAATGTTTACAGACGCCGAAGAACCAATCAGCTTCGCAAAGCTCCGAAGCGGAGCGCTGTTACAGATATATATCTTTTTTTGAACGTTAATTTCTCAAAATCCACTGGAGCACATATATTGAGACCTAGCAAAGGCACATCGGGCTACCAGTCCCTACAATTTTGCCAAGTTTCGTGCAAATCCATTCAGCCGTTCGATTATTATTATTATTTTTTTTTTTGCCCCGTGGGGCCCTTTTAAAACCTCCACATCAAACCTAGGGGGTCAGCGAGAATCTACTATGCCCCCTTATGGTCATTTGCCCCTTCGCTTTGGCCTCCTCTTGTCTCTCGATCCTACCGAGAGACAAGATGGCGGCCGCTACGGACTGTTTGGAATGTTTACAGACGCCGGAGAACCAATCAGCTTCGCTTCACAAAGCTCCGTTGCGCGAAAAGTACGCGAACTGGAGCGCTGCCCGGTCCGCTGTTACAGATATATATCTTTTTTTGAACGTTAATTTCTCAAAATCCACTGAAGCACATATATTGAGACCTACAAAAGGCACATCGGGCTACCAGTCCCTACAATTTTGCCAAGTTTCGTGCAAATCCATTCAGCCCTTCGGGCTAAAAGTGAGGCCAACCGCCCTATGGAAAACTCAATGTTAAAAACACGTTTTGGGACCCCCCTTTTTTCTCGGCCCCCCCTTGACGACCCCCCCCAAATTTTCAAGGGCTGCTCAGAAACAAAATGTGCCATTTTCCTGAAAATTTCAGCCAATTCCGTCCACAAACGCCAAAGTTATTACACATAGAATTTTCAAAAATCCCATAGGGAAAAAATCCTAACTATCGGTCGCCAGTAGGTAGTTATAGTTAGGACCTAGTTTCCATAAGAAATCCATAACATTCTATTGGGAATAACTTTGGCCCTGGTGGACGAATATTTGCAAATTTCTCAAAGAAGATGGCTCGGTCCGCTGCGCTCATTCTGTGAAAGTTTTGGGGGGATTGGTGAAGTGGGGGCTGAGATAAAAGGGGGGTCCCAAAACGTGTTTTTACCATGTTATTTTCCATAGGACGTTTAGACACGGCTACAGCTCGAACGGCTGAATGGATTTATAAGAAATTTGGTAGAAAGGTAGAGTGTGGGTCGCAGATCACGCTTTTGTTGAAATAGTGTAAATCCGTTCAGTAGTTGCTGAGAAAATTGAAGTTGAAATCAGTTATATATCTGTAAGCGTGCACGGGTGCGCGCACCAATGCGGGTGTGCGCGAGCGGCATTGTGATTTGCTGTTTAACGTCCGTCAACATTCGATTCGGAGAAAATCAGGAAGTGTTGTCCTCCATTTTGTTAGTGCGAGTGAATATATTGTACAGAACAAAGGGTTAGTATATGGAAAGGGGAGAAGGTAGAGATTGTCTGGCTGGGTAGGTTTTCTAAGGGGGTGCAGTATGGACCCTGAACGCGAAAAGACCATTTTTTTTTGGGAGAAAAAAGTTGCGGGGTGCACGCACTCGGTCGCGCACCCCTATTTACAAGACTGTGAAATACTATGGTGGTGAGAATGGAAAGGGAGCAGGGTGGAGAGTGTTTGATTTCGTAGGTTTCTTGAGGGGTTTATTAAGGATGACAAAAGTCTAAAAGTAGCTTTTTTTTGCAAATAAGTTACGTGGTGCGCGCACCCGGTCGCGCACGGCGATCAAAAAACATAAAGAAAGATGGAGATAAATTACAAGTTTGAGTGTTTAGATCTAAGGTGGCTCTTAAAAGATCCCTTGTGTTAATTGAGTTTTTTCTGCACTTATAAGTAAGTTCCGATGCAGAGTCTCATGTTACAGAGGAAAATTCTATTTCCCTCATCCGTGAAATGAACACCATCTCTCCGATAGATGCCTTCCATGTTGAAACGCAGGTTGTTGTTGTATATAGAACCCATGTTATATTCTCTGAGGAAAGCAGAAACAGATTTATTTACATGTTTCCTTGCTTTCTCAATTTGTGGACAACGTTGTTTGGACCAATTCCATTTTTGTCTTTGGCATATATTTGAAAACACCAAGACAGTTCGAGGAAAAAGTGACATCAATTGACGAAAGGTGTCTTGTAGAAGCATTTCCAGGCCTACCCCTGTTAATGTGCCTAGATCATTCCCACCACAGTGCACAATTATCAGGTTAGGTTCAGGGAGATGCATAAAAGTTTTCACCGATAGTATCAATTGGTGACATCTTAATCCTCTTTGGCCAATCCACGTAATTTGCACATTTGGTAAGTCAAGGTTAGAAATTCGTCTGTTTGCAGCATATTTTTCACTCCAGTGAATATAACTGTGTCCTACAGGCCAAACCTTCATTTTCAAGCCAAATGCAGTAGTACTCCGATGGGTTCTGGAAGTGGAATTGCAAGTAGATGGTGAAAGTCACGATAAAAAAGTGTATGAGGTGTCGTGTTGATGAAAAACTGAAAATGATTGGTTGATTGTTATACCTCAAGATTGAAGACTACGTTGTATGTTACTGTTTTTTTAAAATGAAATGTTCTATTGGTTGTGGAAAAAAAGAAATGTAAAAAAACAGTGGATAGGCAGGTGTGTTTGCAGGGAATTGCGCCTTTTTGCTTTAATTTAGAACGTTGAGATATGAACTTTTGACCTGTGCCTTCAGCCAGGTGCAGAATGAGCTGTTACCATGGTAACAGGCAGAAAAGGCAGAGGGTGAAGGGTGACCGTTATGTGACTTTGAAAATATTGAAAGGATAACCAAATGAAATGTTAATTTGATTATGAAATTGTGCGGGAACAAATATGATTGGTTGGAGAGACATATATAAGTGTGTATTGACAGGAAATCTATGCCATTATTCTTTGGTTGCAGTGATAGAAGTATTATTGAGAGCTCCGTCAAACGGCTATCGTTTTGCTACTATCATTGTTCTACATCTGATAAAGCATTGGTAAAGGTGAGTGTATAAATGTTTGTTTTATGATGTACCGTTAAATGCGGTTTGATCACTATATTAGATTATTTGACTTACAGTGTCTAAGCAAACACATTTTTGACTTTGTTACGGTTGTATATGTTTTCAACTACTGTTCCATTTTATTACATCACTGTTTTTAAACATTGTATCTTTGTTATTATTAGTTTAAAATTACGATTAATAAATTTGATTAAGGTTAGTGGACTTCAGTCATGTTCTTATGCTATCAACTTCTGTTAGGTCTATGAATTAAATGTAAGTTAGAGACGGATCTGCAATGAATTTGGGGGGGGACAAAAACAAATGATTTTTTGTAGGGGGACATGAACGTGTAATCAGTAGGTAGAGTAAAGCTGGAGGGGCTCTTAGAATGGGTAAAACAAGTGCAAGGCCTAATTAATATTGAAATGGTTCTTTATACAGATGTGAAACGTTCAGGTCCGGCTCTGTGTGTATCTGGGATGTATGTTATCTTGGGCTTCCACAGCAGACGTGAGGGGGGGGAAGGGGGCTGAATTTCTGTGAAGTTAATGGGGGTTGTGCGCCGCTTTTTCACTTTCTTTCAAGTGTGAATTATAGTTTTGAATGTATTTATGGTATACTGAATAAACGGAATATAAAATGTAATAAAATAGACAGAAATAAATTGAGATTTGGGAGCGTTTGCACAAAATTTGTAAAGTTGGTTACATATCAAAAAAAAGAAATTAGCAGAGACACTGATAATGCAGGTAGAGAGAAAAATAGTAGATTATATGTGATATCGTCGACAAAAAGTGGGAATGCTTTAGGTATTTTAAACTTTAAGTTTGAGGAAAAAATTACAGTGTGGTTTGCGGCTGAGGGATGCAGTGGTGGGGGTGGGGTGAGAAGGAGAGGTGTCCCAGTACAATCAAATGAAAAATTGTGACCATGAGGATGTACACAGGTTCGTGGAGTATATGCCTTCATAAATTGATGTAGAAGACCAAATATATATAGAGGTTTCTGTGTTCCGCCGTGTGACTGTATTTTCATCTCACTTCTGCTTTCCGTATCAGTTGCTTTGTGTTATCTTAGTGTGTGTATGTGTGTGTGTGTGTGCGTTCAGTCTGGGCTGAGGAAGTTTGTTCTGCAGGCAGACACAGATAGTCACATCAAAGTACTTGGCAGGTTTTGAAAATATTATTTATATAATTGAGATGGCTTTTGGAAGCGTTAGTCAGTGTATGTCGAGTTTCAGAATTACCGCTCGGTGGGCTCCACAGAGCTGAGGATTTGTTGTGTTTCTCTTCTTAGTCCGTTTGGTTTCTCACTTTGTTGTCTGATGGCTGGCAAAGAAGTGTTTGTTATAGTGGAGATGAAAGGGTGATAAGTACTAAAATACGAGATAGCGTGTGCTCTGTGGAAGCGGGGGAGCAGTGATTAACAGTCTGAGTGAACCACAACTGCGGCGGTGCTTGGTTACAGTAATAAATTATTTTTTTGCCAGAGGTACGATTGATGCTATGGTTCACAACCCGCAAAGAAAGGCTTGAGTGACCGTCGCAGGCCAGCGGGTTGAACTATGAATAATTCAGGTTGACAAAAGAAAACATGAATTGAGTACAGCTGAGATTACGTCAAACACATGAATACAGTTTTAGTATACATTATTTCAGTTGTGAATATTGGATAAAAGAGGGAACGTATATATTTCAAATTTTTATTCACTGATGCAGTGCTTTGAAGCGAAGTTTTTGATGTAATACAAGTAAACATATTATAAAGAAAGTAGTGGGCATAGTTACTAGTCCATACAACACAAATGATGGAAATGTAGTATGAAGCAAAATGAATAACGTTTAAAAAACATATTGTACAGCCCCGCAATCAAATATATTAAATTATATTGCATGCAAGAAGGTGTCTTTTGATTTTAAGTTTAGTAATCATATATGAAAATGCTAGTGGTTAAACATCACCTCATTAATAATTAGTTTTCTGCATACGAAGCAGTAACAAGCTTGTTGTATGGTATTGTGAAAGGAAATGAAAAACGCGCCAAAAGCGAGAACTTGGCTGGAGGTGCATGTATGTTATCTGCCGGTACGTTTGAAAATTAGTACTCAGAACAACTACTGTATTGAGATAATTTTTTGAAAGGTTTCAGTACTCGATGTAACATACAGGTTGAGAAGCATGGGTAACATCAGTGTAATCATATACTTTTCAGTTATGAATCAAAAATCTTTCATTAGGCATAAAACAAAAACAGCACATATGTGTGTAAGGCGAAAATTGGAGTAGAAAGGGAAAATGGTGATAAACGATCTAAAAAGTCATTGTAACTATACACATTTATCAGGGCACATTTAACCATATTTTACGCAGCCTTGCTTCGAGAATATTTCAAATCAGATAAGATAACATAAGGTAGTGATTTGTTGAAATTAGAGCATCATGAAATGTTTTGAAGAAAATTGAGTAGGTGTGGAAAAAAAAATTAACTCCACAAAAAATAAAAAAATCTCACCAGCAGGAAATTGCAATGTCCGATGTCAGTAAAGCCAATAGGTCTGTTTATATAAAATATAAAAATAAAAAAATAATAAGAAAAATTAGGAAGGGAAAAAACAGTCAAGATATCAATGGCTTGCATAACAGTTATCCTTCCATTGAATAGGCAAAGTAAGTGGCAACCGCTTCTAAAAGAAAGTCATTGTTATCATCCGAAAACAAGTCAGCCATCCAATTGAAAAGTTGAAATGAACATACATGGTCATTAATTACCGGAGCCTCTAGTAGCATCAGAGGAGAACTCGGTGAATTTTCAATGTAGCTGTGTGTCAAGAAATCTTGCGCCGCTGCGAAAATATTCCAATGACCCAGAATTCCATGTATCGCTGCAAAGGCCATAATCCCTCTGTCGGAACAAAGCTGTTCATGATCAAGTAACGGATTCATGAGATGATTGTAATTCACTTCAGGAGGTACGGAGTTGCAGAGACATAAGTCCAGGGCCCACATGAAATCACAGCTCAGGCAATGAAATACAGGCTGCACACAGGTGAAATAGGAAAATCGAAACGATAATCCATATGATGCACTCAAAGTTGTGAGTGGCAGAATGCCACACTGGTCAAGCATCCTGTGGCGAAATAGTTCTAAGTGTTCCAGCTCGTTTGCGAAGGCAGGACGGACATCCATTTTGTAATAACGAAAATAGGAATACAAAAGTTGCAGCTGCTGGTAGTAGATGAGGAAGTTCAGAAACATAGATCTGAGAGTATGGAGTGAGAGTAGCAGAATGCCTTTAAATGATTTGGTGCAAAAAAATCACCAAACCATTGGTTAGTAGTTGCAAAAAAAATAGTGCAGCTGGGAAGTGGAGGAGCGTTAAAGATTATGAGAGTCACCTCAGAAAATTGTAAAGGAAGGTCACTCTTTAATAAGGTATGCAGTTTTCTGCGAGTGTTAGCTAAGTGAATGAGATTTGTTTGTGAACAGATGCTTGGGTAGCTTCATTTAGGGACAATAAGGCTGTTGTTCAAGTCTTGGGATGGAACTTTGAGTTCAAGGCCGTATTTTGCGGCCAGATGGAAACATCAAGGTTCCCATGCGTGGGTGGATGAAGTTTATTTTTACAGAGAGGCATATGCAGAGTGACTATTACAGACTAAAGCTTGTCATTTAAAAAGTCATAGTAATTGACAATGTTTGAAAATAAATAATTACTGCTGAGTGTTAAGGTAAAATTCGGCATTATAGGAGATACCGGTGTACCTTTGAAAACACATGCAACATTACAGCGCTTCCTGTTAATTAAGTCATGCAATTGGTAGTGCCTGGATGTGAACGATTATGTGCAGCATTGATATTTTTGACACTGTGTACTTATGAGTAGTGGAGAAGTGACGCAATGAAATGATGTTAGGTGAATGTAGTGTGGTTACGGAACGGAAAACATTTAAAGAGAGTTACATTTAGTATGGAATACTTTTTATTTTTTAACAAACTTAGGTATGAGAATATTGCTATAGTGTCAGCGGGACTGTAAGTTGAAGTTTGATAAACATTAGTGAGATAAGTAAATTAAGGTTTATTTAACATGTGCAGCTAATAATCTGTGAGAAAAGGCAATAGTCTACAGTCTTGTAAATAGGGGTGCGCGACCCAGTGCGCGCGCCCCGTAACTTTTTAAAGCGAAAAAACATGTTTCTTTCGCGTTCAGGGTCTATACTGGACCCCCTGAGAAAACCTACTCGGTTAGATAATCTGTACCTTCTCTCCTTTCAATGTTCTAACCCTTTGTTCAGTAGAATACATTCACTCGCAGTTACAAAATGGCGGGCAACACTTTCTGATTTCCTCCGATTCTAATGTTGACAGACGTTAAACAGCAAATCAGAATTCTGTAAACTGTATATTTTTGCAATTTTAAACAATAGGCAAAATAACTAAACTTAAAGTTCTGAAACTATCTTCAAGTGTCGTCTGCCTTTGCACCATTAAATTTAATTTTAAACCACATGAATCACAGTCTTGTAAATAGGGATGCGCGACCGAGTGCGCGCATCCCGTAACTTTTTCAGAAAAAAAAAATGTTGTTTTCGCGTTCAGGGTCTATACTGCACCCCCTGAGAAAACGTACTCGGTTAAATAATCTGTACCTTTTTCTCTTTCAATGTTCTCACCGTTTGTTCGGTAGAATATATGCACTCGCACTAACAAAATGGCGGACAACACTTCCTCATTTCCTCCAAATCGAATGTTGACAGACGTTGAGCAGCAAATTATAATTCCGCTAAATGTACATTTTTGCAAATTTGGAAAAAAAGGCAAAATTATAAAACTTTAAGACCTAAAACTATCTTCATGTCTCCTCTCCTTTTGCACCATTAAATTTTAATTATAAACCACGTTTCCTTTTCATTACACAGGATTGTTTCTCGGTTTTGCACATTCAATGCATAGAAACTTTTTCTTCCTTTTTAGCCAGTTATGTGGGTGTGCGTGAATGGCATTGTGATTTGCTGTTTAACGTCAGTAAAGATAGCAATTCAGGGGAATTCAGAAAGTGTTGACCGCCATTTTGTTAAAAAACACCCAGCACATAATCTATGTATTTAGGAAATAAATATAGAAAGTAAGATTGTGTAGCAGTGCATATCAAAAATATTGCATGTAGTAGCCTTTTTTTTTTTTTTTTTTTTATTATTTTCAGTGGCAGAGGCATACAAAATACAAGGATGAGAAAAACATTTTAAATAATAACAATCATTCGCATAATTGCAGATACATTATTAACAAAGCCAAAAAAGAGAAAATAAACCGGTAAGACATAGAAAACATAAGATATCACTTTTTACAGATGTGGTCGTTATTAAATTAAATCCAATTATCAATAGGAGACCATAATTTCCTAGAAAATATCTTCTTTCTGTGTCCTTTCAATTTATACACTGCTTTATCCATTCTATACACATTTAACAGCTTTCCCAACCATTGTTCGAATGATGGTGGATCAGCATCTAACCATCTTGAAGTAATACAGAAACGGTAAATAGACATTCCAATGAAAATGAAGTATTCTTGATCAGCTGATAAGCTCTCGGATGGAACATATAAGCCAAAAATAATCACAGATGGACATAGCTTGATGTTAATATTGAGCAAATTAGTCAAAAACTTTTCTATCCTATTTATATATACAGTTAGTTTAGAACAGCTGAAAAACATATGACATGAGTCTGCTGCTACAGTACCACATCGACTACAATTAATGCCTTTCGTAGCTTTCCATTTAGCAAGTTTTGCCGGTGTATAATAAAGATCTAAAGAAGCCATATAATGTTGACTTTTAAGAGAGCTGTTAATTAATATTTTATTGCTAATCTCAAACGCCCTTGCCAGATCTATCCCTTCTATACACAACTTCCTTTCCCATTTCTGGGCTTGTTGGTCGAGATCATCATGCAACCTATTGACCATTAGTTGATAAATTGTGCCAATACGACTATCCCTCCTACCGCTCTCCATAACAACATTGGTCTCCATTTCGTCACTATATAAGAGGTTTTTTTTCCCAGAAAGCTACGAATTTGTAAATATTTAAAAAATTCCTTTCTAAAGAGGCCAAATATATCTTGAAGTTCGGAGAAAGACATCAGAGCCCCATTTTGGTACAGTTGCCCAATTGAATGTATCTGTCCAAGACGGAATCGGTTCATGGGGATATCTTGAGAGATACCGGATAACGAAATATTACAACAGATGGGTGTATAAAAATTATATTTTGGGATTATCCGTAAAGCTTTATTAATTTGTCTCCAAACCAAAAAAGCAGAAAGAAGAACCTTGAATTTTGTTTTTTTGTAATAGCTCGGCTCCATAAATATCAGTAAACATTGGCGCACATGAGCACCCATAAGCATTTCAAAAATGGACGGTGACGCAAAGGTTTCATTAACATGATCATGAAATAGTAAAACCTTAATTGCTTTAAGAGTTATAGCCCAATAGTATATTCTAAAATTCGGAAATCCCAACCCGCCACGCCCTTGCGGTAAGGTACACCATTTTAAAGATCTCCTTGAACGGCGATACCCCCATAGAAATCTAGACAACATCCTATCTATTTTATTAAAAAGAGACATAGAGAAAAATAGGGGAATGGTTCGAAAAAAATAAAGAAATTTTGGAAAAATCAACATCTTAATAACATTAGTCCGTCCAAATAAAGATAAATGTAGATTATTTATCCTTTCTAGGGTTCTGTTAGTGGATATAAGTAAAGGATCCAAATTAAGTCCAACAATATCATCTACTTTAGATGATATAGTTACACCAAGGTATGTAGCAGTATCATTTATTAGAATATCAGTAGGTGTACCAGTTTTAGAATGTACAATTTGGGTTTTTGAGATATTTAATTTGTATCCAGAGAACTTTCCAAATTCACTTGCAATTTCTATTATTTTGGGTAAGGCGGAAGAGGAATCAGAGGTTACAATGGCCACGTCGTCTGCGTAAGCTAGGACTTTGTGGTCTATCTCATGAAGACGGACAGGTGGAATACCAGGTTCTGTAATTAATCTATTCAAATAAGGTTCTAAATAAAGTGCAAATAAAAGTGGAGAGCAAGGGCACCCTTGTCTGGTCCCCCTGGTGATTGAAAATGGACTAGAGATATCCGTGCCTAATCTTATTACACCCTTTGCGTTGGAATAAAGTGACTGTATAGCTTTAATGAATTGTGATGGAAAACCCTTCCATTTTAGCACAGACCAAAGGAACCCCCAGTCGACTCTATCGAACGCTTTTTCAGCATCAAGTAGAATAACTCCGACTGGGGATTCCTTTGCCTGAGCCCAATCCAACAGTGCGATGACCCGTTTAACGTGATCTGTAGTGTCCCTGTGCTTAATAAACCCGTGTTGAATATTAGAAACTAAACCCGGCATAACATCGTTTAATCTATTTGCAAGAATTTTAGAATAGATCTTACTGTCAGCTGTAATCAAGGAAATAGGACGATACGAGCCTAATTCTTTTGGATCCTTGTTCTTTTTAACAAAAACGACTATAATGGCTGTAGACCAGGAATCAGGAGCTTTGTCTTGAAATGCTACATTAAAAATTTTAAGCAGCTCTGGTTTCAGCAGGAGTCTAAATGTCCGATAAAATTCAAGAGGAATCTGGTCGGGCCCCATAGCTTTACCAGCTGCAAGACTCATAATAGCCCTTTCGATCTCTTCCCAACTTATTGGCCTAGCAAATAAATCTATATCATCTGTACACAAAGAAAGTTGGTTAATAATTTGGAAATAGTCTGTGGGATTAAGAGTCTTGTCAATTTCGTTGTTAGAGTCGTTATACAGCATCTTATAGAAGCCCTGAAATGCCTCTAATATTCCTTCCCTACTTTCGTGAAGGATCCCATTTGTATCTTTAACACATTGTATTTCGTTATAAGAGGATTTTTGTCGTAAGCGCTGTGCTAGAATTTTTCCCGTACGTTCGCTAAATTCATACCGTTCCGTTTTATATTGTTTGAATTTTGCCGCAACTTCTTCAGCAATGTGTGTACGAAGACCTGAACGTTCAATGGTTAATCGTGTTTGTACATCCTCTATATTAGCATTATTTTTACATGCGGTAGATAAATCCAGCTCGACCTGCCTGATCTTGTTTAACCTGTCCCTGAAATCTGTTTGGTTTTTTTTCCTCTTATAATTTGCAAAACTGATTGTCTCGCCCCGTACAATAGATTTAAAAGAGTCCCAGACTACTTGTGGAGAGGCAGTATCGTTATTTATTAGAAAGTAATCTTTAATAATATTGACCATGATTTGAAGATAATCTTCATCTAATAATAAATTTCTTTGAAATGACCAGGATCTAGTGGAGTTTTGACAATCAATAGAGAATTGCATCTCGGCCATTATAGGATTATGATCTGAGATGACTTGTGGTAATATCTCAATATGAATTTTTTCTAAAAAAACTGAGGATACAAAAAAATAGTCTAAACGGACAAGTTTTTGATAAGGAGTAGAAAAAAAAGTATATCCGGGATCATTACAATGAAATTTATTCCAGACATCAGTTAGCCCGTTACTTAATACCAGGTCTCTAAGTGCTTTATAAGTTTTAACCTTTCGGCCCGTATACCTCTTCTCTGATCTAATATTCCAGTCAGCTGACATGTGTATATTTAAATCTCCACAGACTATAATCGGTTGTGTCCAAGTGGATAGCTCTGTATTCATAGTGTTAAACAGTTCGGCATCATCCAAATTGGGACCATAAATGCAACATAAGGTAAATTTACAGCTTCCGATTTTTAGCTCAGCCAGTCCCCATCTGCCCCATTTGTCGGAGAATGTTTTTAAACATTTCCCTACTCCTTTTCGCATACAAATTGCTACGCCTCTTTTGATACCCATTTGTTTGGAAGTAATCAAAACTTCCAATCCCAGATTATTCAGAAGAAAACGTTTATCCCATGAAATGTGAGTTTCCTGTATACATAACAAATCAATATTCAGCACCTGGAGCATTGTTCGAAACATAGCAATCTTCTTTAAATCATTAAGACCATTAATATTAATAGTACATATTTTCACCTTTTTATGCATATCAAAAATGATAGAAAAAAATTATCGACCAACATCACAAGTATTTGTTCTTCAATGATATCATTTAGATGCCTTATAATCATCCGTGCGTTGAACACCTCTGCCTTACACCCCCACCACCAACCCTTGCCCTTGCCCACCCCCACCCTTATTCCCAGAACCCCTCCCCCCACCCTCCCCACTATATGAGGCACAGGAACTGTCAGTTCCTGGAGCGTATGGATGCCGTGTCCCTAACCCATGGCGTCCTTGCTAAAGAAAAAGAAAGAAACAAGAGAAAAAAGGAGAAAGAAAAAAAAAAACGAGCGAAGGAGAAAGTTCAAAAAGTTCAGAAAAGCAGAGAAGAGAGTATAAAGATAACGAAACATAATGATCCTGCATTTGAATAATTTTTAAACAGTGTAATTATTACGCCCAAATTCTAGATTTGTCATACTATACATTGAAATTCTTCTTATTTAATCAGAGAGATTCCAAATACTCCTTAGCTTTGATAGTAGAAATAAAGTATTTTGTTTGGCCCTTGTATATAGTCTTTAGTTTTGCAGGACCCTGCAAAAATACTGCTACTTCCTTCTTCTGAAAATCAGGAATTAGTTGTTTCAGTTGCCATCGTTGAGCCACAGTAGCTTGACAGTAGTCTGGTCTCACAAAAAACTGACAACCTAGACCATCCGCTTTCTTATCTGGTCTAGCGTTTACAAATATCACTTCACGGGCAAGGAAATTATTGAATGACACCAAAATGGCCCTGGGATAATTTTCCTGACCTTGTCGTGGTTTCCTTGTTGTAAATGGGAATCTATGTGCTCGTTGTATTTCCCGAGCCCAGTCCCAATCGGTAATTTCAGGAAAAGCATCGTTCAGTAAATTGATAATAAACTTCCTCGGGTCTCCTCCTTCTTTATTTTCAGGGATCCCCAAAAAACGCAAATTGCTTCTGCGGGCCTGGTTTTCCAAACTAGCTAGTTTGTCAGATAGGTCATCCTTTTGTACTTTGAAGTCTCCCACTTCTTGTCTTTGAGCCATACATTCTTCTTCAAGTACAGATATCCTGGCCTCTGCTTCAGTGACCCTATCAGCAGTCTCTGAGCATAATTTGATTGCACGTCTTACTGCGTTTTTGACTTTAGCACATGTCATTTGCGTGCGTTGATTCTCGGCCTTGCTCTCTGCTCTATGACACATCATGGTGTCAAATATTGTTTTCAGTGTGATCTCATCGTTGTTCTCTTGCTGTGGACTAGGATCATGTATAACGTTGTGGCTAGACCCCGGAATATCATTGACAGCTGAAGCAATGGATTTAGAGGATAAAGGATTCGTGTTATTTGGTGAGTTAGAGGCAGCCTCTTGGCTCGTTGTGCGAAGAGATCTCTTCGTTCTCCGCTTTTTTTTTATAATGGTTGCCACATTAGTATTGTCAGGACTCATGCTAGTCTCCCCCTCAGAAGATAGACTCTCACCACTAAAGTCTGCCCAGTCTTTATTCGCTTCATCGGATGAGAGTTCTGATAATGAATAAAAGGTTTCAGGGAAGGTTTCAGGGAGCCCTTGATTAGGTTGCTGCACAGTAGTTTCTTTTACATTTCGTGTTTCGCTTGGGGCTTCATTCAATAGTAATACCAGCGATGGAAGAGAGCATGCTCTGTTGGTGATAGCGCCACCCGGAGTTGGAACTACAAGTCCCATAATACCCTTCCTTAACGAGTCGGTCGGTATCTGAATAGGTGCTAAAGTAGAGGAGTTATTAGGGTTATGCTGATTGTCACCGCTTGCAGATAATTGATTAGTGGATTGTACTGCGGTTATGTCAGTTACATCAGTGCTTCGATTATCATTGTCAATTGTTTTCTTTCTTGCAGCATGCTTTTCAAATAAATCTGGTAAAGTTTGTAATGCTGGGCTTTTTATACCGAGTACTTCATTAGATTTAACAATAGCCCCTTTATTAGAGTTCTTACCCTGTTTGGTGATGGTTTTTTTGCCAGGGATCAGTGGCGTTGCCTCTGCCATCTCAGTCTCCTCGTTCCCTTGCTCCACGTTATTCAGTTCAGACCCAGGGCCAGTTTTTCTGTTACTGCGTGTGGCGATAGAAAGTGGAAGTGGCGTCCTCTTTTTCTTCCGTGAGCCGCCTCTGCCGGGAAAAACGTTGTTCTGTGCCCAGCACAGGCAAAGTGTAGCACGCCACAGCGGAGACCGCCGATTGAACTCAAGGAAGTTTAGCAACATTCGTAACTCCGCCTGATGCAAGGATAGTTTGTAGCAGATTACTATTACTGTGTGCTGGGATAACACGATGTAATTATTTCTTCCCTGTTTTTTTGAAACGTTTTATCACCGTGATTCTGTGGCTTTTGTTTGACCTGCACGAGCCAAACTCCGATGGAATCAAAGTCTGTCAAGCACTTTCCCCTCTGCTAGAATCTACTCGGAAGTGGTCGCCGCCTCTCTACCAGCGCGGAGCTTCGGACCCAGCCCTCCGGTCGGGAAATGAGAGAGAAAAAAAAAAAAATCCGCTTTCAGGTTCCGCAGAGCTCCGTTTTCAGTCTCTCCGAGCAGCCCAGCCCAGTGCAGCCCGGACGGCAGCCACAGCGGTGATAATACCGGCAGCTGACCGATACTGTTCCACGGTTTTACCAGGTGAAATGAGCTCGTTTAGCTGCAATTATCCATAGCATCAAATAGCTATATTTCTCCTCCTTTGACGATAGAACGGTAGGACGCCAGGAGTGAGGGAGCAAGCTGACTACACAGCCTTCCCCACGGCAGCCATCTTGCCTCTTGCATGTAGTAGCCTGGTAATGTATGGTAGATTATATTGTAAATGATGATTGATTTAAAAAAAATTTTGGTGAAAAATTTGGTAAATAAATGTGGTTCACAAAGAAATCTGAAACTTAGGCTTTACGATATATATTGGATAGAAAATTAGGGAATGTATCTGTTAGGCATGATATTTGGTAGAATGGGTGTATGTTGTCTAATACATATGTCTGTATTATGTTAAGTAAAATTCAGTTGTTTATTTTTTTTAAAGAGTGTTTGGTGCTGAAAAGCAACAACCTGAGGTGAACGTGAGAGTATACAAACAGAAAATCCTTTTTTACAGGTGAGTTGATAATTTTTAAATGATAATTTAATTTTTGAGCAGATTACCATAATATGCATGTTTTTTAAGAAAATTTACACTGCTTCTCTTTTGCAGGAGGATTTTAATTTCTATTATAAACATGTCTGTACATGCTTGTAGTAGATATGTATTTTGAACTACGGTTCCATTGTTTATTGCTACAACCTTTTTATGGGTGGGGTCCATGTGTTATTTTCTATGCAGTTTTGGTTCATCTATTCTTTGACTGTAAGAGTTTGCTGTTTACGTGGATTTATTCTTGCTAAGTCATCATTATGTCTCTAACTTATGCTGTATCATTTGTGTACAGTGATTTTTCTGAAATTATAGAGGTGTATTATGACATGTTTGTTGGCGTGATGGGCATTTCGGATGCATTTTTGTGACTGTACTATCTATTTGCACTCTATTATATGCATTTGCACAGGTGTATTATGATGAGGTCAGTCGGACGCCATGGAGGGACTTACGGTGGGGCAGGGAGGGAGGGAGGGGGAGGTGTAGGGTGGAGAGATCTAAAATGTGGCCTATAGATAAATTCAGGAAAGTATACAATTCAATTAATAGAATACATTTTTTAGTGTACACAGCATCGCATTTTGGAATACAGTGCACACTGCAAAATTCATTTAAATAATTAAATTATGTACTTACTACAAATTATCTATATCCTGGTTTTTAGGTCCCTCCACCGTAGACCTCCCCCTCCTCGTCTGCCTGCCCCACCATAATTCCTTCCACGAGTTGCGGCTGAATATGGTTTCATATGGTTATGATGAAATGTTTTCCATTAGATGAAATTTACATGTTGGGTATGCTGTTAAAGGTAAAAGCAACTGCGTCTGTGGGAAGTAGCAATCTGTTCAGTGAATGTTTAATTGGTATATTGTTAGTCACTTCTTCAGTTTGCATATAGTTTGAATCACAGTTTGTAGTGGTGAAGTTAGAAAATAGATCTCTACAATTAAATTAGAAAGTGTATACATAGTTCTACAGCACAGAAATGCAGAAAACAAATTTCACTTTGAAATGTGTTTTTACAGCATAATTTCAATTAAAGAAATTAAAAGGGATAGTGTTAATGTGTAGGATCATAGTATCAGTTTCTTTCTAAAATAAAGAGGTAGGTCCTATATTAATCAATGTAGTTAATGTCTTAAAAAGTATGAAAATGTATGTAGTTCAAAGATTAGTTAAGGTAATTTTTGGTTAACTAATCATAAAAAAGATATAATTTAGTCTTTATATTTTTTTAAAAGGACACAGAAGATAGAAAATAAAAAATAAAATGGAAGATTACTCAGAAAATATGAATGTCCATTTTGAAATGGCAACTGAACTGATTGAAGAATTAATAGAAGGAGTATTTGAAGAGGAAAATACAACAGAAAATGAGGAGTTTTTGGACTGCACTTTTGATAGTGCATATTTAGAAATGGTGGAAGAAGAAGAGAATTTGGAAGAGGAAAACAATAATGAAGTATCTGATGAAATGATGCTACATGTGCTTCTGGAATATGAATTATTAAATCAATAAAATTAATTTTGTTTAAAAAAAAAAAAAACCTTCAAGACATTATTGTTGTACTAATAATCGGTATTCTCTTTTTTGAGAATGACAGTAAAAGTTGTGATGAGGTGCATAAAAGATTAAAGTTATAGAAATAAAAAGCATTAGGAACAACTACAATGCTTGAAAGTTAGAATAGTACTTATATGCCTGAAAAATTACATTCATTTAATACATGTGTAATGATAACACAGATATGGAGTGTCATAAATTTAGAAACAATATTCACTACAGGATCTTCTACTCTGACCAGAGACTGTTTCTTTGTCTTTATTCAAGTTATAAAATCAAGCAGTGGTAATAATTTGTATGTCATATGGTAGTAGGGGTCTATAATATTTTTTTACTTTTTTCCAAACAGATTGTCATTTATATCACAAACATCAATCACTATGCCAACGAGAAATGAAAAAAGAAAGCTGTATAAAAAGACATACCATTTGAAGAGAAAAGAGGCACAAGATTGACCTAATCAACAAAGGACGGAGAAAAACAAGAGTGCTCCTGGTAAGAGCAGCAAGGATTTTTTTTTTAAAATTGTGTCAAAGGAAAAGTCAATTGGATAATGTTGAAAAGGAAAAACAGTTTTCAGTATCTACAAGGAGAAATGGAAGAAAAAAGAAAACGGTGTCTGAAAACAGTGGTGAGGAAAGTATGTACAGTAAAAGACGTACAAATCAGTTTGCGGAAATAAGGAAACCTATGTTTCATAAGAGAGTTGTTATAAATTTATTACAAAAGGAAAAAGTTTCTAAAAGGAAATCTGCTTTTTATAAGAAAAAGAAATATATAGAGGAAGTTGTGGATGATGCGTTCGAGACAAAAAGAAAATTGTTTATTTTAGTGCTTAAAAGAATAAATACACTAAATAAGGCAATCAGAGTTTTAAAATCTAAGAGTAAATGGAAGAGACACATAAATAGAACTCATTTTTGTAAAAAAAATTCTGGTAAATGGATGCATACTTCAAATTCTGAGCCATTTTTTAATGAAGAGAGTTACTTTCAAAGTAACGATTTGTTGCATGCAGTTGACACCAGTGGTCGAGCGTATGAAGTGAAGGATGGCTGTCCTATTGAGAAAGAGAAAATTGAGGTCAGA
This sequence comes from Lissotriton helveticus, assembly GCF_964261635.1. Taxonomy (NCBI): domain Eukaryota; kingdom Metazoa; phylum Chordata; class Amphibia; order Caudata; family Salamandridae; genus Lissotriton; species Lissotriton helveticus. Next base: position 1,454,053,633 of record NC_136061.1, read on the forward strand.
AATACAGAAGAGGAAATAGGTGGAGAAGTTTTACAGGGACGTGTTCATGCTCCTGTTTATAGTTGGAATTGTAGCAGTATTTGCAGTGTACGACAGGATTCAATTGATTTCTTTCGCAATTTCTTACGTAAGTACAGTAAGGAAAGTCTAAAAAAAAATTGTAATGTTGCAAGAATTAGATCGTTGCAGAGTGAGAGAAAAAACTGGTTTGCAAGGCCATTCTCTGGCTTGTCTGTCAAAAAAAATATGCCAGAGTGTTTTTCATCACTTTAGGATGTTAGCAGTGCATCATACCAAAATGAGAAAATTAGTCAGAAATATGTATTATGCAAAAAGTCCAGCACTTAAACTTAAAGAGTTAAATAGTGCTCTTTTGCATGGATGTGCATTAGATGTGAAGAATATTTGTGCAGAAATTGAGGTAAGTTATTTTGGTCGAAATGAAGAGAATATAGAAACTGATATAGTTATAGAAGGAAATGTGTTAGAAAATGTTGGACATTTTAATACTGAAGAATTTGAACAGGAAATAACAAAATTTAAGGTGATTGCAGGTGAAAAACCAAATTTAACTTGTGTGTGCTGTCGACGCATTCATTACAAAAGTCAAACTAGGTTAGTTGATTTATATTTAAAAAGTGAAGATGAAGATAATACTCAGTGGAGAGAGTTTGCAACTTATTTGCTGGTAGAAAAGTATTTTGATTTGGGTTTTGAGCAACGTATTTGTAAATATTGTTATAATAAATTAAATGAAAATAAAATGCCTGCTAGAGCTGTTCATAATAATCTTGAGTTGATAAATATTCCATCGGAACTGAAGGATTTAAATACTTATGAGACTATTTTGATTCAATGTGTACATCCTTTTCAGGCTATTGTTCGTATGGAGCCTAAGACTGGGAAATTAAATCCTACAGATTTACAAAGAGGATTAAAGGGTAGAGTTGTATATTTGCCACTTGATTTTAAAAAAAATATGGAGACAATTGGTATTGAAAATGTAGAAGAGGAACCTCTTGTTATTCTAGTTAATGGTGTACCTACAAAGAGTAAGAAAATCTGGCAAGATTTAGTGGATGTTAGGAAAGTGAAAAAGGCAACGTTGTATTTAGTCAAAAATAATAAATACTATAAAAATGTGTATGTAGAAGAAGAAGATGTAAGTGATGAAGAGGATAATGATTTGTCTATTGGACAAATTGAAAAAGTCGACATGTCCAGAACTGAAGAAATTTATGAACATTACAGTGTTCATCCACTGCATTCCAAAGAAGCAATGGGGAATGCTATTGAATTATTTCAGATGAAAAAAGCAGAAGGAAGTCCTATTAGTGTGTGGGAAGAAAGTTTGGAAGGTCGTTGTTTCCCACAGTTATTCCCAACAGGTGAAGGTGCGCGATATGATGATCGACCTATGCAGATTCCTGCATCTGAGTACCGGACTACAAGAATTTATGCAGAAGATCCCAGATTTCGTCAATGTATTCCATATTTGTTTCATCTTCTGTTTGAGAGTGACTTATCTGGTCTTTCTTATGCAGTAAACCATATCTTAAAAAGTGGAGTGCATCTGCAAAATGTTTCAGCAAAGGATTTTATGGATAAAGTGCAACAGAAAGATAGTGTTTTAGATTCTCACCTAATTAATTTAATGGCATGTCAGCGTGGTACTAATGAATATTGGTACCGTCGTCATGGAGATTTAAAATGCATGCTAAGAAACTTGGGAGCACCAACATGGTTTTTAACTCTAAGCTGTGCAGAGTATGCCTGGGAAGATTTACTTGAATATCTTCAAGAGGCGAATGTAAATATTGAAAATATAAACTACAAGACACCAGGAGAATTGTGTTCGTTGGATCCGGTTAATGTTTGCAGATATTTTAATCATAGATTTGAAGCAATGATGTCGTTTATTACAAACAAGAAGAATCCACCGCTTGGTGAAGTTTTGGATTTCTTCTGGAGAAAAGAGTACCAAGCAAGAGGTGCTCCTCATATTCATATGTTACTATGGATCAAGGATGCTCCCAAACTTGGAAAAGACTCCGATGACACTGTACTGTCTTTTATTGAACAATATGCCACTTGTGACATACCTAACAGTACAACTGATAAAGACTTAAGAGGAAAAGTGTTACGGTTTCAAAGACATCGTTGTGGAAAATATTGTCTGCGAAAATTCAAATCAAAGGATAAGTTCTATACAAAATGTCGTTTTGGATTTGCACGACCGGTGCTTTCAAAAGGAAGAGTCAACAATTTGATGTCATCTTTGCAACATAATATCACAAGAAGATCACCCAAAAATACATACAATTTAAGAAGAGGAGAAGAGTCCAAATATATAAATGACTACAACGCTGTCATTTTGACCATGTGGAATGCTAACATGGATATACAATATGTTGCGGACAACTCTATTGCTGTGGCTCGATATGTAACGTCTTACATCACGAAATCTGAAAAGACGGAACTGAAGGAGATGTGGGAAGATATTTCTCATGAAAAGAGCCTAAGCAAGAAATTGTATACATACAGTTTGAAGATGTTATCACATCGAGAAATTGGAGCATATGAATGTTGTGATCGATTATCATCAGCAAGTCTTTATGCGAAATCTCGAAGTATCCTGTGGGTGAGTTTAGGTCTAGCAGGAACACGAAACCAAGTTTTGAAAACTGTGCAAGAAATTGAATATTTAGCACAGAAAGAACCAGATAGTACAGACATTTCAAAAACAAATATGTTGGATACATACTATCCAAATAGAAGTACTCTGCTTGAAAATATTTGTCTGTATGAAGTACTTCAAAAATACACTTTTAAAAGGAATATTAGAGAGAATGTTGAAAAAGGTATATACGCTGTAATTGGACAGGAAGGATGTCTGGTGAAACAAACAAAAGGACATTTGATTAATCACCGAAAACTGAGTTGCGAAAATCCAGACAAAAGAGAATTTTACTATTTAGCTCTTTTGCAACTCTTTAAACCATGGCGTACTGAAGAGGAACTACTTGGAGACTTTGTTAGTTATGAAGATTCCTTTAACGCATCTAAAAGTAGTATAGAATGTCCTGTTTTTAGTAATTATCTTAAAATGTTGAACGACGAAATAGAGCAAGAAGCAATAATTGCACCAGAGATTGCTAGAGAAAGTTCACAAGACACTCAAAGTTCAGCATCGTTGAGTCAGGATCCACTGGGAGAACCAATTATCCGAAATGAAGCAGCCACTGCCATGGATGAGGTGGAAGGAGCAATGCAGCAAGCTCAAGAGGATATAATAAATTTAGAAGAATTGGAGAAGGAATTTAATCTTGAGCAAAGACAGATATATGACGAAGTGACAGAGCATATTGAGCATGGTTTTCGTCATGACAAAAAAGAATGCGCATGTATGTCATTTGAACCTATTCGACTATATGTAAGTGGAGAAGCTGGAACAGGGAAACGTTTTCTTATAAAAGGAATTAGTACATATCTACAGCAAAGAACTCAGTCACCATTGTCTTGTGTTGTAACAGCACCAACTGGATTGGCAGCACATAATATTAAAGGTATTACTTTACATCGTTTACTGATGCTGCCAGTTGAACATGAAAATAAATTACAATATCACAAGCTATCTGGAGACGCTTGTTATGAAGTTTCTAGAGTTCTTAAAGAAATGAAACTTCTTATTATTGATGAAGTAAGCATGGTATCCAATTTAATGCTTGTTTTTGTACATTTAAGAATGCAGCAGATACTTAAAACTGACTATGATGTTTTATTTGGAGGGAAACATGTCATAGTTTTTGGAGATCTACTGCAACTAACTCCTGTGAAAGGACAATCTGTATTTAAAACTGTTACACATGAAGACACCAGAAAGTGCCTTGGCAGTATTGGAAATGTTAATATATGGTCACTCGATTACTTTGTAAGTTGTTTCCCAATGAAGATAATGTACCTGAGAAAATATATACTAAAGAGGTAAAAGATAAGTCAGTCATATGCTTGATGCCAACTGTAAAAGAATGCTCAGTTTCCAATGAGAAAATGTTGAAGTTGGAAAATGAAGAAATTAAGAAACTGGAAGCAAAAGATAAAATAGAGTATGAAGGAAGTACTATTGTTTTGTCTGATAAATTAAAGTTAAAATTGGATAGTCTACAGAAATCTATATCTAAAACTGCTGGTTTAGAGAAGAATCTGTATGTATGTTTAAATTGTCAAATTATTTTACGCAGAAATTTACTTGTAGAAAGAGGTCTGGTGAATGGAGCAATGGGTAATGTTGTTGGTTTTGTAAATTACCCAAATAGAGATGAGATTGCATTTTTACGAATAAAATTTGTTGGAATTGAGGAAGTTCAACCAATCAGTCGCTGCTCAAGTCGTTTTTTACTTGTGAAAGACTTGTATGTCCGTCGGAAACAATTTCCAATTTGTTTGGCATATGCAGTGACTATTCACAAATCACAAGGTTTAAGTGTAGATTGTGCTTTGGTCAATATTGGAAATAGTGTATTCAAAGAGGGTATGGGATATGTTGCTTTATCACGAGTTAGAACTTTATCTGGCCTTTATCTAATTGATTTTGATGAGACAAAGATCAGTGCAGATTTAAAATGTGTGAAGGAGTATAATAGGTTAAGAAGAGAATATGCTCCAAGTTTACCTCAATATCCTTTAATTAAAAAGAGTATAGTTGGTCAGAAAAGGAGAAATGAGGAACAATGTACTGAAGTAGTAGAGAAACAAAGAAAAAAAGATGAGACTGTCACTGGTAGGAGTAAGAAAAAGGTTAGTACTACAGAGATTGTTGGATTTAAATTTGAAAATAGGTCTGGTGTCAACTGCTATGCAAATGTAGTGGTTAATGTGGGTTTTTTTTCTAAAAAGTTTACAGCAACAGATTAGAGAAAATCAGGAGCAAACATTTTGTTGTTCTTTAAATTCTGTGTTTGAAAAATGTACCAGTGGTAATAGTGAAGTAGGAAGTGTTTCAGAAGTAAGGAATGTTTTAGACATATGTGCAGGACTACATCAATTTTCTCAGAATATTCAGCAAGATTGTCAGGAATTTATTATGTATATGCTTACAGTTTTGGAAGAAGAAGGTGTAGGTATTGATAGTCTTTTTGGCCTTTCCTATAAATGGGAACATATTTGCGATAATTGCTCATTTACAAGTAGTACTGACATACACACAGAAAGATTTATATATTTAACATTACCTGATTGTAAAACAGTGTCCTTTAATAAACTAGTTAAAGATGCGTATCAGAACATGGTTTGTTCTCAATGTAATTCAGAAATGTTATCAACCTTATTTATCCATAGATATGGACAGTATGTAATTTTAATGCTTCAACGATGCAGAGCTGATGGAAATAAATTGTCAACTTTAATTAAAAACTATGTGGCTTCTCAAATATCTATTTCTAGAAGAACATTTGTAACTGTAGCAATTATTTTTCATGAAGGGCCATCAATATCATCAGGACATTACATAGCTTATTTGAAGTGTCCAACTGGTTGGACACTCTGCAATGATAGTCAATTAAGTTTTAAGAATCATTTGCCTTCTGAGTTAAGAAATTCTTATATTATATTTTTGCAACCAAAGTTTCAGTGAAATTACTTGGTCTAGTCAGAGTAATACTGTAAAGATATGAAAATGTGTTGTTTAGAAATATCATGTGTTTAAGGGTGTTCAAATATAGAAATGAAACTTTTATGTGCCAAAGAGATAGCATAAGGTAAGGTTTCCTTAATGTTGATGGTACAGGACATGTTGGAATTAACGTATACTATTTGGCCACGCCGAAAACAATGAGATATGAAAATGTGGACTTAAGATAAATGTTTTTAGAGTATACTTACTTGGAAGCTTGTTGAGAGGTACTCAAAAGAACCGAATTAGCTCATACTATTTGGCCATGCGGAAAAGTATGAGATATCTAAATCTGGATTTGAGATAAATGTTTCTAGAACATACTTACTCGCACGTTTGTTGAGAGGTACTCAAAAAATAACGACTTTACTCATAGTATTTGGCCATGCGGAAAAAAATGAGATATCAAAATGTTGACTTGAGAAAAATGTTTTAAGAACATAGTTGCACGGTTATTTGTGGAGAGGTATTTAAAAGTAACTGGTATACTTTAATTAGTTTGTAATTGTGGAGTACGTGCTGTGCTTACTCAAGAAATTGCGATTTAGAGAAAAACATTTAAGACATGTTTTTTTCTAGGTATGTATGGTATGTATAGAGATCTTGTACGGGTTTTTTTAAATACAATCATTTTGATTGTGGTTTTTTTCCCCGCTGTCACATGATGATTACTATTGAAATCACTGTTTATAGTGAAAATCAATTTATCTGAGAACAGCAAAAATAAACAGGTAAATATGTTGTCTAAGTTATTTTGTTACATAGGATTTAGAAATATGTATTATAACAGATTTCTTTATTGTCTTCCACAGATATTACATTTTTAAGGTAAGAACAACTAATCATATCTGAGAGTTTCGTGTACCTCTCTCTTATCCTTATTTTTTTCATCCTCTTCCTTTGTTAGTGGTGTTTACATTTGGTTATTCCCTTTAACTCATGCTTTTTCTCTTACATCTTTTCTATTAGTATTCTATTCAGTCTTTCTTACTCTTCAGTTTGTTACTTATGTTGCTTTAAAGAGAGTCACCTCTATTGATCCTTTATCACCTTTGTTTCCTGAATCTTAACTTCTTTGTCTTACTGTACCTTACAATTTGTTCCCTTACTCTGCTTTCTTTAATTATACTCAATTTCCAAGCTAAAATCTATAGTTTAGTTCTCTCACCCTACTTCTTTTCTCTTTATCTGTCTCTCTTACACTCTATGTCTGTTTGTATTCCATTCATCTTCTGTTACTCAACCTTTTTCACTCTTTTTCTGTTAGTGTTGTTTCTTTATTTTATCTATGTCTTTGAGACATTTAGGTACTCTTAGTCTGTGTAGTTCACAGACTGTTTGTTTCGTGTATTATCAGTGATCATACTCTCATTTTGTCTCTCACTTTACTTTCCTTTAGACAGTCATTCTTTGAGTGCTATTATTTCTTTCAAAGTATTCTGTCTCGGTCGTTTTTTGTCCCTCAGTCTTCTTTTCTTTCACTTTTTGTTTCATTCACTTCTACTTTGTTTTGTTTAATAAAATAGCACTATAACCATATTTGTACTTTCCTTCCACAGATACCATGTTTTTTTAAAGATTTTAAGTTTTTCTTTATTACTATTTCTTAGGTAAGTATACATAATAAAAATACTATTTCAACACTGTGTCATTTCTTTGAGTATCCTGGTCATACTAGTGTTGTGTTTTATGTGACCACTTCCATGGAGGATTGGCTGCACGGTCACAAGGAGCCTCTTAAAAATTAATTTAAGAAATCAGCAACATTTCAGTGAGTTAGTTCACAAATGCGGATGTGTCAAAACATTACAGGTAAATGATATGTGTTAAAGAACTTTACAGCATATTATCAATGGGGTTTTATTCTGCAATTTTAAATTTAAAAGCCAAGATAGCAGGGATAAAATTATCTCCCTATTACCTAGCTGTCGCTAACACCAGTTAGCGACAGCTAGTAGGAGATAGCGACCATCTTGGGCCCCACTTTGCATGTCAGTGATATTTATCACTAATGAAATGCAAAGTGGGCGTGCCAAGATGTTAGCGACTGGAAACAGTCGCTAACATCGCTATCTCCTTTTACCAACTTTTGGAGATATTCGCGCTAAGCGCGAATATCTCCAAAAGCTAACACCTGCCCTGAGCAGTTCTTAGCCATGTTATCCAATGGGAGGTGGATAACATGGCTAAGAGCATTAGCTCGGTAATGCATGAATATCGCTGACTTTCCAGCGATATTCATGCATTGCGGCCGTTTTTTATCGCATTTGCTATAAACCTTGATAATACCAATGTTTATCTGCGATAAAAATCGCCGCAGCTCTGCGGTAAAATTTTGTCTCTAACCACGCAATAGCGATAATTATCGCTTTTGTTTGGTAATATGCCTTAGTGTTTCCTAATATGGCATGCTGGTGGTTTTACTTTTTTTTATCTAAGGCAATGCCTTCTGTTTGTTGAGGCAGGAAGCTCCTTTGAGAATTCCAATGTGCGGGAGGGGTGCTTCTGGTGCAGTAAAATCCAAGGCCGTTCTCGCATGGACTGTGAGCCTTATCACAGGGGAGGAGCACGCAGCTCTCTGAGATGGATAAAGTTACACATAACAGGGTAGTGACGTCTGTGGAATTTACGGACGGTTGGTCACCCTAGTGTGCGCCGTGCCCTTGGCACCTCATTACGGCGGACTGTGGAGCCGCGGTGCACAGTTTGGGAATCAGTAGTTTTAGAAATAAAGTTTGATAATTTTAACACTCCTACGCGTTAAAAATCGCCGCTGGTTGTCGAAAAATTATTGGAAGTAAGCCAACATAGTGATAATTATTGCTAGTTGTTTACGATAAGTAGATTTCTAAACGCAAAAAACGGGACATTAAATAAAAATAGACTATGACTATGATTTTACTTCTAGTGATGATAGTGCATGTTAACATTACCGCGTGAAAACAAGCGTTGTTTTTATGCACTAATATGTGCTTTGTAATTAGCAGAGGGGGTTGATTTAGTTTTATTTTTCCACACCTCCATGTTAACGCTGCCAAATGCTTTATCAAAGCAGCCCGTGCAACTCGTACGATAAACAAGTTTATTTAAACTGTTTTCCTAACAATAGCCGTGTACGTGCTAGTATTTTCGCCTTCAAAGAGATTTTGCTTGTAGTTTAACATACGCCTACTATGCATGTCATTAACTGTCTGTGCTGCACACATGCAAAGTGCTTTTACCGCAGGCGGTGCTATGACGTTCTAACAAAGGTGTTCAGGAACATTTACAAGGATACGGAAGACTTTATCGCTGCTTTGAACGGCAGGAAGTTCCCGATATAGGAGCGAAAACGGCGTCCATAATATGCTTTATAAATTGCAGTTGAACGTTATGTTAGATATAAAGGCTTATAACATACGTTTCAATTTGAATTTTTTAGAACATAGGGGCATATTATCAAGGACGGTCGATACATTTTCGCCGCTTTTATCGACAGGAAATTGCCGATAAAGCGGCGATAATGGGTTTGATAATATGCCGTATGGAAATCTTATCGAAGCCCATGTGAGATGTGAAAACATCTAATATGCGCTTCGATAGGAATTCCATACAGCATATTATTAAGTCCATTATCGCCGTTTTATCGGTAGATTCCTGCCAATAGAAGCGGCGATATTGTATCGTCCGTCCTTGATAATATGGCTCATATTATGAAGGCGATTATCAGCGCTTTTGTTACTGCGTTCTGCCGATAAAAGCGACGATAAATTATCACGTCTTCTTCATAATATGCCCCAAGTATTGCCGCATTCTTTAATTATTGTTCTGAAAATGCGGCGATACTTTAGCTTATGAATAGAGCTCTTTTTGGTACAATGAGGTAGTTCTGAAAATAACTGTTTTTTTTTTTGTTTTTTTTTTCAAAAAGTTTTTTATTCTTTATAATTTGTAAAACTGGAACCACATTTTTGAACTGTAAAACAGGAACATAGGAAGTTGTTAAAAAATTAGCTGCATTCGAATCTTACATGGTCATTATATCTTCTTTCAACAAGAATGAGGCTCTGCTCCCCGTACACAATCAATCCTTTACACTTGTTGCATTTTATATGCACTTTCGACAAAAATGGTTTCAACTCCATCTCTGCAGTAGATGGAGATGTAGGTCATCTGGTCGATGAAGTACTGGCCTCAGCTGGTGGTAGTTCTGTTGCCAGAGCTCTTGTCGCTGCCTGTGCATATTGCACAGGGTGGACTTGGCTCATATGTCTCTTCATGGTATGAATTGAAAAGGAATATTTTTTGGAAGGATTTCCTCTTGAAAGTACTGAGCTACAAATTGTGCAAGTTACTTTCGGAGCATTTACTTGTTTTTGATCCTGAGGAAAGGTAAAGAATTGCCAAATGAAAGATTCCTTCTTTTTTTTAAAGGAAGATGAACATTTTCTTCAGATTCCGAAGATGAATTGCGTGCGGCAGCCACTTCAGCGAAGTCTCAGGAAAGATGATAAAGGTTGTTTCTCTCTTCAGCGCCAAATAGATAGTGAGGGAAGTTGGTGGTGTCTGGAAAATTGCAGAATAGAAACTACTATGAACCAATAGGAAGTGTTCTTTACAAGTCACATGATTTGACATGCGCGTATTAGGACGTATACGCGGTGACGTATTCCGGACACCTACGTCAATTAGAAGTATCGGTCTAATTTAATGAAGTTTTAAAATGTGAAAAGGAGGAAAGGTATACATTCTCAAATGTTAAATACCTTCATATGGGGTCACAAGAACAATGCCGATAAAGTTTCAAACCTTTTTTATTCTTTCAAAATACCGGGGTGCGCGCACTCGGTCGCGCACCTCTGTACGTTTTTCAACATTTAGTGACAAGTCTGAAAACGGTAAAATGAAGGTAAGGTAAAGATTTTGTAAACCTTTTGAGACTTACAAGGAGTCCCCAAGCAATTCTGGCAGTGAAGAAAAGTTTGTAATACTATGAAAAAATTTCTCGAAAATCTATGATAAAACTATAGAATACATTAAAAAAATATTTTATATTTCGCAATTAAAAAAACCAATGAAATATAATGAAAAAAAATAAGTTATAAACAGCTTATACTTAGGAAGTAGCCTTTAAAAAACCTATGAAAATCACTGAAAAAAACATAGGTTTTACACACGTTATAGTTAGGAAGTAGCAATTAAAAAACCTATGAAATTCACTGAAAAAACCATAGGTTTTACACACGTTATAGTTAGGAAGTAGCATTTAAAAAACCTATGAAATTCACTGAAAAAACCATAGGTTTTACACCAGTTATAGTTAGCTCTAAATTTTACACGCATAAAACCATTGAAATTCCCACGTTATAGTTAGTTGGACTCACTATAACTTGCGCGTGCAATGCACTGCTGATGACGTCATATATTACATCACTCATGACATGGTCAGTGACATCACTCATGACATCACTGATGACACCATCATTGTGACAGAGTGACAGACCTCCTTTCACTGTAATGTAACCCTTGAAACACATATTCAAAAACTAGAAACTAAAATATTCAAACAAAATGGAGATACCCATACCAGTCACAACAACCAATTCAATAATTCCACAATCTATATATACATCCACTCATTCACCAACAGTTCTATATAGTCACTCATACATATACTCACTCATCATATGTAGTGATACACCTATACACCCTGTTACACACTGACAGGCATCCAAAAGTTACTCACACACATACTCACACATGCAAATAAACTATTGAACATCTATTCATTTGCATATATAGCTATATACACACTACCACTTTACTTCTAAGAAAACTTACACATACTTACTCTCTTAAACAATCACTTATAGAAACACATAGTAATTTAAATAGGAACTCTTAGAATCCCTCACTCTCACATATACTCACTTATATACATCAATATTCACATATACTAGATTAAATCATATGTAGTTACTGATAAAGACACTAGTGAGACAGTCATTCACTCACTAACACACACATATACACACTCATCCAGCCATACAGTCCTGCACATGTGCAGTATTCAAAACACATACAAACAGAAAGTCAGTCATTTATGCATCTATGTGCTAAGTAATACCCCCACCAAATCATACAAACACTTATACTGATACTAAGAAAAACATCTAATAACCCATATACCTACACATGTAGCTACACACCAACCCATGCAGCCACTTATACACAAAGGGGTCGATTCCGATTCGGGAAAAAAAAACGTCCGTACGATTTGTATCCGGAGCCCTCTCCGTACAAATCGTACCCGTCCGTTCGAGTCGCGAAGTACGATCCGCATTCCGTGAATCCGTCCGAATCGTCGCGATACGTACGTATTGCAAGGCTGAAACTGTGAACCGTATGACTCGTGCACATACGTACGACTCGTACACATGCCGTACGACCCGACGAGTACGATCCGGACCGGAGTATGAGGACGCGATTCGTACGGTCCACGTCAGGTAAGGGCGAGTCATACGGAAAAGCACACAAATATATACACACCGTACGGTCCGTACCCCCCATGATCGCAGGGGTACGCACCGTACCCCTGCGATCATGGAGTGTACGAGCCGTACTCCATTGTACAATGGGTGTACGAGCCGTACCCCCATTGTACGATCGGTGTACGAGCCGTACCCCATTGTACGATGGGTGTACGAGCCGTACCCCCATTGTACGATCGGTGTACGTGCCGTACTCCATTGTACGATGGGTGTACGAGCCGTACCCCCATTGTACGATCGGTGTACGTGCCGTACCCCCATTGTACGATTGGTGTACGTGCCGTACCCCTTTGTACGATCGGTGTACGAGCCGTACACCGATCATAAGATGGGTGTACGGCTCGTACACCCATCGTACAATGGGGGTTGGGCTCGTACACCGTACACCGATCGTACAATGGGGGTACGGCACGTACACCGATCGTACAATGCGGTACGGCACGTACACCGATCGTACAATGGGGGTACGGCTCGTACACCCATCGTACAATGGGGTACGGCTCGTACACCGGTCGTACAATGGGGGTACGGCATGTACACCGATCGTACCATGGGGGTACGGCTCGTACACCTCATGATCGCAGGGGTACGGTGCATACCCCTGCGATCATGGGGGGTACGGGGGCCGTTCCGTACCTGTTTCGACGCGAACTCTGCTTTTACGGCTGTTTTCAGCTCCCGTAGAAAAAGGGTCGTACGGAGTGTCGTCAACACGGATCGTACTTCCTAGTTCGGAAATGGCTGCCAATTTACGTACGGACGTGGCGTACAGCGTCGGACGGAGTGAATCCGTATGTACTTTTTATTTGTACGGTGTTTGGTACGAGTCGTACGGAGTGGCGCTTTGGGTTAGGATCGTACTTGCTAGTTCGTACGGGGACATTGTAGGTGTACGATTCGTACGGGAAAAAGGCTCCGTACAGCTAATCGGAGCGCTTTTTACCGGATCGGAATCGACCCCCAAGTGTTACATTAATACATATATTTAAATATTTAAACATTACTCACTAATATTTATTTTTCAGAAAGACACACATTCACTGGATGGTGTCATCAGTGATGTCATGAGTGATGTCACTGACCATGTCATGAGTGATGTAATATATGACGTCATCAGCAGTGCATTGCACGCGCAAGTTATAGTGAGTCCAACTAACTATAACGTGGGAATTTCAATGGTTTTATGCGTGTAAAATTTAGAGCTAACTATAACTGGTGTAAAACCTATGGTTTTTTCAGTGAATTTCATAGGTTTTTTAAATGCTACTTCCTAACTATAACGTGTGTAAAACTTATGGGTTTTTCAGTGAATTTCATAGGTTTTTTAATTGCTACTTCCTAACTATAACGTGTGTAAAACCTATGGTTTTTTCAGTGAATATATATATATATATATATATATATATATATATATATATGTATATATATATCCAAAAGAAATCCTGAGCCGCTGAATCCCAGGCGGCACTGAGGCAGGTAACGACCTCTTCCCCAAGAAAATGCAAAATGCTCAATAACAGGCCATCCAACACCGTAAAGTGCAAGCAGTCATTGTTATTTATTCAGTGCAATTACGGGCAGCTGCCCTCCCTGACGCGTTTCGCTCTGACAAGCAGAGCTTGATCACATATATATATATATAGCAATCAATATTAAATAATAAAATTAATTGCAATAAAATTAATTTGATTTAATACTACGTTTAGCAAATATAACAAATAAACTTAATTACAAATATTAAACACACATGTAACATAATTAATATATATATATATATATATACACTTTTAACACAAGAAATACATTAATAATTTTAATTTATTTGATTCTTTTAAAATTCTATAAAATGTAACAAATAAATATATATATATAGACATATGCAAATAACATAAAATCTATTAAAAAACATTCTATTATAAATTAAATCATTAAACTATTTAAAAATCTTTAAACTTACATTTCTCACTACAGTGGGAAAAGTGTTGGATAGCAGAGGGATACAATTTACTATTACCATTCCAGTCAGTGCAACAGTAGGTAAAGTGTTGGATTGGCGAGGGGTAAAAATTTCTATCCCCACTCGAGTGAGTACAACAGTAGGGATAGTGTTGGATTGCGGAGGTGTAAAATTACTATAACCACTCCAGTGAGTGCAACAAGAGGAAAAGTGTTAGATAGCTGAGGGTTAAAATGTATTATTCCAACTCCAGTCAGTGTAACAGTAGGGAAAGTGTTGGATAGCGGAGGGGTAAAAATTACTATTCCCACAACAATGAGTGCAACAATAGGGAAAGTGTTGGATATCAGAGGGGTAAAAATTACTATTCCCACTCCAATGAGTGCAACAGTAGGGAAATTGTTGGATAGCGGAGGGGTAAAAATTGCTATTCCCTCTCCAGTGAGTGCAAAAGTAGGGAAAATATTGGATAGCAGAGGGATAAAATTTACTATTCCCTCTCCAGTGAATGCAAAAGTAGGGAAAGTGTTGGATAGCAGAGGGGTACAAATTACTATTCCCACTTCAATGAGTGCAACAGTAGGGAAAGCGTTGGATAGGTGAGAGGTAAAAATTACTATTCCCACTCCAGTGAGTGCAACAGTAGGGAAAGCTTTGGATAGCGGAGGGTTGAAATGTACTATTCCCACTCCAATACCTGCAAGAGCAGGGTAATTGTTGGATAGCAGAGGGGTGAAAATCGTATTCCCACTTCAGTCAGTTCAAAACTAAGAACAAACTATCAAAAACAACAAAACATATCTAAAAAAACAAAGAAATGAAAAAATATATACATTTGTTAAAAATCAAAATACAAATATATTTAATTTTAAAATTAAACAAAATAAAAAATATTGTAATGTTAAATACGTCACAAATACCTATATTAAATAAAATAAACATTTCAAACAAAGAAATATTTTTTGTCAGAAATTATTTACACACTACACAATTCACAACCTACTTTTAAATTAAAAAAAGCAAATGTACTTCCACGATTAATATAATTAATTATCAATTAAAGAAATATTAGTGATTAAAAAGCAAATTAAAACACATACAAATTAATTAACTACACACCCTTTACCCCTATAATCCCTGCAACCCACAGCTAAAATTAAACTTTAAAATAATTATTTACACAATTATAATGTATTTTCAATTAAAACACTAATAGTATTTAACAACCAATTATAAAGTAAGTAAAATTAATTTACTCCCCAACCTTTACCCCTATAAAACCAAAACCCACACGAAAAAAAAGTAAACAATTACCTTAATTATCAATTGAGTAAGTAATATTATTTATCGACTAATTATCAATTAAACAAAAATTACTTCCCACCCTTTATCCCTATAAAGCCCACAACCCGCACCTACAATTAATTAAATAATTTCTATATTTAATGTTCAATTGATTAATGAATATTACTTAACAACTAATTAAATATAAATTACTTCCCACCCTTTACCCCTATAAACACCACAACCTGCACTTAACATTAATTACACAATTTCCATATTTCATTTTCACGTAATTAATTAATATTAATTAACAACTAATTAGGAATTAATTAAACATAAATTACTTTCTACGCTTTACGCCTATAAACCCCACAACCTGCACCTAACACAATTACACAATTACCATAATTAGTAACTAATCAATTAATTAATATTAATTAACAGCCAATTATTTTTTATTAAAAATAAATTGCTCCCCACAATTAACACTATAAAATATCAATTAAATGATTATTAATAAATACAAAATAATCATTATTTTATTATACTTAAATGACTTCCCAACCTATTCCGCTATAAACCATCAACACACTACGGAACAAAAACATTGCAAAATGTTATTAAAATAAAATTGATAACTACTAAAAATATAACACATATATTAAAAAACAAAAACAATACTTCACATACATTTAAAATATATACTAAAATACATAAATATTATTAAAAAATCTATATTTTAATCAGTTATATTTTTGCAAACGATATTAATGACCTATATTTTTAAAAACGATATTTGCTACCTTAAAATCGATATTCTTGCTGTCGATATTTTTGTGTCACAAAATTTAAAACTCAATATTTTTGAAGGTCAACATTTCTGATTCAATATTTTGTCTAAATATGATTTTGTAAGCTAAATTTGAATTCTGCAGGGGATTCTGGGTAAGAAAATATTGGGGGTCCACACAAGGTACACCTCCTTGGACTCCCCAGGCTGTCCAGTTTTCAGAAATGTCAGGGCTTTGTAGGTTTCCCTAGATGGCCGTCAAACCTGGGACCAAAAACGCAGGTGACTCGCTTGCAAAACCAGGTTGTTTGGTGAAAAATAATTTTGATGTCTCCACATTACATTTTGGGCCATTTCCAGTTACAGGCACTAGGCCTACCAATGTTCCCAACTTCACAAGAGGTCCAGGGATCCTGGTTCCAGATGGTATTGCCCTCATATGGTTTTAGTGTGTGAAAGAGGTTGGCTCGAGCCACTGGACATTTACACCCTCGTTTATGTAAAGTCCATGGAAGATTTGAGCATCTACTCCTCCTTAATTAATAATTGTTTTAAATATAAAAAAAAACTCCCATTCGGGTTCTGTTAATGTTAGAAAAAATACAGTTGTCTTGTCTTGACAAAGTTGTTTATTTGTTACATCCTAATTTTCCCAGATTGTTACTTTATACTGTACTTGATGCAGCAGCTGACACGTGTTCGCCCTAGGTATTCATCAGGACCAGGACTTCCTCGATGCTGCAAGAGATGTAATACAGCAGCATAAAATAGATGGAATTAAAAAAGCTAAATGTAGGTCCCCACTGAGTGCACAGTGTGAGATGTTTGAGAGTGGCGACGACAGTGAGGTACCATTTTTATCAGGAGACTTGGGGGAATGCTGGGTGGGTGGAAGTTTGTGGCTCCCCACAGTTCCAGAACTTTCCTTCACAGAAACATGAGGAAAATGTGATTGTTTACAAAGTTTGAGGTTTGCAAGGGATTCTGAGTAACAGAACCTGGTAAGTGCCACATAAGTTAGCCCATCCTGGATTCCCCTTGGTGTCTAGTTTTCAAATATGTACAGGTTTGCTAGGTTTCCCAAGGTCCTTAAGTTAGGGCCCTAAATACATAGCTAGGCACTTTGCAAACGAAGGGTCAGTTTTCACTGGAAAAATGCAGTGTCCACGTTGTGTTTTGGACCATTTCCTGTCACAGGCACTAAGCCTATCCACACAAGTGAGGTACCATTTTTATTGGCAGACTTAGAGGAATGCTGGATGTGTGGAAGTTTGTGGCTGCCCACGGATTACAGAACTTTCCATCACAAAAATATGAGGAAAATATATATATTTTTTTAAGTTTGAGGTTTGCAAGGGGGTATTAAAAATGTACAGGTTTCCCCAGGTGTCAGCTGAGCTAGGGTCCAAAATCCTCAGCTAGGCACATTTCAAAAAAGGGTCAGTTTATCAGTGGAAAAATGTGATGTGTCCACGTTGCATTTGGGATGTTTCCTCTCACGGGCACTAGGCCTACCTACACAAGTGAAGTATGATTTTTATTGGCAGACTTTGGGGAATGCTGGGTGGGTGGAAGCTTGTAGATCCCCACAGATTCCAAAACTTGTCTTCAAAGAAATGTAAGGAAAATGTGTTTTTTTCACAAAGTTTGAGGTTTGCAAGGGATTCTGGGTAACAGAACCTGGTGAAAGCCACACATGTCACCCCGTCCTGGATTTCCCAGGTTGTCTGGTTTTGAAATCAGTACAGGTTTTCTATGTTTCCCTAGGTGCCGAATAACCTAGGGTCCAAAGTCCACAGCTAGGCACATTGCAAAAAAAGGATCAGTTTTCAGTGTAAAAATGTGATGTGTCCACTTTGAGGTTTGGGCCCTTTCCTGTCCCGGACACTAGGCCCAGCCACACAAGTGAGGTACCATTTTTATTGGTTATTGGTGGACATAGGGGAACACAGAATAGTTGAACAAGTGTAATAACATTTGTCTTTCAATGCATGTTTGTCTTCCAAATGTAAGAGAGTGTTTAAAAAAGTCGTAATTTTGAGCAATACCATTTAATTCACATGCTAAAATGGGTGCCCACAAATAGAGAAATGAACAAATAACCAATGATTCTAAACTCCATAAAATGTTTCAATTTCAGAAAATGTAGGTTTCCTTGATATCTATTTTTCACTCTTCATATTTTACCGAATGCATTTCTGTATATCTGGTACACAATGAAAACCCACTGCAAGGTGCAACTCAGTTATTGGCTCTGGGTATCTCAGGTTCCTGGTCAACCTTCAAACCTTGCATATCCTTACATCCAGAAAGGTGCCACAGATGTAACAGTATATTGTTTTAAAAAATCTATCATGGAAGAAGAAGTTACAGGGGAAAATGTAGTCAAAACTGGCCAGTATTTTCAACTAAATTTCAATAGTTGTATTTATTTCAAATGTGAATTCCTATGGGAAAACCTTGAAGGATCTACACAAATGGCCCCTTGCTTGGTTCAACATTGTGTCTAATTATCAGAAATGTATGGAATTTCAGGATCCATTATTGGTTTTATACCCATTTCTACCACTAACTGGAAGGAGGTTGAAAGCACAAAAAATAGGAAAAATAGGAAATGTCCCAATACAATGTCAAAAATGTATAGAAACTTTTGGTTTTCTGGATAAAGTTTGCCTGTTACTGAAAACTGAGAATATGGTTCTTTTAGCACCACAAACCTTTCATTTATACCATTTGCAGAAAAAACAACAGATGCTTTCTTCTTCAGCACTTTTTTTCCACTTTTTCCCCTAAAAAAACCAAACTTACCTGTGATTTGCCTAATTTCTCGGTCTCTTCCAGAGGAATTCACAAACACCGGGTATCCTTCCAGGGGAATCCACAAACCCCGGGTACCTTTAGAATCCTTAAGATGTTGAAAGAAAAGGACACAAATTTGGCATGGATAACTAATGTGGACTAAATGTTATGGGGCCTAAGAGCGAAGTATCCCAAATAGCCAAGGAAGGGTGTGGCACTGGGGAAAAAGCCTATATGCGAATTGGTTAATGGTCCACTACCCAACATGTGGATCAAGTGATGAAATATTACAGAATATCTGTGTGTTTGCGCTTGCCAGCAGCAGTGTTTTGGATGTCTCCACCAGTAGCATCTTCGTCCTCCTCCTCCATTGGATCCTGCTGTTGTTGGTCCCCATCCCAGGGGACAATAGTCCACACACAAATATATTGTGCAGCATGGCACACACCATTTTGGGGGAGAAGAGCAATCCACCCCCTGAAATGTCCAGACCACAGAACCTAGACTTGAGCAGACCAAAGCTTCACTCAACAATATTCCGTGTCTTGCTGCGTGCCTGATTGTAAGCCTTCTCTTGCTCAATCAGGGGTTTCCATATGGGGTCATTAGCCACAGCTGAAGCCCATATCTCTGGTCAGATGAAAGTGAAAGCACAGGACAGCTGGCAATACGTATGCTTACTGTTCCCGATACATTCTAGGCTAATTGAGTGATGTGAAATTATATTGTTGTATATATTTCTAACATTGGTTTCACATTATGTGTTAAGACATGTCTCCTCCGTCACTCTGTGTAATCGTAAATGCAGAGCATGGGCTGAAACATTGTACACTTCTACATCCTGACTGCTATGTTGATCCTGTAGTTTTTTATGATGTCTATTTGGAGATGCTCCTGACCACTCTATGTTATTTGTGCTCCCACTACATGTGTGATGTGGCCGATTGGGGATCAATCATTTGGGTAGTTGGTTCTCCTTAGGTGAGTAGTGACATAGCAGACATGCCTTAAACTGACACATGAATGTGTTCATGGTAACCCACAGATGTCAGTGGTGGCACACATGACAATCCTGATGAGCCATGGAAGTGGCATGTAGACACCCTCACAACCCACATGGAACCCCTCCCTTGCACACAGTGATGCTGCTTGGCATTTGGCCTTGCAATGCTTTGCTCTGTGTGTTCTACCATTCAATGGTAGTCATAATGGCTTTAAGTGTCTTGACATGTGTAATTTGGGGGTTTGCATGACACTTGTTGTCAGTTTCTCATGGACATGAGAAAAGAAACTCCTCAGGATTGGAGCGCAAAGCACAAAGTGATCCACCTCTTGATATCCCCAACTCTGATAACTAATAATACACAGAGTGTTAGGGCAATCAAGTGAGGGAAATGGTATTTGGAAAAGAACAGCAGGGAGAAGGAAACCTGAAAAAATTAAAACGATTGATAAGTAAATGCAGATTTATGTCTACACTCAATAATATCTCACTAAATGCCAAGTATTACCTTAATGAAAAGTAATACCCAACACAACCAGACTCCAAAATCTTAACTGAGATATCAAGAATCTATTTCCCAGCATGCACCTAGAACAGGATCTACTCTCATCCGTATCACCCGGATGTTAGATCATATTCAGCTTGAATTTTGCAACATTCATACATACAAAATTATTAGAAAAGAGAAAAGCATAGGATGAATTGAAAATAATGATGAGCACTTCTTCTTCTTCAAAAGTATTGCACCTGCTAAAGTCACTTCTCTCATATAAATGGTTTCTTCTGTTATAATACCACAGTTTCCAACAAAGTCAAGAATCCGAAAGTTTTTTTTCTTTTGATAATACTGTTCCTGGTAGTAACTACCTACACAAAGATTTGTAATCCATATCCTGATTGAGAAATCCAGAGTTCACCTAGCTACATGCAATCCACGTTTTCCACAAACATGGCAAGATGTGACCCAGGATAACCCCCATCCAATATACCAGAATTGGAAAGTTTTTTAGGGGTAAACAGTTCCTGGGAGAAACATCAAGATCAAAAGACTCCCTACCTGGAAGTCACATTGCTCCGCTGCTCCTGGAATAAGGAATGAAAATCAGCGAGTGGTAGTGGCAGCTTGTTTTACCACTAAATCCAACCCAAAAAAATGGTCTCCCAAAACCAAGATGCTCCGAATCCCAGAGCGGTCAGGACAGCACGTTTTACGGAGGAAGAAAAAAAAAACCAATAACAGGCTCAGCCCAAGAAAACTGTCCGCCAACCTCCCACAGATTTAATATCTCTCTTCGCTGAAGGGAAACCAAGTAACTCATCGAAGTAAGGCATACGCAGAGTAGGAAAAGACCTGATCCTCCAAAGCAGGTTTACAAACTGCACATCAATGAATTATGCACGCCAGCTGGCATGCAGTTGCTTCCTTTATCCCATGAGCCTTAAATCCTGCTAGTCATTAAGGGAGATGTAGTTCTTTTCAGAACCGGGTAGTGTGATTAGGAAGGTGCTACTGCTTGCGGTTCCTGATACTTCTACCATGATTCAAATCCTCAAGTGAATAATTTAGGGCAGTCAGACAAACTCTGGAATTGGATCAGTCCGGTTCATGAGGACCGTTGCTTCAAATAACTGTGCTGACCTTTTCTTGGGACCTCCTTGAAACAACAGTAGTTATTCAGTAGCTTTCTTTTTGATGTTACACAAATAATTTTAATGAACTTGACTACACTCTGAAATCGCTCATGTAGTCTTCTAAGGGCCATTCAACATTTGAATCTACCGTCCTGAAGATGGTCTAACAGATGTCTTCACTATCTGGAGCGAAACATCGACAAATACACCTATTTTCTTTGTGAATTATTTACATGAGGATAAGTTTTCTGTATGATCAGTTACAATTCCCTGTTGTATATATTGTTTGGAATAGGTGTCCACATTAGTGATAATGATACGCTTGTAATAACAAATCATTTGTAAATCTCAGTCACTATGTGTTGATATATATTGATATATGTAATAGCTTTTTGTACCCTCTGAAAAGTCTTTCATTATAAATTTACATCTTGAAAAATCCACACCTATGTTAAATTATCTGTGGCAGATTTGTTCAAATTGGAATAAGCCAATTCAATTTTAAATAACTCAATGTGAGCTACTAGATAGAGCACACAACCATTGTTTGCTTATTAGATATTAAATTGTGCTAAAGTAAGAAAATCCATTGTAGGCACATTTACCGGCTAATACACTGACTGCCCAAGCTTCCAAGAGTGTCTGATTCTTCCTTGTACTAGTATTTAATGTACGGTGGTCCATGTTCAAGGAGTTACAGATACATCGGTATTCCTGATGTATCTGTAGGTGCAAAAGTGGCGCATTGCTGGGGTGTGTCTGAAAACAGACGCAACTCCAGCAATGTGTCCTTTCACATAGTGCAAGTCCCATGTGAAAGGGCCTGTGTCAGTCTTACGCCAGCTTTGAGGAAGGCATAAGGTTTTGACGCAGTGGTATCCTAGAAATGGCGTAGTTAAATCAGATAGATTTCACTACAACACTTCTACGAGCCTTTTTATGGGCTAACGCCCACCCTGCATACATTACACCTGAAACAGGTATAATGTAGAGCCGGGCTTTACAAAGTGATGCATCTAAGCATAGATGCGTCACTTTGTAAATAGGGTGCAACATGGTGCATGTTTTACCCTTCCGGTGCGTCACAAAAAGTCACGCAACGATGGCGCAAAAGTGTTGCAAGGCCTCATAAATAAGGCCCCCAGTTTGCAAATATGTTTTCTTTTTTTCTTCTCATCAGGTAAAAAAAAATCTATAAAATTAAACCACGTCCTCTACGCTACTCAGTATTGTGGATGGTTCCCTTCCATAGTCATTCAGGAAAGGTATTTACTCCTTTTGACAAATATAATTGTCAGAACTTTTACAAGAATGGCAATGGAACTGAGAGTAATTAATACCTACCCTGAGGAAGGCTTCTGCATCTGTCCAAACTCAAATGGCGTCCATGGCTTAGAATTCCCTCCGTGTTCTGACTAAGTGCTCCTGAGAGTAAATCGACCCGCCCTAAAACCTCTTTACAAGTGCATCCTTTTACGAGTTGTGAAGCTGTTTTTTTTTAACCTCACAGTCTTTTCGCACTCTTAAAAAGCTGCTTGCACGTGTGTAGACTAATCTTCGATATGTGAAGAGATTTTTACATCTGACCGAGTATGCCCACATTTCGAAGGTGTACCCAGTTAAAGCATTTCTGTTTTTCATGTGATGAGTACTGCTACTGGATTTTTGGAGAATGACCTGGTATTTTAATAATGTTGCGAAGGCGAAGATGCTGAATTCAAGATTGTCATAGCTTTGCTGAAATGACACATATACTCATTGAAATTAATTGTGGAAGAGCTTTTAAGAGAGTTAAAATTATCTATTTAAAATCCACCTAAAATATGTAGACACAAATTCCAATTATAACATAATTTCCACTGTCATATTCCTTATTAAATGTGCTGATCGTCTGATAACTCCAACTTTAAATTGCGACAACTGCCATTTCTGGGCACTACAACTTTGCAAAACCTTTCATCTCTTTGACATGAGGACTGAAGGTTCTTCATGTCAGAGAAGATCAACCATTTCGTATTTATATGTAGATTTTTATGACATTTCATTTCTTCCATGACTCGTCTGACTCATATACAATTTTCACGCTACTTGAATATCATTGGCGGGGTCTGATATAAGAACTGTCTGATTTATTTTTTGCCAAACAAAATACTCGTAATATTAGTGACTAATATGCCCAACAGTGAACACGGAATAATTTTCAAACTCCAGAGTGACTTGATAGAGCAGAAAAGGCCTTTTAGCATCTCATGTTAACAGGCATAAACCTTTTACACTCTGGCACTACAAAACGAGTAGAATTTTGTTCCATGAACAATTGTTCAGTCCAAAATTCTAATCAAACCAAAGGTGAGTGCAAATATTTATACCAAGGTATGAGCCAGATATTCCTTATAGAGAACAACTCCTGCACCACACACACTCAATGAAATGGGTTAAGATACTCACTGGACCATAATCTAAGCAATACATTAAGGCCCTTATTACGAGTCAGACGAAGCGGATCTACCTCGTGCACTTACTCTCTGCCTGACTCCAAAACTGCAATTTTTCCTGGTAGTAGCAGCAGGAGCCACGCCTAATTCCCCATTTCTTTCTGCCAAGGGTGAGCATGCAATACTACCCTGTGCTAGAAATAAGTTCCCTTTTCCCTCCTACCCTCCTCGGAGCAGGTGTTAAATGTATGTGTTCAACCCCACGGAATTGGGAAGGAATTCTCTGTGATATTAACATGAAGAAAAATTGTTTTCAGCCGGTAGTTCCTCATTCCATGAGGTTCTACTTGTACTTGTGCAGTACGGGGTAAGATTTAATGCATGATAATGGTACACTGGTATGCACATTTACTGTGTGATATAGCCACCCCAGTACTGTGGAATTCATAAGGGTCTAAAGGGCTTAAAGAAGCTAAGGATTGCAGACTTTTAAATCCAAGCTCATAATATAGTGGGTTGTAGAAATCCCCAGTTGGGAAACTTTGTAAAGTTTTGTAAAAAAATGACTATCCTTAATTTATAATTCGAAAAATGTTTTATCTCCCTAAATTTCTGCCCATGTATGGCAGTATTTTGCGCATTAGTTACCAGATATTTAATGATTTTCCATCACTTTTCTGGCGCAGACCCACCACAAAATACGTTGTGTTATATAGAAAGTAACATAAATTGTTATATGCTTTGCTTTATAAAAACCCACTTCTATAAAGACTTGTAGACGTGGGTTTGTTGACATGGGCTGCCGCCGTCTGGATGAAAAACAGCTGCCTCACGCTCAACTCAGAGATGACCAAAGTCCTCATCATAGGCTCCACCCTTCCGCCTGGGATGACTGCTGGTGACCCACAGCACTTGGAGCCTCCCCCACACCCAGAGACCAAGAGCGGAACCTCAGCATCATCCTGGACTCCTCGCTCACCATGAACATCCAGATCAATGCCGTCTCTTCATCCTGCTTCCACACACTGCACCTGCTCCGAAAAATCTCATATGGATCCCCACCGAGTCCGGAAAGACCGTCATCCACGCACTTGTCAGCAGCAGAATTGAATACAGCAAGAAACTCTACGCTGGCATCACCCAGAAAAAATCATCAAGAAACTGCAGACCATCCAGAATGCCTCCTCCAGACTCATCCTCAACATCCCCGCTGCAGCCACATCACCAGCCACCTCAGAGACATCTACTACCCTCCAAGCTCCTCACACACCCCTAAATGATGCAGGACCTGTGTCTGTCAATCACCTCCTCACAATCCACAAACCCACAAGAGAACTACACTCCGCTCAACTGGCCCTGGCTACCATCCCACATATCTGCAAGACCTCAACCGGAGGAAGATCCTTCTCCTACCTCGCAGCGCAGACCTGGAACACCCTGCCTCTACACCTCAGGCAATCACCATCACTGCCTCAATTCAGGAAGGACCTGAAGACCTGGCTCATCGACTAAACAAAAGCACCTTTGACAGACCAGCAGCTCTTCCCATCATCCCCCCTCCATCAGTGCCTTGAGCCCATTACTGGTAAGTAGTTGCACTTTACAAGTCATTGATTGATTGATTGATTGTTGTGCCACAATACCGTACCTGCCACAGCCTGGCATAATGAGGAGAAGTATCTTTATTTCTCCTAGTTATTTCCTCTTTGTATGTGTGATGCATGCTGCACCAGACCTACTTAAAAAAAAAAAAGTATAAAGGATAGTTGTTGTGCAGGAAGCTACCTCTCCATGCAAAAAAACGACCCTGACCCTAATACAAACACCCTTGTACTATGGCACAAGCCTGTGTTGGTGCTAGGGAGCTACAAGTGCTCCAGAGCATGGAAAGAGAGCAGAACTGCACCATTTCCTTGTAGATTTGGAGCAGTTCTGCTCTTTCCTGTTCATGCAACGCAGTGAAGCAACTTCACTTGCTGTGATGCATTGCATGAACTCTTTTCAAAAAACGCACCTACAAAATCAAAAAAAGAAGTAAAGTGTAGGAATGCACCAGTGAGGGGCATAATAATCATTTAAAACACATACAATTAAACTGCAAAGTTCTCAAAGAGCACTGCAACCGGAAGTAAACATCTACTATAAAAGGTACTCTGACAACAGTCCAAACCAACAACTACCATCAACCATAAAGCTGTCTTTCCTTATTTTACGATTGGAAGAGATAAAACAATTTTATAAAACAATTCTGCCATCATAATAATTACTGTTGATGGCAAAATCAAGGCATATCAGGATCAAGATGATCTAGAGGAATGTCTGGGTTTTCTTGGGGCCCAGGATATGGATATTGCCTTTTCCACCACAGAGGAAGTTGCTAGCCCTCAAATGTAACCTTTCACTGAAGGACATGAAAGGCATTGTAGGCCAAAGGATGAGATATATCCAGCAGAGAGGGCTAAAAGTTGCACACAGAGCACATCATCTGGGTACTCATCTGTAAAGATATATAAATCAAGATCACCCAAAAAGAATGAAAGTGCAGGTGCCGGCTTCCATCTTCTCCAGGTTCCATATTACCGGTTATGAGCCACCTACCTTTCTTGAATTGATGTTATACGTCTCTGCATCTGCTTTCCTGATACATATTCCCCACCACCGTCGTTATCTGGGATGTTTCCCACTAGTTATGCTAATCTGTTATGTCAGACAAGGCAACCTTCCAATGAATTTGTCTGCCAATCACAGTATGTTCGGGTTCCTGAATTTTAGTACACCGTACATTATTTATACACATTTGACATATTTAAGTGTAGGGGTGTGGAAATTGTGCCTAATTTGCCGTGGCATAATTACGTGAAATTACTGCAGCATTACAATTACGTAAAATGCATCTCTTACACAAACAAATACCTGAATTTTCTGTTCAGGTAAAAATTATGAATAGGGACAGTAAGCTGGTAGATGTTTGGCTGCATTTAAAACAAATTTAGTCATGACAAACTATACTGGCTCTCCGGACTCGACAAAAATAGTTGGGTACAATCCTGACTCAAATCTTGGAACAATTAAAAACATATTGTACGGTCCTACTGACCTCTGTCCTTTAAAATAGGAGCTAGATTCAAGATGACAGGGTTTTCCTATATTTTAGCATCGCTCAACTGTGCATTGAAATAGCAGGTCAGTTACAGACAGAGATTACAAAAGAGGACATTATTGAGGCCACCAAATCCATGCCATATGGAATGGCCATGTGAGAGGATGGCTTCCTGGCTGAGATTTACAAGCAGAATGTGGACAGCCAAGTCCCCTTGTTGTGCAGCAAGGTCCAAAATGGAGATGAGACAGGCAGCCTGCCACCAGAGTTCAACAGAGAGATTATTGTTTTGCTCAACGAACCTGATCCACCGGAGTGTGATTGTTGCTGGACAATTTAATGTATAAATTCCAACTTAAAGCTTATAGCAAAGGTTCTTGCCCATTGATTTGGAAACTAATACCACACCTAATTAACAGGAACCAACTTATTTTTGTTCTTGGGCATTCCTCAAGTCTTCATATTATACTCATGGACTGTGGGATTTCATGGAACTTTAAATGTGCTGGATCAGGTACAAAGAAAAAGCTTTCTCCATATTCGGAGGCTTTTATTAAGAAGACAACCTGAATATATACTATGAATTCTGGATGTTGGGAGATGATGCAGTGGCGGCTCTCTGATGGAGTGCTGCGGGGCGGTGAGGCAGGCGGTGGAGGGGTAGGGTGGGAGGGTAGTGGACTCCGACATATGGCAGAATGGAGTACATTAAGTAAATAAATAAATAAAATAATTTAAGTTGCGCGAACTGCATCGGCGCGTTGGCGATGCAGTATGCGCAAGGTAAATTGTTTAAAGTTGCATCCAAAAAGAGTTGCTCCCAATCCACATCTGCCCAGTATTGTCCTATCGTCACTCGTAAAACAGCACAGGCAATCACACAAAGCCCTCAGCAACATCTCACGGAACACTTATCACAAATTCGAGAAATTCAAAAAATAAGCAAGGTATCCCCAAATAAATCAAATTTTGGAGAGTATGCAAGCAGAACCGTAAAAGTACAAATTAATAGTACAAAAAATACAAGGAAAAGGAGTAAACGCAGAATCACAAAAGCAAATCATTGCAAAATAAAGTTTTCTCAGAGGGACCAGTCCGGCCCTGACACCCAAGTGGAAGGAAGACATCCACAGTTTAGACAACATCAACAGCAACAAAATAAATGGAACACCTCCTCTATTTTCACTTGCAGCACCATCAAGCCAACTGAATCCTCCGGCTACCAATTTTACTTCTAAAGGTTATCATCAGACCACAAGCGAGCTAGAGCAGTTTGTCCTCTCTTCTGACTCCAAGGCTATGACAGTAGGGAATAAGCAAACTCAAAATGTATATATAACCCTGGAGGTATCAGACCCACTAAACCAGAAAAGGGTCCTTAACCTCATTCATACACTACCTTCCCCCAAACTCTCTCATCTTTTGAAATAAAATTGGTTTCCTTTCCAGATAAGGCTGACGTCTCTACAGTGCGAGTCGCTTTTTCGTCTGGTGTGATACCTGCAATTATCCTAAACAATAGAGAAATCCTTCATAAGTACAAATTTGACGTGATTGGAGTCAAACAAAAGTTTTTGCAGTTCCTGTTGAAGGCATCAACAGTCTTAAAAACGGATGTTCCCCAAATCTCCTCGTCCTTAGACCAAATCAACTTTCATGGAATCTCTTTAGATCTCCAAGCCAACAAATTAACAATTTGTGTAACGAGGGTGAAAGACTGATATGGAACCACAGTCATCTTGTACCCACAAAAACAAACAAGCATTGGCATAGCCAATAGGTCTCGCTTTTTGGAATGTAAGTGATTTTTCATAATAATTTTTTTGTAGTAAGTTGTATTATGTGTAGTGTCTGTGGCATTTATTGTTTTATTAATATGTGTTATGTAATTATATGGTTGTGGTAAAGGGATAGTATAGGGGTAGAAAAGGGTTATAGCGTTAGTGGAGGGGTAGAAGAGGGATAGTAGAGGGCTATAGGGTTAGTAGAGGGGTAGAGGTACTAGAGCGCTAGAAGGGTAGTAAGGAGGTAGATGGGTATTACATGGGTATAGGGTTAGAAGTGTAGATGAGGGGTATAAGATGGGTAGAGCGATAGTAGAGTGTTTGAGGGGGGTAGTAGAGTGTTGGGGTGGTAGAGGGGTAGTAAAGGAGTAGATTTGTAGAAGATGTGTAGAAGTGGGGTTGTATAGGTGTAGAAGAGGGTTAGTGTAGGTTTTGAAGAGTGGTAGTAGAGGGGTAGTTGAATGTAGGTGATAGGTTCTATTCAACCTTTTTTTAAATGTGCCGTAGTGGTAGCTATGGAGAGCTGCCTTCTGTTTAATTTGCAAAGCAATGTAATGCATTACAATTTTAATAGTATGTAATCTTATGAGTTACCAATTAAAAGGAGACTTGTATACATTTTTTGTACAAAAATATGTATTTATTTTAAACATACCCTACTAGTCTGTTTATGAGGCTAGAGGTTAAAACATATAACTCACACTTAATAGCATACAGTAGATTACCATAATATATATTGATCCCTAAGGGTGTACTAAAGTACATAAAGTAAACAAACCCAATATTATTAAAGAGTATATGTTTATAGTGTTAGAGGGGTAGTACAAAGGTAGAGTTGTAGTAGAGTGTTAGTGGGGAAGAAGAGGGGTATTAAAGGCTTAGCAGTGTAAAACATTTGAGGGGTACCAGAGTGTTATTAAAGGGATGATAGAGGGGTATATGTTTATATAGGTAGATGGTTAGACAGTGCTATCTGTAATTATTTGGTTGTGGTGGAAGGGTAGAGGGGTAGAAGAGGGTATAAGGGTAGAGGGTTATAGAGTTAGTAGAGGGATAGAAGAGGGATAGTAGAGGGCTATAGGGTTAGTAGAGGGGTATTAGAGAGCTAGAAGGGTAGTAAAGAGGTAGAGGGGTATTAGATGTGTATAGGGTTATAAGAGTGGATGAGGGGTAGAAGAGGGGTAGAGCGATAGTATTGTGTTTGAGGAGGGGTAGTAAAGTGGTAGAGGGTTAGTAAAGGAGTAGATTTGTAGAAGATGTGTAGAAGTGGGGTAGTATAGGTGTAGAAGAGGGTTAGTGTAGGTGACGGGGTATTATCCAATTTAGTACACCATGGCGACGGTTGTAACACTGTCTGCCGAATTAAAAAATCAGGCCCTTAGTTTGTGGGTTGTGTATCATAGCTGAGAAAAGGTAGACATATCAGGTGGGAACTGGCCAGAACAGATAGGCTAATTAAAAGTGTGATGGGTTTCAGTTGTTATATTGTTGGAATGAGGCCCCTGTTCATTGACATATTCTGGAAGCATTTGGAGTTATTTCCAATACTATTGAACGTTTGCTTCGATCAAGTACACTAGGACCTATCTTGGTTAGGAAATATAAATAGATCAAGTCATGCTTTGATCTTCATATTGCTCGTAAACACTCTCTTCACGATAAAGAAGTTGTTGTGATGTTAAGATGCTACAAACAAACCATTCCTATCAGGAAGGCGCAGGTCTACGACAAGGCATGGGAGGATCTGCGTCTAGCTAGTATTTCAGAAATCAAGGTTTATTCTGGCACTGTGCCAACAACTCCTATGTCCAATTATCTTCCAACATAAATGGGTGAACCACTTTACTAGTATGTATAGATCTAACGAAATAAGCATTAATAAGACAATAATGTCATCTAGAAGAGCATTGTCTTTCATATACAGGATGTAAATAAATAAGTTCATGAGTCCTTCTCTGGGAAATCAAGGGACCAGACAATATTTCTTTAGATTAATTTAAGCACAAAATGGATTTGTGGGCCCTGGTGGTGACTGATGTCCTGAATGCCAGCAAATAGTTTCTCCCTATCAAAATCGGGATCAAAATCTATTTCAATTCCAGTCTTTAAAAAAGCCAATAGGTCTCGACGATGCAAGAGCTATTGACTTTTTCGATGTTAAGGCCTTTTAGCCAAGTAGCCCAAGAGAACACAGTATAAGCAGGGAAGCCCTGATTTACACTTGCTTTCTGGTCTACCCCTTTATTTTTGGTCTATTTTCTGTTTCGTAGAAAGGGCATTATGGCAGCTGGAAAGACATTACCAAAATGCATAACAAAATAACTAAGCAGGATGCTAAGATAGAACCAGGTTCGAGTTTGGGAGTCAGCTCAAAATCTTGTGATCCTGCCCAACCCCAATGCCTAAAAAAAAACAGTGAGGCCAACAGTAAACATTGAAGATGACTGCAGGAGCATATGTTCAGATTTACTACCTATGCTCCGCAAGCCATATTCTGTGGGGCCTTTTGGGAAGCTTCCTGTTTCGTGTTGCCAGCGAGGTCTTCTCCCAAAGCCTCTACTCCACCCACAGAGACAGAAGCACAGAGACAGAGAGACAGACAGACACAGAGACACACAGACTCACACACACACACAGCCAGGCACACACACAGACAGACACACACAAAGAGACACACAGAAAGACAGAGACACAGAGAGACGGACACACACACACAAACAGTGACACACACAAACAGAGACAAAGACACACACAGAGACAGACACGCTCACGCAGATACCCACACAGAGACCGAGACACACACACACAGACGCACACCTGGAGACAGAGAAGCACACACACACGCAGACACAGAGACAGACACACACACAGACAGAGACACACAGAGACAGACACACAGATGTGTGTGTATGCTGGGTCTGGTGGCTCAGTGGACTAATGCGTGCGCTGCAGGGGCCTGTGTTCGACCTCATGGTCACAGTTTTTTTTACTCTAGCCCAGCCCCCCCATTGACCTGGCCCCACAGGTGCGGCCCTAGTCCACAAACCACACTGTAAATGTGGCCCCCAGAGAAAGTTTGTGAGTACCCATGTTAGTGTAAGAGATAACACAGCCTTTCTTCCTACTGATGTCCCTAGAATGAGTAGCATTGAGATGGGTAATGTTTGCACCTGGTATTAGGAGGCAAGAACAGTTCGATTTGTAGTGTGGTCGGTTTTGCATCAGTTTCACATCAGCATTTATCAGAGCAAGGTGGCAAGGCAGGTGATTTATAAAGCAAAAGGCACTAAGGTGTGCCAACTGTGCGCAAAGCTATAAGCAGCGGTGGTAGCAAGTGGGCCTATTCACAAAGTGTATAGAGGTGCCAGACGATGACTCCATGTCCCTGGGGACACAACCCTCCCGTTCTGCCCTTTATTTTCCAAGCCCTTTGTTCAGTGACATGGAATTATAGGGCATCTTTTAAGAAACCCTATTGCTATGTGCACAGGAATTAAGCAGCGGATGGGGGGGAAGGAGTTATGTGGCAGGATTATTCGTTTAACATCTAGATTTAGCAATTAGCACCTGAAAGACGGTCTGCCTCTGTGCAACAACAGTGGTACAAAAGGGAGTGGTGATGGACGGAGCATCAGAACCAATCAAACACTCATACCCAGTCAAAAGATCTGGGTTTGATCCATCACCGTTCTTAAGCCCACTCAGCCACCCCAGTTCAGACATGGCTATATGCAAATCAGTCTTACCATGTGCCTCATGGGAACAGTCCAGCCCGAACTGCCAAGCCATGCCTTCCCTGTACCGGAAACAAGCTTCCGAGGACCGGTTTCTAGCATTCCAGCCGTCTTCAGCCTGGCTTGCTTGAATCCAGTGGAAAAGTGAGCAAGGGACTCACGTCTGAGCATACCCTGCCACACTTATGGCGGCCAAAAGCGGTACAAAAGGGGGTGGTGATAGACGGAGCATCAGAACCAATCGAACACTCACACCCAGTCAAAAGATCTGGGTTTGATCCATCACCATTCTTTAGCCCTCTCTGCCACCCCAGTTCAGACATGGCTATATGCAAATCAGTCTGACCCTGTGCCTCATGGGAACAGTCCTGCCCGAACTGCCAAGCCATGCCTTCCCTGGACCGGAAACAAGCTTCAAAGGACCGGTTTCTGGCATTCCAGCTGTCTTCAGCCCGGCTTGCTTGAATCCAGTGGCAAAGTGAGCAAGGGACTCACGTCTGAGCATACCCTGCCACACTTATGGCGGCCAAAAGCGGTACAAAAGGGGGTGGTGATGGACGGAGCATCAGAACCAATCAAACACTCACACCCAGTCAAAAGATCTGGGTTTGATCCATCACCGTTCTTTAGCCCTCTCTGCCACCCCAGTTCAGACATGGCTATATGCAAATCAGTCTGACCCTGTGCCTCATGGGAACAGTGCTGCCCGAACTGCCAAGCCATGCCTTCCCTGGACCGGAAACAAGCTTCCGAGGACCGGTTTCTGGCATTCCAGCTGTCTTCAGCCCGGCTTGCTTGAATCCAGTGGCAAAGTGAGCAAGGGACTCACGTCTGAGCATCCCCTGCCACACTTATGGCGGCCAAAAGCGGTACAAAAGGGGGAGGTGATGGACGGAGCATCAGAATGAATCAAACACTCACATCCAGTCAAAAGATCTGGGTTTGATCCATCACCATTCTTTAGCCCACTCTGCCACCCCAGTTCAGACATGGCTATATGCAAATCAGTCTGACCCTGTGCCTCATGGGAACAGTCCAGCCCGAACTCCCAAGCCATGCCTTCCCTGGACCGGAAACAAGCTTCCGAGGACCGGTTTCTGGCATTCCAGCCATCTTCAGCCCGGCTTGCTTGAATCCAGTGGCAACGTGAGCAAGGGACTTCCGTCTGGGCATACCCTGCCACACTTATGGCGGCCAAAAGCGGTACAAAAGGGGGTGGTGATGGACGGAGCATCAGAACCAATCAAACACTCACACCGGGCCAGTCAAAAGATCTGGGTTTGATCCATCACCGTTCTTTAGCCCACTCTGCCACCCCAGTTCAGACATGGCTATATGCAAATCAGTCTGACCCTGTGCCTCATGGAAACAGTCCAGCCTGAACTGCCAAGCCATGCCTTCCCTGGACCGGAAACAAGCTTCCGAGGACCGGTTTCTGGCATTCTAGCTGTCTTCAGCCCGGCTTGCTTGAATCCAGTGGCAAAGTGAGCAAGGGACTCACGTCTGAGCATACCCTGCCACACTTATGGCGGCCAAAAGCGGTACAAAAGGGGGTGGTGATGGACGGAGCATCAGAACCAATCAAACACTCACACCCAGTCAAAAGATCTGGGTTTGATCCATCACCGTTTTTTAGCCCACTCTGCAACCCCAGTTCAGACATGGCTATATGCAAATCAGTCTGACCCTGTGCCTCATGGGAACAGTCCAGCCCGAACTGCCAAGCCATGCCTTCCCCGGACCGGAAACAAGCTTCCGAGGACCGGTTTCTGGCATTCCAGCCGTCTTCAGCCCAGCTTGCTTGAATCCAGTGGCAAAGTGAGCAAGGGACTCACGTCTGAGCATCCCCTGCCACACTTATGGCGGCCAAAAGCGGTACAAAAGGGGGAGGTGATGGACGGAGCATCAGAATGAATCAAACACTCACATCCAGTCAAAAGATCTGGGTTTGATCCATCATCATTCTTTAGCCCAGTCTGCCACCCCAGTTCAGACATGGCTATATGCAAATCAGTCTGACCCTGTGCCTCATGGGAACAGTCCAGCCCGAACTCCCAAGCCATGCCTTCCCTGGACCGGAAACAAGCTTCCGAGGACCGGTTTCTGGCATTCCAGCCGTCTTCAGCCCGGCGTGCTTGAATCCAGTGGCAAAGTGAGCAAGGGACTCACGTCTGGGCATACCCTGCCACACTTATGGCGGCCAAAAGCGGTACAAAAGGGGGTGGTGATGGACGGAGCATCAGAACCAATCAAACACTCACACCGGGCCAGTCAAAAGATCTGGGTTTGATCCATCACCGTTCTTTAGCCCACTCTGCCACCCCAGTTCAGACATGGCTATATGCAAATCAGTCTGACCCTGTGCCTCATGGGAACAGTCCAGCCTGAACTGCCAAGCCATGCCTTCCCTGGACCGGAAACAAGCTTCCGAGGACCGGTTTCTGGCATTCCAGCCGTCTTCAGCCCGGTTTGCTTGAATCCAGTGGCAAAGTGAGCAAGGGACTCATGTCTGAGCATACCCTGCCACACTTATGGCGGCCAAAAGCGGAACAAAAGGGGGTGGTGATGGACAGAGCATCAGAACCAGTCAAACACTCACACCCAGTCAAAAGATCTGGGTTTGATCCATCACCGTTCTTTAGCCCACTCTGCCACCCCTATTCAGACATGGCTATATGCAAATCAGTCTGACCCTGTGCCTCATGGGAACAGTCCAGCCCGAACTGCCAAGCCATGCCTTCCCTGGACAGGAAACAAGCTTCCGAGGACCGGTTTCTGGCATTCCAGCCGTCTTCAGCCCGGCTTGCTTGAATCCAGTGGCAAAGTGAGCAAGGGACTCACCACGCCCTTTTGTACCGTCTGTGCAACAACAGGCCTGCCACTTCGCTGCAACATGCATGGTAACGGTTTTAGAAACTATATTTTTGTGATCTCAAGTGAAAAATATACAGAAGATGGATTATGTGTCAAGTGCAACAAATCCATACTCACAAGGAAACCACCGTGGCCACAGAATTGCATATGTCCAGTGGCCTTGCCCAAAACATACCTATCACAGGCACTTACTTGAGTCTCAGGTTATTCATGAAGTCCTCCATGGTCACTCGATCGAGCAGCAAGAAGTCCGCCTTCCCAAACTCCAGGCTCTCCTGCTCGGCCATCCCCGCGAATGGGCCCAGAAGTTCGTGACCACATTAAAATCCTAAGAGAGCCGAGGACCCCCATGGGTGCACAGGCGAGGGCGGTTTCAGTTTGAGCTTGTGGAGCCTTGCAGAAGCAGCAGTGAGCCGGTGGCTGGCTTCCGGAGTGGCAGGCCTGTGTACACCACGCAAACCTGTAACAGGATGTGGCTGCTGAAACTGACACCCATCACCAGGACTCCGCAGCAGTGCCCTTTACACACTCCTTTACACTAAAACATGGACGAGAGTCCACATTTCACCGGCCTTGCCTCGGATGTACCGAAGCAGTGTGAGGAGTGAGCAAGCCAACACGTGACTTGTGAAACAAACCGGCTCGCATTTTCCATCGCATTCTAACCCGCCAGGAGACTTTTTTCTCCATGCATAGTGCGGTGCTTCTTTAAAGGGAGTATTTGAAGCGCCTGTGATTCAGCTCTGTATGACCCACGCTGGCCTTGAGTCCCTCCACCACGGCTGCTCCAATTGAAACAGCGCATGCCTCTTGCTTCCTGTAATAGTGAGTATTACAATGTTGTCACAAACATAGTGTCTGACAGAAATGCTTTGTCCTAAACATAATTGTCAAAAAATCTCCCATGGAAGGTAAGATTGGGGTGACTTTTCTCCTGCCACATCGTCTCATTTGGCTGCAGCCTTCATTTGTTCTTGAGTTTTGGAAAATAAACTCCACTCAAAGCCTGCTGCAGTAGATGACTGTTGGGCAGCAGGCAAACGCCTGGGGTGTGTTTGAAAAACATGTGCCTGCCATTGTCCAGGCTCATTAAAGTACGGAAAGTGAACGCGCCAGTGTCAAACTTTTACTGGTGGGGTGAGGCAGGAGTGAGGGGCTGCACAGCGTTTCCCTTGCTGGAGTGAGCGCAATAATTGCCACCAGATGGTGGCACGCGCTCCCACAAGGGAATCTCCAAACGTACATGTGCTGCCATGCTAAGCAATGCAGCGCATGCACGGTTTTGGCCCAAAAAGCAAGTTGATTACATGAGGTCCCCTCCTATGCAACGTGTTACGTAGGTCGAGACCTAAAACTGCTGTATTACTGTACAGGGGCTTGGAGAAACCCCATATTTTAGGTAAAAGTATTTGTAAATCTGCCCTGCATGTCCACACTCTCACGTGGGTTCTAAAACAAACACACACACTCACACACACACACACACACACACACACACACAACACACACAAACTCACAACCACACACACACACACACACACACCAATCTTTCCAGGAGTACTCTTGGTAACTGCCCACTAAGAGGTTTTCAATAATACTCCTGAAAACCTGCTAGATGTTTACATGAAGTGCTTTCGGCATGCAGAATTTCTATTCTTTTGTCCATGGGGGCAATGACAATGTTTTTGACCAAAGGCATTTTTCTTACCTTTCGTCACAAAAATTATAATTTTCCCCATCGGTGAAAGATTTCTACAATTCCATTGATTTTGGAGGAACTCTCTTGCACTTCTTACTAGAAAGGGCTCTCCTCCTATTCTTCACGAGAGTAAATGGGTGGGAATGTCAGATAAAAAGCTTAGTATACACAAACTCTCAAGTTTTTGGCACTGAGTAACAGATGCTAATTAACCCCTTCGGGGCTGATGACGAGCTCAGCTCGTCATGAGCGTAACCTGCCGTGCGCTGATGACGAGCTGAGCTCGTC
This sequence comes from Lissotriton helveticus, assembly GCF_964261635.1. NCBI lineage: Eukaryota > Metazoa > Chordata > Amphibia > Caudata > Salamandridae > Lissotriton > Lissotriton helveticus. The sequence goes on from NC_136061.1 coordinate 1,454,091,213, forward strand.
ATGTAACGCGGTAATTTCAAAATTGCCGCGTACAGCGGGAAAAGCCGCCGCATTGATGCGGTTAATTGTTACCCAACAGAACAGTACTCATTTTGTCGAACTCAGAAAGATAAAAAGCTGTGTTGGCTTACCAGGATTCGAACCTGTGACCGTGAGGTCGAACACTTTCTCAGGCCCTTTGCATTCTGGAATTGGCAAATTCACAAAATACTCATAGGGACTGTCACGGGGGGAGGAAGGGGGTGTGCAAGTTCAGCCTGCGTTGCTTCTCGTGGGCGATTCACAGAATGAAGGGTGCTTAATTTTGTGGCGGGGTCTGTCACTTGTCCCCAAAGAGCCAACACCCCCTTGCAGTGGTGCTCCGATGTCCCAGCACTGCGCTTTCCTGTTTGCAAGGGGAGCGGGTGTGAAAGCTGAGAACCTGTTGCGCGTGTTTTTTTTTCTTTAATGGGTACAGTTATTACGGGCCTTGCTTTGTATGTTGTGTCACCGGTACAAAACAAGCCCCAGAATAACTGTGCCCATTAAAGAAAAGAAACACGCGCACAAAGAACTGTAAAAGCTGAAGACAGTTCAGCATTATTTCACCACCATTAACCCCTTGTAAGCTCATGACGAGCTGAGCTCGTCATGGCATAGAGTGCTCGGGTGCTCATGACGAGCTCCCCCCGTGGGCGCCCGATCTATTTCGTTTGTACGGGGGTGGAAGGGTAAGAACTTCTCCTGCCTCCCCTCGCCCCCCCCCCGCCCGCGTCATCAATGACGTCAAGGCGCGCTGACGTCATTGGAGGTTCCCTTTCTCCTCCGACGCGCAGGGAAGCCATTTGCTTCCTGCGCGTCGGAGGAGAAAGAGGTGAGTTTTGGGGCTGGGGAGGGGGGAATTGAAACGAAAGAGACATCAGGAGAAAGGAAAGGTTTTTCCTTTCCCTCGATGTCTCTTTCTGCATTCCTGCTGCACGATTGTGCGATCGTGCAGCAGGAATGCCCACTAGACACCAGGGATTTTTTTTTCTTTTTTCGAGTAGCCAAGGTTTGTTTGCTGGGGGAGCGGCCCCTTGGGCAAGCGTAGCTCCCCCTTTTGGGGGCACTTAATTTGGCTTTGTCTGCCCCCCGGGGGGGGGGGGGCAGATTATTATTTTAAATATTTTAAAGTCGAATTTTGGAAATGCGTAGGGGAGTGGCCCCTTGGGCAAGGGTCACTCTCTTTTGGGGGCCATTTTGGGAGGCCAATTATTTTTTGTTTGTTTTGGGGAGCGACCCCTTGGACAAGGGTCGCTCCCCTTTTGGGGGCAAGTAAAAAGGCTTTGCCTGGCCCCCGGGGGGGGGGCAAATTTAATGTTATTGTAGGATGTGCTGGGGAGTGGCCCCTTTGGCAAGTCACTCCCCTTGGGGGCCATTTTAGGAAGCCCAAATTTTTTGTTTTTGTTTTGGGGAGTGACCCCTTGGACAAGGGTCGCTCCCCTTTTGGGTGCAATTATGAAGGCCTTGTCTTCCCCCCTGGGGGGGGGCAAATTTATTTAAAATTTTAGGATATGCTGGGGAGTGGCAACTTGGGCAAGGGTCACTCCCCTTGGGTGCCATTTTAGGACACCCACATTTTTTGTTTTTTTGTTTTGGGTAGTGACCCCTTAGGTAAGGGTCGCTACCCTTTTGGGGGCCATCCTTTTTGCTTTGTTTGCCCCCTAGGGGGCAGATTTTAATTTTTTTAAATGTATGTGGCAGACTGTGGCAATTGAGTAAACCTAGTGGGGAGTGACCCCTTGGGCAAGGGTCACTCCCCTTTTTTGGTGCATATATTTTGCCCATGATGTTAGGTTTTAGCTGGTGTAGCTCACTCCAGCACCCCAGTTCAGACATGGCCATATGCAAAATATTTTGACCCTATGCTTCATGGGAGCAGTCCAGCCTGAACTGCCAAGCCATATCTTACCTGACCCGGAATCATCCACAATGGGACTGGTTACTGGCTAATCAGCCGTTATCAGCCAGGTTAGCTTGAGTCCAGTGGCAAAGTGAGCAAGGGACCCACCTCTGCCAACTTAGGGCAATAAAAGTGCAAAGGGTCAGTCTGATTTGCATTTGGCCATGTCTAACCTGGGTTGGTGAATTGAGCTAAATAATGATGATGGATTAAACCAAGATCAGTTGACTGGGGGTGAGTGTTAGATTTGCTCAAGGGCTCCGTCCATCATCCCCCTTTTGGTGTTTTCTTGAAGGGCAGTTTTGCTGCGTTTTTTATGGGTCACTAGGGCACCAGGGTTTATTTTTATGCTGGGGATCCGCCCCTTGGACATGGGTCGTTCCCCTTTATGGGAGGATGATTGTGGCCTTTACTGCCTCTTTGAGTGATAGATTAGGAGAATGTGTTTAGTCCCATCTGTCCCCAAGGGGGGCAGAAGCCACTGGATACCAGCGTTTTTTACATTTTTGTGTTGGTGGGGGGTGGCCTCATGGGCAAGGGTTGCTCCCCTTTTGATGTTATACTGTTAGGCCCCACCTACCCCTTAGCTTGGCAGGTGGACTGGTGCTTTTTTTGAATATGTGAATCAATTTTTTTTTTCTTCTTTTTAAATCTAGTGTAAAGCTTTTGCTTCCTGTTAGCGGTTTTGACAGTGGTTGTTCTGCAGTTTTGTGTAGTTGCTTTTTTTAGGTAAGAAAAATTCTTTTTGTAGTATGTACTCCAAATGAGTTATATTGTAATGTATGTAATTTTTTTGTAAGCAGTGTCATAGTGGCATTTAGTTACTGTTTTGACCATGAAATTCTTTGTCATGTGTTTTGCATTGTCTTATGTGTATTTTTGTTTTCTCTTTCTTTTTTAGTGGGATATTGTTGATCCATACTGTGTCTGTGCAGAGTACGTGGTGTTGAGTTTAGCTGCTTAAGGCAAGTGAGTGGTTTTGTTTTGCAGTGTATAGGTATTTTTGATAAAGGTGAATTTTGTTCATTGTTTATTTTACCTAGTGATTGTTGTTGTTGACTTGTGTGACAATTTACTCTTATTAGTAATCATTATGGCTAGCCATAGAATGACTGCTCAGCAGGTGGTTGGTATGCTTCTTGAGTCTTCCTCTGAGCCGGATTATGACACTGACAATGCGTCTGAGGGAGAGGAGGGAGGGGAAGATTCTGGCGGCGAGTTTTCTCTCCACATGGAATCATCGGATGATGAAGGTACTCTCAGTGCAGATGAAGGGCCTTTGTTAGAGGAGGACACTGCTGTGCCGATGGTGCAAGAGGCAGCTGGATTGCAGCATGAGGCTGCTAGTCTTCCTACTGGAAGTGTTGGACTTTGGGTTGATCCTAACATGGTGCAGCCAGTGTTGCCTGCCTTTAGCGGTGATGCAGGGTGTAGAGTGGATTGTGAAAACTTTTTGTCTATACAGTATTTTCAGTTATTTATGGATGATGTGTTTTTGGGTGAGATTGTTGAGCAGACTAATGTGTATGCTGAACAGTTTTTGAGGGTCAACAGTGACAAACTTAGGCCCCACTCTAGAGCTACCCGGTGGACTCCCACAAACCTGGAAGAGCTGAAGAAGTTTTTGGGATTGACTTTATTGATGGGTTTGTTAAAGAAGCCGAACCTGGCTTCATATTGGTCTACCAGTCCTTTGATGGCAACAGCAATATTTCCTGTTGTTATGACTCGTGATCGGTATTTACTTTTGCTACGCATGTTGCATTTTGTGGATAATTCTGAGGCGTTGCCACGTAGTCACCCTGACTGTGACCATCTTTTTAAGATTCGGCCTGTGCTTGATCACTTTGTTGATCGATTTTCATAGATTTACATTCCTGGGAAAGAAATTTCTATTAATGAGTCTTTGGTTTTGTTGAAGGGTCGTTTGTTTTTTAGGCAGTACATACCTAGCAAGACGGCACGCTATGGAATTAAACTGTATATGTTGTCTGAGAGTAAGACAGGGTATGTTTTTAATTTTGGTAGAGATTCCACTATTGACCCCCCTGGTTGTCTGTCCACTTTTGGAGTGTCAGAGAAAATTGTGTGGGATCTTGCTAGAAGACTGTTCAACAGAGGCCACCATTTGTACCTTGATAACTTCTACACTGCTGTGCAATTGTTTAAGGAATTGTTTAAAGTGGACACTTTTGCATGTGGCACAATCCGCTCTAACCGCAAAGGTTTTCCAAAGGAGCTTGTTTGCAAGAAACTTCAGAGGGTTCAGTGCAGTTCCTATCGTTGTGGTGAACTAGTAGCTGTGACATTTGTGGACAGGAGGGATGTGTACATGCTGATTACCATCAATGATGGGAGTACTTCACCTCTGCCAGTTTGGGGTCAGGTTGATGAAGTGCACAAACCTGTGTGCATTCTGGACTACAATAAGCACATGGGTGGTGTTGAAAGAGTAGATCAGAGGTTGGAGCCGCACACTGCTATTCGGAAGGCTTATGTTTGGTATAAGAAGTTGGCAATCCATTTTTTCAACTTAGCAACTTTCAATGCTTTTATTGTGTTCCAGGAGTGTTCTCCTGGGTCAGAGTTGACCTTTCTTCAGTTTCAGCACTCTGTGACATCTAGCCTTGTCGTTGTGGAGCAAGTAAGTGTTCCTAGATTTGGAGTGGTGGAGGATGTGGCTCGATTGAAAGATCGCCACTTTCCTGATTACATTCCTCCCACATCTACAAAAGACTTTCCCACTAAGAGATGTAGAGTCTGTTTGCGAAGAAGTTTGCGGAAGGAGACTCGTCTTTACGGCCCTGGGTGTCCTTCTAACCCTGGGCTGTCTGTGCCTGCTTGTTATAGAGCTTACAACCCACAAAATAATTTTTGGGAGTATCCATGAGTGGTAAAATGTACTGCCTGGTCTGTGTTTTTTTAATATTTTGTATTCTTTTTTAAGGTTGGCATTTGTGCAATGTATTTAGTTACAGATTTTGTGTTACTAGATTTTTATCTATTTGCAATTATTTTGTTTGCTTTGTTAAAAAAAAATCAAAATGTGATAGCGGTGTGCGTAGGCTGGCAGTGTGGGCGGAGTGGTAGTTGGCTGGGGGTGTGCGTGGCGTGGCACTTGGCTATCGGTGTGCGTGGACTGGCTTTTGGCTGGAGGTGTGCTTGGAGTGGTGTTTGGCAGTCGGTGTGCGTGGAGCGGTGCTTGGCTGGAGGTGTGCGTGGAGTGGTGCTTGGCTGGCGGTGTGCGTGGAGTGACGCTTGGCTGGCGGTGTGCGTGGAGTGGTGTTTGGCTGGAGGTGTGCGTGGAGTGGTATTTGGCTGGCGGTGTGTGTGGAGTGGCGCTTGGCTGGCTGTGTGCGTGGAGTGGTGCTTGGCTGGTGGTGTGCGTGGAGTGGCGCTTGGCTGGTGGTGTGCCTGGCCTGGTGCTTGGATGGTGGTGTGGGTGGACTGGTGCTCGGCTGGCGGTGTTTGAGTAGTTACTTTCTGTTGGTCACTACACACACTGCTAGTTGAGTGACACTCCACGCAGTCCATCATTTTGTGTAGTTGCAGTGTCATGAATGTGGGCGTGTGAAAGTGATAGGCCTTTGAATGGCGCTGCCTGCTGGTGTGAGTGTTGTAATGTGATGGGTCTGCGGCTGGTGGTGTGAATGTGTAGTATTTGTCACACGTATGAAAGGTGTATGAATGGCCTGTAAAGAGGTTGGTGCCTTGACGTGGTTTTACAGCTCACGAGCTGTGAGTCAGTGGTTCAGTTTCTCATTGTTTCAAATATTCGCAGTGCATTTCATTTTTGTGAAATTACTTGCGAATACAATTGTATGTACTGAATCATCACTCACCCTCGTGCCAAATCCAACCAGTATGTGTGTGTGCTTGCGGATTAGATGGCTGTGCAGTAATATTTGTCTTTTTTCTCTTTCTGAAGTAGGGTGTACCTTGTCCCTTTTTGTGAATGTTGTAATGTGTTGCTTTTCCTTCCGGATGGTGTCAAAGGTCTGGTGTGTATCAGGTATGAACGGTGCGTGAATGGCCTGTAAAACGGTTGGTGCCTTGTCGTGGCTTTACAGCTCACGAGTTGCGAGTCACTGGTTCGGTTTTTATGCATTTATTTATTGACAAAGCATTTCATTTCGTTGAAATATCTTGTTAATAAAATTTTATGTACTGAACCATCACTCACCCTCGTGCCAAATCCAACCTGTATGTGTGTGTCTTTGAGGAATAGATAGCCGTGCTGGAATGTTTGACTTTTGAGTAACTCTGTTAAGGTGTACATTACAGCTATAAATAACTTACTAAATGTAGATATTATTGTTAAACCATGAGAGTATATGGTCATGTCTTTCTTGTGAATTCTATTGTTTTTTTTATCCACAATGTCCTGCAAACTTGAAAATGTCTGTCACAATTTCCATGCAATATTGTCCCAAGAATCTCACGCTCTCGAATTGAAAACTTAATTCAGACAAAACAATTTAGTTTTGTAAGGGGGTTCCCATGAGTTTTTGGCCCGGGGCTCAGCGTCCATCTTTGGAAACTACCAAACCCAAACAGTTCTGAAAACTAGTCATCAGGGGGAGTCCAGGGAGGTATGGCATGGGTGGGTCCCCCAACGTTTTCCTACCCAGAATTCCCTGCAAACCTTAAAATTAGATTAAAAAAACAGTTGTCCATACATTTTTGCGTGGGATCTCCGTGCCGGCACAAATATCCTACCACCGAGCGTTCCGCTTGTTCTCCCGAGTAAAATTATACCTCACTTGTGTGGGTGGGCCAAAGGTCTGTGACTAGGATGACCCCAAAACTGTAGAATTCTCTGTTCTTTATTTGTCAATCCCGAACGCTCCAATTTCTTAAAAATACATTTTTGGCCTGTTCTGCTTTGGCCCACCCACACAAGTGAGGTATCATTTTAATCGTGAGAACAAGGGGAACGCAAAAATGTATGGAAAAGTGTTTTTTTAACCTAATTTTAAGGTTTTCAGGGAATTTTGGGTAGGAATACGATGGTGGACCCACGCATGCCATACCTCCCTGGACTCCCCCGGGGGTCCAGTTTTCAGAACTGTTTGGGTATGGTAGTTTCCCAAGTTGGCCGCCGAGCCCTGTGCCATAAACTCAGGTGCCCCCTCAAAAAAAATAAGGTAGTTTTGCTAAAGGTTATTTTTAAGTCTCCACTGTACGATTTGGGCCTTTTCCTGTTGCAGCCACTATGCCTACCAATGCAAGTGAGGTACCATTTTTATCGGGAGATAGTTTTGCAAGGGATTCTGGGTAACAGAACCTGGTGGAGGCAGTTGAGTCACCCCATCCTGAATTCCCCTGGGTGTCTAGTTTTCAAAAATGTATAGGTTTGCTAGGTTTCCCCAGGTACCGGCAGAGCTAGGGTTCAAAAACGAAAGGTAGGCACTTTGCCAAAAAAGGCCCGTTTTCACTGCGAAATTGAGGTGCAACCACGTTGCGTTTTGCGCTGTTTCCTGTCGCAGGCACTAGGCAGACCCAGGCAAGTGAGGTACCATTTTTTTCGGGAGACCTGGGGGAACGCGGGGTGAGGAAAATGCGTTTTTTTGTCAATTTTTTAGCTTTGCAATGGATACTGGGTAACAGAACCTAGTGGGAGGCAGTCGAGTCACCCCATCATGAATTCCCCTGGGTGTCTAGTTTTCAAAAATGTATAGGTTTGCTAGGTTTCCCTAGGTGCCGGCAGAGCTAGGGTTAAAAAACTACAGGTAGGCACTTTGCCAAAAAAGGGCCAGTTTTGACTGCAAAATTGAGGTGCGACCACGTTGTGTTTTGCGCCGTTTCCTGTCGCAGGCACTAGGTAGATCCAGGCAAGTGAGGTACCATTTTTCTCAGGAGACCTGGGGGAACGCGGGGTGGGTGGAAATTTGTTGATCCACGCAGAATCCAGAACTTTCCATCACAGAAATGTGAGGAAAACACAACTGCAAAGACACAATAAGGAAAAAAACAGACCAGTCTCAGATATAAAAGGGATGGAACTACATATGACAGCCACTCAAAGATACACCAAACAAGTTTAACACCTTGTTGCCAAAGGAACTGGAAGTCTTGAATCCTTATAGGCCACACCTGTATCACAGAATGACTGGGAAAGCTATCTTCCTGATCTCTACAAAAAAACATAGAAACCAGGCAAATATGTAACTTGAGGCCTTTTGATGGAACTGCCAGCTATTAATCTCTCCCTCACAAAAGCAAATTGAGTCTTATATCAAGAAGGCCAGGATCTCAGCAGCTATGGGCCAAGACATGATCTCAATAAAAATATTGCAAAATAATCCGGGAAAGTGGAGTGACTTTCTAGCACCCCTTTTTTTAATTACTATGACACTGGCCAAATTCCCTATTCATTAACTAGGAGTGTCATTCTCCCAATTCTAAAAAAGGCACTTGTGTCAACCCCGGGAACTACTGGCAAATCATACTCCTGGACGCCACAGGGTAAATTTTTCAGCATGTATTCTCTACCATTTAAGGGACTGAGTTTTCTCCAGGTACATAATCCAGATGTTTCAAGAGGGCTTTCAGTCCAACCACTCTGTGATCGATAATATAGGTATTTTACAGTCAATCATCTATAAGTACGTGTTAGCTAAATCACAAGTAGTAATCAGACTTTTTGTTAACCTTTTCACAGCTTTTGACAGGGTCGATAGACCAGCTCGTTGGAGGAAACAAAAGCAAATGGGGATGTCGGACACACAACTAAGGTTGATAGTACCTTAACACCTTAAGATGGAGTGAAGTCCAGTTCAAAGGTGACATAGGCCTGACCCATAAGATTTCCACCTCGAATGGCCTAAAGCAAGATTGCCTACTAGCTACCCTCCTGTTTTCGCTTTTTATAAGCAATTTACCAGAGAGTTTTCTAAACATAAATAATTTCCCTCCCAAAGTAGCATCTCTAAACATACACATGTTAATGTACACTGACAACGAGGTACCCTTCGATCTTATCGTATTGGATTTACAGCAAAATACAGATGCACTTGCTAAATATTAAGAAGAAAACTACCTAAAAGTAAACATCTCCAAGACAAAGTTAGTCCCTTTTTGTGGAAGGAAACATCACACTCACTACAAATGGAATTTAGGTGGCACAACAATTGAGGTGGCAAAAGCATACACTTATCTAGGGTGAGTCTCTTCACAAACCCTAGAAGTACATTCCCACTCACAACAGATAAATCAAAAAGCAGTAGCACATATCAATGGCCTGAGGACATTCTTCTCCTGTTCGGGCAATCAGCATTTCAACGCTCTTCAAGAAATATAAAGGGCAAAAATTCCACCAACTATAACCTACGCCATAGAGTATATACCCATAGGTAGATGGAACGTTCTGAATATTAGTGGGGGTAAATTATTACTCAAAATAATGCTATAGAGCCAGGCCATCCTCGTGCAGACCCTTCGGTTAGAGTTTTCAACTGAATGTCACTCTACGTACAAACTGCTTTAAAGAATGCCTCATAGAGAAATGTAAATATGTATAAAAAGTACTGTAAAATAAGGAAATTAAGTGTTGAAAAAGAATTTACTTTATTTCTTAATATGGGAATACATTAAAAATATAAAAACATTATGTTAAATATCTGAACAACAAAATGCATTTACATGTATGAACGAGTCAACAAAATGTACATGCAAATATATCCGTATTGACATCCATTCATCCACTGCACCAGCGCCTCGCCAATTTAGCAGTTAAAGACACATGTCTTTAAAGAACACTACATCATGATGCAATAACATCACAGTTTTAATCCTATTACCTCACCATCATACCATGATATTTTCTTTGCTTTTGATACTGTACAGCACTCTGCTGTCTTTCATCTGGATTCATGTTATATAAATACGAAATACTTACATACATACATACACATATTCATGCATACCTGCTAAACTATTGTTACAACTGGGGATATGGTTGTCATAGTATGTACCCTGTACAAGCAGGAACCACCAATCTAGTCAGTGTAAGTTTGATACACACTAAAAGATAACCTGGACTAACTGAAAAGGCAGGACCCATTAGTTCTAAACCATTTCTAGAGACATTCTTCGATGGTTATTTTTAGCAGCATGAAATTGTAGAGGGGAGAAAAATCGTTAATGCACATTCAATTAGACAATAGCTCTCTTTTATACATGATAGTCCATGGACACTGTATTATATTAGTTAATTTATTATATATAAAGTCAAGAATAACTGAACATTGAGACACCTTAACATGAGGGTATGAACATACTGAGGAATTAGCATGAAGTCAAAGCTACACATCCAATTTAAATGATGTAGCATGAACAAAACTATTCATTCAAGAAGTAAGATGCAGAGTATCAGGAAGCATGAGTCCAACTTTTTCTGCATCTAGGGTTGATGAATGAAAAGCATTAAATCCATCCCTACTCTATCACTAAGGTGACATCCCTATGCAAGCATTTCAATTGGAAGTGAAAGGTGTCAGCACGTGTCAGTACATCAAATGGTTCAGGTTGCAAAAAGCCACTATTGCAAGAAATAATGCTTGTTCTGAGATGCCCTCTCTCCCAAAGCAAGAAAGTAGTGGGCACTGTCCCTAATTCCAACAATCAGTTATTCGCAGGTAGCTTTCACATCATGCACAGCATGTGCATAGTTCAAAATGGATACAGTTTTAAGCATACTTTTACACTATGTTCTCCATGTACATCTCTTGCAACGATTCATCATTGGTTCCTATGCCTTCTCCCCTCTGAATCCGACTCTGCCTTTATCACCTCCAAACCATGTAACTGTAACTACTCTCTCCTTGCCTAGCTACTAAAACAAAGACATTACTTTTGCCTAATGAATGCTTCTTCACCTGCAATGCAAACGTAAGTGAGAACAGATTCCACAGTGCACATGAAATTAGACCATTGACTCAAAAGCGAGAATTTGGGGCTTGCAATTCAGGCCTATGACTTTAGCTATCATAAGAACATATCACTGTAAGCATTACAAATTGGCATAACTCTATTACGGTTCAATGATCACAATTTACCAAATTACAGAAATAGCATTGTTAAACACATTTAGTTTATGAGTAGTGTCAGTTTTACAACACGATTTCTTCATGACAATGTTTTCTGCTAGTTACATTCATTTCCTATTTTAATTCTCAATTACCACTTATCAGACCTAGAATATGTCACAAAGTTACACCAATACATTTCACAATTCTAACACCTCACGCTTGCCTAATACAAGATTATATGCTGGTGTGCTCTACACATGATTATGGTGCACCCCTACTAATGAAATGAGACATCCGCTCCATCATAACCATCTATTAGCTTGGCACAGATTTCTCAGACTTACCTAAAGAGGCTGGACTGTTCCCATGAGGAGCAGGGTCGAGACTGATTTGCATATGGCTGGGTCCAAACTGGTGTGGCATGGTAAGAAAATAACAGTGGATTCAACCCAGATCTCTTGACTGGGGATGAGTGTTTGAAAAGTTTAAGTACTCCATCCTGCATCTTGTGGTGTTTGCTAAAATATTTGTGTAACACACACAAAGTAACACAATGAAAACACCACAACAATACTTCACACATAATTAGGGAAATAGCTTATATTTTTATGAATAAAATAAAACCAAAATGACAGAAATACAATAAGTAGAAGCTGAATTATGAATTGTTAAAAAATAAATCAAAATGAAATGCTTAGAAACAAATAATTCTTAGGGGTTACTTGAGGTCGTGCTGGACCAGGGTGAATACAAAGTTCAGGCTGACCGCAATGGAGGGCTAGCCGGCTACAATGCTTATGCATGTCCCGCTGAAAAAGTAACTTGGCCTCCAGCGTCGACGTCAAAGACTTGATGCATCGGTTCTGATAGGCGATGAAGGGTTCATCGACGAACCTCTTTATAATGTAGGCACTGCATCAGCGTTGAGCTGCTCTGTCCATTGCTGTCAAGATGCGCAGTCCATTGAGGCGATCAGCTCCTGCGCCAGGGCCGAAGGGCAATGCATCAGTTACAATCGGCACAAAGTCATCATTGCATCAATGTTGTTGGTTCTAAACAGCAGAAGTCACCTTTCAAGGGCCTAGAACTGGATTGGCAGGGCAGGACTCACAGATGGAAGAGTCCAGGTGTTGTTGCAGAGTTGAAGGAAGTCTTTAATGACCCTGAGACTTTAAAACAGTGGGCAAGTCAGCAAGCCCCTTGGAGTCATTCTGGGTTCAAGTGAGATGAGTCCAGTCCTTGTCCTCAGCAGGCCAGAGATAAGCAGGCAGCAGGGCAGCACAGCAGAGCAGAAAAGCATTCTTCTATAGCAGCAGTCAAGCAGGGTGACAATGCATGTAGTACAGCAGTCCTTACTCCTGGCAGAGTTCTTCACAGGTCCAGTAGTGTACTGCCTTTTTAAGGTCAGAGCCCCAGTACTTATACCCAGTTGTTCCTTTGTAGTGGGGGTGACTTCAAAGCAGGCCCTTGAAGTGCACAGGGCCCCCTTTCTTCCCAGCTTTGGCTCCAAACCATCCGTAGGGGGTTATCAGCCCTTTGTGTGGGAAAAAGGACATTGCCAATTCACCCTCTCGTCCTGCCCAGGAAGAGTTATCAGTATACAGATGAATGGAAATGAGTTCTCTGCACAATCACCCTTCCTGTGTTTGTGGCTGTCTAGAGGGAATAGCTCTCACCCACCCCAGACATGTATTGGATGCAGTTGCATTTCTTGAATAGTAATGTTAAATCCAACTGCACCATTAACGCAGATTTATAATTACCATTCCAAAGCTATAAAGTATGATGCAGCCACTCCTTTCTGAGCAGGAATTACATCTTAAAAGTGTATTAAGGAGTTCCCAATGCTATCCTTTGGGAGGAGTAGGCCTCACTGTAGCAAAACTAAATGTGGGTGCGTGTCTCTACCAGGACATGAGAAACTTTAAAGTACATGTGCTACCTTTCACTTATTTATTTTAAGGTTTTTGTAGAGCGCGTAGTAACCCGTGAGCATCCCAGCGCTAGAACCTAGAAAGTCAGGAGGGAGCAGTGGCGGAAAAGACGGTAAGATCAGGGGAAGAGGAGAGTTTTCAGTGTTTTTCTAAAGTGGAGGAGGTTTGGTTCTGTTCTGAGTTTCCGGGGGAGACTATTCTAGTGCTTTGCTGTGTTTACAGAAAAGCGGCGGCCTCCAGAGCGGTCTTTTTTCACTCTATGAACGGTGATGAGGTTCTCGTGGTTTGACCGGAGAGACCTGGTAGCTTTGTAAGGAATGATGAAGTTTTTAAGAATGGGGGACCTTTGTTGTGAAGGAGTTTATGTGCCAGGCAGAGGGCCTTGAAAACCACCCTCTCTCTGACTGGAAGCCAGTGAAGTTGCTTCAAGGCTGGCTTCGCTGATGATCTGGCCGGGGTGTTTGTAAGAAGTCGGGCAGCAACGTTCTGGATTCTCTGTAAGGTGTTGAATGTAGCTTCCGGGGCTCCCAGGTAGATTGCATTGCTGTAATCCAGCCTCGACAAAATAAGGCCCTGGATCAGCAGTTTCCGGGAAGTGGGGGGGAGCAGGGGAAGCACCTTCCTGCATGCCCTAAGAAGTCCAAAGCAGATTCCCGCCGTTTTTTTTGCCTGGGTTCTGAAGGTCAGATCTTTCTCCAGCCATATACCCAGGCTCTTAACCTCAACTTTGGGAACAGGGGGATCACCTAAACAGGCGGGCCAGATGTTGGGCGGCAGGGAGGGCCACTTACACTCTGGCGCACTGTATGCCCTGAATATAATTTATAGCAACCATATCTCTAACGCCTGGACAACAAACTATTTATTTATAAAGAACTGAAACATGACTCAGGATAGTTTCTACTGTTTTTGTTTATCAGAATTGATTCATTCATTGATATTCACAAATGTAGTAGTTAGAGGCTGTCGATATACAATGAATATTTATTTATAAACGTGATCATGTGACATAAGTGCTCAGTGCCACAGTGGTATACAGTATTTACAAAGTGGTTGAGGGTTTATATACATTTGAGGGATAGGCCAGACAATCCTGTAACACCTATGACTCATTACACTGGTAATATTCTCTTGCTATGTGTGGAGCCTTGGTCAGTCTGCGCCATGCGTGAGCGTTGACGTTTCAATCCACGATATGCCCCATTTGGAAGTCACATAGGGTCTTCATCAGGACAGAGTGGGGGAAGGAGGGGTGTTATGACAGCCTAAAAAATTTAAAACAGGTGCATTTTAGACTAGTTAACTAAGACGGTCGCAGAGATACAGAATGATTAAATGGGCGGATTACTCACCCCAGACAAGCAGCACACAAACCCCCCTGCCTTTTCCATATAGAAACCAAAGATTGGATCCACTATGATTATAAAACCAGTGGACCTCCACCACAGCCAGGACTGTGTCCGGCTTGTCCAGGGTGAGTAATCCGCCTAAAAATTATAGAATAATAGCTCTCCTGGACATCGAACCAAAATATTATGCCAACATTTTATTGGAAGAACTCTTGGCCTGGGCAGAAACAACAAAGCGTCTCCCTTTCAACCAGACCGGTTTTCTGGCTAACTCTGGAACAACAAGCAATTTACTTACCCTATCTGTCTTGATAGACAAACTGGCAGCCCATGGTAATCAACTCCACTGCTGCTCCGTCGATTTCATAGCGGCTTTTGACTGATTGCCCCGAGGTTGATTATGGAAAAAAATAGAGCTCTGGGGAATACCTTCAGCTCTTTTAAATGCCATAATTAAACTCCACTCGGAAACTTGGATCAGAATAAAGTTGGGAGAAGGCTCCCATGTTTCCAGGAAGATCGAGGCCAAAAGCGGCGTCAAACAAAGCTGCGTGCTGGCCCCACTTCTTTTTAAATTGTTAATTTCAGATGTATCCCCCATACTCAATAGTGTTAATAGCTACCACCCCAAATAGACGGAACCCGCATTAGTAATTTGTTGAAAGCCGATGACCTTGTATTATTAAGTCACACAAAGGTAGGCCTACAGAGGCTACTCATTCAGCTGCTCCCCTATACAACAAAAAACTGCCTTGAGCTGAAATTGTCAAAAACAAAAACTATTTCTTTTGGGAAGTAAAAGCGGCAGAACGGAGGATGGCTCTTTAATAACAAAAAGATTGAATCAGTATTCCACTATAAATACTTAGGAATTGATCTTGACACCTGAGGCTCTCCTGTAAAACAGAAAGAGGCACTATATGCCAAAGCTCTGTCACCTGAGGCTGCCTCCATGAAACTTTCGAAACAACTACTCGGCCCTAGTCTAACCCCAATGCTAAAGGTGATGAAGGCAAAGATTACCAACTCCTTGTCATATGGGCATGAGATCATGAAGGGCGCAATAAGTACTTTATTAAATAAACTAACCATCAAAATCTTCAAACAAGCTTTTCGCCTGCCAAGATCTGCATCACCAGACCTCGGCTTATTAGACCATCATGGCATCGAGGCAGGTGTGTTCATAAAGCTCTGCAACAAAATGTGCAATACCAGGAAGGGCAGTCTGGAGGCTAGACTTTGGACCGAAATTTCGACCAGCCAATTCAGTCATAAACATCGGCATCATCTGGACTATTCCTTGCAACTACTCTGTGTCAAAGGAGATT
Source organism: Lissotriton helveticus (assembly GCF_964261635.1). Lineage (NCBI taxonomy): Eukaryota > Metazoa > Chordata > Amphibia > Caudata > Salamandridae > Lissotriton > Lissotriton helveticus. The sequence continues at coordinate 1,454,106,777 of NC_136061.1, forward strand.
GAGGAACAAATCCTTCTCAGCCGGCGCTAAAGGCAGTCATCAAGAGAAGCGTCCGGCTGTGGTCTGTCCACTCCGATAGGGCAACACTGTCCAGAAGGAAACATGCCTGGGCGGTAGTCTCTGATTTTAAACCGGGGGTAGAACCATCTTATTTATCAAACACATTTGCACTTTTCTGGAAGCTAAAGTGTATGGCCCTGAGGATGGGAGAATGGCCTTTTTTAAAGAATTTGCCCAAATGGCACCGCTCCAGTGCTAGTATCAAATGCAGGGAGTGTGGCTATCACTCTGAAGCAATGGAGCATACTGCCTGCGCTTGTCCCGCTTTGCTGATAGACAGAAGGTCCTCACTGCGGTACTAATGGAATAAACTTGGAGTTCGTATCTGTCGACAAGCCATTATTGATGCCCTGAACTCAAACAATATGAACCTGAACATTTGGTTCACTAAATTTGCTAACAGAGCGGCCAAATTGTTGGGAAAAAACAGGCGGCAAATCTCCCTCAACCTGGCTGTGCCGCTACTTCGCCTTAGGCTTAACCCACAAACTTTTCATCGCCTAGAACAGTGTATTGTACCGTTATTTTTTGCCTAATTTTAACTGTTTACTTTTCCTTATATGGCTCTTTGTAAATGTATGTTTAGCTGTCCCTCTCTAGATTCCCCAAAAAAACACGCTTTGACTTGATCTGATACCTCAGTCTCTAATCGTCATAGGTAGTTAATTATCATTAGGATATTTTAATCCTATCTCCCTATTTTAGATTGTCTTACTATTAATCTGAATCTTTTTAAGCTCTGTTTTTTGTACATAAGCACGGTATGTCTTTTTTAAAAAGAAAAAGAAACAAATTGTGATGGTTTTAAATATTCACACAATAAAGTATTATTATTATCATTAATATTATCATTTAACTAAATTCTGTGAAATATTTTGTTAATTTATTTTCAGGCAGGTTGTTTTGGTTTTGTGTGTCCATTAGTTGAAAGCAACACACCTCAAGTACAACACAACAATATCATAGATACCTGTAAGGCAAGGGGACAAGTGTCACAAGGTTTGTATGCGCACATAAGGCACATGGGAAAGGTACACTAAGTTTAGGGTTGCTGCGTGGCACACAGGAACAACTGCCCATGAGCACATGAGGTATGGAGCGGACTCCAAAGAAGTCTTGATTTTTCTAGCTGGTTACTTAGCTGAGTTGAAGACACCCATTCTTGGCAACGTGAAGGGACCAATAATAAAAATGGACAAAAACAGTAACTTATCTACACATACAGTGTAATACTCTCTGAAACGCTCTCTCTCTCTGTTGTGTTTGTGAACCTGATGTGTAGTGCCATGTAGTGTTAAGTAGTCCACCGTACTCTGTTGGTAAATGGTACAGCAGCCAAGGCTTTGTCAGGTCTTCCGTAGGTGCAGGACTCTTTTGGATTGCTTTGGACATCCCATTGTGCATAGGCAGTGGCAGAGCAGGCAACCCAAACCCCATCTGGTGCTTGATGCAGACAGGATGTAGTGGGAAGCTTTCAAGGTACAGTTATCCAACAAGAAACTGGCAATGCCAATAGATCTGTCTTCAAAGCAATTTTGTATGGTAATGTGAAGCATTACACGTATATAGCACAGGAATGGATATGTATTTGTAATAAAGCAAAAAGTTGCAGAATAATATTGGTGTAGGTTAAAAGGTTAGAGCTCAGTTATACTGTCAAGCCAAACCTAAAAATCCATGTAGGTTGATGACTGTTCTCCTTTCTAGTGTACTGCTGTCAGAAATAAGCACCATGAAGGATCTAGTTATCTCAGCCTCTTTCATAGTATTACAATGGCATGCATGTGCCCCTGAAAATTCAAAGCTCATGCAGCAGGATAAATAAACAAAATTATCACAGTTGTGTGGAGGACAAGCACTTTTTTGTGGAAGTACCCAACATCTGCCCATTGGGAGCCAGGACCCAAAAGCCTCTTTTTAGTGGTTTTCTCATAATTGTTTGGCCATAAAATGGGCGCTTGCAAGCCAGAAAAATTCAGTGAGCACATGGGAGGAGGACAGGATTTACCTTTCTGAAGGTGATGTTCAAAGCGTACTGCATCCTCATTGAAAGCGGGCATTTTGTCTACATCCAAAGTAATAACCACTAGCAGAGCCTAAAATTAGACTGCCGGTTTTTAACATTGTCTGCCACCCACGGGTACTGGTTACACCTCTTGTATTTCCTACAGGGAAAACACAGGAGATGAGTCCTGTTTCCCAGATTTGCAGGGGAACATCTCATGCATTAAAATAAAATATAATTTTCCATGACCATGAACTTCGTTTCTTCATTGCAGAAGAGTGGCATCTGCTCTCCAAAAAGGACTGAGAGAGCTGCTTGAGCTGGGCCGTATTTTATGCAATTTTTAAAATCGTATTGAAAGTGAAAAACATGTTGCTTTATGTCATAGACGAGGAAATAGTCCTCAAATAAGTTAACTTTAATTGTCAGAAAACAATAGCGGTAGGGAATAGTTCTGTCTATAGGCGTAGGCATCTTCACATTTTCCACAATAGTACTGACCTGGCGTGATATAACTTGCACCGAGAGTTGGAAACATTAGGAAACTATCATCATTGTTAACGTGGACTAAAACCCAAAGATATTATGCGCAGGTTATCCTGTCCCACAACTTGCAGCAAGTGAGCAATGCTACCATCGAACACTTAGCCACCTGCTCATAGCCCTCTGCACAGATGCTATTGGGCTACTGATGACTGTTTTTACTGTAAGTGCTGGTCATATTTTACATTTTCCATGGTAATTTTACTGTTAAGGTTATTACATCTGCTAGAATTTCCATTAGACTGTATGCTATACTAGGATCACTGATTTTACTAACACTAGTGTGTCTGTTTAAAAGTATTGCTGCTAACACTAGTGTTATGCTTCAGACTCTAAACATACCTAAGTTTGTGCTAGTACTAAATAATACTACTAGAATTGTAATTTGTTTCTAACGCTGATACGCATTATCGTTAAATATATCAGTGGGACTTTTGCTACTAGCAGTAGTGTGTATATGTAGTGCATGCATTACTACTTCAACTACTGCTGATCCTCCAATTAGATCTGCCTTTGTGACTTCCAGTAGGATACATAGAAATGCTGTTAGACCTGTGGCTTCTAGAGTCTTTCAGTAATAGTAGTCAAAAAGGTACTTTATTCGGCCATTGAAAGCCGTACAAGCAGAAGTAGTATTATCAATACTATTGGCCATAAAAGCAGAAGTAGTAATATCAATACTATTGGCACCAATACTTGGAGTGCTAATCCCTACATTATCACTAGTATTACTATTTGCATGATCACTTTGGATACGAAGACAAGTTCTAGTATTACTAGCATTAATACTGCCAGCGCTACTGTGTCTTGTACGACTGCTTTGCTGCAGTGAATAGTAGAAGCGATGGCTGCATTGCTGGATGCAGCAGAGGAGCTATGACGTCAGTTATGTATGGAAAGAAAGCAATAGCATTGTGAGATGATCGCCAAGATGGCTCCGGGTGAACGTGCGCTTTTCAAATATACGTTACCGCACTCCAATTATAGATGCGTTTTTTTTAATGTGAAACCAGGGGGTGAATGTCCCTGCGAGCATCAGGCTCGTAGCACTCTTCCTAGCCACTGCTACTGTGTAAAGACCCGTGTGAACTAGGACCGTCTTAGTGTCTCTGCGCACTGGTGTAACATCGCAGGCGTGAATAACAGCTCTCATCTATTGCTGCTACGTCCTTGTTTGCTGACAAGCTGAAAGTCAATGGCTTAATGACCAGTATATCTTCAAACGTTCCTAGAGCGTGAAGGGCAAAGAGAGGAGTTTGTGACACTCAGGAAGGTGTAAGTTTTGCTGATGTTCACAAACTTTTAATGAATTCCTGTCTGGAATGACTATCCCCACCCTAAAAGCACAAGAGTCCCTCGCACAGAAGCCTCCGTGTGACTAACACCTTTGGCAAGTAAAGTGATTCCAAAAGTCGCTTTAAACTAATAAAATAAGCCATTTGCGAGTGTAAGTTACATTTAAATGCACATGTCGGGCTGTGAGTCAAGGGCCCCTGTCCTTTACATCGCTCCAATCACCGGAAATTATAAGTGACAGACACGTAAAATAGATTACTGCTGACATTATATTCCGGAGACATACACAGCTTTGCTCGGCCTCCAATAATTATAGCCAGTTAACAGAAGCAGTTTTCAAGGACTTCAGTCAATGGAACAGGTCAATTAAAGGGCTTTGTAATTGGCGTACCAGGTTAATGGATTGCTAGCAGACGTCTGGATGAATGAAACAACCCTGGACAGAAATGCTTACCCATAATTATTCTCTCTGGCTGAATTATAACCGACTTTCCCTGTGACCGAGAAGAAAGTTACAATGGCAAAATGAAGCCCTTCTCTGTAAATTGAATTAGATTATTGTATTGTAATGAAAGGGCAGTTAAAACGGTGTCATTTTGTTAACAGTGAGGTCGGAGTTAAAACGTCTCAAAGTACATTGGAACCTTAACACATCACAATTTCCTTTACTCAGGGCTTTAAGTGGGATGAAAAACTGGAGGGTCTCTCCTCAAAGGGGCGTGGCCAATGTAATTAAGGGCAATGCTTAAAAATACGCACACTAAAAATCTGCGCCGCCGACTTGTATTTTGCTGTTTCTGTTATTGCATCCATATACATGATACAACAAGTAACATACTTGCAACCATAGGCTTTGTCCATTGTTGTTAGTTGCGTAAGATAAATAAGCAGCAACTATGGCTTGTATATAATGTTGAAACCGCTTCCACCTAAAGCCCTGATTACACAGGACAATGTTGCTGCTCCTGAGATTCAAAAAGAGAAAGGGAATTCAAAGAGAAAATGACTCTCTTGAAAGGATTTCCCATCCTCTACAGTGCTCACCTGGCATGAGGTCATGGCTTAACGCAGGGGTACTCACAGTACGGCCCGCGGGCCGCTGGCGCCCCGGCAAGCCTTCCCTGGCGGCCCGAGAACCTTGCAGACATCGTACCCGAGTTTTATTATTATTATTTTTTTTAAAAGAGTGTCTGCAATCAGAGACTCTGCTGCTCTGTGGGGGCCGGGCGATTCCCGCCATAGTCAGAGTGGGCTGCAGGGGCGCTGAGAGGTGAACAAAGCATCATTAACATGCCAATGGTCTTTTAAAGACCTGTGAAGCACTCGGTGCGGCTGTGTGTGTGTGCCTGGAAGCTGTTACAGCCGGGCACACACAGGCAGGGTGAGGTGACAGAGGGAGGTAGAGGGAGGGAGACATAGGGAGGGAGGGAGGGAAAAGGGAGGGAGAGGGAGGGAGAGCGAGGGAGGGAGGGAAAGCGAGGGAGGGAGGGCGAGGGAGGGAGAGGGAGGGAGAGCGAGAGGGAGGGAGAGCGAGAGGGAGGGAAAGGGAGGGAGAGGGAGGGAGGGAGGGAAAAGGAGGGAAAGCGAGGGAGGAAGGGAAAGTGAGGGAGGGAGGGCGAGGGAGGGAGAGGGAGGGAGGCAGACTGAGGGAGGGAGACAGAAGAAGTGAAAGGGAGGGAGAGGGAGAGAGAAGGAGGGAGAGCGAGAGGGAGGGAAAGGGAGGGAGAGGAAGGGAGAGCGAGGGAGGGAGGGAAAGGGAGGGAAAGGGAGGGAGAGCGAGAGAGGGAGGGAAAGGGAGGGTGAGGGAGGGAGAGGGAGGGAGGGAAAGGGAGGCAGACAGAGGGAGGGAGACAGATGGAGGGAAAGGGAGGGAGACAGAGGGAGGGAGGGAAAGAGAGGGAGAGGGAGGGAGAGCAAGGGAGGGAGGGAAAGCAAGGGAAGGATTGAAAGGGAGGCAGACAGAGGGAGGGAAAGGTAGGGAGAGAGAGACAGAGGGAGGGAGAGCGAGAGGGAGGGAAAGAGATAGGGAGGGAAAGAGATAGAGAGGGAGGGAGAGCTCGGGAGGGAGTGAAAGGGAGGGAGAGTGAGGGAGGCAGACAGAACTCGGGAGGGAGGGAAAGGGAGGGAGAGCGAGAGAGGCAGACAGAGGGAGGGAGACAGAGGGTGGGAAAGGGAGGGAGAGGGAGACAGAGGGAGGGAGAAGGAGGGAGGGAAAGGGAGGGAGACAGGGAGAGGGAGGGAAAGTGAGGGAGACAGAGGGAGGGAAAGGGAGGGAGAGGGAGGGAGAGCGAGAGAGGGAGGGAGTGCGAGAGAGGGAGGGAGAGCAAGGGAGGGAGAGGGAGGGAGGGAAAGGGAGGGAGACAAAGGGAGGGAAAGGGAGGGAGAAGGAGAATGAGGGCGGGAAAGGGAGGGAGACAGAGGGAGAGCGAGGGAGAGAGGGAAAGGGAGGGAGAGGGAGGGAGGGAGAGCAAGGGAGGGAGGGAAATGGAGGGAGGGAGGGAAAGAGAGGGAGGGAGAGGGAGGGAGAGGGAGGGGGAGCGAGAAGGAGGGAGGGAAAGGCATGGAGAGGGAGGGGGAGCAAGGGTAGGAGGGAAAGGGAGGGAGACCAAGGGAGGGAGAGGGAGACAGAGGGAGGGGGGAAGGGAGACCGAGGGAGAGGGAGGGAGGGAGTGGGAGGTAAAGGGAGGGGTAGGGAGGGAGAGAGAGGGGGACAGAGAGAGAGGGAGACAGAGAGAGGGAGACAGAGTGAAGGAGACAGAGTGAGGGAGACAGAGTGAGGGAGACCTCAGAGTGAGGGAGAGTGAAGGAGAGAGAGGGAGACCTCAGAATGAGGGAGACCTCAGAGTGAGGGAGACAGAGGGAGACCTCAGAGTGAGGGAGACCTCAAAGTGAGGGAGATGGAAGGAGACAGAGGGAAGGAGGGAGAGGGAAGGAGAGAGAGGGAGACAGAGGGAAGGCGGGAGAGGGAAGGAGAGAGAGGAAGACAGAGTGAGGGAGAGGGAAATAGAGTGAGGGAGAGGAAAACAGAGAGAGAGGGAGACAGAGAGAGAGACGGTCAGAGTGAGTGAGACAGAGGAAGAGAGGGAGTGAGACAGTCAGAGTGAGTGAGACAGAGGGAGAGATGGAGAGAGGGAGTGAGAGGGAGTGAGAGGGAGTGAGAGAGTCAGAGTGAGTGAGACAGAGAGACAGAGGGAGAGAGGGAGAGAGAGGGAGGGAGAGAGAGGGAGAGAGAGGGAGAAACAGAGGGAGGGAGACAGAGAGAGATGTGTGTATGCCGGGTCTGGTGTCCACTGTAGGTACCTGTGTTCAACCTCATGGTCACAGTTTTTTTTGTTGCTCTAGCCCCGCCCCCTTACCCACTGACCCCAACCCCACCGGTGCGGCCCTCAGACACAAACCACACTGTAAATTTGGTCACTGAGAGAAAGTTTTTGAGTACCAATGGCTTAACGTCTCCATAGTGAGAAGTGAGCAGTGTGAGCACACGCTCATACATGTGCCTGCTGTCATTGGAGTCTGGAAAACCAGACCGGATATATCAAGACGCAATACAGAGCCTGATAGAGAACCGTTTTGAGGCCCCCTTTTAAAAACTGTGCTCAGCACTGGTGAGACCCGGCCCACTTAAAACCCTGCCTTCAATTACATCATCTATATTAAGCGAGGGGTGCAAATGGCTTTCAGCGGGATGAAAAAAGGGGAGGGGTCTCTCTTATGGGCGTGGCCGCTGTAATTAACCCCTTAGCTGCGGTGGCTATTCCGTCGCAGCGGTAAGGGGGAGGCGGGGCCGCGCGGCGATCCCGTACTCATGACGGAACCGCTCCGTCATGGCCCTCGGGTGAGCTGTGCTTGTGACGGAACGGTTCTGTCACAGCCCCGCCCACTCTTTAGAACGCTCAGCACAGGCATGGAATTCGCGCCGCGCAGGCGCGGCGAGCGGGCCGTGACGGAACCGTTCCGTCACCAGCACAGCCCACCCGAGGCTCGTGACAGAACGGTTCCGTCACGAGCACGCAACGGGTTAAGAGCGTGGCTTTAAATCTTTAAGCTAAAAAGCTGCTGCTCCACTGGTATTTTGTGGATTCTGTCCATTGATCCAGATATATAACACAATTAACGTTACACCTGCAACAAGCCAGGACTATTGGGTTTGTCAATGGTTGTAAGTTGCATAAGATAAGTAAGCAACAACCATGACTTTGTTGTATATACTATTGAAAATGGTTTAGGTCTTTTGGGCGAGGTTGTGGCTATGGCTAGAGCAGTCGAGCTGAGAAAGCAGGTTCAAGCCTGATGACGCCCTGTGATTCAAGATAATATTATGCCCTTGTGCCAAGTAACTGTGTTCATGTAAAGTACTCCAAGTTTGCGATATATAAAACTGAAAAATGAGGTACTTTAAAAGCAGTGCCGTTTTTTTTCACCCAGAAGGCAAACATGGAAAGCCCGATAGGGACCCGTCTGGGCACCTGCTTTTAAAAACTGCCCTACTGAGCACCGGCAGGCCCCGGCCCACCTAAAGCCCTGTGTGCAATAAAATAGACAACAGATCAATTTACTGAAGTGTTAACATGGTCAATTACCTCCTCACCTGTCTAAACTAACTGAGATCAGCTCCTTTCGCCGACTAAATTTTCTCTGCCAAAGTAAAAAAATATTAAATCCAGAAATCCCTTCCAGTAAACATTGATCACTGATGTTGTGTCCCATGCCAATCCCTCAGACCAGGAATTAAGTACACATCACAAGGGACTCACCTCCAGATTTACAGTTCAGCGCACGGCACAAAGCTTCACTGCAGTAGCATGGCACCATAAGTCAGAGACTACATCAGTGAAGCTATTTTATTTATCATCTATACATTTGGGCTACAGGGGCTGTACTAAGCGATTGCTGAATGTCCATATACCATGTCCTGTGAAAGCCTTCTCCAGAGACTATGGATGAGGGTGTGACGTTTGTAATATTATCTACGGGGTCTGTTGTGCCAACCTGATGGTCTTTCATTTCATATATGCTTCCCAATATGACGTTTTAATCTTTTTGAATTCTACCCTGAGTTATCTGTAGTGAAGGGTCCGCTTGCACTTCCCTTAAGCTAATTTATGTTTAAAGATGTTGCAAGAATAGGCACAGCAACAAAACTTTGTTTCTAAAGAAACAGAGACACACGTTGGCAGTATTGCCCATTCATAGTGCTGCTGCTACATTGTGGCATTCGTGTTGTGAATATTGAGCCTCTGAAGTGTGCTGGTAAGCATAACATGCAGAAGCGCATTCTTATTCTATTGACCAATACACACTGAAAAGCTAATCCTTACTTTCCAACTATTAATATGATGCAGGGTCTGATAAACAAGGCTATTGCTTTGCCCTTGCTAAGAAAAGAGAACACACAAGGAGATAATGGACAGAGCCCTGAAACTTTTCAGACACTCATCCCAATTCACAGATCTGGGTTGAATTCATCATCATTCTTTAGCTCACTTCACCACCTCAGTTCAGACCCAGCTATATGCAAATCAGTCTTGACTCTCCGCCTTATGGGAACAGTCCAGCCCGAACTGCCAAGCCAGGTCTTCCCTGAACCGGAAAAAAAGCACCCTGGGACCGGTTTCTGGGTAACACCCTTCATCAGCCAGGCTCGCTTGACTCCAGTGGCAAAGTGAGCAAGGGATCGATATCTGGGCATACCCTCCAACTTACAGCGAACAAAGCAAACACAAGGAGATTATGGACGGAGCCCTGAAACTTTTCAGACACTCACCCCCGTCACATATCTGGGTTGAATCCATTATCAGTCTTTAGCTCACTTCGCCATCTCAGTTCAGACCCAGCTATATGCAAATCAGTCTTGACCCTGTTCCTCATGGGAACAGTCCAGCCAGAACTTCCAAGCCAGGTTTTCCCTGAACGAGAAACAAGCATCCTGGGATAGGTTTCTGGGTAACACCCTTCTTCAGCCAGGCTAGCTTGAATCCAGAGGCAAAGTTAGCAAGGGACCCACGTCTGGGCATACCCTGCCAACTTAGGGCGAACAAAGCAAACACAAGGAGATGATGGACGGAGCCCTGAAACTTTTCAGACATTCACCCCAGTCACAGATCTGGGTTGAGTCGATCATCATTCTTTAGCTCACTTCACCACCTCGGTTCAGATCCAGCTATATGCAAGGCACAGGGTCAAGACTGATTTGCATATGGCTGGGTCTAAACTGGTGTGGCATGGTGAGCAAAAGAACAATGGATTTCACCCAGGTCTCTTGACTGGGGGTGAATGTATGATTTATTCAGCATTCTGTCCATTATTTGTTTGCGTAGCACTTTTCACCCTAAGTGGGATGGGTATGCCTAGACGTGGCTTCCTTGCTCACTGTGCCACTGAATTCAAGCTAGCCTGGCTGATGGAGGGTAATATCCAGAAACCGGTCCCAGGATGCTTGTTTCCCATCCAGGGAGGACCTGGCTTGGCAGTTCGGTCTGGACTATTTCCATGAGGCACAGGGTCAAGACTGATTTGCATATGGCTCGGTCTAAACTAGGGTGGCATGGTGAGAAAAAGAATGATGGATTTCACCCAGATCTCTTGACTGGGGGTGAATGTATGATTTATTCAGCATTCTGTCGATCATTTGTTTGCGTAGCACTTTTCATGCTAAGAAAAGGACTGGCCAATCTTTCAGTCTCTGGAGCCTGCAGAAGGTTTTCCAGTAAGCAGCCATGTAACAATCTTTGCCAGGGTCTAGTGTGGCCTGATTTTGGATTCCTTAGTGTTGCAGATAGTAAATCAAAGCTACAGGATACGTTTTCCCAGCAGCTCTCCAGACTTTTCCAGACTACGCCAACATCCATGTCTCCAATCTATCATCAAGTCCTTCTACAGGGAGTACAGGAAACTAAGGAAAGTGATAATCATGCAGGTGAAGATGTAGAAAGAAGCTAAGAATGTGATCAGGCAATATGAGTAATTTTTTGTTCTCCATTGTTTAGAAACTGTCCTGAAATAAGAATTGTTACTATACCGAAACGCTGCGTCAACAAACTTCTCTGTATGAACATTGTAATTTGGTGATCAACTACCCTGTATGAACACTGCGACCTATTATTGTCTATGACTAATGTAATCTGAATTATGTAATGTTTTTTTAAAATATGTTTATGCTGCTCATGTCCTGATTTTAATTTGTTTTTATTGTCCAACAATTTACTCTTAACATGTATTGTACTGAATAAAATGCAAATAATATACTTTGGTATTAACGAATACATAATTTGTTTCTTCAATCTGGTGTGATTTCACAGTGGTTTTAGATATAGTGTGGCATAGTTATCTTTGACTGCTAGTTTGAGATTCTATACTCTGAGTGCATAGGGATTTTCTATTTTTGCAACATATCTTTCCCCTCTCCCTGATTGGATATTCAAGGGTTCCTCTCTTTAATTTTTGTTTGAAAGAAGAGTAGGGCAGTGGTTCTTATACCTTTGGCTTATCTTGACCCTTACTTAGTCATTACTGGAACCCAGGGACCCTCAGTGAATTATTACTGGAATCAGAGGCCCTTCACGGAGTCATTACTGGAATCCCGACCACGGCCACAGAGCACATCCACCACACCACCAACAGGCGCCCAGACCTTTGTAGCACCCAGAGGCGCCCTCAGGAGGCAAAATTCTGGCAGCAACTCCAGGGTCCCCACACTGGCCCGCAATGGTGCTCTCACACTAGGCCTCCATTGGTTTCAGTACCAGTTTGCCACACTGGATGCAGGCATTGCCGACACCCCCGGTTCCACTGCAATCACCGGAGCCTCTTCATGTGGTGATAATCCTCCTGGGTCCACTGAGCTGAAAATATGCAGGATTATGTAGTTTTTACAGACGGACCCGTGGAGCACTTAACTTGTGACCGCCATCTTTGGTGCTATCACCACACCCCCTCAAGGGTGCAACATAATGGGCCACCAATGAATGTACTGCTTCATGACCATAAAACATTTACATCTCTGGGTCTTGAATAAGCAATAGGACAATTCTTTAAGAGCATTGCTGTAGCTCATTAATGGTAGAGGAATTACATGTGGTGGTAGCTGACAAATCCATAGACACAGGAACGCCCTGCACATGGGTTGAGGATGAATGCGGTGACGTAAAAGACTGGTGCAACAATTCCAATATTAAGACCCCAGTCTGAGTCTAAAATTCCTCTATTTAGAACTGACCCTGCAAGGCCCATCAACCCATAGAGTATCATGGTAATGAGGTTGTGGTGTGGGTAGTTAACTCACATTTTTACCATCTACTTGCAAGTTACCAATGTGACAGTCCCACCATATTACAGCTGTGTGTACCATAGTGGTATTGAAGATTCACACTTTCCGTACTGGTATTAATATTGATGCGACCTTGATGTCCTCCTAGTTTAATTATGTGTTTATGAATGGCCATAGCTGTTTACTGAACAGCTTCACAAGTGCAGGGGGCATTAACGTTGAGAATATTTAACGCCCTGTACTGAGTACATTAGGTTAGTGAATGGTTCATGTCATACACCTTATGATTGCAAGCACAGAGGCAGGTGATCATACATTGCACATTATTCAGAATTCAACATGTCTTATATTTGTTAGTAAGTTTAACCACAGTGTAACAGTAGTCTTTGTCAATATATTGTGCGTGCTTTCTTACACACTGGTTGTGCAGTTCTTATTGATTACCAAAACTACGTGGGTACTGAATGTGTGTGAATTGTTGAGTGAGTGAATGTGAAAATGGCCAGTGACTTGATGCATGTATACATGATTAAGTGAGTGGATGAGTGAGTGATTTGGGCATGTGGATGAATGGATGGATGGATGAATGCGTGAATGGGTAAGTCTATAGATTTGTGAATGAGTGTGTACATGGATGGATGGGTGTTTAACCCCTTCGCTGCGGGGTGTTTTCCCCTGCTGTGCGGGGGGAGGGAGGCCGCGCGCGGCGCCGCCGTACTGGTGACGAGCTCCGCTCGTCATGAGGCGCAGCGGAGCTGCCCTCATGACGAGCTGAGCACGTCACGGCCACACCCGTTTTTAGAACGTTCAGCACAGCGGGGAAATTAGCCCCGCGTGCGAACGTTCCAATGGCCGTGACGAGCTGAGCTCGTCATGAGGGCAGCTCCGCTGCGCCTCATGACGAGCTGAGCTCGTCAGCAGCACCCATGTGGTTAAGTTGATAAGTGAATGCCTGACTGCATGGGTGAAAGAAACTTGTTTAATGTTATTACATTGCACCGGTCATGCCTTGCCATTAACTGGTAACATGTAAGGGGCTTCTGTTCCTCAGATGTTGTTTCTTGATTTGGGTTCATTGTTTTTAACTGTATTGATATCAGTTATTTATGTAAAATAAAATCATAATGCATTGCTTGTCCAGTATTATACGCCAACCAACACAAAGAGAGAAGGAAGCGAACATAGAAATCTTAATTTCGGAAACCAATCCAGCCTTTCTAAAGTGAGGACGTCGTTGGGATTCACAATATAAGTAGGAAGCCAGCTGCCCCAGACACACTGCTTGTTTTGCACCAGGGTTTGGCGCATGTCACATCACCACTCATCTTTTGGAACTAGACATTTCTACACTGTGTTTCCTGCGACTTCCAAAATGCCAATGGAGGCAACCATCAATTTTATTTTAAAACAATATCAGCTCCAGAAACGCCTTTAAAACAACCACACAACAACTGCAGGCAGTATCCTTCAGTGGGCACCTGTGGCTCATTACTAATGGCCCGATCTTCTAAGTGTTTTATTGTCTTAAATACTGAGATATAAAACAATACAAGCTTTGAAGGCACAAAAGCAGTTTTAATGTTCTCAAGTTATCCCTTTAAGTCTGAAAATCTCTTTCCAGCTCACAAACTGCCTTTTGCTACCCAATCTCGACCGCAGGAGAAGGGCATGAAAGAAGAATCCCCTTTTCACTGTGAGTGGATATGAGATGTGTAATGCTTTGCGATGGTAATTGTGGTCATAAGAATTGAATAGACAACAAGATCTGGGGTTGTGTAGAATGATGTTTGGGAAGTGGACAGCTTCCAGGTTGTGAATGGTGACTGGGAGCATTAGGGGTATCATGCAATGGTCCATGGGCAACTTCACCTTGCCCGCTGTTATTCCATGAAGGTTAATCTTTATACCGCAGCCCCTGGCCCCTAAGGCGCAGGGGTCCATGCAAGGGACATGTGCTGCTTTAAAAATATGTTGGCCTTCAGGCATGCGAATAGAGGGATAGAGAGCTGTTTTCACTGGCACCTTTATGCCTGCACTTTCTGCCATTTGCAGGAGGTTGCAAAATGACTTCTGCCTCATTCCTATGTATGAGGGAGAAGGTATTGTACCCTTAACCATCTTGAACCGATACTGTTTAGATCATCAGATGTAGAGGAAAATTGTCACAAACAAATAAGTCTGTAAAAACATAGGGCCTGATCGTGAGTTTGGTGGATGGGATACTGTAGGAAAACAATGAGAGAGCAAGGGAAATGCGGGGTGTGTCTGTATCCCCAATGTAATGATAGACTAAACAATGTGGACGAACCCACTATGTCGGCATGGTAGAATCACTATTGTGGTAAGTACATGGACCCATTAGGTTTGTTTAAAAGACCCCTCACCCACCAACATAGTTGGTGTCATGCTTCATCATTATGGGCCCAACCGGGTGGACGAATGCCCCCCGGTTGTGCAAGATGCCTGATTACAGCGGAGCTGGTGTGGTGTGAATGTGTGATGTGTTGTGAGTTTTTTTATTAAAAATGTCTCTGAGGAACCTTGCCTGTAAATTTTAATAATGGCGGCTCAGGATATAGTTAAAAATGTGTGGTGCAACTACTAGGAGATTATTATGCTTAGTTGACTATGTGAATTGGTCTACATGTTTCAGCCCACAAAAAAGTGAATGGGAGGTGCTTTCCTCAGGAACGGTTAGTGAGGCTATTGAGTGGCAAAGGTGGAAAGTACCACGTGAAAAAGTAGTGAAACACCTACACAGGCACCTACGGTGTGGTCTTAGTGTCGCGTACTTACGGATAATTGTAAAAAACCTGTTGGGAAAAAGAAGACAAGACATATATATAAATATACTTTCAGCAACATACAATGCAATCTTACCTAGGTGCTAGAGTCATTGGCTGGATATTGTGTCACAAACATGACGGATATTCCGCTTCCGAACTAAAATTACATTATATCCTATGGAACCTGTAACACTGCGGACAGGATATCCGTCACGTTTGTGACAGAGTCAATTCTGCCAAACTGTCCATAGGCCCTCATTACGATGGCGGTAAGTCTGACCACCAAGGCATTGGGCAGGTGACGTTCTGACAATTTATCAGCAGTCCCATTTGGCCTATTATGATCAGACTACCAGCATGAAGGTTTGAAAGGACTGTTGTGTACAGCTGCTTGTGCAGTGGCCCTAGAAAAGGGCTGCAACACAAGCTGCAGTAGAAAATGGCACTTTGTGCACATCCATACATGGATGTGTAGGGGGACCTACATGTGCCCCCAGTGTCACTTAGCTGTGGCCTGTTTGGGCCCCCCAAAGACTGCTTCTGCCTGCCTTTTCATATCGGTGGGACTGCCATAAAAAGGGAGTCAGAAAGGGACATTCTAATCCCTATGGCGGTGCATGCATAGACACCGCCGCTTTTGTAGGGATAGGAATCCGACCACAACCCAACAGAATTTTGGATCCTATCGGATGCGGTGGTCTTCCACTGACCTCTGTGGTCTGACCGGAAGCATCAAACTGCGACCATTGGACTGAAGCCCTGGATGCGCAGTGTTCCGCCCAACACCGTAAATAGGGCCTTAGTTTGAATAGAACATTAAGTGTGATAGAAAAAATGAATGCAAAGTAGAAATCTTCCTAAATACAGTTACCCACACATATATTTGATAGTCAAATGAATTAGCTTTTCAACCAAGAAAGTATTACAGAACAATGAATAATCTGTATTGAGAGTAGCATCAAAAAAGAACTTCATAAGGCAGAAATGATTATAGTGCCTTGGAGCAGACACTATAGCTGCTTCTTAAGTCTTTAAAGTCTGACAATGCCACTCAGAAAACCAATTGAGAAGTTGCAAAAGCAGAAAGTGATGCAAAGTGGCATTACAGAGACAAAATTGGGCACAATAAAAGTGAGTTGCAAGGTCACGACATTGAGAGGGACTTGCAGAAACTATCCAGGAAGAGCTCCATCTGACTGAGCCATTTCGCAGACAAATCCATTTCTGTGAAGCGCCAATCAATAAAGAGTGACAGTTCAAGGCAACCCTATGCGGGCTGGATCATTCAAATGAAAAACCTGCCGGAAGGATCTCAAGTGAAATAATACTATAACAGGGCTACTGAGTTGTTCTGCTGGACCTCTGTCAACAGACATCCGGAGTCTCATTGTACAACTGTTGGGGTAGGAACAACTGGAAACATGAGAAGTAGGTGGGTTTATTGGAAAACAGTTGCCAATATGGAACTAGTAAGGAGTTTCACTGTGACTCAAGCAGAGACTGAAAATACTAATATTATGGAAGGTTTGTAGGTCTGACTTCCATTGATTTTAGAGTTGCCTAGGGACTCGGTGTCATGTGCAAAACATTTGAGTAGCATTGGCTTTACAGCTAATATTCTATTTACCAACATTTAATGTAAGTCTTACAATTCAAAGAGAAACTTAAAATACCCATAATGCAGCATGCTGCTTCTTAAATATCAAAGACACCATTAAAGTTGTCCAAGGGGTGGTGTGGCGACTTGGTAGCAATGCGATCTGGCAGCAGCCGCCATTTGACAAAACGATTGAACTGCTTATTCACCCTTGTGTACCTAAAAACACAAGTACTGCAAGGGAGAGTGAATGTTCATTACTGCAGCATTGAGCAGGCATCAAGAAAGTAACACCTGAGTGTTTAAATAGGGTCTCTAGTTGGCAGTGGTATGCACCCTGTCCAAGTTGGGAATCTTTCTTCTAGTCAGGGTAAGGAAGTTACACACCAAGCTAACCCCCTTGGTAGCTTGGCATGAACAGTCAGGCTTATCTCAGAGGCAATGTGTAAAGCAATTTGTATATCAACCCACAGTAACAAAGTGAAAACACTACAAATAGACATCACACAAGTTTAGAAAAATATTCAATCTTTACCTAAACCAAACAAGACCAAACAGACAAAAATCCAACATGCAGAACCCAAGATATCACTTTTTAAAGTTTTCAGCAATTTAGTCCATAGAACTATATGGATGTGTTGTTTCTAGCACAAAGTACCAATGATATGTAAAAAGCCAAGACAGAAAACAACCGCAAAGGAGGGAAGCATAGGAAAACACAATTGATGCGTCCATTCTTGAGGCACAGGAATGGAGGCATCAGTTCTGCAGCATGCAGGAGAAGTGTTGCATCAATTCCTTACTGCAAGGATAAGTGATGCATCAAATTCCGTAAGTGACTCCTTACTGCGGGGCGATGCACTGTAAATTTGGTGCAAAGGTGCAATGCGTGGAAAATCCAGATGCCCTGGGTCGATGCAGCGGTGAAACAGATGCTGCCTTGATTTGCACACCCACAGACAGTTGATGCCTACATTTCTTCAGCCGCCCAGCAAGGCCTGTGTCGAAGTTGTGGTAGTGGTCTTGGATGTCAGAGACATGGCGCTCTGGAATTGGGCTGCAGTGGTTCCTCCAGCCCGAACAGGCGATGTGTCAATTTTTAAACAGTACTGTGGAGATTTGTTTGTTTTTTTTCAACCGCAAGGCAAGCATTAGGCAGGAAAAATGATGTTGAAGGACAATTAGTGGATTTTCAGCTCTTGAAGCAGCAACACCTCCTCCAAGGGCCCAGAACTGGAGCTGGCACCACTTGGCAGGTCAGATCTCCCAGCAGAGTAGTTCAGGTGAGCTGCAGATGAGGTATTTGATGGCCCTTAGACTTCCAACAGGAGGCAAACACACACAAGCCCTTGGAGAACTTTGAAAGTAGGACTCCAGAAAGCAATGTTCAGTTCTTACTCTGCTCACAGACAGAAGCAGCAACTGCAGGTCAACCCAGCAAAGCAACACTGCAAAGGAGCAGTACTAGTCCTGACCGATATACAGCTCTTCTTCTTGGCAGAATCTTCAGTTTAGAAGTGTACATGAGGGGTTACAGGTCCAATATGTACACTCCTTTTGGTCTTTGAAGTAGGCATATTTCAAAAGATAGTCTTTGTAGTGCACAGCCACAGATCCTGCCTTGTCCTGGCTCGAGACACACTATAGGAGGATGGTGAAGATGGGGAACAACCTTTACTACGCAACTTTTAGCACGCAGTGCTATTACAACGCAGACTTTAAAACGAAAACCATTACAACGCATTACACTGGGGGGCGCTCTAGGATAGGGAATAGTTTTAATTTACTATCCAACACCTTCCCTAGTGTCCACGGGGACTGGTGTTGGAATAGTAAATTAAACTATTCACTATCCAGCATCCCCCAGTGTAATGCGTTGTAATGGAATGCGTTTTAAAACTTGCGTTGTTACAGCATGCGTGGTAAAAGCATGCGTTGTAAAAACTTACATCCGGTGAAGATAGCATCGTGAAAAGACAGGCACAGCCCTACTCAGTGTCAATGGCATTAATCCCACCGCTCTAACTCTGGAAGTACCATCAGCCTGGTGATTCGCAATCAGGATATATCGAGGGCACACTTCAGATCCATTTGTGTTTCTGTCTGGAGTTAATGAACTACCAGACCAACTGTCAGTCTAAGCCACAAATGTATTCCACAGGCAGGCAGAGGCACAGGATGGTAAAGCAACAATATGCTCACTTTCCAAAAGTGACATTTTCAAACACACAATTTAAAATTGACCTTTACAGAAAGATGTGTTTTCAGATACTGAGTTCAGGGAACCCAACTTCCAAACCTCTATCTCTTCCTATTGAAGGTTACACTTGTAAAGGGCTACAAGGCAGCTCTAATGATACCCTGTGGGGAGATAGTCCTTGCAATAGTGAAAAACAAAATTAGCAGCACTTCACCCTCAGGACATGTAAAACACAACAGTACATGTCTCCCTTTCACATACACCACACCCTGCCCATGGGGCAACCTTTGGCCTACTTTAGGGGTGCCTTACATGTGATAAAAGGAAAGGTTTGGGTCAGGCATGTGGGTGCACTTGCCTGGTCGACATGAGGTTTTAAACTGTGCTTGAAGACACTACAGTGGCTGGTCTGAGTTTTCAGGGCCACTCATGTGGGTGGCACAATCAGTGCTGCAAGCCAACTAGAAGTGTTTGATTTAAAGGCTCTTGGCACACACAGTACACAATACTAGGGACTTACAAGTAAATCAAATATGCCAATTTTGGGAAAACAATCATAATCACAATTTACATAGGGAGCACTTGCACTTTAGCATTGATCAAGAGTGGTAAAGTGCCCAGAGTTCTAACACCAGCAAAAACGGAGTCCAGAATACAGTCAAAAAGACAGGAGGTAGAGGCAAAAAGACAGGGGAAACCATGCCAAGGGTGTGAGTCGACAGGCCTAGCAGTGCAGCAGGTACTACCCTTCTACAATACACTATGCACTGACACTTTTGAAATGAATCACTCCGTAATCCGGATGGCTTGATCAAATAATGCCCTAAGGTCTTTTACCATGAACTTATATTTAGTGTTTGTCAGGTTGATCTCAGTCATAGTGAATAGTGGAAAATTCAGTTGGTTTAAAAAGACCCCAGTTAGCATGGGTGGGTGTTGTTGCATTGCATGTACTATACAGGTTATAGGGGAGCTCAATAGTAACACTTGATCCCACATTAAACTATTAGCAACAGGTACCTACCTACCATTTAGAGATAACAGCCTTTAAGAGTATAAAGCAACCAAGGTTAAAAAAGCATGCCTTAGATTGTTAATGTCAATATTCAGCAAACAGCCAACTTGAAATGAATTTTACTATGACCCTCAATAGAAGTTTGAAAATGAATGAAATACTGTTGGCATTTTCACACATACACTACCAATAAAATATGTAAATTAATCAATCTTGGTGTTCTGTGTGATGACAATCAAATATTGCAACAATATATGAAGCTAAATTAAATGTAGCCAAATTTTGACTGAATGAACTGGGAAGCTTTCAGGCATTCAGTCTCAATATTGGTGAACGCATCAAAGACAAAAAGTTTGGATACTGATGTGGGAGGTCAATATATGAATCCTAATAGTAAAACATGAATTTGGACAATAAGTATAGCTTCATTTTTATGGATTTGGGATTGCTAAACAAGAAATATCAAACTTTGTTGTGTTATACACCATGGTCAACATCATGGATTATACAGATCGATGGATAACAACACTTGATTTCAAGCTAGGCTTCCAGGAAAAGGAACAGGAATCCTTAATCCCAAAGCAATACACTTAAATCAATATGGCCTTGAGAATTTATATCAATATTCAGAGAAGAGTCAATGCAAAATAATATGTACTACAACCCTCATGGTGAAAGTTTGGAAGTGAATGCAGTTTTGATCACTACCTTCCACCTGATTGGAGACCATCTGGCAAAAATGTAAGTTGCTTGGGCTTTCATGGGCAGTAATCTGCATTGTTGTGACTCACATCTAAATCAACTCGTTGTTTAAACAGATTAAGCAGGCAAGAAGCAGAAATTACTCTGAGTCTGGTCCTGCAAAGCTTTTCTAAACTTGGCTGTATTACTTGAGAGGACTCAATGTTAACCAAAGGCACAGTGAAACATCATTGATAAGCAAAATACTTCCCTATCACCAGTAATGAAAGTATGCACTGCTATGGGAATACATGGGCGGTATGTATCACAAATGCTCACACTATGCTTTCTTCTGCACCCACTATCGCCTATGATACAGAGTATCCAAATATTGTTCTCTGATGACATGATTTTGATTTATAGGAAAGGGAAAAGTGAGCCTGAGAAGTCATGGTCACAGAGAAAGCTTTGCCTTTTGGATGTTGAAGTGGCCAATGAGAGTTCTATGAACCCACATTTTGTTTACATCTGAATATTGTGAAAAGAGGTGTGGGTCACATTAGGACAAGCTATTGTAATGAGTATCCCTCTAATAAATTCAATTCCCATTTAAAATGCCCTTAAATACCTACTCATAGGTGAACAAGCCTTGAAAAAAAGAACAATATTTTTCTCCTGCTCAATAATACTAGATTTGTCCATGTTTTCGTTTTAAGTCTGTGTTGGACAAATATGAACTGCTTTGGCTAGAGAAGCTAACCTCCAAATTTGAATCCAGGGAGTAATTCTCTATTGTAGTGTGTGCAGCCCACAGACTGGATATCATAATCAGTCCCTCAGAGAAGCAGCTGCCTACTTGAAAGCCATGTGGTCTTGGAGGCAGAAGAGCCTGAAACCTATAAAATAATCATTATAACACTCAGCCGCGGCCAGCAGTGGGAGTACCTGCAGGGCATTGATGTGGGGAGGGGGAGGGGCATGGTGGGGGGTAGTAATGTATAGATTACGGAGCTTTCCAGGTAAGTAAACATTTAAATTAAAAAAACGAATTTCATCGAGGGCACTGCATCCCCAAATGCGATGCAGTGCGCGCAACAAAATTCGTTTTATTTATTTAAATGTTCACTTACCTGTAAAACTCCGTAATCCATACATTACTACCACCCACCATGCCCCTCCCCACGTCACCGCCCTGCAGTTACTCCCACTGCCGGCCATGGCTAGTAGCACTGTCTTCTGTTGTGTTTTTCAAGAACTTTTAGACCTCCTGGGCAGTCTGTTGTGATACCCAGACAACCCTATGACAATAAATCAGATCGCAGACTCTAGAAACGTACCAAAACATATCTAAATAGCACTGATTATATTGCTCATGTATCAGTAAGCATTTGCATTAGATTAGTTGGATGACCAAGGAGACCCAAGGGCATCTGTACAAAAAATACAACATTCGCAAATTGAAGAAGTATCTATGTTATTCAAAAATAATTTTAACTAGCAAAGCCTATTTAGTAAAACCTCCTGTGATCACAGCATTAGCCCGTGGAGCCCTGTTCATGCAAGACTATCCACTATTGTCCGAATGACCCATGCAAGCTCCAGGAATCTTGTAAAATGAGAAAAGGCCATGAGAATGTGCCTTCAACATCCAAAGGCCTTGCATTCTACATCTATTTTAAGTCATCTATTTTTAGGGGCACCTTCTCTTACTGGAGCTTTTGTCTTCAGGTTTCTGATCTTCAAGAACGCCCACCTCCCCTCTTTAGGCACAAAATAATATGTTGTTCAATTGGACTCCTTTTTTGAAGCATCCCAAAGAAAAAAGTATTAATTTATGTTTGCCAGTGAGTCTGCCAGCCTGCAGGTTTGCCGGAGGTCCTCACTACCTCTCCTTCTGTGGGGCACAGCCAAACTGCCTGCACCAGGTCAATGACTCCTCTCAAAGCAACAAAGCTGTGAGAATCAGAGCGTAAGCAAACTGGTACATGGAAGAGATAAGGTTCACCAAATGTCACTGGGAACAAGCTAAACACAGATGGAGATAAAATCAGGACACAGCACCTACAAATCTACTATCAGATGCTACAATTGTTGAAATGGAGCAACCAAAAACTCTGTGCTAAACGATTCCATGGAAAAGAGCCTGTTTCCATGTTTTCTCCTTTATGCCTAAAAAATAATCTCTTGTCATATACAGTTTATTTAGAGAATCAGACATCTTGATAATTTAGCTATATGTGGACTAAGTTTTCAAGACGTTCAAAAACACACTTATTATAATAGGTATACATGGCAGTGGCAACTTGAGAGGACTAGGTGGGAGGATATCATAGTCAACTTTAAGGTTGTATTTCGTGGTTGATCTACGATTGTGTAGAAGACACCAAAGTGAAAAAATAATCATTTTGTTAAACACAAAACAGAACGTCTCCAAAAGGATCTTATTGACATTGTGGTGGTCAACTTTGTCTCTTGTTTACAGTTTTTGCTATTTTTGGTTGGTAAGGTTTGACAAAAGGACAAAGATTGTTGTTTCTGAATTGTGTTGTTGTTTGAAATAATCTTACCTCACAAGCCAAGTTACAAAAAAGTATGCAAAATGGTACCCTATGAGAAAAACCTGGTTTCCACTGTGAGGTTCTTGTTAACAGCCAAGCAGGACTCAGCCACATCCCATTTCAAGTTTGTGGTATGTCTATTGAAAAAACTGTCAGATAGACATCTTCCACTTTCATTACTTGATGTGACTGAAAAATTGTACAATCTTAGACAGTCTTGAGGATAATAGCGTACACACATTTAGATGTTTCTATCAGCTATGAGTCATGGTCAGACTTAAATTCAAAGTGCACTAAATTATGTTATCTATATTAGTCAAGATTTATGGGTGAGATGTAATTGCTAGAAGGAGCATAGCCAACAATCTTAATCGTTTGTCTGTTCCAACCCAGGTAGGCAATAATATGTGTGTGAGGAATCCATCAAATAACGGGGGAAGGAAATTGACACAAGAGACACTGGTTCAAAATGGCACCCACTGCAACCAAAGTCATCTCAAAACTGCTGCTCAGATATCTTGACTAAACAAAACACACGAGATGTGTGCAATACTAAATATACAATCTATAGCATTTACAACAGCAATTACTCCATATGATCTTTTTGTGTGAGTTGTATATAATACAAACTCTACTTGAAGGTATCAGAGCACTTTACATGAGCACGAGTTGAGTTACAGACGGACACTTCCATTTTGTTAGGCACAGGGAGATTAAGTGATTAACCCAGAATCACAAGATGTTGAGCGTCGCTGCCAAAGACTCGAACCCAGTTCAACAGCTTTGAGGTCAATCACTCTCGCCCTTAGGCAACATCCTCTCTTTTACCTCTCTTTCAGCATGAAAGCTCCAGTCCTACCCACAATCAGGCCTAGAGCTGAATAGCCATGCAAAGTTTCAAAAGTATCAAACATTTTTAAAAATCTCTTTCATTATGCCTGCCTTGAGGTTTCATTACGCATGACTTGAGAAGGTGGAAGACTTTCATGCAAATCCCTGTGTACAATAGTTGATAAATATGGATTTGCATAAAAAAAATCACAGGTGGTTGCATGGGAACTTCCATGTATCGCCCATGGCATGCCCCTTGATGCAAAGCTCAAAGTAGCGCACATCACTGCTCTGCCTTACTATGGCTTACTTTCCAATGCAGATCCTGATTAGCATTGGAAAGTAATACTATCAAAAGAAGTTGTAATGGATTTCTGTTCAGTGTCTTCACATCAAATTGTTATTGAAATATCTGCCTATGATCCTCTTCTTAAACTACATAATTTGATTTAAACTTTAATCTCCAGGTCAATATGCAGCTAAAAGATGGTAGCTCACCTTAGAGCAGACTCGCAAGCGAAATCCTGCTCCTACATCTGCTTACATCCACTAAAGGTAATCAATTAGCACACAAACCAAACACTTCGATTACCAACAAGAAGAAGGAATGTATATTGCATGTAGAAGCCACAATTTGTGAGATATAGTTTAGACTTGATTGGCAAATTCACTAACCCGTATCAATTTCATAAGTGTAAGCCAGAACTCTTCCTCTTTTCCAGGCCCTGGAGTGAATATGGTATGCTTTGCATAAAGGTTGCAGAAGTAAGATTAGGAACATTCAAGATTTTCACTTTTATCTTTTGATTGAGTATTTACATTTACAATAAGTACTTTTTATTGTCTCTCCACATTCTTCTCTGTTACATTTTTCACACAGTCTGGAGTGCACTATAGCACTTAAAACAACACATGTTCCTTACTAAGGGCCCGAGTACAATGCGGTTTGGATGGCCTCCTAACAACATTTGCTCCGTATGAATCGGATTGGGAATGTGTCTTTCCAACCAAGGGCCTCATCACAAAGCGTATAGGAATGGCTCCGGCCCTCGTTCGGAGCCATCCTAACCGCATCGTAATCACCTGTTAGTAATAATTTATGACTGACCCATTTCAATGGAGTAGGTTGGAAATTATTGCACAGGGTAGTTCAGAATGGCTGATGATGTGCTCGGAGAGCCTGTCTGCCATTCAGAAAGCCTGCAGTAATCCGTCGTCCTGCTCTTTCAGGCCGAGGGATTACGATGGCAGTTTTCCACTGCATTTCTGTGTCGGTCTTTCCGACACAGAGAGGCATTGGGAAACTGTCTTTGGACGCCCCCAGCAGGGCTCCTGTGGATGCAAGGCTGCCAAATGTTAGCCTAGGGGTCACCTATGGTGCCCCCTGTTGATCCCTGCACCCGGTGGCAGGCACTAAAAGAATATCCGACCAGCTAAGCGGGCGGTTATCATGCCGCTCTCGAGTTTATGAACACCACAAGTATTTCATGTCTACTTGAAGAATAGCTTGTATGCCATACGTTGAAGCCCTGAAGAAGTCTCTTAGGAGACGAAACGCGTTGGCTATGGAATTTTTAAGAGAAAATCTCTTTGTGAGAAATAAAGTGAACACTGCATCAAGTAAAGTATATCCTGGACTTGGATGCTCTTTTCTTTGTGTGTTATTATTTGTGAACTGGGATATGGAATACCAACATTATTGTATACAGTACTGAAACCCTCTTTGTTTTACCATTCAGAAGTCATTTAGATAGGCAGAAATGTCTAGGAAATGTTCTTGCAAATGGTTCTGAGTGAACACTACTTTTACTTAGACAATGCTTATTGCGTTTGCATAATTATACTCCTGAATATTGAGGATGTGAGTATCGTGGTACAACAATATCATCAACTAAATACTGAAGAACTAAATATCGAAAGGTAGGTGCATATAGATGACGTATAGATTTATTATGTGCAACCGAACATCTATGTACCTTGAAGATGGATATATATTGTCAAGGTACATATATGTGGAGTTAGGCTTCGAAAATCTACAGATACCATTTGATATTCTGGATTACATAGTTTTTCCACTTGTATTACTGGAAAACAAGAGCAACAACATAGTCATATAACAAAAGCGAGTACAGAATATTGAGGAACAAAACATCAAAAGTTAAGTGCTTTCAGGGAAGAATAGCTTTACTGTTCCTAACTTCACGTCTACGTACCTTGAAGAAATATGCACTATATAGGTACATATATGTGGAGTTAGGTATAGAAAATTAAGACTTACTTCCCTGTTGATATTTTATTTCTTATATTCTGTTCTCGATATTTTGTTCCATTGATATGGTTGTTTTGATAAGGGGGCATACCAATATTTCCTTAACATTTTTACATCTTAATAATCCATCTTCGATAATCAGGGTCATACCCATTTGTATAGAACATTCCTCACAATATTCTGACTGGAGATGTTTATTGACAAAGTAAGTCAAATGCTACATCTGTTTAGACTAAACCTGAGTCAGTAGTCATAGATGACATACGCTTCAATCCATTTTGCCCTTTTTGAACCATGTATATGTAAGTTAGACCTTTTCCAATGCTAAGAGAAGTATTGTAGGGTTTAGATTAGCAGACGGTCGGCTATGAATGTGTGGGGGTTTCTGTTCCAAAACTTGGGATTGCCTCTCCTTATTTAAAGGTGGATAGATCACCAGCTTTCCGCCAATGGAGCCCCAGCTAACCTCACCATCATGAAGGTTTGACCAGAGGCCCATTCTCCACAGAGGAAGTGGCATCCATGTGTTGTTCAAAAATTATTTGTGACTCAAGACAATTTTAATGAAAGCAATTTAGATGTATCACGTGTAAGAATTTTATCAACCAATAAAAAGCTGTTTTTCCATGATGAAAAATCACTGTGTCCTAAGACATATTAACTTATGAGTTCTCTACCTTCATGTACTTCTGTAAATGGGTACATCTGTTTATCCATACGATGTCAAATCCATGTGACCTGACCTGTGGCAGGTCTAACGCAATAAAGATGAGTATATAATTATTTTTTCAAACATCCATTATGTACTTGCATCATGCATGCGAGCTTTAGGTGCTGTCACACTTTTGCATCTTCTGAAAGCACCGTAAAGTAACATATATCTTTTCCTCCATATGCATGTGTTGTTTTTCTTTGCTACCAGCAGATGACATCAAAAGGAAACCAACAAACCCTGTGTTAACCAACCTTTGGATAAATACATTAAACCATACATTTAGCTCTGAGTGGTGGCAGTGCTCATCTTTATGACATTTCACAAATCGTAATAAAACACCCACATCTGAAATGAGTTGAACATGCTCTGTCTTTTACATTGTATTTCTGAAAAGAATCTAAAATAACAAATATGGGTATAACTTAAATGAAAGTATTAATCTGTAAAATAAGCTTTCTGTATATGCCTCTGTGGAATTCCACTCACTGACCCTGTCGAGAACGGTAATTCAACCTCTTTTTAAGTAACCAAGGAGCCCTTTATCATAATTGAGTCCAAAACTGCCCTTCTGGCTGTAAGCCCAGCGTGCACAGACCTCTCTTTGATCTGCTTCAATCCATGTTCACCTTAATGAACAAACAAAGGAGAAAATCAAAGACCTTCAGAGGGCGTTCACCTTAGAAAACCTTTACTAGTTTTGAATTCAGAAACTGTAGATTGTGAAGGTGTGGACCAGAAATAAATAATTTCAGTGACTGTTAAGTATGGGTGTAATTTGATTTCTGGACGCTGTGCATTGGATCACTTTAGAACGGTGAACAGCCTTTACAACGAAACTTTTACAATGCACTACCTTTACAACGCAACTTTTACAATGCAAACTATTACAACGCATTGCTCTGGGGGGCGCTCTAGGATAGGGAATAGGTTAATTTACTATCCAATAACCTTCCCTAGTGTCCACGGGGACTGGAGTTGGAATAGTAAATTAAACTATTCACTATCCAGCACCCCAAAGCACTATGCGTTGTAATGGACTGCGTTGTAATACTTATGTTGTAAAGGCATGCAATGTAAATGCATGCGTTGTAATGTCATACATCCCTTTAGAACTCAAAATCGAATCGGATTTCCCCTTATCTAATGCCTACCTGTGGTTCGTTCAATTTGTAGCAGTTATGGTACCATCGTAAGAGAAGCCAATTTATCAGCACACGACAATACCCACCTATGTTGCCTGACTGCCTGCGGTGGATCTCTCTGCCTAGCTTAGTACAGAAGAAGAAGATAATTGTCTCAAATATTTTGCCTATATCTACTGTGGATTTTGATCAATGGCAAATTGTAAGATTGGTAAATAATAGTCCTAAAATAGAAATATGTCAGGGCCTGATTTTGATGTTTACAGGACCGTGATGGAGTGGGCTTTTTTTTTGCGGTCTTCCCTCCCCATACCTGGCGGTTCGCCTGCCCAATTACAATACTGGCTTTCAATGGGAGGGAAGACTGCAGTCCTGCCGGCCTCGCCGGGCTTTCACCTACCGCCCTGCCAGCGGGATGGGCTGCATGCGGGGGCAGAGTGAGTCCAACTACGATTCTTGCTGTCCGTGTTTGGATGTGGTTATTTCTATGGAAATTCCACTGGGAATCCCACCCTCTTTGAGTCAACGGGATCGGAGCAAAAGAGGTGGAAACCCACCTTCTTTTGGGGTAGAGGATTCAGTTTCGTCCTCTTCTTCATCCCGGTCCTGCTGCACCTTGACCGTGACGGACCGGCATCCCATTTTGACAGAGCGGAAGGGAGGTGTCCATGGTGTATACAAGTATACATTGCATGGTGTGTATGTTGGTGGGGTACGAGGCAGCATGTACACATAATGCACACTAAACATAGCCTACAAACACATATGTAAAAATCTTTAGCAGCAACATAATATAGTTGAAGCTGTTAAATTATTAACAAACTTCACCAGGATTTTTTACAGGCAGCATGAGCACATCTGATACTACTCAGCCTTCAGCTTCAGAAAGAAAAGTTCTACAGCTCAAGCTAAACATCATCCTTGAAGGAAACCACACTGTGCATCAAATAAGGTTGTAATTGTAACCTTCCAAACTCTATCTTTTTCAATATGGATCTTGATTTTCACCCTGGTGGCATTTCAGTTGTAAGTTGCATTGTGTCACATGAGCGTCCAGGCACATTTTTGTACATGAGTGTCTAAGTTTAAAGATAATTTTGCTCACAGAGTATATCCAAAGTTATGCTCTTGTGAGTCACCTTACATTTTAGAGTAGGTATCATATAAAGAAAAGTGCCGTTTTTGCAGTTGATTTGAAGAAAAGTGGCTGTTTTTGCAGTTGCTTTACATTGAGTTCCAAAGAAGCCCTTCATAACAGTTAGTTCACTTGAAATTCATTTTAAAATGGTTAAAACGTGTGAAACACCCCATAATAATAATGGTAAATATCTACTTTCCCTTTACTGTTTTTCTTTGTGTGTTTGTGGTAGTTACTTTTCCATTTACGAATTATACTTTGATTCTTTTATTGTAATGGTATATGTACTTGCCCTTTGCATAGCCACAAGCCATAGCTCCGCTACATATTTTTGAATCCATAAAAACGTTGACAGTATAGTAGTTAATATTGGGTCTTTGACAACATTCTGAAAGATCCCTCTGAATTATTTAATATCAAGTTTGAGCACTGTGCAAAGGAAATGTAAATGGTACAGCAATATGACAAGTAAGGAAGGATAAAAATGCAACATCACAATAAATCAAGAGTAGTGGGCAGAGGTAGGAAAAACAATTGCAGTGTGGTGGCAAATGTATTCTTATGCTTGGGAGGAAGAAAACTGAAAGATCAAACACAGGACTGGCGATTGATGTAATCAGTTGAAGCAAGTCTAAACAGGGGGAGAGCAGTAAACAATGTGGTGGTAGGTGTACATTACATAGAGATTACAAAAATAAACAAACTCTGGTATACCTTAACCCCTTTCCTGCGGCCGCGATTTTGCGGCAGTGCGGCACTTCCGGAAAATGGGCGGGGCAGCGTCGGGTGTTGGCCGACGGCAGCACTAGCGAGTTAGTGCTCCCGTCAGCCCACGGCCGACAGAAGCACACAAGGGGTTAAAGAGTTTTTGAGAAAACAAGCAGAAGGGAGAGGGAGAAGGCAGATACCAGGTAACATAACAATGAGTAATGTAGAAAAATGGTGAGAGAAGCAGGAGTCAGATAAAATAGTTGGCTACAGGTTATAGCATATAAAAGGGCGAGCATGGAAACTAAAAGAGAAAAAAATATAAATCAAGTGGGCAAAAGCATGTGTGAGAATACATCCTATTTGCTTGAAGCATGAGAGAGATTGAAGAATATATACCTTATATTGCAAAATTGGCACTGACAGACAAATGCAGTAGCAGAGATGTGGTTGTATAATATAGTCAAAATAATGTCTGAACTGTGAGCCTCAGGTTAAAGGAAAGAGAAGATTTGCAACAATAAGTGAGCAAAAAGAAGTACAAGCATAAGCTGAAGAAACAGGTATTCACTTTTAAATAAATTGATATAGAGAATAGGGATTCGCCACTTAGCAGAATAGAAGAAAAAAGGGTGACTTCAATAGAGGAAAAGGAGGGGCTAAGGTCAGAAGCCTGAGAATTACTAAACTAGTAGTAATTCACAAAACATAAAAACAATGTTTGCTCTTTGTATTTCCTCGTACCTCTATCTGTTTACACTTCGGGCCTCATTTATGGGGATTTGGTTTAGGACAGCGCAGCAAGTCACCTTGTTGTGCTCCCCTACATCAAAGTGAAAGAGCAGGTATTTGTGTGAAAGTCATCCCTTTTACCCTGATCACCCCCATTTGGTAAGTGACTTTGACTGCATCCTGGGCTCTGCTAACCAGACCCAGGTCCAGTGCTCTTATCAACAAAGGTATATGGTAATTAGATATAATTAGATATAATAACAATTGGCAATGACAGACCCCTGTAAGTCCCTAGTATATAAAAATGCAAAGGGGAGTCAAGCTACCTATAAGTCCCTAGTATCTAATAGGCAGGAATGTTTAGAGGCCCAATAGATTTCCTGAACTGGAGTGTGTACTGATATGTTGCCTGCTATCATTTTAAAGGCAGCCCTGCCTTGCAGACACTTTAAAAATAAACTATATCTATATGTATATTCAATTTTGCATTTAACACTACTTCCAAAGTTTTAAACTACCATATTATTTACATGTAAGTGACCCCCAAGGTCCACCATAGGTGCTTCCAGGGTAGGATGCCTTGTAAAGATAAGTATGGATATTTTTAAAGATGTTTTATATGCCCTCGCGAGGGAAACCAACCAATTTAATTTTTCCTCATTGTAGCATTTTAGCTCAAAATGTTAACATTGGAGTGCTGTAATACAGTGTAACTATTGACATAAGTGAGGTAAAATAATATTTTAAGGAGTTAAAAGATTGATAATGACAGATACAGCAACGTGCCACTGTTGAATTTGTCATAACTAATACAGAAAAAAATGTATTGAGTTTTAGTTTTCAGTAAGATAGGATCCGGCCTTTTCGCAACCTCTTCTGATTGGGCAAACTGCTTTGATGAGGTGATAAGTGGTCTGCTTTGAGACAGGGGTTATCTGGTAGGATGAGCTCTGCAGCTGCAGGAAACAGGCCAGGTAGGGGACTGGGCGAAATAACTGGGCTTTAAAGAGAGCACGACAGTAAGGAATGCCAGCCAGGCATAACCACCCTTTCTGTAGCCAGCCAAATACCAGCCCCAAGAATAGAATTTGCAGGGGGTCTGGGGGAAGTATTAAGGGAAATGAGCTACACCAGTAGGTTGGTTCAGCCAGGTCTTACTCCTCAGGAGACACATTCTCCATCTTGATTTTTAAAGAACAGTCCTTGTGGGACACGAATATGCAACACTTTGGAGGAAGCTGTCATGCTTCTGGGTCGCACCCTGTAGCCCACTGGTCAGGGGTGCCCCACTACCTGTCACCTCAGGACATTAGATAAATATGTGAGAGCTACATTGCAACTCAGATCTGCTGTCTGAAACTACAAGGAGTAGAAGGACTAGCCTGCTGGAGCCCTGGCATTCACCAAGAAGTTGGCACTCTGAATGTATTTGCCTGCTGCACACTAAGGAACTACAGCCCTAAGGACTTTATATTGCTTCAAAAAGAGAGGGAGCTGACTCCCTGAAACCAACATGTTAAAAGAACTTCACCTGTATCATCTCTATTAGGAAGAACCAAGATGGCCACCTTCAGCTGGACTTTAAAGGATTTGGCCAAAAGCATTGTGGGCATTGTACATCCAACTTCTGAGGAACAACTCAGAGACTCTAAACCTTAGATTGTGTTTGAACCCTCATGAGGAATTTCAGGAAGAAGTTCTAGAAGTTTGGGACAACTTTTGAAAAAAGCTCCATAAGTTGACATACCCGAAGCTGAGAGTCAAGCCGACTAAGTCTAACCGCGACTGGCCTGGATTTCAGGTTTATCCCGCTGAAAGCTCAGATGCTCAAGACTTTCAGAAGTTGTCCAAGGGCTTCTGTTGAACTAAGCTGATGAAGCTGCTGCAAATTAGGCCTGCTGGAGAGGCCCGCTCAATGTCAAAAGAACATCCTCCAGCAAAGTTTCTTAGTGCACAGTAAATATGTTTTAGCGAGGTCTCCCGCTTAGTGTGTCCTACCAGGGCTCCATCCTGGTTGGCCTCAAACATTGACTTTGTCCTGGTCAAGCACGACCAGATGCCCCACGTTGACACTATATGTTTTTAAGCACTAGAAAGTGTTTCTTCTTTAAAAATTCATTTTTCTGGTTCCCTACTTTGAATGTTTGTCATTTTGGTGTCATTTTAATCATTACATTATTTCTCATTTTTTATAAATTGGTTCTGGATTTTATTAAGAGTTGTGTCTTACTTATTCAATGCATTGGTGTTTTTAAATGCTTCACAGATCTGTCTCCTAAGTTAAGCCTTCCTGCTTGTTGCTAGCTACCAAGAGCTGAGCAAGGGAATAATTTATTGAGCTTGTCTGGGCCTTATATTTTGGTGGCTTTATTGCTAGTGATAGGGGAGTACTTATCCCTACTAATAATCCAAATTCTAACAATATTAATCTAATAAGGTGCATTCATGTTCTTACCCCCTGTGCCAATTCACCCTGGTACCAATGCAGGCGCCCTTGCACCATAGTGTAGGGGTGCCTGTGTTGTTGGCAGGATCGTGTTTGTTTCCTGCACAAAAACAATCCTGGGAGGCTTTGTCCTCTTTCTACGTGCCAGAATGCAGCACACATGTGAAGATGAAAAAATGAGGGGAAATCAAGTTATTTCTCTTCGTTGCACCTCTCCTCAGGAGGCACAAGGTTTTGGCACATCCCCATAGTTAAATGGTTTTGTAAATCTGGAGAAGAGTCAAAATCCAAGGTCGTTACGTGGGAACACCCACCACAACGCCCATGTGACACCTCCCTAACTGAGAGCAAGGCAATTCAGTGATGTGTGCTGAGTTGCCATGCCTTACTCCATATCTATGAGGCCATTCAAAGCCACGTATAGTTGCTTTGACTGACCTCATAAATATGATTTTATGGTTTGCACCACCAGAGCATCACAAAAGCCCCACTATGGCGGCGCAAAGTGCTCATAAGTATGCCACTTGGTTTAAGTCATTAAATATACCTAAGACTCTCTTCTTCTTTAATGCCTATATGTGGGTCAGTACATTCGCAAAAGAGGTTTCCATCAACTGTCCAAATAAAGCATTATTTTAGCACTGTTACTCCACCACAGCAAACTGCTGGTGGTTGGTGTCACTATTAGCTCAAAAATAGACTACTGTAACTGTGCTCTATGAAGGCTAACCAGACAATCAAAGAATTAATCTACAAAGAGCATGAAACAGGGCAGTTTGGTATATCACCAATTTTGGAAGGAAGAATCATGTGTTGCAGGTCAGAAAAATACTGCATTGATTGCCAGATTAAGATAGCATTTGTTTCAATCTGGACTGCTGTGTATACCGAGCATTGACATTGGTGCAGCAAGTGCAGTGGCATTGGAACTTGGCAGTCTTCACAGGTGGCAGAGTCTCTGCATGAAGTGGCCAGGTCACTGTTGTAAAGAGCCCAAACCTCAGGATACTACCTAAACATCTGGTTTTGGAAAGGTCTTCCCTTCCCGTCAAGGCACCGTGAAGTCTGGGGTGAACTATAACCCAAACTACACCCGAGACATCGGGTATCAGAGCACTTTTACATGAGCACCAGTTTTGTTACAGAAGGACACATTAATTTCTGTTAGCCACAAGGAGATTAAGTGATTTGCCCAGAATCACAGTGTGTGCACTGGAGGCGATCCCTTTGAAGTGCAAGTGGGGCAGGGCACAGCGCGCCACAGCCAATATGCCCACACATAGAGCCATAAAGGAAAACGTGATGTGTTTAAAAAAATAAAATGAAATGTTACATTTCATTTTTTAAGAGCAGGCAGTGGTCCCTTGGACCGTAATTCCCACGCAAAGCTTTCACACATAGCACTGCATTTCGATATTTGGAAGGGACGCCCTAAGCAATCCCATTTTGAAAATAAAATCGCTAAACACAAATTGTGATTCAGTAACATGTGACCGGAATAATAATTTGTGCTCGGTACACATGGAAAAGCATTTTTGCTGTCTGTAATGGCCTGATTATGTAAATTGGGCTGATGCCCCCTAGTCTCCTTTGTGTCACTGTCTGGGAAGAATACACAAACCCCAACAATAAATTAATTCACAGGCACATGACCCAGGACACTGGCAGAAGGCACAAATTGTTAGGACAAGACAATTACAACTTTCTAAAAGTGATGTTTTCAGAATTGGTGAACTAAAATCCGACTTTACCATTAGGAGGGTATACACCTGTTACAACGCATTTTTTACTCCGCACTACCATTACAACGCGACCATTACTCCGCATACCATTACAACGCATTGCGCTGGGGGGCGCTCTAGGATAGGTAATAAGTATAATTTACTATCCAACACCTTCCCTAGGGTCCACGGGGACTGGAGTTAGAATAGTAAATTATACTTACCACTATCCAGCGCCCCAAGGCGCTATGCGTTGTAACGGTATGCGGAGTAAAAGTCGCGTTGTAATGGTCTGCGGAGTAAAAGTATGCGTTGTAACGTCATACATCCCATTAGGAGGATTTTAAATTACAATTCATTTGGGTGTAAACAGTATATTTCTATCTGCTCCCAAATCAAAGTTATCACTTATTAAATGTACTTTAGGGGTGGCTTATAAGTATCAAAAGGAAGGTTTAGACCTGCAAAAGATTTATTTTGCCAGTTTGTAATTTCAGTTTAAAACTACACTACAGGCTGCGTTGACAGACCTGTGACACTTACTTTAGTGCGTGGCACGAATACTGCATTTATGTACAGTCCTTGGGTACATGTAGTACCAATTACTAGGAACTTAACAGCCAATTAATTGTGCCAATTAGGTATAGGCAATTTGACCATATTTGAAGGAGAGAACACAAGCCTTTTATCAATGGTAAGCAGTGGTTATGTTCACAAAGTCATAAAGCTAAGAAAACCAAATTCGGCAAACAGGAGGAGTATAGGCTGTCGGGTCTAACAGCAGAGATGCAGAACTATATACAGTCGACATAGGGATAGTAAATAGTGCAATATGCAAACATGAAAAAAGAGTCAGTGTGGTGTGGCCAGTATTACTCCTATATCAGTCATTATATTATGGTTATGTCCAGACTTCTCGCAGAGCCATCACCCTTCCACCCCAGTTAGTGATGACATCTGTGGGGGATCTAAGTTGTGCTTAGCTGGTTTATCTGGTACAAGAGTATGTTACTCCTTTCTGCTTGAACAATTATGGGCTTTTTGGCACAAATGCAACGTAGGCATCCTGCATGGTAGCAAGCCAGCTGATGTTATCAAGCTCACTGTACAACACATGCACCTGTTTCACGGGTGGCACATTGTCGCACTTTCACACTATGAATGCATGCACTCTTTGACTCTGGAGTGGCATGAACATTTGGTTTGGAGCACTGGATACTCCATCCACCAGAGTGAACAGCTGCTAGCCCCTGCTGCCTCTATGCTCCTCTGAGGTTGGCGGCAGCAGAGTTTTGGAGTAGAGAAGAAGTCCCTGCAAGCAGTCACGGGTCAAGTAGCAGGACACTTACATTAATCTAAACAGTGTAAGTAGTGATAGGTGACTCTAGTAAACACAACTTTTAGTGCTCATGCGGTACAAGTCTATGATCCATGCAGAGTTGGTGGGTAGTACTGACCTGTCATCAGTCACTAGACAAAGGTTCTCAAAAGTTAATAAATCTAAAGCCAAGATCATTAAATCCACCCAGGCCAAAATCATGGTCAGCCTCATCAGGGAAAGCAAATCACCAGTGCTTAAAATTAAAGGAGTGTGTATGCATCTTTAAATAATAACTCTATCTTCAGCCATGTACTCAATTAAAACATGAAAAGGACTGTTAATGTCCTTATGACGAAAAGAAAAAACACCGAAACACCAGCAGCACTTTTTTACCCATCACTGATTAATAGGCACACAATGTTAAATGTTCCTTCACACCCCTCACAGAGCACCAGTCACAAACTAAACAAATCATGTTTACAACTCTCGCATGTTAGCAGACTCACGCTGCAAACATCTCTGCACTCACTAAGGCGCATCACACCCTACCAGAAGCACTCTCACACCCCTAAGACACCAGAAGTGACAAACCACAGAGCACTCACGTTGTCTGAAATCTGAGACTACTGACAGCATTGCCACATCCCTCTCACACTACTGATAGCCAATCTCACACCCATCATTCACTAGCGGTCACACAATACGGGAACCAGTCACACCCATCACAATCCAGTAGCAAAGTCAATAGGTGTGCCATTGATTTGTGAATTTGTGTTGTATTGTCAAATGAGTGAAATTCTTAGGGAGTTAATGAGAAGATGATCTGATAAATGACGTGAAGGTTGAGTGACTGAGTACATGGGTGATGACTGATTGACACTGTGGAAGAAGGAGTGGGTGAGTGCATAAAGGGAAGCATCCAGACACCTGTATAAGCCAGGCCTATTGGCTTTACATGTGTAAGTTAAATAGAATGAGCACAAAATGTCTAAGAGCAGTCCACTTATGTCATTAGATTGTGCAGACATTAGAGTGCAAACATGCACGTGGGCAGGGCTTGATGATTTTGCATTTACATTAGAATGGGGCAGGCTAGTGGGAGTGTCTAGCAAATTTGTGAACAACCCCCTTTTTCATAAATAGATTTGATCACAAATATGCTCCCCTTTTCCCTCCTTCCTCCACACCTGACTCAGTGCAGGGAGATG
The DNA here is from genome assembly GCF_964261635.1 of Lissotriton helveticus. Classification (NCBI taxonomy): domain Eukaryota; kingdom Metazoa; phylum Chordata; class Amphibia; order Caudata; family Salamandridae; genus Lissotriton; species Lissotriton helveticus. The sequence goes on from NC_136061.1 coordinate 1,454,144,018, forward strand.
AGGGTCCTATTTGAGCACTAACTTATTTTGCCCCATGTATTTTCAAGAAAGGGTTGCATGCACCTTGCTAAATATGTTTTACTCCCCACCTTCTACCTGTAGGTGGTAGAGGAAAATACATTTTGAGAAGGTTCCTCCAGGGCCTGCCATCTCTGATGGTCTCTATTCTCCCACACCAGGAGGCTCCTGTCCTGTCTCCCTTTCCAAGCAGATGATGAAATCCAATGTAGGCAATGACAATGATGTCAACGTATAATTAAATATACTGTTTCTTCATGTAATGCTGTGCAGCAAACTACGTTGCCATACTGCGTTGCACGAAAGAGAAAGAGCATGACAGTGCAATATCCACTCTACCCAGGTACGGGTACACACTACCTTGCACAATACAGGCACGTTTGTGTGTGCATGATTGCGATCACTGGTTTTGATAAGGCATACTTTGAAACTTTTACCACTTTGTGTGATGTACAATACGTCAGATATGCAAAGATGAAAAAGTCTGACCCAAAAACTTTTCTTCTGGTTTACGCCTGCCTCACGGAGGCAATTTTTGGCACAAAACCCTCACTATGAAATGCTAGTAGATAGGGATTTTCTTCAAGATGATGGGTGGTAGAGAAGGAACGCCCATGTACCATCCATGGGACGCCCCTTTGTTGCACAGTATTGTGATACTACGTAAAACGCTAAATTGTGTTAATTTAATGCAGCTTTTGAGCACAAAACAAGTTTTGCTCTAGAAAGAAAATAACAAATCAACACTTAGTTCTGCTTTGCATTACTTTTGGTGACATTGAGCCATTGCAAAGTGTTGATAAATCTGGCCCTATTATTGGGTATCCAGTTACTAAGAGGGTAAATGACATGTTCACCACTCACTTGCACATACAATCAATCAATCAAGGGGTTTATAGAGTGCGCTTCTCATCCATGAGTGTCTCAAGGCGCTAGGGGGGCAGCTTCTACTCAGTCAAAGAGCAGGGCCTTGAGGTCCTTCCTGAAGGGGTGCAGGTTCGGAGAGCGTCTGGTGCTGATTGGGAGCTCTTTCCGGGTCTTGGCTGAAAGGTAGGAGAACACCCTTCCTCCTGCTCTGCTTCTACGGATGCGGGGGACCTCTGCTAGGGTGAGGTCGGCGGACCGGAGATTACTTTCAGGTGTGTGGAAGCAGACTCTTTCGTCGAGATATTTGGGGCCAATGTTGTGGAGTGATTAATAAGTGTGTGTGAGAAGCTTGAAGGTTATTCTCCTCTCGACGGGGAACCAGTGTATGTTGCGGAGGTGTTGCGTCATGTGTTCATGCCGGGGGTCCCGAGCAGGTGTCTGGCAGCGGCGTTCTGGATGGTTTGGAACTTGTGGAGGAGGGTCTTGCTGATGCCGGTGTAGAGGGCGTTTCCGTAGTCCAGTCTGCTGGAAATTAGTGCATGGGTGACGGTTTTTCTGTGCTCGGGGTGATCCATTTGAAGGTCTTTCGGAAGATGCAGAGGCAGTTGTAGCTGGATGCGAAGGGGTTGATCTGGCAGGTCATCGAGAGGGAGGAGTCCAGGATGATGCTGAGGTTCCGCATGTGGTTTGTCTGGGTTGGGGGGCTTCCGAGGGCAGAGGGCCAACAAGTGTTGTCCCAGGTGGAGGTCGAGGGTCCCAGGATGAGGACCTCTGTTTTATCAGTGTTGAGCTTCAGGCGCTGTCCTTCATCCAGGCCGAGACGTCCTTCATTCCTTCCTGGAAGCTGATCCTGGTGTCATCTGGATCCTTCGTGAGGGAGAGGATGACATCGGCGTAGGATACTATGTTGAGTCTGTGTTGTCTGACAATGGTGGCGAGGGGGGCCAAATAGATGTTGAACAGTGTGGGGCTGAGCGATGATCCCTGTGGTACTCCGCAGTTGATCTCTGTGGTTTTGGAGATGAAGGTGGGGGAGTCTGATCCTCCGGGTTCTGCCGAGGAGAAAGGACTGGTTCCAGTTGAGGGCCGTTCCCTGTATACCGGCGTTGTGTAGTCTGGCTGCGAGGGTGGGGTGTGAGACGGTGTCGAACGCTGCGGAAAGGTCCAGTAGGATGAGGGCTGCGGTGTGTCCCTGGTCGAGTAGCATGCGGATATCGTCAGTGGCGGCAAGGAGGGCAGTCTTGGTGCTGTGATTGCTACAGAATCCAGACTGGGAGGTGTCTAGGATGGCGTTTTCTTAGATGAACACGGTCAGCTGGGCATTCACGAGTCTTTCGATGACTTTGGCGGTGAAAGAGAGCAGGGAGATGGGCCATGAGTTCTTCAGGTCCGTGGGGTCGGCCGTGGGTTTCTTGAGGAGGAGCTTTACTTACATACTTAGTTTCAGATTTGCAAGCCCCCCCTTGCCCCAACTTTACGCTGCTGTTGCGTCACGTCTGTGATGCAGCGGCATCGTAAACAATGCACCAGGATGCAACATATTTGCAACGTGACGCATCTAGGGAGATGCGTCACGTTGTAAAGCCCTGCGCCACATTATACCTTCATCAGGTATAATGTATGCAAGGTGGGCATTCCATTGCAAGAAAGCCTCGTAAAAGTGACTCCGTGAAATCTACAAGATTTTACTGAGTGACTTTTGCGACTTTGCGCCTGCTTGAAGCAGACATAAGGAGTGATGTAGCATGGTCGAAATAGGCATTCCTGACAATTGCTGGAGTTGCGCTGTGCTTATGACACGACTCCAGCAATGCGTTGCCTTTCCGACAAAAGATGCGTCACACATCTGTCTGTCCTTGCACCACGGTGCACTGCATTGTAAATTTGGTGCATCCATGGTGGCGCAGGCTATTTTTTCATCACGCAAATGAACTGGCGCATATCTGCAAATATGTAGAGATGCACCAGTTCTTGTAAATTTGCCCTGTAGTCTACAAACTATAGAAAGAGCATCCTATGAGGCCTTGTAAAGCACTGCATCATCACACTGGTGGTGTTACTTTGTTGTGAATTAACTCATATTTTCCTTTTCTTTGCAAATTTTGCACTTTTATACAGCGCATTCATGATAAGAAATGATTTGAGTGACTTACCTGAGCACCCGTTTATATTACACAAGTTCACATTTAATTTTTTAGGCACAGGGAGATGAAGGGCTGCTTCACAAAGGTACACTTACACATTTGTGTACGCTTATGTCTTTTTTGGTATTAATTTATTTATTTATTTATTTATTTTATTGAACTTGTATTGCGCACAGCTACCCGCAATGGGTTTCCTGGCGCCAGGGACAGACTAGAGAAGAAAGAACCAGCAGTGGCAGAGAGAAAAACTAAACCAAAGAATTTAGAACAGAAAAGTCTTTAATTTTTTACGGAAAGCAAGAAGGCTAGTTTCTGTTTTTAGCGCCAACGGGAGAGCATTCCACATCTTGGGTCCCAGATATGCGAATGAACGGCCTCCCATTTTTGTCAATCGGATCCTAGGAATCACAAGATTGCTATTGTTGGATGACCTAAGAGAGCGGCCAGGCTGATATGGCTGGGCAAGATTGAGCAGATAACTGGGAGCAGAGCCCTGACGGATCTTAAATAGGAAGCACAGAGTTTTAAAGACCACGCGATCAGAAATTGTTAACCAATGAAGGTCACGCAGAGCTTGCATTGCGGACGTTCTCCGTGGAATATTGCGCAACAAGCGCGCGGCTGAGTTCTGTACAACCTGGAGTTTATTTATTGTGGCTTTATCTGCTCCTAAATAGAGCACATTGCCATAGTCGATACGAGACATCACAAGGGCCTGTACGACAGTTCTTCGAGTGGACTCAGGCAACATCCATATGATCTTCTGCAACCAGCGTAGAGTGTTGAAACAGATTGCAGCGACCTTTGTTGCCTGCTGCCTCATTGAAAGCTTATCGTCGATCAGGACACCGAGGTTACGGGCAACAGACACGGGGATAGGCAACGGACCCATATCACTGGGCCAGTGTCTAGAGCCCCACAGATCTTTATGTTTACCCAGAATAATCACCTCGGTCTTGTCTCCGTTGAGCTTTAGCAGATGCGCTTGCATCCAAGCTGCAACACGAGAAAGGCCAATTTTAAGGGCGGAAATGTCCTGAGTCCTGCTGCTAGACAAAGAGAACACAATCTGCGTGTCATCTGCATATGAGTATATAGACAGACCGGCGTCCTCTACGATAGAAGCAAGTGGTCTGATGTAAATATTGAACAACAAAGGGCTCAATATAGACCCTTGAGGGACGCTGTAAGCAGAGGAATAGATCGCAGATTCAGCTTTGTTCGAGAAAACCTGAAAAGTGCGCTCATTAAGAAATGAGGCCACCCAGGCAAGCGCTGGTCCAGCAACACCGAGGGAGCAGAGAGACTCCAATAAGATGGAATGGGAAACGGTATCGAAAGCAGCGCTCAAATCGAGAAGAATAAGCGCAAAGGTCTCACCGCTATCGATACCGTGTCGGAGTCGCTCAGTCACCCCAAGCAGTGCGGATTCGGTGGAATAATTAGCGCGAAAGCCTGATTGGGATGGATGGAGATATCCCACGTTTTCAACAAACTCATTTAGCTGAGTGTTAACATGACGCTCCAATATTTTGGAGCAGGCTGGCAGCAGGGATATAGGCCTGAAGTTAGCAAGATTTGTGATGTCGGCACCTGATTTTTTAAGCAGGGGAACGACCATAGCATGTTTCCAATCCTGTACTACCCGAGATTCAGTAAGAGAGATGTTAAGTAACTTCATTAGGAATCGCCGCGGTTCAAGGTCAAGTTGTTTCAGTATCTTCATAGGGACTGGGTCCCTCGGAGAACCTGACCTGATGCTTTTCAGGCAAGACAGGAAGGAAGAGTCATCAAATAATGTCCAGTTGTAAATGAACTCAGTAGGGGAAACGAGAACATTGCCGAGGGAGCTGGGTTGAGAGAAATCAGTTGGAGGTAAAAGGGAGGCCAAAGATTGATAAATACCCTCGACCTTGGATATAAAAAAGTCTGCAATGGCATTACATTGTGTACCATCTAAAGCCGGCAGCGCAGGAGTGGTATCAGCTCCTGTAAGTTTCTTAACTGTGGCAAAAAGAGTCCGAGGACAATTTTGCACTGAAGTGATTGTAGAGGCGATGTAGGAGGCCTTGGCACGTTTACAATTTGCGTGGTAAAATTTTAGTTCTTCTTTGTAAATCGCTTTAGAAGGAGCAGAGTAAGACATCCTCCACTTCCTCTCCAGGGCTTTTCATTTAGCACGTTGAGTTTTAAGCTCATCCGAGTACCAAGGTGCTGGTGGGCGCAAGGATCTACATTTGTTGCTAGATCGAGGAACAAAAGCCGACACTGCATCTGTCAGCCAACCAAACATGGGAGCATTCAAATTCTGCTCCGAGTTGATAGAAGATGGAATAGTCTCAGTCAGGCGCAGATTAAAAGCGGCTACATCAAGCCTGTCCCAGCGATAAGATGATTTCATTTCCTCCACATAGACACTGGCCGAATATAGACCAGGTGGTAGCTCGAAATGTATCGCATAATGATCAGACCAGACGAGCGGACGCGCTGAATAAATGCAGTCAAATGACAGAGTGGAAATAATAGGATCCAGAAGATGACCGGCAAGATGAGTAGCTCCAGAGTTACAAAGTTTGAGGTTAAAAACCTCAAGATCGGAGAGAAAAGATTTATTGAGGGGATTATTAACATCATCTAAATGGATGTTTAAATCACCGAGAATGGTGAAGTTATTCGATTTTAGTAGTGTTGCTGATAAGCAATCAATGAGTGAGGTAATCTATGACGCAGCATTTCCGGGCGGCCGATAAATTAGCAGACCGGAAAGCGTCATTCGACGATTAATCATAAGTTTGAACAATGCTGCCTCACTACCTGGAAGATGTAATGGTTCCAGTTTACATTGGTAAATAGATTTAAAGATGATTGCAATTCCACCACCTTTACCTGAGGGTCTATCCTGATGCAGCACCACATAGTTGGGCGGAATGGCTGCGGCTATATCCGGACCCGAGCTGGCATGAATCCAAGTCTCGGTCAGGAACAGAGCATCAGGGGATTCCTCAGTAATAAAATCGAAGATGTTTAATTTGTTCTTAGGAAGCGATCTACAATTAAGGCTCCAAAAATGGAGCGGGGGGGAGAAGAAGTATGACCCTTAGTAGGCTTCCTTTTTCCCCTGTAATGCTTAACACTCTGTTGTGTTTTAGTAACTAATAGTACATTTACAACTGAGAAGATTCCGAAGTCGGGGGTGGAGAACTCGTCACATTAAAAAGATAAGTCTATCCTTTCTTTTTATGTGAAGAGTTCTCCACAAAGTCTTTCCAGATGTAAAATTTACTGATAACTTAGGGGCATATTACCAACAACTAGCGATAATTATCGTTATGTTGACTTAGCGGCTATAATTTTATCGCTGTGTAGCGACGATTTTTATCGCTGCGGAGCCTTGATATTATCAAGGTTTATCTCCTAAGCGATAAAAATCAGCCGAAATGCATGAATATCGCTGAAAAGTCAGCGATATTCATACATTACCGAGCAAATGCTCTTAGTCATGTTATCCACCTCCCATTGGATAACATGGCTAAGAACTACTCAGGGCAGGTGTTAGTTTTTGGAGATTTTCGTGTTTAGCGCGAATATCTCCAAAAGTTGGTAATAGGAGATAGCGATGTTAGCGACTGTTTCCAGTCGCTAACATCTTGGCACGCCCACTTTGCATGTCATTAGTGATAAATTTCTCCGACATGCAAAGCGGGGCCCAAGATGGTCGCTATCTCCTACTAGCTGTCGCTAACTGGTGTTAGCGACAGCTAGGTAATAGGGAGATAATGTTATCTCCGCTTTCTTGGCTTTTAAAGCCAAAAAAGCGGAGATAAATCCCTTGATAATATGCCCCTGAGTTTGCGAACAATTAAAAAAACATGAACTTACACAAAAGTGGAAGTTTACCTTTATGAATGAGGCCCGATGTGATTTGTCCAGAATCACATGATATTGAGTCCGAGGCTGGTTCCCTACTTCCAAAGTCAGCAGCTCTGGTGATAAACCACATCTCTGGGTCTTGGTTGCCTAAAGCTACCATCTGACAAACAAAAAGCAGTTCCGTGTACACGACAAAGAAAAAGAAACAAAATGAGCTCTTACAGTCAAACAGTAAAATGTGCGATTGCTTGATTTCCTTTGAGGGATGACATCTGTCGAGCTTGCTTTACCAGAAACTATACTAAAACGGGCCATCTGTCTAGAAACTATGCAGAAATATCCAAATATTACCTACAGCTCTGTTTATATCAGTCACATCAGTTTAAATCAAATAAAGCTTCAGTGTGTGTTTGAATACATTTAAATCAGTTGAGGATAGCTTTATTCAGGCATGGCAACCTGGTGACGTCTCAGTGCATGAGGCACAGTAGGTAATATTTAATTCAAACATCTTTGATTAAAAGAATGAGCTATACATGCTAGTAACAATTGTGCTGGCTCTTATAGGCACAATAACTAGAATTAAAGTCCTTGAGATATGTAGGTATTTGACAAGGATTTATCTACGAGTGATGTCTTTCCATTCATTTCCATTTAAAGTGCTCTTTACTTTTGATATCACATGTGGAGCCAGATGTATTAAGAATTGTAATGGTTCCAAATACTCAGGGGCATATTTAACCAATTTTTAGGCCCAGCAAGCCACCTTACTGCGCTGCGTGAAAGGGCAAGAATGAGCCATATATGACATTATTAGGCGCATTCTTGCGATGGCGCACAAACTGCTGCCTTGCGCCAATGCAGGCATCCCTGCATCATTGTGCAAGGGTGCATGCATTGTAAGCACAATTGTTTATGTGCTGGAAGCAACACCGTCCTGCAGAAAAACAATCCCCTGAGACATTTTCTTCTTTCTGTGTGTGCTGCAGAATACCTAGTCTCATGCATTTTTCCTTGCTTAGATCAAAATCTGCATCACCATATGACTGTCCCATATTCTCTTTTGGTCTGCTGCTCCTGGAGCCTTGCAACGTCCTCCACAACTGACTAAGTAGAGTCTACTGCTTCTATAGCAGTAAGGCTTTCGCTAATGGCCAACTGAAAGTTAAGGAAGGACAACAGTCTTCCCCTAATTCTCTGATAACCAAATAAGTCATGAATTCTATTTCAAACTGGATCAGTTGGGTTGACAACTTCTTATTCAATGTGCAAGTTTTACAACTTGCATTATTTAGATGAAGACCTAATCATTTTCATCAGCTCCACCCATGTACTTCTATACAGGTGGGCTTGTGTACTTCCGCCAGCTGACAACAGACCATGATTGAAGAAGTGTTCCCATCCTGAAGTATAGAGAGCACATATATACTTACTGCCTATCTAAAAATGTGACAGTGAGCAGTCAGTTGCAACACAACACACTACTTTGGCCTTTTTGGAGCTTCTTACAAGCAAGCTCCAAAAGCAATCCTATGTGGTGCCTTTGGTGTTCACCCCAATCTACAGTACTTGTTTTGTACAGCTCATTGAGCCAGTGGATTCCTCTGTAGAAGTTATCTACATGAAGTTTGTAACTTTATGCATAGTTATTGCACAAGCTCCAATAACATCTATTCACTAATTCCTAGCTGGGCGAGCAACCTACAGGATTTATTGCAGAGTCCTTCCCTGCACATACTCTTAGGCTGTAAACGTAATCAGTGAAGCTCTCGCAAATCATGTACATCTTGATGCTGTTAAAAAATATCTTTGTTTTGGTATGTACTTCATAAAGAGCAGCTTACTCATTGATTGCTTTGGTCTTCCCAAGAGTGTACATCTCTGGTAATTTGGCAGGCACATGCTCCATGACATGCTCAATTGTGACCAACCAGTCATGGCCTGCATGATACTAGACAATGTCACAGAATTATCACTCAATGAAGTGGATGCTGCAGAATCAAAAGCTTGTCATTGCTCAGGACTATTGTAAAAAGGTGGGTGTTGCTCAAACCATAAAAGTAGACCAGTGGGATTGTATAATTGCTTTGTGCACTATTCCAATGTTGAGTTTAAGTTGCAGAAATGTTTTACCTCCCAAATTGAAGTGGGAGTCCAGAGGTGTGCCCTAGAGTCAGTCCCCAATTTGCTATTATGCTTCCTCAGTGACTGTTTGGCACACAAATTAGTTTGTTGTACAATTTCCTCAAGTAAATCACCATCCACAATAAGATTATAGTAGTCAATAGACAAAGATAATTAATTTATGTCCAACATTTGCAGTGAACTGTGGAATTTGATATTATTATCGAAACTGGAGTGCTGCTGATGGGAGCACTGACCCTCTGTTTAGATGGGTACCTGCCTGCATTCCCAATTGACCTACTTTTTCACTGCCTCCCAGCTGCACACATGATGCTTGCACAGGGATATCACAACTACCATTGTCTTTTAAAATCACTGGAAGATGAATCATCATCAGATGGCATTTCACAGACTTAAAAATAACTTCCAAATTATGTTACAGGATCCTGCCCCCAGTTAAAGTATCAGTGTCAGAACATGTGTCAGAGCTTTCATCCATTATTTAAGTTAGGGCCTTGGAAGCAGTCATCCACCAAGAAGGCATCCCGTTAACTGTCCCAAACCTTTCTCTTCAAATATTATGTTCTCTGCAGAATGGAGAGGCGCTCATTGTAGTGGTGTGTGTGAGTATGTGTGGATGTGTGTATGTGTGTGTGTGGGGGGTTCTATGTGGGTTTGAGGATGCATGTGTGTGAAATTAGCTGAAAGTGAGAATGCGACAATGTGCAAGTGGGACTGTAATAATGACAACTGAGTCAATAAAAAGGATTAAATGACTTAACTATCTCCTCACTTGTAACACACATAATAAGGGAAAAATACATATTGCCATAGTCAACCCTAGCACTGAAAGACACTATTTTGTATGAGGACATGCTTCTTGCTGAGGAGTAAAATCCAGGTTAATTGCTAATAAGTTAACCAAACACCCCTCTGCATCCGTACATCATAGCACAGGGCAAGGTGCCAGACCCCTTACCAATTGATCAGTTGTTGTGGCCTGCACATTTTACTTCCACTCACCATGACATACATCATGCGACAATGCTCATCCCTCTTATGCCAGATCAGTTAAGGGGTCATTCACATTTTATTTCTACCCTCCGCAACATACATCATGGATCAAAGGATTCGCCTATTTATTGATCAGTTATTGTGCCATTCATATTTTTGCTATCCTCTACCACAACATTCATTGTGGGGCAATGGGTCAGTCCAAATCACTGATTTTTCTATTGGGCTGCCTCGCTGCAGCAGTTTAAAAATGTATAAAATGGCCACCTATTTCCCTTTCCCTGGGGTGGCAGTCATGCTATGCAATGGGGTCAGTCTAGTGTCCTTGAGAGCCAACCCACCCAAAAACCTAAGGAGCTCATCTACAAAATATGGCATTTCACAAATTGGTAGGGAACGAGTTTGTGATGCTAAAATAGTGTTATTTACAAAAGTGTTAAAATATAGATTTCCTATTTTTGCCATGAAACCAATGTTTTATTTTTATGACATTACAAAAGTGTGACCCTTCATGTGATTTCTTAATTAGTCACTATACGCAAATCACTATTTGCATGTACAAAGCATTCACCATTAGCAAAAGTGTGTAAAAAGCCAAAGTGCATGTGAACAACACCACCAAGTTAAAACATGTGATACCCGGGAGTCAGGTATAAAAGGCCACCTAAAATTCTATCAGAACCTCTACAATGGCTGCACTCGATGCTTCCAAGCATTCACTAGAAATGCTGCAAAGGAGGAGAAGAAGACAGGAGCACATTTTCAAAGACTTACTTTATTGATCACATCACACAGAAAAGGCAGTATATGGACATTTACACATAGCAACGCTGTCATTTTGAATTTAAGCAACAACTTAGATGTAGGGCCCACTGAGTGTGACCAAGCCATCCATTTACATATTCAAGTTGTATGCTCCCTCTTAGACCTTTCAGTGTTGGGATGGTCTTTCCCCAACCTTTTTCCTTTCTCCTCCATTTTTGCTGATCTCGTTTCTGCTGGCCTTAGGACCCTGTGCACTTTACCTCAGCTAACCAGTGCTACAGTGCGTGTGCTCAATTCTTAAAACATGGTAATATTGGCTTATGCCCAGTTGGCATTTTTTATTTAATTATTATAAGTTCCTTATAAAGTGTTACTACATATTCCCAGGGCCTGTAAATGAAATGCTACTAGGGGACCTGCAGGACTCATTGTACCATCCGCTTATGTCGCCCTTAAAGCAAGTCTCAGGCCTGCCCCTGCATCCCTTGTGTGCAATTTGAAACTGCCTTTTCAATCAGGCAAAATAAACCTTTTGCAAAGCCCAAACATTCAGTTTTAAAACAAATAGGTCACCCCTAGAATAGGCCCTGGACAGCCCAGAGGGCAGGGTGCAATGCATTTAAATGATAGGATATGTCCTGGTAGTAACAAAACTCTTAAATTCGTTTTTCACTATGGCAAGGCCTACGCCACCTATGGGTTAACATTGGATTACCTTTTTACCTTTAATAAGCTGTAACGTCTAAATGGAAGTAAGTGACCAGTTCATGTTTGGTATATTTGGAATTGTAACGAAAAATCCTCTGTTATGGAAAAGATAGATTTTTAACTATCATTTTGAAAATGCCACTTTTAGAAAATTAAAAAAGAGAAATAGGACAAAAGTCTTAGACAGAAAGTGTACACCTTCCCGCACTCAATGGAGTGTCTCACAATAGTTAAACTTCAGTTAGACCAGTTTATAAACTATACACACCATTTGAGTTTCAATGTAAGCAACACATTTGTAAATAAGAGTCCAAAACAATTGTCCATGACATCGTCAATTCATTATTTCATGAATTTGCGTTTATTCAAAACTGGATTTTTCCAAAACCAAAGTTCCTTTTAAATATCAATAATATATGTCAGGCGTGAATCACATAAATCCCGATGCATTTCGGGTGATAAGACCAACCTTCCTCGGGGAAATCTACAAACAAATAATGATACCAATAAATATGTATCTAATACAGTAACATTGATGCATGTGGTTAATAAAAGGCCCTTAGGTAATTGTGTGTAGGAAATGTCAAATAGGCCCACATTTTGCACGAGGCTATTGGAAAAAAATCATCAAAAATGACTCAACATGAAAAAAAAAGAAGTATGAAAAGGAAGAAAGAAAAAGAACAGAATGAAACATGAAAAAAGGAAAACCTAATAGAACTATTGTGCTCTACATATCCAAACAAGAGTGACACCCTCGCAGTGAACATGCTTACCCCAACGCATGACAATATTCCGCACAGTATTCCCGAGTGTTTTAACTAGGTGTGTTTTGTCCATAAAAAGGTAACTGTGCATCATGCATTACTGTGACACAGCATGCAACCATAATAGAGGTGTCCTAAAAATATCCATAAGTACCTCCACGCCAGAAATCCTCCAGTGAAACGACTGAGGATTATCTCCTAATGGTACACAAATATGTTGAAGACAATTCTTATGCCACAGGAGGAGGTTTATATCACACATAAAAATGCAGGTGGTACGTCCTGATCATCAAACCTACTTCCGGTGTGCACTGAAAATCCAACAATAACTCTTAAACTGCAATGTTAGCTTTTAGGTTAAACTGGCACATGATGTCAAAACAAATGTCACTCACCTAGAATCTGATATAAAGTACGCCGTAACAACCACTTGCGCCCTGAGCGCCTTGCACATCAATTTAATGTCGGGAAGAATTACACCAAACCAAGTTCTCCTCAGCACCTGAACCACCGTCAACCATGAATTAAACGATATGACGTCACTAACTTTCTGCATCTAAATGTGTGAAACGCCCACTCTCTTAAAAACCACTCACTTCTTCGATGACTCCAGAGTGTAGCCCAAACCACCATTGTGTAATCATTGTGCAGCACCCGTAATAGTGATCCCGCCGTGGTTTTATAAGTAACCCGCGTCCTTTCTCAAAACGCTTCCCATCGGTACGTAATGCGCCTTCACTAGTGGTAGAAATAGACAAAGGGAAGGAAAATTCTTGAGCACATTCAGGTAAAAGCAATATGTCTGCCAAAGTGCCATCTAGTACTCATAATGTGCTATACTTTAGTGACGAGAATCACCAGAAGTCTTGATTCCATGATTACTTCTGCTAATGTGTGACAAGTATTTTCACTTGTAATAATAAAGGACAAACATTTGTATTAGTGCTACTGCAACATTTGTTTTACAAATGCATATAAAATATTTTCAATTGCAATTTAATAGAACAAACATTTTAAAAAGTAAACAGCGACGAGACATGAACATAATACTTTTCATATAAACCATACTGGGAATCAGCATAAAATGCACTTGGTAATACGTTGAAGTATTCTAATCCCAGTAACTCTAGGTGAGACTGCTGATACAATGAAAGTACACAAGGTTATTTGCAGCATTTTGTGCCTTAAGCAGTTAATCCAATAACTTTAAAATGCTTGTATTGACCCTCCAATTTAAACAGTACTGCTGATCTGAAAATAATCTTGCTGTTAATCATCAATGACGATTAAAATGATACGCTCTGAATGTTCCATGTGAAAAATAAAGTTATGCTCTCTAACACTTCACATATATAACAGAGTGAATAATAATTATGTTACAGATTACATTATCCACTTTCTCCGTGAAAGGTTAAAGTCTAGAGCACTCCTTTGGCTATCCAAATCCCTGAGTTCAAAATTAAAAGAAAAAGCCAATTTACTTTTCTGGGGTGGTGCAAGTAAATTGGCTTTTTCTTTCAATTTTGAACTCAGCGATTTAGAATGCCAAAGGTGTGCTCTAGATTTTAACCTTTCACGGAGAAAGGCTTTTCTGTTGGATCACCTTTTGGTACCTCTAAGAACAGGAGGTATTCATCTTCAGCACCCTAACCTATTGACATTCGAATTGCCAGTTTACACCTGATTACCCTTGGAGTACAGCGGTTACCCGTTTTTGTTTTACAGATCACATTATGCCCAATTATATACGTATCACTATTCACAATGAGATGTGTATTCCTAAAAACTCCTAGGATGGATGACTGTACATCCTCTCTACAATAGTCTACTTGAAACCCCTGGGATTCTGATATCTAAGGTCTGAGGTCTTGCTGGGGAGTAATGTTAACAGCCGTGCTATGTAATATACTACCGAGTAGTAGTGGAACTAAAGTGGAACTATTGAAAACCAAAAAAAGGAACTAGGGAAATATAAAAATGAAAGCATACAGGAAACATGTCAGTTCAAGCCTGTCATTGAGACCCTTGGGCATTAGAGTATCCAGAAATTGAATCCAAAAACGTTTTCGCTAAATAAGAAACTTGGACATGTCCCTGTCATTTCTAATCTTTACTACTTCCATCACTGTAAACCTGAGGTGGGCGATGGTGTGATTATTTTCGGCCCAGTGACTAGCTAAGGCTGAACTTGTGGTCCTAGTTCTGATACTGCTCTTGTGCTCCGTGATCCGAGTTTGCAAAGATCTCTCCGTCTTGCCCACATAATACAGGCCGCATGGACACTTGATAGTATAGATCTTGTTTTGCTCATTGCAATTAGCTGTGAAATGTAAATTAACAGGTTTCCCTGTCCAGGGATGGGAAATGGAAGAACCGGTTAAGACGTTGTTGCAATGTGAGCAATTGTAGCACTTTTGCATCCCTCTGTGTTCCATCTTCTTGTCTGAGAACTTTGTTTTTTGGAAAAATCCAATTTTGAATAAACTCAAATTCATGAAGTAGTGAATTGACGGTGCCCTGGACAATTGTTTGGGACTCTTATTTACGAATTTGTTGCTTACATTGGAACTCAAATTATATGTATAGTTTATAAGCTGGTCTAACTAAAGTTTAACAAATGCGAGATACTCCGCTGAGTGCAGGAAATAGTGCACTTTCTGTCTTAGACTTTTGTCCGATTTCTCTTTTAATTTTGAACAGGCCGTGGGGTAGAACCGCCTCAGAGGGTGCACACTGTAATTGAATTATGTTTATTTCTATTGTGTGCATTGATTGGTCTGTGAAAATTGAGTGCAATACTGCTGATCTGTTGTTCTTTCACTTTTAGAAAGTTGGCATTTAATGCCTTCAACCTGTCACTGAATCACATGACTGGGTATAGCTGTCAGTTAGGCTTTGAGCATGCCTCCTAGATAGCCACACAAAATAGAGAGGTTAGGTTTACCTGGATAGGCCTTCACTGGCAGGATGAGAGGGCAGAGCTGGGCACAGCCCTACTTACACTAGAATAGTCTGTGTCCTGACTCCACACAAAGGGGTGCCGTCTTGACCCTGTGCCCCAAGCGAACAGTCCAGAACGAACTGCCAGGCCAGGTCCTCCCTGGACCAGAAACAAGCATCCTGGGAATGTTTTCAGCATATATCACCCTTCTTCAGCCAGGCTAGCTTGAATCCAGTGGCACAGTGAGCAAGGGACCCACTTCTGGGCATAACCATCCCACTTAGGGCAAAAAGGATGCTTATTTCCGGTCAAGGGAGGACCTGGCCTAGCAGTTCGGTCTGGACTTTTCCCATGGGGCACAGGGTCAAGACTGGTTTACATATGGCTGTGTCCAAACTGGGGTGGCGTAGTGGGCAAAAGAACAATGGATTTACCCCAGAACCTTTGACTGGAGGAGAATGTTTGCATTGTCAGCAGTCCGTCCATCATTTGTTTTCTGTAACACAGGGTCTTTGCTTCAGCATTTAGCAGGGATATTGGCCTATAGGAGGCTCAGCACTCCGGGGGTTTCCTTTGCCTTGGAATTACTACTATCATGGCTAACCTTTGGTCTTCCGGTAACCCTTACTGCTGCAGTGATTCTTCAAACATACTTAACATGTGTGGGGCAACCAGACTGCCACTCCCATGTATAGCTCTATGAGTATACCATTAGGCCAAGCTGCCTTTCCCGATTGGAGTGCAGTGATGGCCCAACTGATTACCTCTCTTGTGTCGTCCTTATAGAGTTCTTCCCTATCCTCTTGCACAATCAAGAGTAGTCGTACCTCCCTCAGTAGCTCAGCACAATCCTCCCTTGTGCTGGTTGTGGTAGATTTATATATCTGTTCATAGTAAACTGCAAAGGCTTCTGCTATACTTTCTCCTGTTGCACAAGGTTCACCCTGCTTATGTTTAACCGCTAATATCCAGTTTCTTTCTCTGGCTCTTTTTCCAGCCATGCCAACAGCTTTATTGCTTTGTCACCTACCTCATATACCCTCCGCTGGATTGCCCTATTGTACTCCCTAGCTGCCCCTTCCGTCAGGTCTCTTATCTCCTTCTGCTTAAGGTGTATTTGGTGTCCAACCCACGGTTCTGGGTCAGTCAAATTCATTTTTGTACTTTCTAATTGCAGTAGTTCCTTCTCTAGTGCTTCATATTGTGATTGCCTTTCCTTCTTCTCCCCCTGACAATGCTTGTTTATAGCCTCGTATTACTGTTTGTTTGCTTCCCATAGTACCACCTGTGAGTCGACACCCCTGGTTATTCGGAAAGTACTGCTACGTGTGCTCCCGGATTTTATCTTGTGTCTGCCTGTTTTTAACCAGCCTGGGTCTTTACGTGGCGGGAGAGTGCAGTTGCTAGTGAGCCCCTGAAGTGTGACCTCATCTGGTGAATGGTCACAGAGGCCTCTCGCCCTATGGACTGCCCTTCTGAAACCACCTACCCCGCAGGCGTGGGTCAAAAAGTATTCCAGACTAGAATGGCCTGGGTGTGCAGCTGACAAGTTTGTATATTGTCTTCTCAGTGGGTTGTGAGTCCGTCATCCCATTGCTGCCACAAACGATTTTAATATGTCCCCACTGGCTTCCCTATTTGCATTTCATAGTCTATCCATGCTTGGGTCCATCACCGCATTACAGTCCCCCCCATTACCAATGTACCATGTGGAACTTTAAGGAACAATGCACTTAGCTCTGGCAGAGTGACAGAGTGCATTTTGGGCGGTACGTATACCAAACACATATTGACTGTCTTGCCCTCCCACATCCCCATGAGGGCTACGTATCTGCCTATTTGGTCATGCCAAGTCTTTTGGGAAATTGATGGGAGCGTTGTTTTTATTATAATTCCCCCCCCCCCCCCCCGGACCCTGAGGTAAACCCTGAATGTGCCAACAGATTATATCCAAATCTATCTAGGGCTCTACATGTATTACCCTTTAGATGCATTTATTGTAATAGAACAACATCAGGAACATGTTTGCAAATGTATTGCATAACCATTGTTCGCTTAATTTTGCTGCCCAGTTCATTAACATTCCAGGTCATGAGCGTCAGGTTGCGCCCAGTGGGGATGAGTACTTTAGGCGAAGTTTGGCTTTGTCTTTCAGTGTCCTTCTAAACCATTCTTGCTTCTAGATGTAGATTTGTGCAACTTGTATGTAGGGGATCTATGTTCTATTCCACCCTATCACTTCTCATACTATCATCATTTATAGCGTCTATGCATTGAATGTTGATAACAAATAACATGCATTCTCGTAACCCTGAACTGTAAAACTCCCTCCTCCCTGCTACCCTGCATAGTGGGCAAAAAACATCCTACCATCCAAACTTCCAGAACGCCTGTCGCCTCATAACTCAAATTTGGTGCTTTGGGAGGTCCTAGGCCATATCTTTGCCCACCGAATCCCTTCCCTCCACCCCCTTCAAGTCTCCTGTGTCCCCCATACTATTTATGGACATAGCAAACCCCAATTGCCTATGCAATTGCTTGAATAAGATCAGATGTAGGCTGTATCATAGTGCCTTATCTGTTTTTACAGTCTCTTGCCGCAGCCCTCTTTCTCGATGTCCCAGCCACTGTCTGTTCCTTTATATTGCCCACCAGTCCATCGCCACCCCATTCCCGGGTTAGTGCTTGAATCATCTCCTAGTCTTCCGGCTGGGGTTCACTGTCTCTGTGTTTCCTTGGTCCTTGTGTAGCTTCATCAGTTGCCTCCGTCTCATGTTCTGTAAAGCATTCTTAATTGCTGGTCAATTGGTGCCTTTTTCAAACTCTCTGCCACCCAATTAGCCATTCCCATACTTCTTCCAGAGTGGTAAAGCTCCACATCTTGCCTTCTGCTATCACCATGAGTGTAGCTGAGAATAGCATGGAGTACTTGACGTCCATCTTCCTTAGTGCTTTTTTACTTCCAGAAATGTCCCCCGGGCTTGTTGTACTTTTGCCATATTGTCGGGGTAGAAAGTCATTGTTGCATTGTCTATCTTGACTCGCATGTCGACCCGTGCCATTTGCAAAAGCACATCCCAGTCCCTGTAGTTGAAAATACGTGATATTATTGGGCGTGATGGTGCCCCCGGTCTCGGCCTTGTTCCTGCGCCCTCTCCACCCAAAAATATTTAGATAGGCTTCTCAGTTGGAGTTTCTTAATGATCAAATACTCAACTAAAAGATCACCTGAGGGTCTCTTTGCCCGTTCCGGCACCCCAATTATTCGCACATTATTACCACGGGATCTGCCTTCCTGATCTTCAAGCTTTGCCTCCAGTATCTTCGTTGAGTTGGAGAGTTCCTGCACTCGCTTCTGCAGCACTTTCAGATCGTCCACCAAGGTGGTTGTGACCTTTACAATTTCCTTCAACTTAGTTCCCATATTTTTAAGATCCGCTCTTATCAGTGACACTTCCATGGTCACTGTATCTATTTTGCCTGCTAGGTCTGTTCTCACACCCAGCAGCACAGTCATTATGTCTTGCAGCATTGCTCCATCCATCTCCACACCTGACTGTGCCGAAGTCCGGCTCTGCCTCGCTCATGTTCATAACAGTGTGGTCTTTAGTCATTGTGTACTTGTCAAGCTTCATTTGGTGGACTCCCTTTGGGCCCTTTCTGCCAGTCATGGCTCTTGAGCCCTTTCTCTATCTTTCCAGATACATCTCTTGGTTCTGTGGACAGTACGCATTGGCTACTCAATTTAGGAGTTGTCTTGAGCCCCTGTAGTAGTCATTGCCGCCTGTCCAGGCCCTCAGCCCCTAAGGGCCTATCGGTTTTCCTGCCCAGGGCCCTCGTATCCCACCCTCTTCTCGGGCGTTTGCACTGTCCAGCACCCAGGCCTCACCAGGTCCGCACCTACGGGGTCTTGCTCACAGTTGTGTTCTCCTGGATAGGAGGTAACCTCCCTTCTGTTGCACAGGTTCCCAGTGCTCCACTGTTGCGCTGTAGGGTAACTTGCCTCCCAGTTCAGCTTTTCTGGTCCCTTGCGTTTCAGTCTCCGAAGTCCGCTCCCCTCCTCCTCTGCTGAGACCAAGCGCCGCAGTATCAGGGTCGCCTATTCCCCGTTGGTGGGGGGTTTATATTGTAATGCCTGGGAGGCCTCCACCATTTGCACCTCTCCTTTTCTTCTAGCTTGGTACGCTCAGGCCTTTACTGCCTAGATATCTCCACAATCTTGCAGCGGTCACTAAGACTCTTCACCTCTGCCCTCGCAGTTTATTACCCTTCCTCTGCAGTCCTTTGGAACTCTCCTGTCCACGCTTATCGTATTTCCTCACCGCACACCGCTGCCACGTGTGACTTAATGGCCCATCTCCCTGCTACGTGTTCCGCCTTCTCCATTGCAGGCAGTACGCCAATGCCTCACCTGCCCGTTTTGGGATTACCTGGGCCCCTAGCGATATGTGCTCAGATAATGCGGTTCAAGAGAGGAGGGGGAGAAGGCCCCCAACTCAAACACATGTCCTGTTGCTGCACGTCACTTACCTCTGCTTCATTATAACGGGCGAGCAGCGCTACTGGAGCCCAAGGCTTCCGGCCTAACTTCACTGGATTTCTTGATTCAGCTTTGTATTTCCAATTCAGCCTATTCTTTTGCCATCTCTGATTCTAGTGGGTCTTCTGCTCTCCTACTTGTTCATACAGCCCTATATATATGGATTGTACCAGGATTTTAGGGGTTTTACTGGGTTACCTCGGTGAAGCTCACCTAACTTGCGGCTATTTCCTCTTGCGGCAAGCCACGCACCAGTGATGTTCTATTATTAATCCACTTTTGTTAGCTTAATTTGCCTGAAAACTTAACCATCTGTAACACATAGACAGAGTACATGGTGCTAATTTCTAAACTGAGTGAGCAACTGATTTAAGGTGCTCAGCAGAATTGCTTTGTGTATACCTTTGTGTTTTCCCTCTTTTAAACTAGTCTGGCAGAATGATTGGGCTGCATCTGCCATGTCAGATATACTCTTGGCGAATGTCCTAAAACCAGTATAATCAGTGTCAGTTTGTAAAAAAATAAGTGCCAGGGCCCTCGTAAGATGGTCAATTTGGTTTAAAACACATATTGCCCCTGCCAGCCCTAGCAATGCTAGTATCAAACCAACTATTAACCATCACACTCCGACCAGTGTGACAATTCAGACTATTCCAGGTGCCCAACACTGTAAAAATGGCTTGGGTGATGAGTATTAGTTCTTTTCAGCGTATAATGAATTAATAAATGACTGCGGGTTTGCTTATTTATAAATTAGACAGACAGAGCCACCATGACGCATACAGCCATAAGTGGCAGTGTTGATAATTAAGTGCTGGTGCAGAGCACCATAAACCATCGGCTCAAATTAAGCAGTGAGTATAATTGGATTTGTGTAAATTAGTATTCCTGCATGATGTCACATCTGGCTCTATGATGTTTTTCTGTATTTTTAGCATATTCCTCCTAGTTTACAAATATGTGCTAAGGGCCTCCAACTTCATCAGATCTCAGACATCGCAGAGGCCAAGCCCTGGTTGTCTGAGAGTGACATACACAATAAACCTGTGGTACTGCAAAAGTCTTTGAATTAGTAGTGGTAGTAAATGTGCAGATTGATCTAGCAGAGGTTGATGGTTAAAAGATGGGAGGCCACAAGTATGCATTTTACCAGTCATAAACCGCCATAATAGGGCCATTTGCGACTGGTAAAATGCATATTGGAATGTATGAATTCCAATTTGCAATTCTGTAACATGTTACGGAATCACAATTTGGAATTGTGAATACATACTGATTTGGTATTAGGAAGGAACTTCCCTGCTCTTGAAAAATGAAAATAAAACGTTTCATTTTTCTTTTTTAAATGCAAGCATTTTTTCTATAAGGAAAATTGGCTGCATTTAAATAAATGATTGCTTTATTTAAAAGCATCATAGACATGGTGGTCTGCTGATCCCAGCATGTCATCATTGTGATTGTAGCGATTCATAATGGGTCGCAAATTGCGACCTGCCTCATTAATATTAATCAGGTAGGTTGATTTGCGACACATTAGGAAACGCTAAATGAAACTCACGGAGTTTCATACATCCAAAGAGCGAATATCTAATTGTGATTCACAGAGAATTGCATTTAGGTAGTCGCTATTTGAAATAATGATACATGTGGCCGGTAATCTAGTTCCAAGTATTCCAAATTTAAAACTGTGTAGGTCGTCTTCTCCGAAGTGTTTGGGAGACTCAATTAATTGCCATGTGCTTGGGCTCTTCCTTTCATCTCATTATGATTATCACCAGTCACACAGTTTCTTAGTTTTTTTGTTTGCAATAATATATATTTGTAATGATAACAAGAAAAAGACTTTTATGTATATTCCACATATAATAAATTATTTTAAAAAAATCAAATATGTTATACATTTTTTTAAACGATTTATTGAAATTGTCCTTGCTTTGTTGTATCTACTAACATTTGAACATATTAATGGCACCTTTAACAATTGAAAAAAAGGCTAAAAGTTTCACAATGCATTGCAGTGATTAAAACACATTACAGATGGAGATACATTTTCTAAACATTTATATAATTATAAATGTGTTTATTATCTTTTTAAAAGCTAATAATCATATGGACAATACATATAATAAACATCTAAGTTATATTTTATTAAAGCAATTTCACACACTCCAAGTTTATAGGGGAGGCACACTGCAGAAAAAAGGCAACCAATAAATGGAGTTTGGTTGGTACTTGAAATTCCCCATTTTCAAAATCTAGTGCCTTTTACAAACTGCTAGTAAATATGGGAAAATGTAGTAGTTAAGATGTTCTTTCAGCGAGGAAAAAATATATTCTTCTGAGTGCTGTGATTGGCAGTCAGCATAGCAACTTGACAGTTCTGTCAACGTGTTCTACAACAAAGAAATGCAATTTGAGAGCCTTCCAGAAGAAAAAGCAAATGTTCAGGTCTGTTAAAATTGTTTAAACAAAAAGCAGTTTTCTGTGGCAATACTAGTTCTATAGATGTATTTATTTTACTGAAATAGGTCCCTTTAGTACACTGGAACTATCAGCCTGATTCATGAAGCGAAATAGCGCCCGCAATGGCTGCGAAAATGCAATTGCGGGTGCAAAACACGGAATCGGCATTCAAGTACGAAATAGCGAAATCGCTAAAAAATAATAGCGAGCGGAATAGCGATTACGCTGTAAAAGTCGCAGACTCCGGGAAGTCGAGCATTAGCGATAATGAAATAGCGACCAACCACGGAATCTGCGAATTGAATAGCGAAACGCAATATTGTCTCAATCGGCATTCATGAAAGAAATACATTAGCGAAAAAGCGCTAAATCGCACATTTGCGCGGCGCAATTTAAGGACAACTCAAAGCAGGTGGTAACCATAAAAGCCATGATTAACCAAAATTTGAAAAACTGTTAGCCAATCACCAACAGGTCCAGGCCTGACCAATCACACATAAGGACATTCAGCAGCAGCAATAGGCGTTCCACAATGCCTGGGATGTACATGGTGGTGAGGCGGCGAAGGCTACAGCGAGCAGCACGGAGGAGACGCA
Source organism: Lissotriton helveticus (assembly GCF_964261635.1). Classification (NCBI taxonomy): domain Eukaryota; kingdom Metazoa; phylum Chordata; class Amphibia; order Caudata; family Salamandridae; genus Lissotriton; species Lissotriton helveticus. Next base: position 1,454,166,835 of record NC_136061.1, read on the forward strand.
TGAGGCAGGCAAGGATTTACCGGCAGCGGGTCACCTTGCTGGGGCAAACCAGAGAACAGATTTATGCTAAATACAGGCTGAATGGGGAAATGATCACCTGGCTGATACAAGAACTCGACCCCATCATGCAGCACCCAACAAGGCGAAACAATTCTGTGCCCACACATGTGCAGGTATTGTGCAGCCTGCACCTCCTGGCATCTGGCAGTTTCCAGGGCATAGTAGCCGCTGCTGGGGGGATATCCCAGCCCACCATGTCACGCTGCCTCCACACTTTTGTTGACGCCATGCTCACCCAGCTCCACCGGCACATCACATTTCCCACGAGCCAACAGGATTTGGACCTCACAAAACTACAATTTTATAACGTTGCCCATTTTCCCCATGTCCTTGGCTGCATAGACTGTACCCACATCGCCATCTGCCCACCAGCTGGCACGGAGTATATGTACCGCAACAGGAAGTCGTACCACTCCCTCAACATACAGATGGTCTGCAATGCCAAGACCATCATCACTGACATTGTGGCCCAGTACCCAGGGAGTACCCATGACTCCTTCATCTTCAGGCACAGCGGACTCCACACACGACTGATCAGGGGAGAGTTTGGGGAAGGACACCTACTTGGTAAGTACACTTTGTCGACAATGTCACATTGCTATGAAGTAACTGCGCTGCACAGGCAATCAACATCTGCTCCTCTCATACAGGTGACAGTGGCTACGCCCTACGGGAATACCTCCTGACCCCTTACCTCAACCCTGCCACACCTCAGCAACGCCGCTACAATGTTGCGCACATCCGGACAAGGAACTGTATTGAAAGGACATTTGGCCTGCTCAAGAGCAGGTTCCGTATACTGCACAAGACAGGTGGGGCCATGTATTACAGTCCTGCAGCGTGCTGCCGCATTGTGGCTGTCTGTGCAATGCTTCATAACATTGCAACCAAGCGCCGGATACCAGTTGACATCTCAGGCAGTGAATCTGAGGGGGACGACCGGCCACCAGCACATGCGCACCATGCACGCGGGGAGAACCCAGCTGAAGGCCACAGACGTCGCAACCACATCACAGCTAACAATTTCTAGCCCACCCCCTTCCCCCACCCCACATATCACAATTGCATGCAAACTGTAATGATTACACAAGGCGTATGTGTGCACCAAAATAAATGTATTTGTTATAATCACAAAAAAAAAAGGGTCTTGGTAACAACTATTTACAAAATGCAGTATTCATGCATACTGCATGAGACGGTCCATGGCAGGCTTAAGTTCAGCCTGCGCCTGTGTCCCTGACACAATGTCATTGGCGCCTCCGGCGCACAATCCCCAGGCGCCTGTGAGGCTCTTCCTCATCCTGGGCAGCTGGAGCAGGCGTAGCCCTTGTGCTGCGCCTAGGTGGGGGGGCCTGCGTGGCAGAGTGGCTGCTGACACTGGAGGCACCCTCACTAGCATCATCACCCCCCACAATTGCCGGTAGCACAGGTGCGTGCAGTGCGGTGACGGCGGTGGTCAAATGCTCCAGCACCCGGGTAATATCCTCGCAGCACTGGACCAGTTGGTGCTGCTGGGTCAACGAGCGCCGCGCAAGCAGGGTGTTGGCATTTGCCGAGACATAATTGGAGCGGCTATAGGTGGACAGCCGGCTCAGCAACTGGTGGTGGCGCCTGCTTGCAACACTGCGGTGCTTCACCAGCGCTGCAGTGTTGTCTTCCATAGCTGCCGTCATGCGGTCCATGGCCGCCGTCATGCGGTCCATCCTCTCCCCGACTCCAGCCACATTGCGGCCTATCTTATGAAGCTGGAGCTGGATTGCTCCTTGCTGCTGGGACTGCCGCTGGTGTATGCGGAGCATGCGCCGCTCCACACTCATGCAGGCATGGAGATGCCCATTGCCCCGCCTGCTGTTGGGCCGCTGTGTAGCGGATGTGGCTGGCCCAGATCTTATTGGACGTGCTGCAGGTGTTGTAGCAGCTGGTGTTGCAGGTGCGGCAGCCACTGGAGGCACATTGGTGGGGTGCCAGGCTCTGGCAGACGGTGGGCCTGCAGGTGTTGAAGCAGCAGAGGCGGGGGGCCTGGCCTTGGCAGACGGTGGGCCTGCAGGTGTTGTAGCAGCAGAGGCGGGGGGCCTGGCCTTGGCAGACGGTGGGCCTGCAGATGTTGAAGCAGCAGAGGCGGGGGGCCTGGCCTTGGCAGACGGTGGGCCTGCAGGTGTTGTAGCAGCAGAGGCGGGGGGCCTGGCCTTGGCAGACGGTGGGCCTGCAGGTGTTGTAGCAGCAGAGGCGGGGGGCCTGGCTGCTGGTGTTGTCGCTGCTGCAGGGGCTGGTGGCTGTGTATCAGGTAGGGATTCCTCCTCCTGGGCCTCCTCATCGATCAGCAGCCTCTCACTGTCACTGCTGTCACCCGCACCTGTGAGGGTAAGTGGATACTCATTAGGTGCATGTGACTGTCAGACGTGCAGATGTTACATGCATGCTGGGTGTCATTCCCTGGGTGGCTGTGTATTTGCGCACTTTGGAACCTTTCTGGGCGCATTGTGGTACTACTACATTGTGGACATACTACGTCTCCCACAATGCTTCAGGGCATTTCCTGATGCACAACATAGGCATGACTAAGGGCCAATGAGTGAGCCTATTTGGTCAGGGGCGGTCATAGGGGACAGGGTCACAGTTGCATGCCACTTACCTTGGGTGTCTTGGGTGGGGCGGGAGGAGTCCAGAGGGGTCACGCCAACACACGCCTCCCTCTCCAAGGTGTCCTCTACCTGGTCCTCCAGGGGGGTGTTGGGTGGGACAGTCGGTCCACCACCTCCGGTGCCTGATGCCTCACCAAGGCGCTCCGCCACCCTCTCCTTGGCACGCCCCCGGAGGTCGTACCACCGCTTTTTAAGCTCCTCCAGAGACCTGTCCGCAACGCCCACAGAGTTCACACTGGAGGCAATCCCCACCCATATCCTCCTCTTCTCCTGCTCTGGGACCCTCCGGGAGTTGGCACCAAACAGCTGGACGTGGTTGGCCACCACCCCTTCGATGAGGTTCTCCAGCTCCTGTTCGGAGAATTTCAGTTTGCGCTTGCGGCCAGCGCAGTTGCTGGGGCCTGGCTGGGGTTCGTCCGACATGTCGGTCGCTATTTCGGCGGGGTTGTGAGTCGCTAACGGCGGTTTAGCGGCAGCTTTCGGTCTTCAACACTCGACTGATAGCGTCACTGTGTTGTTTGGGGGTGGGATTTGGCTGCTTCCTGGTTGTGATGTCATCACGGTGCTCGTAATGCGTCTTCCCGTTTTCCCGATCCCGCGAGATTGCGACTCGCATTCCCGATCGCACGGGATTGCGAGTCGCTATCCCGTGCGATCGGGATTGCGAGTCGCTATCCCGTGCGATCGGGATTGCGAGTCGCTATCCCGATCGCAGGTAGCCGGAAATAGCGATTTTTCTGCGTTTTTTGTCGGTCGCTAACGGCTTTAGCGCCCGCGTGCGAGTCGCTATTTTTTCCCCGAAAAGTACATGAATGCCGTTTTGCGTTTCCTCAATAGCGAGTCGCTATTTATCGCTATTAGGGACACGCAAAACGGCCCGTACATGAATCAGGCTGTATATGTTTAATGCATTTGGCATTTCCTTGTAAAAAAACAATAGCAATAGCACTTGAAAACGGATCTATGACATTACAACGCATGCTTTTACATCGCATGCCTTTACAACGCGGTATTTACAACGAATACCTTTACAACACATAGTGCTTTTAGGCGCTGTATAGTGAATTTTTAATTTACTATTCCAACTCCAGTCCCCGTGGATAGTAGGGAAGGTGTTGGATAGTACATTAAACCTATTCCCTATCCTAGAGCGCCCCCCAGCGCAATGCGTTGTAATGGTTTGCATTGTAAAAGTTGCGTTGTAAAGGCACTGCGTGGTAAAAGTTGCGTTGTAAAGGCACTGCGTGGTAAAAGTTGCGTTGTAAAGGTTGTTTACCCTTGAAAACGATCGACCATCACGCTAGTCATATTATATTTCTGAAAAGAGAATCATGGCAAATATGTACAATGACCCATTTACAAACCAGAACGTGCAGTTTTCATACTGACTGGTTGGTGAACGGTGTGGAATTTGTGATGCTACCTATATTCTAACAAGGTGCTTTGCACATTGTCTATTCTTAGGGGATCACAACACAACCTGTCTAATATATATCAATTAAGAATGCCCCAATTTACGACCCCTTATAACTGACTGAGGACGTAGGATTAGAGGCATCCAAGGGCCAGCAGACCTCTGTCCCTGCACTTGCATTCAACAGGAAATAGTTTTTAAAGCAGTTTATGCACATTAATCTGATGGTGCTGCTTTCAAAAAGATGTCTAATTAACATACCAAACATAACAGGTGTATTTGTAAAGCGCATACCCGTAGGTGTCCTGGTGCTGAATAACAAATGTGTATTGTTACCCAACTCACTGGGACACATTTTATCGACCTCATATGGATGAAAGGCTGAGTGACCCGCCGGGATTTGTACCTGTGACCATGAGTTCGAAAACAGGCCCCTGCAGCGGCTGCTTTAGTCCACTGAGCCACCAGTCCCGGAAAGACATTGAAGGGGAGCAGGTCCTTGATCTCTGAATAACAGCCTACACCCTGAAGGTACCCCAACATGATTCCCAAAAGGGTGAAACTGCCCCATTTGCACAGTTTTCTATTTGCGAAGCAGTTACTACCCGACCTTGGTGGTCATTAACTGATCATTGGTTTGAGACCCAAATTGAAGTCACGCATTAAGGATACATACCTTTGCCATTCATGAATAGGAGTGGGCCTTCTCTTTCGTGTCTTTTCCTTTTTGCATTTTGGAAAGGGTCACAAAAGTCCTTTTCTGAATCAGAAAGACGATTCTGACTCTTAAAAAGGCTTTTGTAAATTGTAACACACCGCACACCTTGTGATTCTGTGAATCACAGGGTTTGCAATCACAAAATGCCTTTGTGCATCTAGGGCTTTGTTTATATACATTGATATTAACACTAAAGCCTTTATATTATACTTGCCACTATAGATTTGCAGCTTTACATGCTGTTCAATAGAGGGAGTTACCGCTGCACAAGTCCCATTTATTGTAAAACACTACTTGAACCAAACTCTGTGGTCCCAAACGGCCTGTGATTTGTGCCGTCTCCAATGCACGCAGCACAAAGCACTATCTGATTTAAGTAAGAGGGTAGGACGATCAGGAGAGAGCCATTTTAGAAAGCAATGAGGTTATGAAAAAGGCTTTGTGAATTTGACTATGGCTGCTAAAGATCTTGCCACACAAATGGCTCAAGATTCATCACTACACAGGTGCCAGCAAAGACAAAAGAACACTCGTCTGCAAGCATTTGGAAGTTCTGTGAAAAGGATGGCTACAGTGACATCAACTATGTGTGGAAGAGCAGCCAACATGCACGTTGAATTAGGACACCACAGTGGTGAGAAAGACCCTGCAAAAATATGCCTTAGGTAAATAGGCCACTTGGGCCTATTGGGGAGTTTGAGAAGTGCTCAAGTGTTACTAGTCTGTCAGTTGGGGAGCCTGTTATATCTAGGAGCAATATAAGCCAGACTGAGAAAGGACAAGAAAGGGCCAAATAATATGCGTTGGAATCTACGATAAAGCACTGGATATCAGAGGTACAAACAGTGAATACATCTATGTGTGTTAAACATTAAGAAGCTGATATGTGTTACTTGCTATGTTTAAATGGAAAGCCGTTTGTTTGTAAAAAAACAAAAATAACAACAATTGTGCTGTTTGTAGTCCATTGAAAAACATAGTTTGTGAATAATCAGAAAAAATAATGATTACTAATTGAACATTTGGTGTACTGTTTTTCTTTTTACTACCCAAATATGTTGCAAGTCCCTTAAAAATTGTTAATTGTCACATCATCTTGGTGCACACATCCTTCAGAATCTCTTGAAGCATCAGTTTCTGAATGTGGAAAGACATGGGGAATTTCATCAGTCTCTTCTTCTGAATCATCACTTGCGGCTTCACTGGGTAGACTCCTATGCACATGCTAGGATGTGGAGAATAGAGCATTTGGTTTTAATCCTAGAACAAACTTTAAGTTCATACTCCAGGGAACCCCTACTTTTATGGAGACATCCAAATACTTTAAGAAGTTCAAATGTTCTCTCTGTAATATTCTGTATTTGCTTGTGGATAGTATTGTATCTCTTTTATCTAGGGGTTCTAAGCTGTAGGTATGGAATCATAATCGAGGCCCTTAAAGAACATGCAAAGTCACCTGAAAAAATACATGCCTCGTTTAGTGTTTATACTCGATTAAATTTAATAACGTAAGTAAATAGGTGAATAGTAATTACCTAACACACAGTCATCTCCTAAATACTTTCTGTATAGCCACTCATATTTATTTATTTATTTATTTAGAAGCTTGTAAAGCGCACGGCTACCTCCGGCGGAAGTGTCCCGGCGCTAAGATTACATGAGAGTCCCCATAGAGAGTAACCAAGAGTACATCCCATTAAGGGAAAGGAAATACTGAACCTGAAAATGTTACAGACCTAATGATTAGTGAACAACCAGGTCTTAAGTTTGCGTCGAAAGGCTGGCTCGGAATCAGAGAACCTGAGATCAAGAGGAAGGCTATTCCAAAGCTTGGCAGCAGTGACGGTGAAAGATCTGCCGCCACTACGAGAAAGCCTGAATCTTGGCACCGTCAGTAGACGCAAACTGTTAGATCTCAGATGTCTAACTGAAGAAGAGATCTTAAGACGTTTTCTCAGATAGAGAGGGCCGATTCCATGGATTGCTCGGAATGTCAGGGTCAGTATTTTATAATCAATGCGTCGGGCTATAGGAAGCCAGTGAAGCTCATCCCGGTAGGCTCTAGCCGAGGTACGAGCAGGGATATTACCAATAAGCCGAGCAGCCGCGTTCTGGACAATTTGCAGGCGGTCAATTAAGTATAGGGGGGCACCTGCATATAGACTATTCGCATAGTCTAGATGGGTGGTAATGAGTGCCTGGTTTTCTCCTAATCTACCAGGGGTTTTCTCCTAATCTACCAGGGCAAATTACCGGCTCCAGAGGGTTCCAGCAAACTTCCCTGCACGTTGTTCTGCAGTCCTCCCGCCGCCGCGTTTGTCATCACCGCGGCCGCCGAGAGGAGGACTGCAATTCCCAGGGGGCAGAGCGCTGAAGGCGCGCACGTGATTCCAGCGCCAGGAGGCGCTTAAAAGTGGACACTCTCCCGGCAGAGCGGGTGTTTCTCCTAATCTACCAGGGCAAATTACCGGCTCCAAAGGGTTCCAGCAAACTTCCCTGCACGTTGTTCTGCAATCCTCCCGCCGCCGCGTTTGTAATCACCGCGGCCGCCGAGAGGAGGACTGCAACTCCCAGGGGGCAGAGTGCTGAAGGCGCGCACATGATTCCAGCGCCAGGAGGCGCTTAAAAGCGGACACTCTCCCGGCAGAGCGGGTGTTTCTCCTAATCTACCAGGGCAAATTACCGGCTCCAAAGGGTTCCAGCAAACTTCCCTGCACGTTGTTCTGCAGTCCTCCCGCCGCCGCGTTTGTCATCACCGCGGCCGCCGAGAGGAGGACTGCAACTCCCAGGGGGCAGAGCGCTGAAGGCGCGCACGTGATTCCAGCGCCAGGAGGCGCTTAAAAGCGGACACACTCCCCGCGCCGCGGGACCGCGCGCGGGACGCCCGTGAGAAGCCCGGGACAAGGGCGGGACAGTCTTTTTTTTTTTTTTAAAAACCTTTATTGAAAGACACGTATAAGTACAAGCGCTGGCCTACAACCACAGGGGCCGGCCGCAAAGTCAGGAGAATCAAAATAACAAAGCAATGTATACGATAGAGTGAATACAGGATGGATGCAAATAAAGTCGTTACATCGCCAGCGCCAGGATAAAAGAGGTTTCATTTTACATTATATAAAGGAGGCAGCAACCATATCTACCAGCGCGTCATGCAACATATACAGAAAAGAAGGGGGGGGGGCGGGAGGGAAATAGCCCCCCACGCAAGCAGACGACCACAGTAGGGCAAAGCCCAAAGACCTCACACGCCCATACCAGGTGCAGAATAGAGGAAGAATACCAGCAAACAAATAAAGTGGACGCCACACGTACAGCCCACCCGCCCCGAAAAAGGAGAAAGTGCAGACGCTAGCGAAACAGAGGAGTAAACACCAAGGGACACAGCCCACCCCCCGGAAAAGGCAAAAAAGGGACCATAGAATAAAACAAACTAAAATAACAAACACCCCCCCACCCTACATCACTGTAATGTCTACGGCCTACCCCACTAAACAGCGTGCCTGTCGCCCAGAGTCACCCGAAATATAGAAAAAGAGAAAGGGAATTATAACGAAGAAAGAGAGGGGAATAAGAAAAGGAAGGAGAGGAAAAGGAAGAAAGAGAGAGGAGAGGAGCCAGCGACCGAGACATAAAACACTACCCCCCCGCAACAATAATGCACTAATCGAGGTCGAAAAGGAGAGTCAAGAAAAGCCTACACCAGGATGCAAACAGGAACCATCCAGAATAACGAGGCCCGGAGATGCCATGTAAAAAGGGTCCCACAGGCATCCGGGCACGATCACCCCTGTCCACTTTTATGAAGAGTCGAGCCTCCCAACCCCGCCACAGCCAAAAAACAGCAGAACACAGTGGGTCCATACCAGTCAGGAAAAGCCGGTGGGATCTCCGCAAAACAACGTCCCGGCAAACTAGAAGCAACCAGGAGAACTCGGCAACAGTCAGAATGCAAAAGTTCCTCAAAGATCCACGTGGTCAAGCACAGTATCTGGGCCGTCCAGCACGAAGCAAAGAAAACAGGATGTAGAAAGCACTGCAGCATCGGCACCGGGTCCGCTAGATCCCATAGAATCGAGCACCCAGCCGGAGATCCCAGCACAGCCGCCGGCGAAGTTTCAGGCAGTACAATTCGGGGAGACGACACTTCGTCACAAAATGGCGGAGCCACCATGGCAGCTATCCGCAACTCCAAGGCTCGACATTTCAAGGACAGGTCGATCCGCAGAGCAGACAGGGCAAACCAGATAGCACTCCGAGTAGGGGCCGCCCAAACCAAACGAGGGCTGGAGAAAGCAAATGCGGTAACCTCCCTGTCTCCAGGAGAAAGACACCCCGAGGGGCCATCCGCCATCTTAAGTACAGCACCCTCCGCCATCGCCGCAGGTTCTTCCAAGTCCATCAGGAGCACCGGCGGCCCCAGGGCTCACCGCCAAACCGCGGCGGATGGCGCTCGGCGGAGAAAGGAGAGTCACCAGAAGAACGGGCGTGCTCCCCACAGCACTCGGGGGGAGCCCAGCACCGGATCCCGGGCGGGAATAACAACAGGAGTGGGACTCTCACTTGAGGGGTGCCGGACAGCGCGGCTTCTCTTCTTCGGGCCGGTAGGCGAACGGACATGCGGGGTAGCCCACCAGCGGGGGCGGGTCTGCCCCGGGGGTACCGGCCCGCGGCTCTCAGGCTCCCACCATCGGGTCTCTCCACCGGTTCCGGACCGCCGGCACTCCGATCATCTCCGGGCAGGCACAGCACTCGAGGCCCCGGCGTCAGGGCCGGGAAGGCCAACAAAGTGACCAGGGCAGAACGCCGGAATCACTGCACGCCAGAGCCCCGGAAAAGGATGGTAAGTGACGGCTCTTCCTCAGTGACCAAATTCGGAACACCCAGAACAGGATGAAATACAGGATAGGTGGCGGGGAGGAAGAGATCACGGAGCGAGGCGGTTATGCGACCGTTCCGATCGCCATCTTGGCTCCTCCCCCCCGGGCGGGACAGTCTTAGACAGTCCGAGACTGTTCGGGACTGGACTGGGCCACTCCCTTTGACTCACAAGTAAGGATCGCTTATTATTTTGTCTTAACATCTCTCCATCTGTACGATTAATAAGTGTAGTATCTCATCCTCACTGTGTGACCTGTACGCCTCAGCCCCAGTGCCTTGGTACATTTATTTTTGTTTCAACCAATACGTACTCTAATATTGCTCAATATTCTCTGGTCCTTTTCTACGCTGATGAAGTAAGAGCCCCTGTGTGACGACTATACTCGCTAAACGGGAAAATAACAACGTAGTGTCCAACATGACAAGAAATAAGTCAAAAAAACAGCCCCAAGACTGTACAAAAACCATAGATAATTACATGGTACAGGTGGTTGCCAAAATTAACAACGAAAGGAGACAGTCATTGGGCTTAAGCCAGTCTCCCAATTTACAGTTACTTAGCCCAACCCAAAGCCTACAACAGACAGCCTCCACAACACTTGATGTCCTGACGGATCCGATAGATACTACAGCCCACTCAAGTCAAAATCATGCTGACCAACACAGTTTTATGCTGGACGACGTAGCAAACACAGTGTCATCTGATTTGGAAAATAATAATGATTCTGACCAGGAGATTATGATTCACAATTCTGACGATCCTTCATCTCCCGAACAGGAAATCCGACCAGTAATTACCTGCAGAAAAACTCAGCAAAAACGGTCAGGTCTACGCTCGGGAAATAGGAAAAGAAGAGTAACACCCTCAGGGAAAAATAAAGCCAAAATTACCGAATATGGAGAAGATCACGACCATGATAAAAGCTATAGGGACGAGGATCTCCTCCAGAAGATAGCTGACATTATAGACCTCAAAACCAAAACTATAATTAAACCTCTAATTGCCAAGATCGACAAACTAAATGCCGAGGTAAAAAGATTGAGCGGCCTTCAGACTAAGGCTATGGATGGGGTCAACAAACTAACTATCCTGGCTACAAAACCGGATCATTTTAGAATGGAGAATGCGGGCATCGACCCCGCTACCTCTCGCATGCTAAGCGAGCGCTCTACCATTTGAGCTAATTCCCCTGTGTACAGAGGGGAATTAGCTCAAATGGTAGAGCGCTCGCTTAGCATGCGAGAGGTAGCGGGATCGATGCCCGCATTCTCCATTCTAAAATGTAAATACAAAACCGGATCAACCACTTGAGAACAATGTGAGAAGTCCCATAGAAAAGGGGAGCGGGTTGACGCTCCCTGCCTGTGTAGCCCAAAATCCAACTAATTTCAATAATCAGACGCAGGCGACTGATGGTGTACCAGTAACAACTATAATTCAGCCAATAACATGCCAGGAACCGGATCCCCTCCAATTTATTGAAGAAGCCTCTCCAGTGGTCTTAGTGCTGGCTAATGTCCCCCCACTCACGGATGGACAAACTGAATCGATATCATCCTTGACTAGCAAGGCATTGCACTGGCTAACGGGAATATGCAGATGGCACCAGGAGGCAAGCAACAGCTTGCATGTGTAATCAAGTCAGTGAAAAGGGTTGCTTGGATTGGGAATCGCCCAAAAAAGTTCAAAGGAGACTGTGTTACTGTGACTTTTTCAAACTCAGATGTCCTTCCCAATGTCTTAAAATATATCTTTCCCCCACAAAGAAGATCAGGGACTGTGGTCCCCCTCACCCTTAAATTTTTCTATGGGGAACAGCAGAATGTAACATTTTCCAAGATCCCGGGTCATGCGTGGGACTCAGTAAGGAGTAATAGAGGAACAAGGGTACCCCCTATTGAATGGGGCTTGGCCATAGGAAACCGATATGAACTTCTATCTGGGTTAAATGATTGTGATTGACTGGGTAGACCCAATTTTGCTTCATTAATACCCTACAGTGTACAAGCAGGGGGTGACTTACCAGATATGATAGTTCAGAATAATGTTGAGACAATTGATCAATCAAAAAATGCTAGCAACATACAGGCCGATCTGGGTACCACAAAATATGATTATTACCCCATTGGCCAATCTGACTATACAGTCAAAAGCGTTCAAAATGTTAATTTACCCCCAAATCTGATCGTAAGTGCGACTTGTACAACTGAGGCTGATTCCCCCCAACAACACAGGGAGAGCAAATCTAGCAGTATGGAACCCAATAACGAACAAGTCCACGATTTATTTACTCTAATGTCATGGAATGTTGCTCGTTTAAAAAGCAAAATTCCATCACAGGACTGGTCAGCCTTCCTGGATTTGAAGGATATGATCCTTCTCCAGGAAACTTGGCAGCTCGATTCTGAACCTATCCAAGGCTATCTACACTTTTATGTTTCAGCCATACCGAGCACAAGGGGAAGGTCTAAGGGTGGCTTGGTAACATGGGTCAAACAGAACAGTGAATATACAGTTCTTCAATTGGCTACCAACAGCCCTGATATACTGCTGGTTAAACTACAGCGACCCCAACATAAGGATCTCTATGTTTTTAATATTTACTCTAGGGGTTTACCAGGGGGCAAACCCACGGAGGCTGTTGGTCAGCTAGACTCTCTTTTAAAACAATATTGTTTGAACGCTAATGTTATTGTTGGCGGCGATTTTAATTGTTGTTTTGAACCATTTGATAACCAAGATGTAGACCTTATGTTTGAAGAGGACTATATCTGAGACATCCCTCAGCTCTCCTTAACACCTATTAAAAAGTGGTCCGAGGCTGCACTCCAATTAAAAGTCTTATGTGTTGAGTATGGGCTGCGGGCCACCAACGGAAGAACGGGCTCGGACAAGCAGGGTAGCCCCACTTTCACTAATGGCATCTCACACAGTCGCATCGACTATATTTTGATTAACAAAGAGAACTGGGCTAGTGTCGATGATATGTGGATTGAGCCAAGGGTTGAAAGTGATCACGATCCATTAATTTTGACATTTAAGTTGTTCGACCTATCTAAAGAAAATGAACAGAGAGAAAACGTTCAAGTTACTCTCTCAAACGATAATAGACGCATTAGATGGGCTAATTGTGCAGCTAATGAGGAAAGCATAATAGCTATGAGGGACCTAACAACCCAGGCCATCGCAGAATTAAGGAGAAAATCTACAATGGTTACCCCAACAATCGAAATAACTATGATCCATGATGAGTTTTTTAAAAAATTGAAATGTTTCTTTGTAAAAAAAGTTACTAAAAAGCGGTTCACGCCAACTAGGAAGGAAGATCAGTGGTATGACAAAACTTGTAGGGTTGCTTATAGGGCCCTATCTGATGCAGTGAAATCAAAAGAAATAAACAAGATACGGGATGCCCGAGTAACATACAAAAAAGTCCAAGCTAGAGCAAAGGGGGACTGGGAGGAAGGCTACTGGAGGGACCTCCTCAAAGCTTCCAAAGAAAGGTCTATGACCTCCTTTTGGAACATTGTCAAACGGGGAAGGGGTGCCAAAAGAGGTGAACCCGTGAATCACGTGTCACCAGAAGCATGGGTCTCTCATTATACTACCCAGTTTGCTGCTGAGGATAGGGGTGATGAAGAGTGTGTGGCTCCCGTAAACACCACTTTGAGCCACATACACTTTTCTAAAGCTGACGTCCTAAAAATATTAAATAATATACCCAAAGCTCGAGCTCCAGGATTGGATTTTGTCCCTGCAGATTTGTTTCTACATGATAAAGATCTATGGGCTACCTATATCCAGCTGTTAGCCAATGGTATTGCGAGGGGCTCGTCTATTCCTGAGACTTGGAAGGGTGCCGAGATAATCCCCATCTTTAAAAAGGGGGCATGCTCGGACCCAGCCAACTACAGGCCTATTAGCCTCATCGCATGTATCCAAAAAGTATTAGCGAGGCTATTACTGCAGCGTATCCATGGATGGATTGACGATCAGGACATCCTGTCACCCCTACAAGCTGGTTTTCGAAATCACACTAGTACTATTGATCAAGTTTTTAGATTTGTGTTAATTTATTGGTGTGTTGTTTTATTAGGGGGGGGGATGCTTTTTGCAGCCTTTGTAGATCTAAAATCTGCATTTGATTTAGTTCCCCGCCCCAAGCTGTGGAAAGCTCTACAAGAACAGGGCATTCCAAATGAAATTCTGTCCTTGCTTATTAGAATACATGAGAATAATTTTGCGCAAGTTCGCTGGAATCAGCAGGGCAGTGTTACTGATAAATTTCCCATTGCAAAGGGAGTACGCCAAGGATGCGTCCTAGCACCAACGCTCTTCTCGCTATACATCGACAGGGTGATCAGGTACTTCGACCAACAACCTACAGATGCCCCTAAGTTGGCAGGAAGACTGATCCCCCTGTTGATGTTTGCGGACGACACCCTGTTGATATCCAAGACTCAACAGGGCCTACAGAGGGCTATTGGAGTTTTTGAATCGTTTTGTGCAGACCATGGTCTTGTTATCAATACTAGTAAAACTAAATTCATGGTCTTGCACAACCGGAAACACATTAGAGGGAAGGCTGTAATGGATGGAGTTCAACTTGAACAAACCCAGGTTTTTAAGTACCTTGGTATTACCTTGTCGTATAACTTAGATTGGAAACAACACACCAATGAGCTAGCCTCCAGGCATGCTCAACTGACAGGAGTCCTTACTAAGGAATTATTTTCCTCACACTCCAAACCCATAAGTCCGGTTTTAAAAATTTACAACGCAAAGGTAGGAGCGGCGGTTTTATACGGGGCAGAACTCTGGGGGCCTAGTAATCTTACAAAGTTGACGGTAGCACAAAATAAATTCCTTCGCAACATTACTGGCCTACCAATGTCAACCCCTTTGCTACCCCTAAATTATGATCTGGGATTCCATAGTTTTGAGGATATGGCCAAGTACAGATCAGCTGCCTACTAGAGGAGGTTGTGGGTAACCCCAGAACTCTCTCAGTATGCTCAAGGTTTCCTTGAGGTTAGAACTCAGGACACTAGACACAAAATAGCATGGATGAGAGAGGTAAAAAACATTTATAAGGCTATGGGATTATCTCAATTGTGGGATGACCCTGTAAATAATGTTTTCCCACCCAAGAAAATATTTCGAGATTTGTATTGGAGCATGATTGAGTCTAAGAGCTTTGGAAAATGTATTGATCAATCCTTTGCCGGAGAATTCTTAGAACTCAAGCACGCACCGGCCCTTGAACCTTATTGGGATTGGATTACCATCCCAGGTGATAGGAGGAGATATCATCAACTGAGGGTGGGGACATTACCGCTAAATGCCCTAACTGAAAAGTGGTATAAGAACCAATCTCCACGGTGCCCCTTCTGTCCTGATCACAAGGAAAACATTGGACATGTGTTGTTTGCTTGCCCCGAATATAATGCTCCTAGGCGATCATGGCTAAAACCGATCTGTGCCCAGTTGGGCTTAAAATCTGCAAACGAGGCTGCTAGGATTCTAAGAACTGATACGTCCCAGCCTGTTGTTATAGCCATGTCGAAATTTCTCCACTGGATGTGGATAATTCGGGCACGCAAAATGAGCTTGGAGTAATCCCAAGGATAGTTATCAAACCCTGCCACTTAGATTTGCAGATTGCATTTAGCAAGTGACATGTTTTTGAATACTGCATAAGTAACTGATATACTTTGTACTGATGACATTAGCTTTTATAATGTTTTATAACTGTTTTAATACTATATATTTGTAAATATGTAAATAGGATGAGTTAGGATTTGTTTTATATTTGACTCATTGTGGATATTGCTTCTTGTGGGGTCTGGGGGGTAACAAAAACAACTTTTAATTGTAAAATGTCTTTTTATGATTGAAAAATTATCGAATAAAGACTAATTTTGAATTAAATTGAGTGCCTGGATAACTGTTTTGCGAGATGATTGAGGGAGGTAGGGGAAAATTTTCCTGATCATCCGCAATTTGGAAAAACAAGCACCTACCACTTTATATTTAGTCTACAAAGTCTAAATATGTGGGAATCATGAGTGCTCCCAGGGTAACCTTTCTGTAGGTCTGTGATCAACAAATTTGCATTAAATTCTAATTGCTTGTTTTCAGAATGTTCGCTCTTGCTCTGTGTCAGAGGGTGGGCAAATTTAAATATGTGTACCATCTACATGGTCAAGCACTTTTGGGAAACGTGCTGCTACACATAATTGTGTCATGGTACTTTTCAACTCTACAGGGGTGCTAGGAAAAGAAGTGTGGTCATTTATTCTAGACAACAGTGCCTTTTTAAAATTGTGGAAAAACCTCTATTGTGCATTTGGTGAAATTTCACCTGCTACCGCCACTGTAGATTGGTACCTACCAGAAGCTAGCAAGTGTGAAGAACACAAAGAGAATATAAGTAGGTACTGGTACAAAGCGCTGAGTAGGCCTGCTTAAAACAGGGTTCATATCATTAATTCTTTTTTTTTTGCAAAATAATTGTATTACATTTTTCAGAAAAAATAACAACAAAACATTTTAACATGAGCAATAATACCTAAACAAATTATGAATATAAAAAGATCAGCAGAATATAATGGGTATGTGAATTTCTATAATCAATAAGAGGATAAGGGGAAAGGGAGGGAAAAGTAAGGGTAAATACTATATCACCTTTTATAAATGAGAGTTACTGATAACATACAAATAATGTAAAATTATGATATTAGACAAAATAAGAAGTGGAGAAATACATTCATGATAACAGATATGTATCTATAGGTAACCAAAAGGATTGATAAAAATGAGAGTTATGATTAATCCCATGTAGGGATAATTGTGCACCTCTTCTTGTAAAAATGACCCATGACCACCAAGCATGAACCAATAGGGATGAAACATCTTTCCTACAAAAAGTAATGGATTTTAAAACAGCCGGTATTAAGAAATTGATTTTTTTTTCTTGTGAATCAGTGAGGTTATGTGCAAGACCAACCGATTTACAAATTAATAATTTATAAGAAAGAACATCTTGAATAGGTAATATCTTTAGCATAATATCCCAAACATCAGACCAAAATGTTGCAATTAAAGGGCAATCAAATAGCATATGCTGTAAGGACCCTGAGTGCAATTTGTAATGCCAACATGTATCAGATTGTAGTAATTTAGCACCAAATAAGCGTATTGGGGTCCATAAACAATTGAATAAGATGTAAGCATTGGTCTGATAGAGCAATACAGGTAGCCATCCAGAAATACTATTAAGCAAAATAATTTTCCAAGTGTCATTAGATCGAGAAAGGGAAAATTCATTATTCCAAAATTTCGAAATTTTATTAAGATTGCTACCTATCGAAGTAGCTAATTTTTTGTACAAAATTGAGACTGCATGTGAAGACGTAGATACAGCTTGAATATGAATTACTAAACCTGTTGCAACAGAAGATGGAATACCATGAGGGAAGGAATCTAAAATGGAATTACATAAAAACTCATATTTAATAAAATTAGATTTAGGTAACTTAAATTTTGATTTTAAAGTCTCAAAGGGAATAAAGGCATTATCACAAAATAAGTCTTTAAGGTAGAAGATACCAACCTTAATCCAAGAATTCCAAAGATTCATATTTCTATTCAATTTAATAACATTACAATGTCATAGTGAATCTAAATCATTAAAAATGTGTTTCAAGGATTTGATAATAACTGAATGGCGTAGGACTGTAGACTTATTAGACATAGTAAGCAAGGTGGGAAGTGGAAAGGGGTTAACAATAGATTTCTCTATACTGAACCAAATCGGAGGGTTAATTACAGATGAAGAAATAAGCCATATAGAACTTTTTTTCAATATAAATGCTTTATGATATAGAAAAAAGTCAGGCAAGCCAAAACCAGCACTGCATTTAGATATTCATAGTTTTTTATAACCAGTTTGAGGTGATTTATTATTCCAGAGAAATTTGGATAACATTTTACCAACATCTTTATAAAATTTTAACGGAAACTGAGTAGGAATCAAAGCAAGGGAATAAAAGATTTTAGGAGCAATATTCTTTTTAATGGATTCCATTCTACCCCACCAAGAGAGATGAAGTGAGGACCATTTAGATGTTTTATCCTTAATATATTTAAGGATAAAGCTACTATTCAATGTCAGTGTTGCTGTGATGGAGGACGAGAACAAAAATACCAAGATATTTCTCAATTTTTTTTTTTTGCCAAATAATATCATTCATAGGTAACATATCAGGAGGGCAGAAAACATTTAAGGGGAACAATTCTGTTTTATTAATATTAAGTTTGTAACCAGAAACTGTGGAATATTTAGTAATGATTTGAAATAAGGAAGGGATTGAGGAGATAGGATCACTAATAAATCATACCCCATCATCAGCATAAGCTAAGGTTTTGATAGTAACATTCTTTATGGTAATGCCTTTAATATTATCACATTTTCTTATATGACTAAGGAAAGGTTCAATTCCAAGTAGAAATAAAAGCGGTGAAAGGGGAAAACCTTGTCTTGTGCCTCTAAAAAGGGAAAAATTATTAGATATTCGGCCATTGATAAATAACGGAGCAGTGGGGGCAGAATACAAGGCAGAAATCATACGAATAAACAAGGGACCAGAATTAAAGGACAATAAGGTCTGAAGTAAAAATTGCCAAAGGATTTTATCAAAGGCTTTTTCGCCATCTAAAGTCATAATTCCTGAGGGAGTAAGTAAAGTAGGACTCTGTTCAATTACATGCAGTAAGGTGCTTGTGTTGTTTGCAGAATATCTTTTCTTCATAAAGCCTGATTGATCTGGGTGAATAATAGAATCAAGTATAGGGGCTAATCTAGAGGCAAGAATTTTAGCATATAGTTTACAGTCCTGATTAATTAAAGATATAGGACGATAATTTGAAACAAGGGTAGGGTATTTATCAGGCTTTGGAAGTACAATATTTAAAGCATCAGTAAAAGAACCTGAAACAGTCCCAGAAGAACCAAAAAAAGTGAAAAGTTGGAATAAATAAGGTAAAAGATGGGATTGGAATTCTTTATAAAATTCAGCTGGAATACCATCAGGGCCAGGGGACTTATTTTTTTAAGAGATTTTATGGCTGCTGAAATTTCATCAGCAGTAATGGGTAAATCTAATCCAAGCCTATCTGTTTGTGAAATTTTGGGTAAATCACAAGTATTAAAGAAAGAGTCAATTAATGACATATCATGAAAATCTGGCTTATTATATAGATTAGAGTAAAAGTCTAGAAATTCTTTAACAATATCATTGTGGGATAGTGCAATTTTGCCATTAGGACCTTTAATAGAAGTAATCTGCGTCTTATCTTTTTTGGTACGCAGATAATTAGCTAGGAGCTTCTCAGACCTATTGGCATTAAAACAAAATTTAGCATTACATTTAGACGTTTTTTACTGAGGATAGAGTTAAATTCATAACGAAGCTTTTGCAGCTTGACTCGGAATTGAGGATCATTGGATGTAAAAAATAACCTTTCAAATTTCGCTATTGTTATTCTCGTAGGCCATAATAGAAATAGTAGCACCTCTAATATAGGCTTTAAAGGCGTCCCATCTATTGACCATAGAAGAGGAATCTTCCGGGTTAAACAAAAAATAATTTGAATGGCCTTTAGGAGTTTTGGTTTATTATGCTTATTAAGGGCAATGCTAGGGTTCATACGCCATCTAGTTTGTTTTGCAAAAGTGGAAGATCGATTTAGAACAAAAGAAATCAAGGCATGATCAGATATATCGATGTTACCAATCATAGGGTTAGTTGCAGATTGGATAAGTTGTGTAGAAATTAAAAACTAATCAATCCTGGAATGTGAATTATGGTGATTGGAAAAAAATTAAAAACATTTGTCAGTAGGGAAATGCAAACGCCAAATGTAAGCTAGCTTGGTGGTATGAATAGAGGATTTAAAAGCATGAAAAACCTTAGGAGGACGAAATTTAGTACTAGATAGTCTGTCTAATAATGGGTCAGCAATACCATTAAAATCACCCCCAACAATCAACGGAACTTTGCCCAACTTTAAGACTTTTGTAGTAATATTAGACCAAAAAGTAGGGTCGTCAGCAGTAGGATAATAAATATTAAGCAAAAATAAGACTGAATCATGAATTTTAATTTTAACTATTATATATCCACCCTCTGCATCTGAGGTTTTACTTAAGACTTGAGAATGTAATTTTTTTTGCAAAGTAAATAGCAACACCATTTTTCTTACCATTAGCAGATGACGACACAATAGTATCAACCCACTTTTTTTCATATAATTTAATATTTTATCATCAATATGAGTCTCATGAATGAAACAAATAGCTGCCTTACAACTACCTAAATAATCCAAAGTGTTAGTACGTTTAACTGGGTGTCGTAAACCTTTAACATTTAGAGAAATTACTTTAATATTATGAATATTAGCCATAAGTAAGAGATGTAAAAAGGAATAAAAGTAAGGGAACGCGAAGAGCTTGAATTTCCTCTAAAATTAGAGATAATGAATGTTCTGATGATTCAACCGCCTTAGATTTAATTGGTGGAGGTGAAACTTGCTGACTTCTTTTGGAATGAATAGGATTCTTATTTTCCATTTTATTTATGTAATAAAAGTCAAAAATGTTAGTGAGAAAATGGATAATATGAGCAAAGTTATAAGGCAGCAAGAAGAAATCCTTCGTAAACCAGGTGCAGCACCTAAAATGGGCTATGGGTGTGGCTAGGTCCAAGCCAGGCCCTTTCCTGAAGAGTTGCTCCGCCCCCCTGACTCACTGACCTGGCTGTTCCTGGGAGCAGAGCTGGAGGCAGAAGCAGAATGAAAGAAGAACGCTGCTCCGCGCTCAGAAATCGTAAAAAAGCACCAAATCTTAGAGGTACTGCCTTTAAAACACACACAACCTCATTTTCGCTGCTTTGCTGACAAAATTTCGGCATTTTATTTAATAAAATTGTGTGCGACGCGCCGGAGCTTCCTAGGCGGCGGCCATCTTGTATCGCTTCCATCATTAATTAGTTTCTATCTGTATCTGACATCAAATTCCTCCTCAGTGTGTTCACACAATGTCACCCACTCTCTGTCTGAAGATCCTTTCTCTGCTTCTCCTCCGTTCAGCTCCCAGAATTTAAATTCTCCTTATTAAAGCATAGAAGGCTCTCATGGTGAAAGATTGCAAGGCCTTTTATAATTACAGTCGGCTACAATGTGTTTCAAATCCATGGTGTTTTGCCAAATTTCATAATTGTGAATGCTTTGTACAACAAAATAGCGACTACCAAATGTGTTAATCTCTTTTAGCGATTTAGTATTTGATATCGCAAAAATAGGAAGTTTCAATTTAGTCGGTGCGTTGTGCAATTTTAAGAAACGCTAATATAGAGAGATTTTCTACATCAAAATACCCAATTTAGTTGTAGTTAACAGCTTGTGACCAGTTACCAAAGGTCTTAATCAATAAAACCTTCCCAATTTCCAATACGTCTGGCAATAAGAATCAAAGAGAAAAGTGACCAAAGTAAAACCTTAAGAAGACTGGAAATAGTGTAGTCATTATACAAACAGTTGCGGATGCCTCAGCTTGATCCTGCGTGTTCTGATCTGGAAGTTGCAATTTCAGGATGAAATATAAAAAGTTATTATATAAAAGCCACACAAGATGGTAGAAGGGGAAGGATCAGAGATGTGTTACAGAACACATATGAAATTTGAAACTTCTCTTTTTCTCCCCACTTCTGTTGGTGCATGCATCCAAGTTAGCAGACAAGGAAGCATTAGATTTAGATTTCTGGTTTGCACATGTGCAGAAGCATTTTTTTAGGATTCAGGCGTGATTTGGTTGTGTTGCAAATTATTCTTTTTTATTCAAGCATGCATGAAGCTCTCTTCCCCAGATGTAAGTGTTGTACGCATTCTAATTTAGTCTTTAATTTCTATTTTTTGTTATTAGTACTTGAGGAATCGGTTCTAGCAAGTTTAGTTTTCTTGAATCCTTGCTTCATCAGCTGGGTGCACCTGCTGTGGCCATGAGGTCAATCACAGGCCCCTATAGTGGACGCATTAGTCCACTAAGCCACCGGACCCCCAACGTCTACATGGTAGAGCTCATGTGAGAGGAGAAGGAGGTATCTGTCACCGATGGGCAGAAGCGACCTGGCTTGTGAGGCATGTGCAACATTAGTTTATCTCTTGAGTAGGAAGGACAAGAGTGAGGGGAGTTATAACAGTAACATTGTCCTCTTTGTCTACAAACAAACATTTTCACAGAGCCACTTTATATGATGATCAGTTGCATCCCAGTGTGATGAAAACAGGTGCAAGAGGATGGGGCGCTCAGTTCACAGTGTGCGAGTCATCATTGCTAGATTTCACCATTGTTCTTTTGGGTTGTAGTGTGTCCATTATGCACGTTGCAGCAGGGATCCAGGTGAGAGCCCACCTTTGTGCATAGTGGCTTTCGGTGAACTGTGCAGCCTACGGTAAGAATGACAGAATCAGATTGCTCTGACACTGGTGGCGTTGCCGTTTTGCAGGTTGGTGGTGCAGGCCTGAAATGGGTGGAAGATTCTAGAATGCCTGCCCTTTGTTGTTTGGTAAGCAGAGTGCTGGGGTCCAAAGGTAACATGGGGGCTTCGGCTTTTTAATGTGTTGATAAATAATGTGTGGTGCCTGTGTTTTTAAGTTTGGCAAAGTAATTTTAAACCACCTACACGACCACACAACTCAGAGGCAGGACAGGGAGACGCTGAATTTCCTGCTCAGCTGTAAGGTGTGTCTACAATACAGTGAATGCTACTCATATTTCGACGTCAGGCAACAGGCACGTTAACAAAAAAGAGCTTGTGATCAGCGCAGATGATTCATTATCATAGAAGAAAGTCAACGGTGGTGACTCGTGTAATATGAGTTGGTTGGTTAGACCACCATAAGACTGATGCTACTGCCAGGAATAACGGAAACTGACAACCTTAAGTTGCCGATGTGGCATTTTGTGCAAAGCAATGAGTTTCACGTGGCCACTTGGAAAAATGTAGTTTTGGAATTATTAGCGGACACCTACTTTAATTTTCTGTTTTAATTTCTAACTCCTAGCATTTTTACTCATAGTGTTAAATTGAACATGGAAAACCAAGTTATGAGAACTATTCTTTTGTGCTCTACCACGCGCACTGCACTGCAAATGCGTAAAAAAGAGCAGTGGTTACATAGGAACTTCGTCTGTAGGCACAGTAATTTGTGTGCTACTTGTTTGTTACACAACTCTTTTGGCACTTATACTCATGTATGATGCCAAAATGTTACCAAGAGGAACAAGCCCAATCTTCTTTACACAAAGCCCAACACCAACTAACATCCTACTAAAAAAAGCCCAAATGACAGCCAACAGCAAAAATTACTAAAAGCCTAAACAATATAAGCAGAAAGAGGGAGGCATGGCGAAAAAAGTACCTCCAATACAACTGTGGAATTAGGAGGAGGTGGGAGGGAGGGGAACTATAGTTAAATGTAATCAGGTATGGTGCAGAAACTCCACACAGGCAAACAGAAACAGAGCAGGAAACAAAGAAATAAAGTAGTACCCCAGAGAAAAGACAAATAACTGGAGTGTGATGACACAGTACTTAGTCCCTGCTGCATGGGAGGAACGTAAAAAAGAAAGGAGGGACTAGGTGGTAGGGCTGACTACTGGCAAGCAAGGATTTTTGAAGGACACTGACACAAAGAAATCAAAAGCTGGGGGATGGCTTTAACCCAATATAAGAAAAGAAAGTACAATAAGTCTTGAATGCTCGTCCTAAAAAGGGAGCCATAAAAAAGTAGTCTACTACTGTAATACTTTGGAAACAGCAACATTTAAACATTTATTTTAACAAAATATTTTCACACTGCTTACTAATTAAATATTCTCATAAAGTGGAACTAACGCTCAAGTAAAAAACTTCTAGGACCCAGAGAAACAGAAAGGTACTAACAAGTATGTGAGAGGTTGTGACAGATCAAAGCCTTCAGCTCTTTCCAAAAATTAAAATGATTGGGAGGTGATGCCACAGATTAACACAGTGCTTGAGCTTCCTACTCTTCTGGGAAAGTGCAACCTGTCAGACAAAAGGATTCAAAGGATCATAAAGCCATGGGTGGAAATTAGAGCTTCATGTGGTTTTGTAAACTGGAAGGGCCTGAATTATAAACCAATCTATGAATATACAATAGATATGAGAGTGAATTTGAATGCAGCTAGTAATTAGCTGCCAATTAAGGTTTTTCAGCTTTGACGAGACTGACTCCATTTTTGGCAAATTATGAAGGAGTCTGACTGTCCAATTTTGTACTACCTGCAGTTTGCATGTCTGATAGATAGATAGTCTGAGGGAGAGGGAATTGAAGTAATCCAATCTGGCCATGACTGGGGCATGGTTTACCATTTTCCTAGTAGATGAGGGCAGGACGCAAATAACCTTTTTAGCATTTTAATAATGCTGAAACAGGATGGTGTGACCTCATTCATTTAATTCATTAACAGTTGGTTTTCAAATGTAACTGCAAAATTTCCATCACGTCCGCAGGAATAGGGGGAGCTCCCCATTTTTCAGGCCATCAATGCTTTCTCCAGTATTTCTGATTCCTCCCAAAGATCAAAAATTCTGTATGGTCAGCCTTGAACTTTAAATGATTCTCATTTATATACCCCCAAACATTCAATAGGCAGTGCTTGAACATTGTCTGACATGTGCCCCCTTCCTTTGTAAGTGGGATGTTGATCTGAGAGTATCCACATAGGAAAACACTTAAAATCCAAATCTGCATATATAATCAACATTAGAGAGATCATACATATGTTAAAGAGAGTGGGGCTCAATGATGACCCTTGTGGTATCCCATAATTTAACTGGGTAGATTTCAATGTATAGGGTGCCGGACTAGTAGTATCAGATCTATTAGCATGGAAGTTGGTAATCCAGGTCAAATCAGGACCATCAACAATAATTCCGAACAATTGCTGGATCAGATTGGGATGGGATATGGTTGAATGCTGCTGACAAGACCAAAATGATCATGTTAGCCATACCACTATTATCTTGGATGTTCTTCAGATGTTATGAAATTATTAGGAGAATAGATTCAGTGCAGCAAACAGATTAGGAGTAGGAAATAACCTGATCCTAGGCATTAAGGTAAGTCATGCATCTAAGTACTGAGATCTCCCTCTACAAGTTCTTAGTAGACTTTATCCGCTGGACGTAAAAAGCTATTTTAGTGCTTTCATTTTTTCCGCACATGCTGATATTTTAACTTTTTATCCAAGGGTTTCCCTGTGTTTTTACATTTCCTTTCCAGCTGCCTACACAGGCATTTATCATTGTGCAACTCTTCATTGAACCAGGGGAGTTCTGACAATGTAAAATCCTGGGCTTAAGGGTCTGATTACAACTTTGGTGATCTTGGAGCGAGCTGCCACCCCAGTTCCCTGATCAACAAAGTCATCCACACACTGCCTGCCAGATTACAATTTAAAGTCTGGCAGGCGGTCCTGCTGCGATGGTCTCACTTAGGTGTCTTAGTAAGGATCATAGCAGAGCTGCAGATGGCACCGCCATGGGCCCATCTAAGCATGTTGATTCATGGCATGGACTGTAATGTCAATGCCGTGCAGGAACAGGGGCTGAAGAAAGACAGGGGGCACACCATGTACACCCCTGCATGCACCCCAGTGCATAGAGGCACCAGCGGGCCTGTTTGGCCCGCGTACTTTCCTCACCGCCACACTTTTCATCACGGGCTCACCTCCATGAAAACTATTGTATAGGGACAACTTGTAATGTGCTTGCCATTGCCGCAGCAGCCTAAGAGTGCTGCAAGACTGCCTGAGATTGTGGATTCCTGGCAGTAGCATCAGTCTAATGGTGGTCTAACCACACAACTCATATTACCGGGGTCAGGCCTCCTGTGTCCTGCTGGTTTGGCAGTCCATCGGACCACCAAACTCATATTCTGCCCCAAAGTCTTAATGGAGAAGAAGGGTCGGGAACTGAAGTGATCCATTGCTGATTTGAAGCTGAGCAGGCGATAACATTCCCTGACAGCTGAGGTCCATTGACCATTAAAGACACTGTGAAAGCATATTCTTCTATATGGTACCAAGGTCTACACACAATTGGCTAAGATGACTTAATAACTATATTCTCTAATATGGTGAAAGTAAAAGGCACTGTGAAGTGGCAAGTCAATGTTAAAGAAAAAGGTTCCAGAAGTAACATTTTCCAAATTTGAGAATAGGGGATGGAACATATGCCCAGGAGGAGTGAGTTGCTTGTGCCACCAACTGGGTAAGGCATAACATATGGTTGACAAGCTGCTTGGCAATTTTATCTGAAGGATCAACCAAATAGTAAGCGAAATCCCCAAGAGTCATGAGAATAGCATCACTGACAATGCATATAGTGGGCTTATCATTCAGATCCATCAAAAAGGCATAAGAGTTTCCTTAAGCCCAAGAAATAGGAGCTCCTGAGATGGCATAATTAGGGTTGAATTTTAATAAAAATAAAAGCAAGAATCCCCCCTCATGCTTTGCTATCCGGTCGACCTATAGAATACTATAATTATTATGGACAGCTTTTGCAATATCGGAGTTTTACTGCTTTTTAACCAGGTCTCTGTCAGGAAAATGTAATCCGGTTTGAAATAGTATTTGAGCAGAATGGGTGTCACTAACTGAAGTGCAGTTGCAAGTTAGTAAAACACTTTAATATGAACTTGTCCAATGAATGACATTTACTAGTAAGCAAAGTTTGAGAAGCTCTTCCCTTGAGTAAAATATCCTTTCACTAGCAATTTAGCTGAACATGGCTCTGTGCACAGTTCAGGCACCTATATGTCATGGGTGCTGTGCGTGTCCCCTGCACACACAGACTGGGACTGCATTTAAATTTGTAGACTCAACTATAAACTAGAACACCAACCTAGGCACTGGAGACCTACTCCTCCAATCTGGTGCTTGTGCTACCTCAGATAGTGATATCAGGAACCCCAAAGCAAGAGTCCAGACCGGCCTTTGGATAAAGTTTGTGGTAAAATAATAAAGCTGAGGTTGAACTTAAAAACAAATAGGCAGAGCATCTCAAAAACAAAGGTCCCTTCAGGATAGCCTTAAATAAGCCTAAAATACATTTTAATGTGCTTGCAATAACAAAATCTTTGACAAAGCACAACACATAGGAATTCTAAATGTCATACATTCACTGAGTGTGTATCAGCGATTCCCTGATGTGATTCTTACATTTTGAGAAAAAATTACAGTAACTATTTTTTACATTTATGCTTGTGTACCAACTAACATAATTCTAGAATTAATGTAAACATAATGTAACCAAGATGAGATTCATAGGAATATTTAAAATGTGTCTATAAATAATGAAAATGTAAATTATTCATTATTTAGCTTGACTGAGACAGGATCGGATTAATTCACAAATCACTTTGTATCATAAAATCCACAAACTACTGGGGGTAACCAGGACAGCAATAATTTCCAGACCCATATGCCATGGTTTTATAAAGGAATGAATGAATGAATTAACAAAGTTTATTGTGGGATTACCTAAAATCATTACAATATACAAAAATTTAAAAGTACATATAGCGCAAGGTGATAGTCATGTTTGAGGTAAAGGTTAGAAACAGCCATTCTTTAAAAACATACTGGTGGGAAAATATGTAAACAGCTTGTGCAGACTTATTAATTAAAAATAAAATATTGAAAAATAAAAATCAATACTGTCCATTGGTGGTATTAGATTCTCAAGGATAGGATGGACCTCATGGGGGGCTGTGCCTTGTGTCACAGGGCTCATCAGGCTGTTAGTCGATCTCTGCCTGTGCCACTTTGTCTTTCAGAAGTCTGTGCATTTGGTGTATCAATTTGCCAAAATTGGCCATGTTCTTCACTGTATACAGAGTGTAGAGCTGGCAAACAGTATCCTTTGCTGTGCGATTGCCCAGTTGGAGAAGTATAGGTCTGAGATGGATTCTACAGGCTTGTCGCAAAGCCGGGCAGCATAACAATATGTGTGCCAGGGACTCGCTTTTATAGGTACATAAGCAACACTCTGTGATATCTGTGAGTGCTTTCCAGATTGGATGTCATTCTTTTAAGGGAAGCGGATGTAGTCTTGCTACTAAGATCAGATTTCATGTCAGTCTCCTCACAGCCTGCCTAAGGTGGGGCTTGTGTGTTTGTGCGAAACATAAGGTTTTATGGAAGTCCCTGAATGCCAGGGATTCTATATCTAAACTACAAGAACGGAAATGCAATTGCTTTTTTATTGATGATTTGATGGTTGCATAATCAATTGAGCTTGGATCCCAGTTCTCGTTGGCTAGTTGTAGCAGATCCTTTGCTTTAAAAAGTTTGATGGACCAAGGATTGCTTGGTTTTGCTAAAATGATCTTCATGAGAGCCTTCATGGTGTTATCAGGATCATAATTGCCAGATAGAAGTACTTTGCAAAGGCGGACAGACCTTCTAGCTTTTGTTGAATGAGGTAAAATGCCAGGTGGATCTAGATGTTTCATGTGCAAGCGATCAAACAAAATATTTTTTTGTACGCTGGGCAATGTATTTTTCCAGGTCCTGGGAGCATTCGGATTGCCATAGTTGTTAGACTTTCTAGGGTGGCATATAGTTTGTAAAGGGTTTGTGTGACCATCTTTCCTTTCAGCCTTTATGTAGATGGAGCGAGGGGCAGCCGGTCTCACTTAGCCAAGCACCAAGATAATTATAACCTTGTACACAGTCCAGGGTTAGAGTACCCAGGCACCACTTAGTGAGTTTTTTCTGTGGGTGGCTGCCAAAGACCACAATTTTGGATTTGCTTGTGTTAGCTATCAGTTTTTTCTTAGTGTTATATTCAGACAGGGTGTTGAGGGCTTTTTGGAGGCCTATTTTTGTGTGGTGCAGAAGAACAAGATCATTAGCATACTGCATCAGGTGAATTTTTGTGTTTCCGGTTTTTGGAGTGGCGAGGGAGGCCCCATGCAGTGCCGGGCCCAAGTCGGCAGTGTACAAATTAAATAGAAGTGGTGCCAGGACACAGCCCTGCTTTGGCCCCCAATCAGTGGCAATTTTTTCCGGGGTGGATTACCTGGAGAGTTTGATACTTAACCTGATTCTCGAGTATAGAGATCTGTTTTAAAGGGCTAAACCACCTTTATAAAACCAATCCATCTTTACAGATGCTTGTCCAGTGCACAGTTTGTTAGTGGATACTCCACCATGCCACATGGGTGTGGTGGGATTGACTGAATAGTGTTTTACTCATGAGGTTGCTACACACAAATCCATATAAAAGCCACCCTGCTGCATTAACGATTGCTCCTATGGCAGCCATCTTGTAATATAGCAGACGTAATACCAGTAGTACGGCAGAGGTGTGACCAGGGGATATGGGGCAGTAACTTCTAGTATTCTTTGGTACACTGAAGTTGACAAAACCCTGTGTACTATGATTTGCATATATCATTTTATCCAGCTAATTACTTTTAAATCCCATCTGGCCTTCTAATCACCAAAGTGAATGACAGTCCACAATTCAAAAATGCCTTTTAAGCATCTAGAATAATGTTATGTTATGTTATGTTAATTAGGGTTTTGTAAAGCGCTCAGCTACTCAAACAGAGTGTCCCGGCGCTGACAGACCAGACAGAAGGCACCAAACGAAAGACGCAGATGGAATTATTGGCAGAACAGCCAGGTCTTGAGCTCTTTTCTGAATGACAATAGGTTGTCCATCTTCCTTAGTGACATTGGCAAAGCATTCCAGGCCTTGGGTGCCAGATACTTAAAAGAGCGACCTCCCGTGCGAGCACGTCTAATGACCGGGGTCGTGGCCTACGCCAATGAGGCTGAGCGTAAGGCTCTGGCCGGGTTGTGAAATCCAATCCTGTTCCTCAAGTATCCGGCGCCCTTACCATGCAAAGCTTTGAACGGGATGGTAAGGGTTTTAAAAACAATAAGTTTTCCAATGGGCAACCAGTGGAGAGATTTCAGGAGCCCCGCGGCATGGGATCTCCGGCCCAGACCGAAAATTGCCTGCGCCGCAGAGTTCTGCACCACCTGTTAGCGGGACAGAAGATAGTCAGGGAGGCCAAGATAGAGCACAGTCGCATAATCCAACCTGGATCCTATCAAAGCTTGGACAATCGTCCTCCTATGAGAAATAGACAGGAGTGGAAGAAATTTCTTCAGCATTTTGAGCAGGCCAAAACAATGCCCGACCAGGCCAGGAATCTGCGGTTTGAATGTAAGACCATAGTCCATCTTCACTCCAAGATTCTTCACAACTGAAGTGTCCGTGGCCGGCGGAAACATGTCTACCGGCCACCAAGATTTCCAGCCGGGGTCCGGAGCACAGCCGAAAAAAAGAACCTCCGATTTATCGGAGTTACACTTCAATTGGTTTAGTTGGAACCAAGCGAAGACGGTATCCAGACAGTTCTTAATCTGCTCTCCATTGAAATCCATGTGCTTACCACAGGTGAAGAGAAGCTGTGTGTCATCGGCATAGGAGATAATCCGGGCACCACAAGACTCAGCCAGCGCCGCCAGAGGGGACATATAGATATTAAAGAGAGTGGGGCTCAGAATGGAACCCTGAGGAACTCCCACCCCCAGAGGCGGCACTCCGGCTGAGTACGGAGGGGCCCAGACTGTCTGTTGGCGTTCCGAAAGAAAGGACTCAAACCATCTGAACACCGTCCCCTCAACCCAATTTCTGAGTGTCTTGCAAGGAGACGGTTGTGGGGGACGGTGTCAAATGCCGCCGAGAGGTCTAGCATTACCAACAGAGCCTTTCCCCCATCGTCAAGAACCTCCTTAATGACCTCCGATACCTCCAGCAGTGCCGTTTCAGTGCTCATATTAGCCCTGAATCCAGACTGAGTCTGATGCAGGGCACCATGAGTCTCAACAAAGTTCGAGAGAGTCGCCTGTACGTGTTTTTCCGCGACTTTAGCCAAGACCGGGAGCAGGGAAATGGGCCGATAGTTAGCGTGGCTCTTAGGGTCAAGTGTTGGCTTCTTCAGCAGAGGTAGAACCAGTGCATGTTTCCATTCCTGCGGCACCACCCCCAATTCAAGTGAGCGATTTAGGATAGGATTAATGATGGGGTTCATGGCCTGCGGGTCCAACGGAGAGCCAGATTTCATTTTGGATAGGAGATCCAGCGACGTCTTAGTACCGATAGGCGGAAACTCAGACAGCGTGGGTCTGTCCCATCCCGTAGGTAAAGAAAGGGGAGCGACATTACCGGTCATCCCTGGAGCAGCCGGCCCAAACGAGAGCTGAATGTTACGAATTGTATTAGCAAAAAAGCCGGCTAATTCCAAGACCCATGGCTCCGAAAAAGAGCACTTGGTTGTCATCAAGGCACAATCGTGAAGATTTCTTAACTAGTGTTAATAGCCTCATCAATCCTCCTGGCGAAGTAAGCCTTTTTTTCCAGGTAGATTTCTTTGTGATAGGCTTTAACACACTGTCTATAGGCTCTTTTAAGTGGTTCTTCATAATTTGATCGCCATGCTCTTTCAGCCTTCTTGCACTGCCTCCTGCTGATGTTGAGTGCCGGCGTGAACCATGGTGCCGAGGCCCGCGACGAGTTCTTATGCATCGACTGAGAAGGTGTTAATTCATCGAGACATTGCACGAGCCATGTTTGAAAACGCTCTAAATCATTCTCAAGACAGCCCATGAGCTCGCACGGATGTGTCGTTAGGTGCTGCTTCACCATATCAGCCGATATCCGACCAAGAGCCCGCGGGGCTGAGATTGGCGGCCAGGACCATAAATACTATTTTAGACAGTGGTGTTTCTTTTCTTTTTTTGTAAATCTTTTTTTATTAGTTTTATAGGTGTAAAACATATGAAGCACATCTTTATAACCAAAGTACATTTACCCGTCTACACGGGTGGCAATAAAGCAACATGTCAGTCCATCAAGAGCGCTGTGCCACCCCAGAAGATAAGAAGATGGCCTAATCCCTGCTGATGAGGGGTAAATACCCCGAAGCACGTGTACAGGGATGGCGAAGATTTGAAGATACGCGAGAATTCGAAAGAAGATGCATCGCAGAGAACAGTACTACAGTTACCATGGTCCTTAGGGGCGATCCCGCTGGTGTATTAGCAGTGTGCGACCCCATTTTGGTGAATGTTTATGCTCCTTGGAGCTTTGAGCTGACGAGCTTGGGACCCCGCACCTGCGCGCCTTTGTGTGATACTATACCTGGTAATATATGGCAGCACGCAGCAACCCCAGAAGATAAGAAGATGGCCTAATCCCTGCTGATGAGGGGTAAATACCCCAAAACACGTGTACAGGGATGGCGAAGATTTGAAGATACGCGAGAATTAGAAAGAAGATGCATCGCAGAGAACAGTACTACAATTACCATGGTCCTTAGGGGCGATCCCGCTGGTGTATTAGCAGTGTGCGACCCCATTTTGGTGAGCGCACCCTTCATGACTGTTTCCAGGGTCTTACACGAGTCTCCCCTCGCCAAGGCCAGTCGGGGCAGTCAGCAGCAGCCTCTCGTTCAGTCTCAGGCCAGTCCGTTTGTGGGGTGTGATTGTAGAAGGAGTCAGCCCAGTTCGTGGGGTTCAGCTGCGGCAGATACCGGTCCTCTAGCGCCACTGCCCAGGTGTTGTTTTAGGGGGGTCTGCAGACCAAATAGGCAGGCTCCAGACCTTCAGTACCCTAGGGCGCAGACAGCGAAACTCTGCCCCGTGCACCCTCGGCCCGATCACATAGGAGGAGGGCCCCCTCACCCCCCGGTCACGCGCTGCTAGCGCAAATTTAGTGTCAGGGACTAGGGCCTCTCAACGTGTGCGCAAACAAAATGGCGCCTGGGGCGAAATGGCGCCTGACGTGCACAGTCCGCACCCTGCCTCACCTCTGTCTCCTCGCGGCCTCCTCCGTCTCAGTGCTCCCCATCACTCCGGTGTTAGCGTCCAGTGCCCCCTCCGCCGCTAGCCCATTCGGCTTGCAGCACGGCCCCAGCAGCTAGGGACAGTCTCAGTAGCTGGCGCAATCTGTGCAGGCCAGGGGGCCAGGGCCTCCCAACAAGCGCGGGGTTAAAATGGCGCCCTCTTCTGTCTCTCTGCGTCTCACGTGGTGCTCCCGCTGCCACCGGATCAGCCGGCTCATAGCGCCGCGGTCCCCCCGGCAGCACACTAGCCGATGGTCATCGTAAACAGCATTCACCTCGCAGTGGCCGTGTATCTCGACCAGAACGCAGTTCCGTTGCCCGCCTCTGGGCTCACCGATCCTCCGCCTCTGCCCCCAGCTTCTCCAGGGCACACCAGTCCTGGGGTAGGCACACTGCAGCCCGCTTCCTCGATTGCTCACCGCCGCTGTCCGCAGGCAGTGTTCGTCTGCAGCCGGGGTCTCCCCTCCGCTTCTAGGGGCTCTCTCCGAGCCGCAGCGCCACAAGTCGGCCGCTGCGGGGCCTCGCCAGACTGTCTCGCGATCGACTGCTCCAGGCGCCGTCCGCCACCCGGTGGTCCACTCCGGGTCCACTCCGGACCCGCCGCCGCACACTGTCTGTCCTTGCAGGGGTCCGCAGCGCCGCTTAGGTCCGGCCTCCTCCACTTCCGCCGCAGCGCCAAAGCCGGGAACTTTCCTGCACGTCCCGACCCCAGCTGAGTTTCGCGCCACTGCAGCTCTCCCACGGCGTCGCAGTCCGGCGGGCGATTCCTCTCCGCTGGTGACTACGATCCGGCAGTTTTTACACCGGCAGACGCCCCAACCGGTACCGCTTCTGCTCCGCTCAACTGGAGGAAGCTTGATCCGCTCTCACAGGATAATTGCAGGAGAAATCGGTCCCCTTCGGACGGAGCTCTAGGGAGTTACGTCCGCCATGATGCCTGGCTAGCCACGCCCCCCCTTAGACAGTGGTGTTTCTTTATAGTCAATCATAGTAACTACCTATTTGTAGAATGGTTTGCAAATGCAAAAGTGTTTTTTTTTGTGTATTAAATGTCCCTAGACAAGGATTTGTTAATTTTGCAAAGAAACCAAAATGCTGTAGAAATTGTGAATTGATATTAGCAAATCACTATTTGCATGTATGACGCATTTCAAAATTGTGAATATTCACGAAATGGCTTTTTTTGCACAAGAAAATTACCACCAAGTGGAAGCAAGTGCAAATCAGGTCCAGACTATAAAAAGAGGCCTTGAAATCAAAACGGTTGTTCAAAATCACAGCTATATCTGTGAGGGTCAGGAGAACTAGTATTTTGAATTTCCATAAGAACAGGAGGGTAATTGGGTGGATTTTCAGGCCAATAATTACACTGTTTGATCAGGAACGGATCTATGTTAAGTAGAAATTTAGCAGGCAGACTATTTTAGACTTGTAGAATCCCTCCGCACAGCCATCCATCACGAATTATGCTCAGGTTCGGTCCTGCCTCCACCTATTAGCATCAGGTAATTGCCACGATATTGTAGTGTTGATGGGGGAATAACATAAAGCACACTATCTAACATTTGTAGGACATTTTGAATGCTCATGTATCTAGGATCTAATTACAGTTACTACACACGCAGAGTTGCAGGGAACCATGTTCAGGTTTGTTTGCATTGCTGATTTTCCTCAAGTTTGTGTAGTTGAAAATCATGTCTTAATGTGTTCTCCATCTGAAATTGATATTCACTAAATGCCATATTTGTGATTTTTTTGAGCAAAACGAAAAGGGCAGTAATGCGCCATAGTTAACAATATGCAACGCATTCCAGTCCTTTTCTAGTGCTGGTGCACTTTTGGCTGCCTAGCCCCAAAGCGTCATGGTGCAAGGATGCCTGCTTTGTAGGCAGGATTGATTTTGTACAGGAAGGAAACCTTCCTGCCAAAGCAATTCTAGAATACCTTTTCGTCTTCCTATCTCTTTCTATGTAGGTCACATTCTGCAGCACACATAGAAAGAGGAAAGAACGAGGGGAAATAAAGGTATTTCTCCTTGTTTCACCTCACATTGGAAGATCGTATAATTTTGATGCATTGTCAAGTCTACCACTGATGGTAAATCTGGGAATGTGCCAAAATCCATGGTTGGATGTGTGGGAACACCCACAGTCCACCAATGGAACGCCTCCCTGGGTCAAGGCAGCGATTTGTATTGCCTTGTGTTACTCTAGATTTATCAAGCCATGCAAGGCCAGGTCTTGCATGGCTTGATAAATCTTACTTAGGTTTTGTGTCACACTTATACCCCATTGTGTGGAGCAAGGGCAACACAAAATCTTGATAAATCCAGCCCTAAATGTCCAAGTAGTGTTTAATTCAGATAATATGATTAATGAACTAGTGGCATGCTACCCTATAAGCACATTGCAAGTACTTTGCATTGTATATTCGTCTATCCAGAGGTGATCTTCATGATGATTTGTTCTAAGCCTGTCTGGGCATAGTTCGTGGAGTTTCACTACGTAAACTCCTTGAAGTGACAAAAACATTCAGTGGAGTTACGCAAGAGGCAGAGTTCAGTGCGAACTGCTGTTCGCACTTATCTTCCTGCTGCTCGGGTAAAAATTCTACCCGAGCGTCAGCTTGCGCTTGACAACTTACCGCGAGCGCAAGCGGGGTAAAACCTCCGCTGCTTTACACGGAGCTGAGTTTTCTGTACTCCACAAGCTATGCAGTGCGCAGAAAACTCTGTAAACTTCATGAATGAAGCGGATTTTACCACCCAAGCCTTGTTGTGAGGCAAGCATGTACATGATTCTTTCATATAAAGGAAAATGCACTTTGACTAATTTCTTGACAAACAAACAATCTATATTAAACCATATCAAATTAGATCACAAAAGATAAGCAGTGCAAAATACAGATGGTTAAAAGGTAAGCAAAACGCGTACTTTAAGAGTCATGCTAAAATCAAGTATAAACAGGCCGTAAAATAGTAGCAATTAAAACCCAGCCATAGAAATACTTTGTTATATGGCAAATAATTAACTTAGAACAGCATAGCCTTCTCCGATCTAAAATTAAATTTAAAAAAAAAACATCATCAAAACAAGTGTCAAGGTCATTATGTTGTTGTAAAAAGAGTAATACAGCCCTGCACTTGGTGAACTTGTAGTTGCACTACAATGGCAATAAATACCCCCTAGTATGAGAAATGTAATATTTACCAAAAAAGGCAAAGTGCAACATTTTTTGAGGTAATTGCTCATCGCATCGGTAGAGGAGAATAGCCTTTGAGGGAATTAAAACAATCAGTGAATAGATCCTTACCTGAACCGTGTCAGTATCAATTGTTCGTAGACATTCTGAACAAACAACAAATATGATGCAATCCCAGAAGTTGTCTGGATCTAACATTATTCTGTTACAGTGGACTTCATAACCTCTGTGGCCTCCCTAGCACCCTATCTGTGCCTAATGAAACTTTCATTTACCCATTTTTTATATTTTTTGTAAGCAAGTCAGATTTTTCAAACACATAGGCTCAACCCAGTGCTGAGGTTGTACCATTAATATACTTTAACCACAGGATATTCAGGACAAGGTAACAAGAAAGGCAGTCCCTAATGATTGCCTGATTAAATTCAGCTCTTTGTTTGTCTAAGTCAAGCACAACAATATCAGTGGGGCAACATGTGTGTGGTCTTGAACGTAATCTAGACCTAAGTCCAGATGTAAGGAGAAATGAGGATGGGTTGACCCCCAAAAGCATCGGCAGAATCTATTTTTTTTACATCTGGGTAACTCCAACAGCTCTGTATCCCCAGACATCCATACCGTAAGTGACAGTCTATAAGCATGTCCTTTGATATATTTCCAAAATCGTTGTAACAGTTTTTTTCCGGATGCAAGGGGTAAGAGAAAAAGTGGTTCCCACTGCTTGTAGGAAGCGGGACAAGCTCCCATTAAGACAAAGGGAACAAGTACAAATATCATCAAAGTGCAAGCCTAGATTTGGAAAAGAGCTCACACCGACTAATTACTTAATATTTAACAGTCTTGTCCTTTCTTTTTAGGTGACAGAGCTTTTGCAATATGCCAAAGATGAAGATGTACCCTTTTGAAAAACCATGTGCATTAATGGTCAAGAATTCATCTTCCTCTCCTATTACTCCCTGAATTAAGATGGCCTTTGACAATTTACTGCACTCTGCTGCCTTTTGGCTAGGTTTGCGCTGTAAAAATTCTATTTACATACATTCATATATACACCAGTGCTGGTTATGACACTGCTCGAGAAGCTGAAAGAATATCATGCCGTACAAGTCTCAGTAATAATTATTTTTATGATATGTTAAATCTTAATAAATTATACAAATGAAAACTATAGACAAAAATAAGTTGTGCTTTGTTATATGTTTCGTTCACAGGACATAAATGTAACTGGCAGATATAATAAAGAAAAACAAAAGTGTCTTAAAAAATGTATAATACCACTAATTAAAATGCATATTTCTTCACACGTTCTTGATAAACTAAATAATTATTTATTGTGTGTTCTTGTTCTTTTACCTGATTTAGGGCCATATGTATCAAGCTAATTACCATTCGCAAAGGCCGAAATTCGCAATAAATGGTATGTATGTAAAATTTTTGCTGCAAAATAAGGAATCGCAAAATTTGCTATTCCTTATTTTGCGATTGCACTTAAGGAATCGCAAATTTTGCGATTCCTTAAATGCAATGTATCAAAGAAAAAATACTTCAAAAATGCCCATAAGGATTCGCAAATTACCATCAACTTCTTGTTGGTGGTAAGTTGCGAATTCTTTTCAAAAAGCAAATTTCAAAAAAATGAAAGGTGCCATATGACGCTCATACATGCCCTTAGGGCATGTATGTGAGTCATATGCCCCCTCATGTCATTTTCAGGGGTGCAGCAGGGTGTTCTTGAGACACCCCTGTACCCTTGAAAATATTCCTAATTTGCGATTAGCAAATTGCTAATCGCAAATTTCCCCTTCATTCCTATGGGCCTCCTGGCCCATAGAAATGAATGGGTAATTTGCGATTAGCAATTTGCTAATCGCAAATTAGGAATGTTAAGGAATCGCTAAAAAGAAGCGATTTTTAACATACATACCATTTTGCGAATTCTAAATAGCGATTCCTTAAAAATCGCTATTTAGAATTCGCAAAACGGAACTATGATACATATGGCCCTTAGACTTCCCTTCATCTTTCTTTGCCCAATTGCCTTCTCCCCCAGTGTTTGGCTCCTAATAAGCATACCCCCTTCATTACAGGTACAGAGACACTACTGAGACTAAAAGCTTCCTTGTATTGTTTGCTCACCAGGAGTCACATGAACAGTCTTCAAATCCTCCAATGCAGAGATTATTAGTGCTAGACTAGTAGCCACATCTCTGCTCTAGTGGCCTGCTGTTAGACCCAGCAATTTCTGGCAGGCAAGGATTCATCAAAGCCAGTAGGAATCCACTGCTTTAGATAAGATGAGTACGATACAAGTGTTGGATAAACTGCGATCGTCCTTGGGTATCTCGACACTGAGCAGTCAGACTTGTCCTCAGGGCCCACGTGTAAACTGTTGGCACACCACCAACCTTGCATCACTCTTTGTAAGCCACAAAAAAACTCCTTTGTATTACATAAACACACTGAAATCAAAACGAGATACACATTGTAAAAGCACTTCACATTTATATGCAATTATCAAACTTTACCAATTAAATCAAAACAAGATACACATTGTGTATACACTTTAGAGTTATATGCAATTGTCAAACTTTCTCATTGGCAGAATGGTCAAGTAATCACAGGTCTTTGATTAAGACTTGTGATCAAGCCCCTCAGTCACTCAAATACACCAGCCAATACATGTTGACCTTGCTGGTGTGCAGTTGACTAGACAGTCAGAACCACCTAAAATGGAAACAGTTTCTTAGTTTCGTCCATCCGGATTAGACCTCCAGGCACCCATTGGCATCTGCATGAGTGCGTGATTGTTATCCCCCTGTAGACAAAAGGTCATGACCAAGGAAGCTGGCATGCTTCCAAGTCTGGAGAAATGTTTCTCATCAGGTGGAGGTGTGAGCTGGTATAGTTCACGGCAGCCAGCTGTAGTTGCCTACAATTAGTGGCAAGTATCCATGTGCATTCTGTACAAAATGGTTAAATCTGGTCCCCTAAGGGATATTATCAGGTTAGTGTGCACAGTGTGTTCTGGACTCTGCAAAGGCTGTTTAAACTAGGGACTCGAGGTTATGAAGGAGTGCCACAAATGCAGCCCCAGGAGCGCTGGGCTGCATTTCTACATGTCTACATGTTTGTGCAGTGTTCCAACACACAGTTTTGTGGGCTGAAAGTGGGTACTGCTCTATATGAGATATTGTGACAAGAAATGACTGTAAGCATATCCTTGGTGTTTTACAGTGTTCCCGGAGGAGAGTGAGCTAAATATTAAGCTATAAAAAAAACTGCACTCTCTACTATCGTATTTGGTGTTGCTTGCCAGAAGGGAGATATGCAAAAAGTGGGTCTCCCTGAGCTATACAGAGTGGACGCAATCAGTGCTGTATGTCATCAGACTAGATAGAAGTTGTCTGTCAGTAGGAGACTGGAAATGCGGCTATGAACGGATACATGGTGAGAAAGTGAGAACATTCGAAATGCAGGGTGAAACACCGCATGCCAACATACCTGGACAATGTGGTTCAAGGTGGGAGTGTCAAAAAAGTTCTTAACCCTTTCGGTGCTCATGACCGCCTGGAGCCGTCATGGCACCCACATAAGGGGGATGCGCTGGTGCTCCTCTCAAGGGTGTCCAATTTTGCCCAAACAAAGGGGGATGGCAGCGGAAGAGTTTCTGCTGCCACTCCCGACCCCCCCCATGGGAATCCCCTGACGTCAGGGCACACAGCGCACTCTGATGTCATCAGGAAGTTCCTGACGCTCTGGAAGCCATTTGCTTCCAGGCGTCAGAGAGAACAAGGTAGGTTTCCTTGTTCCTGGGGGGTGTTTCCCCAATGCATCGAGGCATCGAGGGAGAGGAAAGAGATATTCCTCTCCCCTGATGTCTCTTTACAGGGCATTTCTGCTTCACGATCGCGCACAGCGTCTCGATCGTGCAGAGAAAATGCCCCCAATAGCACCAGGGATTTAGTTTATTTCAAAGGAAGCTACCACTTGGGCAAGGGTCGCTTCCAGAGGGGAGCATTTTGTCTTGATGTTTTTCTGCCCCCGGGGTCAAATCGGCCCTTTTTTTGGCCGTTTTGTCCCCAGGGGGGCAGAAAACCCCACTAGCCACAAGGGTTTTGGGGTGGGGGTATTTAAATTTAGATGGAAGCGACCCCTTGGGCAAGGGCTACTTCCAAACTTCCAAGGGGGAGCATTTTTTGTCTTGAAGTTTTTCTGCCCCCCTGGGGGCAAATCGGCCCATTTGTTTGGCATTTTGCCCCCAGGGGGGGCAGAAATCACCACTAGCCACCAGGGTTTGTTTTGGGGGCATTACATTTAGATTTAGATGGAAGCGACCCCTTGGGCAAGGGTCGCTTCCAAAAGGGAGCATTTTTTTCTGAATGCTTTTTATGCCCCCCCTAGGGGCAGATCAGCCTGTTTTTGTTGGCCTTTCTGCCCCCAGGGTGGACAGGAAATCCCACTAGGGATGGTATTTATTTTTAAATGGAAGCGACCCCTTGGGCAAGGGTCGCTTCCAAAGTGGAGAAAATTGTTTGGATGTTTTTCTGCCCCCCCCCCCCAAGGGCTGATTGGCCCATTTTACTGGGCTTTTTGCCCCCTGGGGAGCAGAAAACCTCACTAGCCACCAGGGATTAATTAATTTAAATGGGAACAACCCCTTGGGCAAGGGTCACTTCCAAAGGGGCTCAACATTTGTGCTGTTTTTTCTCCCCCCCTAGGGAAGGATTTGCCTGTTGTTTTTTGGCCTTTCTGCCCCCCCTGGCCCACTAGGCCCTAGGGATTGCATTTTTTAGTGTGTGGAAGCGACCCCTTGGGCAAGGTTCGATTCCAAAGGTGGTTATAATTTGTGGATGTTGCTTTCTGCCCGCCCCCGCTGGTGGCAGTCGGGCCTTTTTTTGGCCTGACTTCCCCGGGGTATGTGGGGGGGCGGAAAACCCCAGTAGACACCACAAATTTTCCTTTATAGGTAATGGAAGTGATCCCTTGACAAAGGGTCGCTTCCAAGGGGGTTACAATATGTGTATTTTCTGCCCCAACAGATCTGCCTCATTTTCTGGGAGGGGAAGGCAGAAAACCGTACTAGGCACCAGGGATCTATTTTTTTTTCAAGGGGCGGTAAATATCTGTCGATTTTCTGCCCCACCTAAGGGCACAAAGTGGCTTGGTAGAAACCCCCCCCCCCCATCCCCATTTTTCTCAGCCCTATTTGAAGGCCCATCTGGCAGACTGACCATTTGGGTAGTGACACTGTGTGTTATAATTTTACTTGTATTATTGTTTGTGAAATGTAATAGTAATTTTGTTTTATTTCTCTGTTTTATTCTAGTTCAAGGCTTTTGCTCTTTAGACTGTTCCAGGATGTGGTTTTGTTACTGCTGGTTCTGCAGCTTGTGTAGTTGCATGTGCTTGGTAAGAGAATTTCTTTTGTTCTATTTACTCTAACTTAGTTTAATTTCCCCACATGAATGTGTTTTTTGCAAATGGTGTAATAATAGCAGTATGTTTGGCTTCAGTGTTTTGAGCATCAAAATCTTTTTGCAATAGTCCTATATGTTGTACTTTATTGTTTTATGAGTAATTGGTTTTGTTTTTTCTTTTTAGTGGGATATTTTTGCTTTTTGCTGTGTCTCTGCAGAAGTAGGTGCTGGTGAGCGTTGCTATCTTTGGTAAGAGAGTTATATTGTTTTTGAGTATATAAATCTTTGTGCTAAAGCCACACTTTGTTAACCACTTATTTTGCACAGTGTTGGTTGTTGTTGACTTGTTTGTGCAGTCTCCTTTCTTAGTAAGGAGAGTAGGGTGAGATTTACTACTTCTCACCCCTGAGGCGAAAAGCCGGGGGCTCTCTTCACTGTCCCTTTATTTTCTGACAAATAACTGATGATATAGAATTGTTTGCAGCATTATTTTTAAAAATTTGTATATATTTTAGCCAGCTCGTTTTTAGCTGCTAACACTCACAATCTCCTCGTGGCAAGATTGACATTGGCCCGAGGCCCCCCGAGGACTCTCCCTGACCGGTGCAGCCGATTTTAGGGCTGACGCCGGCAGGTTACAACGGGCGCCATCTTGGGGAGGAAGGAAGGAAGAGGTAGCGGTCCAGTTGTTGGACGCTACCCGAGTGCAATTGGTATTTAAACCTCGCCCTCCCACCCTAATTCAGATTTACTACTTCTCACCCCTGAGGCGAAAAGCCGGGGGCTCTCTTCACTGTCCCTTTATTTTCTGACAAATAACTGATGATATAGAATTGTTTGCAGCATTATTTTTAAAAATTTGTATATATTTTAGCCAG
Organism: Lissotriton helveticus; assembly: GCF_964261635.1. Taxonomy (NCBI): domain Eukaryota; kingdom Metazoa; phylum Chordata; class Amphibia; order Caudata; family Salamandridae; genus Lissotriton; species Lissotriton helveticus. The sequence continues at coordinate 1,454,209,060 of NC_136061.1, forward strand.
CTCGTTTTTAGCTGCTAACACTCACGATCTCCTCGTGGCAAGATTGACATTGGCCCGAGGCCCCCCGAGGACTCTCCCTGACCGGTGCAGCCGATTTTAGGGCTGACGCCGGCAGGTTACAACGGGCGCCATCTTGGGGAGGAAGGAAGGAAGAGGTAGCGGTCCAGTTGTTGGACGCTACCCGAGTGCAATTGGTATTTAAACCTCGCCCTCCCACCCTAATTCAGATTTACTACTTCTCACCCCTGAGGCGAAAAGCCGGGGGCTCTCTTCACTGTCCCTTTATTTTCTGACAAATAACTGATGATATAGAATTGTTTGCAGCATTATTTTTAAAAATTTGTATATATTTTAGCCAGCTCGTTTTTAGCTGCTAACACTCACGATCTCCTCGTGGCAAGATTGACATTGGCCCGAGGCCCCCCGAGGACTCTCCCTGACCGGTGCAGCCGATTTTAGGGCTGACGCCGGCAGGTTACAACGGGCGCCATCTTGGGGAGGAAGGAAGGAAGAGGTAGCGGTCCAGTTGTTGGACGCTACCCGAGTGCAATTGGTATTTAAACCTCGCCCTCCCGCCCTAATTCAGATTTACTACTTCTCACCCCTGAGGCGAAAAGCCGGGGGCTCTCTTCACTGTCCCTTTATTTTCTGACAAATAACTGATGATATAGAATTGTTTGCAGCATTATTTTTAAAAATTTGTATATATTTTAGCCAGCTCGTTTTTAGCTGCTAACACTCACGATCTCCTCGTGGCAAGATTGACATTGGCCCGAGGCCCCCCGAGGACTCTCCCTGACCGGTTCAGCCGATTTTAGGGCTGACGCCGGCAGGTTACAACGGGCGCCATCTTGGGGAGGAAGGAAGGAAGAGGTAGCGGTCCAGTTGTTGGACGCTACCCGAGTGCAATTGGTATTTAAACCTCGCCCTCCCGCCCTAATTCAGATTTACTACTTCTCACCCCTGAGGCGAAAAGCCGGGGGCTCTCTTCACTGTCCCTTTATTTTCTGACAAATAACTGATGATATAGAATTGTTTGCAGCATTATTTAAAAAAATGTGTATATATTTTAGCCAGCTCGTTTTTAGCTGCTAACACTCACGATCTCCTCGTGGCAAGATTGACATTGGCCCGAGGCCCCCCGAGGACTCTCCCTGACCGGTGCAGCCGATTTTAGGGCTGACGCCGGCAGGTTACAACGGGCGCCATCTTGGGGAGGAAGGAAGGAAGAGGTAGCGGTCCAGTTGTTAGGACGCTCCTATCCCTCCCCCAACAGGATATAAGGATGACAACTTCCCGTCCGCGCAGCGGGCGAGCGCAGCGGGCGCGCCGGCGGCGCGCCGAAGGCGCGCCAAAGGCAAGCCCGTCTGCGCCCGTCCGCGGCAGTCCGGGGCACGGGGCCAGAACCCCTGCCCATTCTACCCAGATTGCCATAACCAACAGGACACATATTAGGTACACTGCCAATGATTTGCTTGCCCCAATATTAACGAGAGCTGCTGCCACACTATGTCTGTAGACTCTCCCACGATGCATTGCTCGTCCTGCCATTTCACCATTAAGAAAGGAAAGGATGATAAGCCAATAGGGAAGACCTTGAAAATGTCACTGCTTAATTGTAGATCCCTCAAAAAACACAGATCAGAGATACATGACATGGTGTTAGATGGGGATCTCGATGTACTTTTTTTAACCGAGACATGGCTTGACACAGCCTCGACTCCAGAAACCTTAGAGGCGGTCCCGGTAGGATACAGCCTGCTCAGAATCGATCGAGAAAAACAGATAGGAGGAGGACTAGCTATAGTGCATAAGAGCGACCTACACTGTACCTTAGAGAAAGCTACTCTACCGAACAGTGAGAGTGGTTTTTTTTCCGATAAAGATCAGTCCCAAAAGTAGCATCAATGGACTTCTAATATATAGGCCGCCGGGTAAATCTTCTCAATTTGCCACTCAGCTGACTGAACTAATAACGCAACATGCTCTTGGACATAAGAAATTTCTCATCCTGGGAGACCTTAATTTTCATTTTGAAGATTTTAAATGTAAAGAGGCACAGGCCGTGGTAGAAGCCTTGAATTCTTTGTCACTAACACTTCAATCACTATTTCCATCTCATCAACTCGGCCATCTCTTAGACCCTGTGTTTGCTAACTGGGAAGATCTCAAAATGAATATCCCGTTACAGATCACATGGTCTGATCATTTTGTCATCCCTTTTGAGGTGCAAAATGTTCTATTGGAATGTAGCACGATTAATTCTAATGTGCTCAATTCTAAACCCGTGAAACGCAGAGATTGGAAGAGCTTTTCAGAAGAAAAGTTTAAATCTGCTCTTGGGAGAGAACCTCCCCCCTCCACCGATACCCTACTTAAGGCATGGGAAGACTATGAAAAATGGATGTCCAGGGCTCTGGACACAGTAGCACCATGGACATTTAAACCCCCTGTCAGAAAGACTCAAACGGCTCCATGGTTCTCCAAAGAACTCAAGGAAGCTAAGGCCAAATGTAAAAACATTGAACGAGGATGGAGAAAAAACTATGATCCGGAGGATAAATTAAAATATAAAAATGAATTAAAAATTTATCATAAACTTATTAGAGCAGCTAAAGGTGTGTATTTCAAAGAACGTATTGAAAAAGCTAAAAATCCTACTAAGGAACTTTTCTCAATATACAAAGAGCTCACGGTCCCCACCAGACTTGAGGCTCGAGACACATACTCTAATGAGTTATGTGAGGAGATTGCAGACTTCTTTGTGAACAAAGTAGACTTAATACATGCTACTTTCACAAACAGCCCACATGACCATCATTTAATAGTGAGAAAGGTTCCCGATACCCAGCCCCAGTTGACAACCTTCTCAGTCCCTAAGAGATCTGACCTGCTCTCGATTATGAGAGGAATTCATTCCGGATCCCCTCTGGATGTTATCTCCCCTAATCGATGTACGGGAGTTCTTGATGGCATGATCGAGCAGATTGAACAACTTATCGCTCTCTCTCTCCAGGAATGCCATGTGTTGGAGGCCTGGAAAACCGCACAGGTTATACCCCTGAAAAAGAAAGCGAATATTCAGATCTCTCAACTGCAAAACCTCCGTCCGATATCTCTTCTCCCCTATTGTGGGAAAGTTGTGGAGAAGGTTGTGAATAAGCAACTTATGCAATTCATCGAAGAGAACTCCTGCCTCCACTCAACCCAGTCAGGTTTTAGAGCAGGATATTCAACTGAATCTGCGGTTCTGTTTTCCACAGAACGCTTGAGACAACTTGTTGATGGAGGGCAGACAGCAGCGTTGGTGTTATTAGATCTCAGTGCAGCATTCGACACCGTGCTGCACTCAACGCTGCTGTCACGCCTATTAGACATGGGGATTGTGGGCCCAGCCTTGGAATGGATAAGATCCTTCCTGGAAAACAGGAGTTTTCAGGTACATTGCCCTCCCTATAAGTCATCCCCCCGCAAGTTAAGGCATGGGGTTCCACAGGGCTCAAGTCTGAGCCCCACGCTGTTTAATATTTATATGGAGCCCTGGGCACATATTGTGGAATCCTATGGTGTGGATATCGTCACTTACGCTGACGATACCCAATTAATAATTCAACTTGCCAATAACCAGCCTGAGGAAGCCATTAATTTTTCCAACTGTATGCGGGCAGTGGCTGGATGGATGAACAACAACTGCCTTCGCCTTAATGGCGAAAAAACTGAGCTGTTAGTGATAGGTAAATCGCCCTCTACCTGGTCGCAGGACTGGTGGCCGATGGATTTAGGGCCAATCCCCCGCCCAGCAGAGGCTGTAAGAAACTTGGGAATCATGATTGATGCGGAGTTGTCTTTCAAGCAACAAATCAGCAAAATCACTGGAAAATGCTTTGGAATTCTAAAAACCCTCCGCAAAGTTCTCGACCTGCTCCCCTTTGGTGCCAGGAAGAAACTTATCCACGCCCTAGTCACGCCGCATCTGGACTATGGCAATGCCCTTCTCCTTGGCCTGAGCAAAAAAGGCATTCAACAACTTCAGTGTGTCCAAAATGCTGCCGCCCGCTTGGTACTGAACCTTCCACGTAGGGCATCCGGTACAACGGCATTGCGCAAACTCCATTGGCTCCCCATTGTGGAGCGTATCAAATTTAAGGCACTATGCATGGCTCATCGTATTGCCCAGGGAAAAGGCCCTAACTACCTGCAAAGACTCCTTATGACCCATCGCCCTACTCGAAATCTTAGATCCGCTGGAGTGATGTTATTCAAACTCCCCCGCGTTTACAGGTCCAGAATGGGAGGTAGCTCCTTCCGCTTCTTGGCTAGCAAGCACTGGAATGCCCTCCCCCTGAACCTTCGGATGGAGCCCTCCGAAACAAGATTCAGACAAAACCTAAAAACTCACCTCTTTCCCAAGTAATGTACCCTGACACTTCTGGGATTTAGTGCATCTTGGTTTTAGCTTCATCTGGGAGCAGTAGTTTTTCAGCGCGGGGACACACCGTCATAGGTGTAACCAGGCGCTTAATAAATGGTCTTATTATTATTATTATTATTACGGCTAGCCGCAGGATTACTGCTTAGCAGGTTGTTGGTATGTTTTTTGAGTCTTCCTTTGAGGCAGAGGTGGGAGGGGAAGATTCAGGCAGTGAGGTTTCTCTCCACATGGAATCATAGGATGATGAAGCTACTCTCAGTGCGGATGAAGCTACTCTTAGTGCGGATGAAGTGCCTGTGTTAGAGGAGGACATTGATGTGTCGATAGTGCGGCAAGAGGCATCTGGGCTGCAGCCTGGGGCTGCAAGGCTTTCCGTTGGTGTAGTGAGGCAAGAGGCATCTGGGGCTTCCCATTGAAAGTGCTGACCTCTGGGTTGCCCCAGGCATGGTGCAGCCGGCATTGCCAGACTTTACTGGTGTTCCAAGGTGTAGAGTGAATACTGAAAACCTTTTGCCGATAAAAAATTTTCAGTTGTTTATGGCCGATGTATTTTTGGCAGATATTGTTGAGCAGACTAATTTGTATGCCAAACAGTTTTTGAGGGACAACAGTGCCAGCCTTAAGCCCCACTCTAGAGCTACCCAGTGGACTCCCACCAATCTGGAAGAGAAGAAGAAGTTCTTGGGTTTAACTTTTTTGATGGACTTGCTAAGGAAGCCATCAATGTCTTCATATTGGTCCACTAGTCCCTTGATGGCAACAGCTATATTTCCGGCAGTCATGAGTCGTGATAGGTATTTTCTTCTGCTTCGGATGCTGCATTTTGTCGATAATGGTCTAGTGTTGGCAGGAGATCACCCTGATTGTCACTGTCTTTTTAAGATTTGGCCTGTCCTTGATCACTTTGTTGATCGATTTTCTGAGATCTATGCTCCAGGAAAAGAAATAGCAGTGGATGAGTCTTTGGTGTTGTTCAAGGGCTGCCTGGTTTTTAGGCAATACATTCCTAATAAGAGGACACGCTATGGAATTAAGCTGTATATGCTGTGTGACAGTAGGACTGGATACGTCATTAATTTCAGGGTGTATTGTGTGGGAACTTGGTAGAGGACATTTTAACTAAGGCCACCATTTATATGTAGATAACTTCTACACTGATGTGCGGTTGTTCAGGGAATTGGCCAAAGTGGACACTGTTGTTTGTGGCATAATCCGCTCTAACCGTAAAGGTTTCCCAAAAAAACTTGTTTGTTGTCTACATGCTGACTTCCATCCATAATGAAAGCGCTTCACCTGTGAGTGTTTGGGGTCAGGTTGCTGAAGCACGTAGATCAAAGGTTGGAACCTTACGCTGCTCTTCATAAGACTTACATTTGGTATAAGAAGTTGGCTATCCATCTTTTCTACTTGGCAACCTTTAATGCTTTTGTTGTGTTCAAGGATTCTTGTCCTGAGTCAAAGATGACTTTTGCTAAGTTTCAGGAGTCTGTAATAGGCAGCCATGTTCTAGTGGAACAGGCAAGTGTTCCTAGAGTAGTAGTGGTCGAAAATGTGGCTAGATTGAAAGATCGCCACTTTCCTGATCACATTCCTCTCACACCCTCAAAATACTTTCCCACTAGGAGATGTAGAGTCTGTTGGCGAAGAGGTATGCAGAAGGAGACTTGTATGTACTGCCCCGAGTGTCCTTCTAACCCTGGGATGTGTGTGCCTGCTTGTTTTAGAATGAACCACATGCAAAATAATTTTTGGGAGAATCAATGAGTGGTAAAGTGAACTGCCTGGCCTCTATTGTTTAATATTTTTTGTTCTGTTTCAATGTTGGGATTTGTGTAGTGTATTTAGTTTCAGATTTTGTGTTTTCTAATTTATATAAAAAAAATCCTAACTGTGATGGCGGTGTGCATGGAGTGGCGCTTGTCTGGCGGTGTGCGTGGTCTGGTGCTTGGATGGTGTTGTGTTTGGATTGGCGCTTGCCTGGTGGTGTGCGTGGACTGGCGCTTGGCTGTCGGTGTGTTTGTACTGGTGCTTGGCTGGTGGTGTGTTTGCACTGGCGCTTGACTGGCGGTGTGCGTGGACTGGTGCTTGGCTGGTGGTGTGTGTGGACTGGCACTTGGTTGGCGGTGTGTGTGGACTTGCGCTTAGCTGGCGATGTGCGTGGACTGGTGATTGGCTGGCAGTGTACGTGGACTGGCGTGGTTGGCGGTGTGTGAGTAGTGACTAGCTGCTGGTCACTACACACACTGCTAGCCAAACGCCACTCGACGCAATCCATGAGCTGCTGTGGTAGCTGTGTCAGGAATATGGGCGTGTGAAAGTGATGGGCCCTTGAATGGCGCTGTTTGCTGGTGTGAGTGTTGTAATGTGCTGGGCCCGCGGCTGGCGTTGTGAATAGTTTTGTATGTGTCACACGTATAAAAGGTGCATGAATGGCCTGTAAAGAGGTTGCTGCCTTGTCGTGGCTTTACAGCTCACAAGCTGTGAGTCCATGGTTCAGTTTCTTGTCCTTTCAATTAACAGTGCATTTAATTTTTGTATAATCTCTGGTTTATACAACTGTATATACTGAACTGTCACTCACCCTCATGCCAAATCCAACCAGTATGTATGTGTGCTTAAGGAATAGGTGGGTGTGCATAAAAATGCGTCTTTTCTGTTTTTGTCAAGCAGGGTGTACCTTGTGAATGTTGTAATGTGTTGGTTTTGTGCCTGGTGGTGTGAATGGTCTTTTGTGTATCATGTATGAAAGGTGTGTGAATGGCCTGTAAAGTGGTTGGTGCCTTGAAGTGGCTTTACAGCTCATGAGCTGCGAGTCACTGGTTCAGTTTTTTGTCCTTTCAATTATTGACAGTGCATTTAATTTTTGTGAAATCTCTTGTTAATACAATTTTATATACTGAACCATCACTTGCCCTCATGCCAAATCCAACCAGTGTGTGTGTGTGTGTGCTTGAGGAATAGATGGCTGTGCAGTAATCTTTGTCTGTTTTGTCTCTCTGCCAAGCTGTACATTTCATCTAAGAATAACATAACATCTGTAGTTTTTGTTGTAAACTAAACACCCATGGGAGTGCATGGTGATGTCTCTCTTGTGGATCCCAACAAGTTATCCAACCCACAATGTCCCGCATACCTCAAAATGTGACTGTGACATTTTCCTTGCATTATTGTGCCCAAATGTTCACACTGCAGAAAGTAAAAACACATTTATAAACCCCAGCATTTCTCCAAGTATCCCAAAAGAAATGGTACCTCACTTGTATGGGTGGGCCAAGTACCCGTGACAGGGAAGAGCCCAAAATCTATTGATGGGACATCAAAATTACCTATCACAAACCAATCTGGTTTTGCAAGGGGGTCCCATTGGTTTTTGTGCCGGGGCTCGGCAACCATCTAGGGAAAACTACCAAACCCACACATCTCTGGAAACTAGACACCCAGGGGAATTCAGAGAGGTATGGCTTGCGTGGGTCCCTCATCATTATCCTACCCAGAATCCCCTGCAAACCTCACATTTTGCAGAAAAATTCACTTTTTCTCAGATTTCTGTGTGGGAAAGTTCTGGAATCTGCGTGGATCCACAAATGTCCTCCCACCTAGCATTCTCCCAGGTCTCTCGATAAAAATGGTACCTCACTTGCGTGAGGCGACATCAAAATTACCAATCACAAACCAACCTGGTTTTACAAGGGGGGTTCCATGAGTTTTGACCCGGGTCTCGGCACCCATCTAGGGAAACCTACCTAACCCACTCATTTCTGGAAACTAGACGCCCGGGGGAGACCAACGAGGTATGGCTTTTGTGAGTCCCCATCATTCTCCTACCTGCAAACCTCAAATTTAACTGACAAAATTAAAAAAATTCTCAAATTTCTGTGTGGGAAAGTTCTGAAATCTGCATGGATCCACATATTTCCTCCTACCCAGCATTTTTGTGTGAAATCACCGTGCCGGCACAAATGTCCAACCACCCAGCGTGAGTAAAATGATTCCTCTCTTGTGTGGGTGCACCAAAGGCTTGTGGCTAGGAAGAGCCCATAGCATAGAGATTTAGAGTAGAGCACCAACAATTCTAAGAGCTAAATTTTCTTAAAAATAAGTTTTTAGCCAATCCTGCTTTGGACACCCATACAAGTAAGGTATTATTTTACCTGGGACACTAAGGGGAACGCTGTGGGGTTGGACATTTGTGCCGGCACGGTGATTCCACACATAAATATGTGGAAAATCTATTTTTTTCAGCTAAATTTGAGGTTTGCATGGCATTCTGGGTAGGAAAATGTTGGGGGATCCACGCAAGCCATACCTCATTGGACTCCCCCAGGAGTCTGGTTTTTAGAAATGTTTGGGTTTGGTACTCTCCCAAGACTGCCGCCGAGCCCGGGCCAAAATCTCAGGTGCCCCCCCAAAGCCAGGTAGTTTTGCTATAGGTATTTTCTCCACAGCACAATTTGGGCCATTTCCTGTTGCAACCACTATGCCTACCCACACAAGTGAGGTACCATTTTTATCGAGAGACCTGGGGAAATGCTGGGTGCGAGGAAATTCGTGTATCCACTTAGGGCTAGATGTAGGTAAAGTACATTTACCGATTCTAAAATACCGAATTTTACCGTTTCGGTATTTTAGAATCAGTATATGCAATGTAGAAAAACAAAATCGGTAAAAATTACCAAATCGGTACGATTCAGTATTTACCGAATCGGTATTTACCGATTCGGTAATTCCCATTCATTCCTATGGGCCTGGAGGCCCATAGGAATGAATGGGAATTACCGAATCGGTACATACCGATTGGGTAAAATAGGGAAACATTCAAGGGTGGCAGGGTGTCACATTGACACCCTGTTGCACCCCTGAATAGTGCTTGTGTGCACATGTGGCACACATACATGCCCTCACATACATGCCCTAAGGGCATGTATGTCTGCCACATGGCACTGTTGAAAATGCACAGGTTTGCATTTTCAAAGGTATTCGTTATTTACCACCAACTAATAGTTGGCGGTAAAGAACGAATCATTAAGGCACATGAGCACTCTTTAAAGTGCTTCCTACATTCCTACATGCCATTTACCGATTCAGTAAATACCGAATTGGTAAATAATGATTCGGTACCGAATCGGTAAAAACCGATTTGGTATTTACCGAATCATCCCCTACATAGGAAATGGCCCAATACCGGTCGGTAAGCCTGAAATGTACCGAATTTCGGGTTTACCAACCAGTAATGGCCACCTACATCTGGCCCTTAGATTCCAGAACTTTCCCACACAGAAATTTGAGAAAAAAGTTAATTTGGGGGCAAAATTTGAGGTTTGGAGGGGATTCTGGGTAGGAGAATGATGGGGGACACACGCAAGCTATACCTCGCTTGACTCCCCAGGGTGTCTAGTTTCCATAAATGTATGGGTTAGGTATGTTTCCCTAGATGGCGGCCGAGCCCCAGGCTAAAAACTCATGTGACTCTATTTGCAAAACTAAGGTTGGTTTGTGATGGGTAATTCTGATGTCGCATCAATAGGTTTTGGGCCCTTGCCTGTCGTGGGTCATTTACCCACCCACGCAAGTGAGGTACCATTTTTATTGGGAGACCTGAGGGAACTCTGGGTTGGAGGAAGTTTGTGGATCCAAGTAGATTCCAGAACTTTCCACCACAGAAATGTGGGGAAAATGTGTTTTTTTTGACAATTTTTTAGGTTTGTAAGGGATTTTGGGTAACAGAACCTGGTGAGAGGCAGTCAAGTCACCCCATCCTGGATTCCCTGAGTTTCCAGGTTTAAAAAATGTATAGGTTTGCTAGGTTTCCCTAGGTGCCGGCAGAGCTAGGGTTAAAAAACTACAGCTAGACACTTTGCCAAAAAAGGGTCATTTTTCATTGTGAAATTGAGGTGTGTCCATGTTGCGTTTTGAGCCGTTTCCTGTCGCGGGCACTAGGCCGACCCACTCAATTGAGGTACCATTTTTCTTGGAGGACTTTGGGGAACGTGGGGTGGGTAGAAATTTGTGGATCCATGCAGATTCCGGAACTTTCCACCACAGAAATGTAAGGAAAATGTGTTTTTTTGACAATTTATTAGGTTTGCATGGGATTCTGGGAAACAGAACCTGGTGGGAGCCAGTCAAGTCACACCATCCTGGATTCCCCTGGGTGTCTAGTTTTCAACAATGTATAGGTGTGCTAGGTTTCCCTAGGTGCCGGCAGAGCTAGGTATCAAAATCTACAGCTAGGCACTTTGCCAAAAAATGTTTATTTTTCACTGTGAAATTGGTGTGTGTCCATGTTGCGTATTGCACCATTTCCTGTCACGGGCCCTAGGCCTACCCACACAAGTGAGGTGCCATTTCTCTTGGAAGAGTTTGCCAAACGCAGGGTGGGTAGAAATTTGTGGATCCATGCAGATTCCAGAACTTTCCACCACAGAAATGTGAGGAAAATGTTTTTTTTACTATGTTCTAGGTTTGCAAGGGATTCTGGGTAACAGAACCTGGTGGGAACCAGTCAAGGCACCCCATCCTGGATTACCCTGAGTGTCTTGTTTTGAAAAATGTATAGGCTAACTAGGTTTCCCTAGGTGCCCGCAGAGCTAGGGTTCGAAAACTACAGCTAGGTACTTTGCTAAAAAAGGGTAATTTTTCTCTGTGAAATTGGGATGTGGTCACGTTGGGTTTTGAGGCATTTTATGTTGGGGGCACTATGCCTCCCACACAAGTGTGGTACCCTTTTTATGGGGATACTTAGGGTAATTCAGATTGATTTGTAAAGCCAGTGTTATTACCTATTGACTTTTGATGCATTTATGCCTTCCAAATGAATGACAATTTGTAAAAAAGAAGTCATTTTGGAAAATGACCGATAATTCTCATGTTAGTGTGAGTGTTCCCAATTTCGGAAATGTGCAAATATCTACTGTTTCTAAACTCTATATTTTGTTCCCATTTCAGGAAATACATAGGTGTCTTTCATACCTATTTTTCAATGTATACATTTTCCCAGGATAATTGCTATATACCCGCTACATTATAAAAAAACGTTGCAAGTCGCTGCTCAGTTTTGGTCTGGGTTCGTCAGGTTCTTCGTGAACCTACAAGTTATATATATCCCCACAACCAGTAAGGTCCCACGGATGTAACGGGTTATTGCTTTCAAAGAGCTACCATAATTAGAAGAAGTTACAGGTGAAAACGTTGACCCAAAAGACTGTTTTTTTCAATTAAATTTAAATTTTTCCTACATTTAACTGTTAGTTTCTATAAAGAAACCTTGAAGGATCTACACAAATGACCCCTTGCTGAATTTAGAATGTTGTCTACTTTTCAGAAAATGTATAGCTTTCCAGGATCCATTAATGCTTTTATACCTATTTCTACCATTAACTGGAAGGAGGTTGAAAGAAAAAATAATAGCAAAAATCGGCTATGTCCCAGAAAAATGCCAAAACTGTGTAAAAAATTGTGGTTTTCTGACAAAAGTCTGTCATTCCCTAAAAGCTGGGAAATAGTGATCTCATCCCCACAACCCCTTTTTTGACACCATTTGCAGGGGAAAACCCAGACGCTTTCATTTGCAGCACTTTTTTCCCATTTTTCCCCTAAAAACAAAATGTAGCTGTTTTTTGGCTATTTTCTGGGACCCATCCAAGGAAATCCACAAGCCCTGGGTACTTTTAGAATCCCCTTGATGTTGGGAGAAAGGGAGGCAAATTTGGCGTGGATACCCTATGTGATCAAAAAGTAACAGGGGCCTAAGCGAGAAATTCCCCAAATAGCCAAAGAAAGGCTTAGCACAGGGGGGGGGGGGAAGGCCTAGCAGCGAAGGGGTTAAATCAGGTTAAAGTTCGCTTAGTTGGAGGATTGGGTACAAAATGATCATAAGACAGTAGCAAACTACCCAAGGGGATGCCAAAAAAAGTTTCAAAATTGAGTTCAGTGAATTAGTGAAAACAGATTATGATTTTAATTGCTATTTTTGCAGATTGCGCATAAGTGCATATGTGATCGAGATTTCCTAATTGTGATTCCTTAAAACGTTAGGAATTAAGACATTGCCGTTTCTGACTTCAGTACATTTGGCACATACTCTTGTAGTACTTGTGGCTTACTAATGAATTTCAGGGGTAATTAATGTGCCCAAATTGATGTTCTCCTGGCTTGATTCTAGAATGGAGGAGTAGCCCAGGAGTAAGTTGCAGCAGCATCTTTTTGAATCAGACCCAGTTTATGGGCAACAACAGGTACAATTTGCTGCTACCACGAATGCAGATGAATGAAAGCCACTAAATAAACTAACTTGCCACCTCTGCACAATCAACCAATCAATCAATCATTTGTAAAGCGCACTACATACCCGCGAGGGTCTCAAGGCGCTGGGAGGGCGCTACTTTTTGAACAGCCAGGTCTTGAGTATCCTCCTGAAGGTCAGTAGGTCTTGGGTCTGTCTTAGGCTCAGTGGGAGGGTGTTCCATGTCTTGGTGGCGAGGTGGGAGAAGGATCTCCCACTGGTGGTTGTTCTTCGGATGCGCGGGACGGTGGCGAGTGAAAGGTCGGCGGAGCGGAGCTGGCGGTTGGGGATGTAGAAGGAGAGCTGTCTGTTGAGGTAGGCTAGGCCAGTCTTGTGGAGTGCCTTGTGTGCGTGGGTGAGGAGCTCAAAGGATATCCTCTTGTTGACGGGAGCTAGTGCAAGTTTCTCAGGGGGGGGTGATGTTGCCGTGGCGTGGTACGTCGAGGATCAGTCGTGCCAAGGCTTTTTGGATGCATTGTAGTCATTTAATGAGGTTGGTCAGGGCTCCCGCATAGAGGGCGTTTCCGTAGTCGAGTCTGCTGCTGATGAGGGCCTGGGTGACTGTTTTTCTTGTATCTGTCGGGATCCATCTGTAGATCTTTCGGAGCATGCAGAGGGTGTTGAAGCAGGAGGAGGAGACTGCATTGACTTGCTTGGTCATTGAGAGCGTTGAGTCGAGGATGATTTCCAGGTTGCGTGCATGGTCGGTGGGTGTCGGGGCTGCCCCCAGCACAGTCTGCCACCAGGAGTTGCCCCAGGATGAAGGGTTGGAGCCGAGGATGAGGACCTCCGTCTTATCCAAGTTCAGCTTCAGACGGCTGGTCTTCATCCAGTCGGCGACTGCCTTAATTCTTTCATGTAGGTTGGCTTTGGCGGTGATGGGGTCCTTGGTGAGGGAGAGGATCAGCTGACTGTCGTCAGCGTAGGAGATTATGTTGAGGTCGTGCTGTCGGGCTACATGTGCGAGCGTGGCCATGTAAATGTTGAACAGCGTCGGGCTGAGGGAGGATCCCTGGGATACGCCGCAGATGATCTTGGAGGCTGTGGAACGGAATTAGGGGAGGCCGACGCTCTGGGTTGTGCCGGAGAGGAAGGAGGTGCTCCAATCCAGAGCCTTGTCTCGGATCCCTGCGGTGTGGAGGCGTGCGTGTAGTGTGCGGTGGCAGATGGTGTCGAAGCAGCAGAGAGGTCTAGGAGGATGAGTGCTGTGGTCTCGCCATTGTCCAGTGGGGTCCTGATGTCATCGGTGGCAGCGATGAGGGCAGTCTCGGTGCTGTGGTTGCTGCGGAACACTGACTGGGAAGTGTCCAGGATTCTGTTATCTTCGAGGTATTGGGTTAGCTGTCTGTGATGGTTTTCTCAATGACCTTGACCGGGAAGGGGACACCAATGGGTAGTTTAAAAGGCATTCATAATAATAAAAGGTTTATCTTAACCTAAGTCATATCTATAAATTGTTCATCATTTCTATTGTTCCAGTATATGAGACATCTGGACTTAGACTTAGATTACATTCAAATGGGCCTCATCACCTAAAACCTTGCCCCAAGATGATAACCTTGTCAGCTGGAGCATGGCCAGAAAGAGTAACAGGATGTAGGTGGAAGCGGGTGTTGGACAAGAACTGTGATGTCTTCACATCTAGAAGGCGGCATACAGTCTGGCAGGACACAGAGCACCAGTATTGATGGAGTCCGCAGTTTTCAGCCTGCATTGTGGCTAAGGAGGAGGGACAGACAAGAGGCCCGGGACCAGAGCCGCCATGGGTTTAAGCACCCCACCACCTCCCGCGGCATGGGACTGTCTGCACAAGTCATAGCCCGAAAGAGGCCGGTTCACCTCTCTTTTGGTTTTGGGTTCTCACTCCAGACTTGCTTACTACCAATCACTGGATAATTAGGTACTCGCAACTTTTTGTTGCCTCTTTAGTGAGTTCTCTTCTGTCCATTTGAACTCCTGCTGGGTTTGAATGTTCATCCGTTTGACTACTTTATAACTATCACTGACTGACATAGAGATTATCTAAGACAACTAAATAGTCATCCCTTACAAGACAACCAAATAGTTAACTGCCATATCGTGCGCCTTGTTCCCCGGCACAGTATTACTCTTATTTTTAACATACTTACCTTCATTCTTCGAGTACTGGTAGCCCTGGTAATAAGCACACCGTCATTGCTTTTGCAGCATGTATTTTGCTATATTTCATTATATTATTATGTATTTAGTTTTTGGTCTATTGTGCACTACTATGAGAAAATGAAAAGCAGTTGAAATGTTGCTGGGTGGGAGCAAATAAAAAGCACCCTTCTTTCTGCAGGAACTGTGTTATTGATTTGAATGAAATCGACTAACTGATAAAAGTAGTAGAGGATATTGTTGCAGGGCAAGGCAAAACAAATATTCGTCTCAACACCACGATTACTCCCAGTAGTACTGTGTGCAAGTTAGTACATCAAAACACAGTCCCTACTGATGTAATATCTTGGAGTAGTGTTGCTCAATAGCTAGTGCCCCCTTGTTAAATGCTAACAGAGCTCCAAACCCAAGAGCTTTTGTAACAAAAGCCCTGATTGACAAGTCTCATGAGGTTTGCCTAGCTAGTACATCAGGTGATTGTGCCACACAGACCTTCTCATCCAGAGTTCCAACTGCAATTAAGTCCCCTCATATTGTTCCTAACATTGACTGTGCCAACAGGTTCCAAAGTGATTCCACCCCTGACCTTGTAGCCATAACCCAGGCCACCACTGCTGTATATGAGTGCACTAACACAGGGGCATGTGCAAAAATATATAGCCTAATTATCGATGTACAGGAACTATGGGCCCAGTTTGTAAAAATATAATTTATGGTATAGGGCCAATATTATAAATAACACAAATGTTCTTTACCAATGGAATTTTGCGTATGATAGCAGTTATGATGTTTCATATTATTCTGAGATATTTTGCACTTACTTTTATAGCTTGAATGCTATGCCGGTTAACAAAGCAATGTGTAGAAAAGAAGCTTGGATGATGTCATCAGTGATGTCATCAATGATGTCATTTGAGATGTCATAAATAATGTCATGGGACATGTCATGAGTGATGTCATGTGTGAGGTCATAAGCAGTGCATGGTGGGGTGAAAGTTAGAGTTAGTGTTGCTAACTATAACTGTTCAATTTCTTTTTTATTTTCTTGTATAAAGTGTTAATGCTGTCACTGAGAAATTCACCTAACATAATATTACTTTAACCTTTGGTTCTTTCAGCGAATTTCTATACATTTTTTAAAGGGACCTGTATTTACACAGTTGCACTTATGCAGCAATGGTAAGGGCCACCCATTGTCAGTGGTGTGGTTTTGACCGATGCCAGAGAGACCGTGCGCATGTTCTAACCCACGCAACAGAGGCAATGAGCCGGTTCCAAAGATGTGGGCTTTCTGCTGGAGCAATCACCTTAACCCACTTTCATGAGTGCAGGACTGGGGTGGTACCTGACAGATAATAGCGTTCAGGTGCTAAAGCTGGGTGGTTGGAAGTCTTGAATGTCCCTGACACTTCATACCAGTAGTCCATCCAGATTGCCCTTGGAGTCACTCTGGGTTCACAGGATTCATGTGTAGTCCTTATCACCATGCCTGGGAACAGTAGCACAGCAAGGCAGGGCTCCAAAGCAGATTGCTCCCACATCAAGTTTCATATGAGTTACCAGGGTGCACACCTGGATGTTGGCCACAGTCATATGTGCATTGAAAGATTGATACTGGGCCCTCTGCCGACTCTTTTAGGTTCCATATTCAGCCCAGTCTCTCTTCTGAGAGGGGTCCACACCCTTCCTTGTGATGTATCACTGATTCAAACACACTTAGGGAAGCACAGAAGCAGGTTGACTCTTCCATACTCTAAATGATTTCCCACCCAGCTTGCAGCTTTGCTGGACTATCAAGCTGGGTCTAGTGGGATTCCTCTACTCTTCATGTTTTCCCCAGGCAACCATACCCTTATCCACAAAGGTGCCCAAGGTTCTCTATGTAATGTAGCAGTTCAGGCACTTCTGGCGAAGATAGTAGCGTACAACAACTATGAGGGTAGGTCTTTGGGTGGCACTCCTCGTCTAACAAGACTGCAATCCATGACAAGTTGAACATTCAGGGCAGGGGTACACAACTTTTATCATGCAGGGGCAATTCCCTACCCAACAGCACCATTGCACCATATTGCACATATTTGTGTATATCCACAACCATTTGTGCTTGCATTCTGACATACATGCTTCACACATTACACATCTGTGTGTTCCTGAAGTGAAGTGATGTCTGGGAAATGTCTCCCTTCTCTTACTTTTCAGATAAATGCCACTCATTGCTACCTCAGTAGTTTAGTATGTTTTGGTACAGGCATTGAGCCTCCTTGCATTTCTCTGCAAAGCATGTTAAATGTGCATTGTATCAAATGTGGTCAAATGTAGACCTCACATTAAGCAGCCCTGAAAGCGTGTTACATATGTGCTCTTTTGTGGATCTCTACACATGCATGAATACAATCTTTACATGTGAAATTGTAACATCTACGCCTGAAACTATGGTTTTGGCCAGGACAGATGTCTCCCATGATCTGTGATGGTACCTGCTGCAACATTTGTTCCGGCAAAATACTGTTACTCAGTATGCTAGTCCATATGTGAAACACACATCAATTTGAAGATTGCCTCAGGGACTGACTTATTGGAAGAATTGTGATCTATCATACACTGATGCCACATTTAACACTCTTTGATGCAGAAGAACAGGGCAAAACAGCTTGCTGTGCTGCACTGCACTGCTTAAGACAGGAAGGGCAGGAATGCCCCATATCTATCTAGATGTAGGGCAATCCCTCCATCTCCCTCTCATGTAGTGCATCACATCATATTGGCTTGCTGCATTGATTTGATCTTCATTGGAGTCGGACCCCTTGTTAATCAACATCTCAGTAATCAAGATTCTTACATGTTGAGGCCTATATTTAGTTGAGAAGATGCGAGTAACAATATATGTTCCTTGACATTCACACAAACACAACACAATGAATGAGTACATGTCAGTTTTCATTACTCTCTTTTTAGTGTAGTTATGTAAAAATATTTGCCACTATTTGGTCGCATCTCCGCTAACCTGCCATTGTGTCCTCTATTTCAGCATCATTGTCATCAGCCTCATACAGTTCACATGTGATTTCAATCTCATTGTGTCAAAGCACATTTGTTTTTTTAACAGATAATCTGCAATATTATACAGACTAGGATGCTCTTGCAGACCATAGGAGGTGGGTACAGTAATCTTCCCCCTGATTTGTCCTGGCAGTGGAGACGGGGCTTTAGGAACCCAAACATTCATTCAGCAATATTCCTTGCTTTGGCCAGAGCAGAATGAACATATTTTGTTCCTCTGCTTGTGGTTTTTGGAATGGGTCATGACCCATGGGTGTAATACATATCCTTGGTCACCTGAAAAGTTGAAAATACCAAAAGTGAATTATTTGGTACATTCTTACTTAAACTTAACTAATTGTGGGGCAGATCTACAAGAAAGTGCCGCAGCACGGCACCGCAAGCCCTTTGGCTGTGCCACGCTACGGCACTTTCAGTGCACAGGATTGCGACATGTCTACAATAATATGTTGCATTCCTGTGCTCTCCTCTGCGCTGGCGAAACAGCTGCCATGCGTCAGCGCAGGCACCCTTGCACCATGGTGCAAGGAAGCCTGTGCCATGGGGAGATTGCTTTTGTGAAGGAAGGGGCCCCTTCCTGCACAAAAGCAATCATGCAGGAATTTTCCTCTATCAATGCGTGTTGTAGAATGCTGCACACATTGAAAGAGGAAAAAACGAGGAGAAATGAAAACATTTCTCCTCGTTTTGCTTGGCTACGCCACCCCTATGGTGGCGCAGCAAACTGACGTATTTCCAGGTTTACGATTTTGCGTAAATCTGGAAATGCATCAGTGGACATGGGTGTTGCTTGGGAACACCCACAGCAACACCCATGTCCTGCCCCTAACACGCAAAGTGTTGCGTGAACAGGGGCGATATTTACAAGCACAGGTTAAGTCACGCAGGGTGACTTTACCTGTGCTTGTAAATATCCCTTAGCAGGCTACGCCACCGGTGCGTCACGCAAAGTGATGCACCGGCGGCGCATGGGGCTTGGAAATCTGACCCTATGTGTGTTATGTTTGCAGGCAAACTCATACACATTTTACATTGAACAGATATTTCCTTAGCGCTGTACACCATTGCTTTACACATGTATGTTCAACTTATTTGTGTCATTGGGCACATTGTGCATGGTTTGAAACATACAACACATCAACGTGGTAACTTTCATGTATAGACCGAAGATTACTATGATGGATGCACACACAGTTACATTAGAGACCAGTGCTGTCCAATGAAGTGACAGAGGAGGTGACAGGACTTCAGGTTCCAGGCACACATGCTGCAGGGTAGCCGCCAATAATCCACAGCACCCGGAGGTGCCTAGATATTCATGTCAGGGCTCCCACGGCACGGGATGTACCCGGGGATGCACCGGGGCGAAGACAGGGCCAAGAGTGGGCACATCTGCACCTGTCCGCGGCCTTACGAAGCTGGGCTTGGCCCACTCTCTGAGGCCTCTGACATTGTGTCTCCAATTTCAATCATGGCCGCTCAGGAAGCTGAAGTCAGGTCATCAAGCCAGCTGCTTCAGGGACCGAAACAATGACTCAGAGGTACAGTTGTTCACAGTCACTAGTTTCTATTCGTGTCTCTTTATCCCGCTAGGAGCTTGATTGATTTGACTTGCCACATTTTGGGATCCAGCATTTTAGAAATTCGTCCCTGACTGTGGGTAAGAAAAAAGTGGGATACAGTGGCTCTGTCTCAACCTCTCCAACAAAATCCATGTCAATCAACCGGATGCTGGAACAAGCTGGCAGTGTCATAAGCAATAAAATTGCCTGAACAGAGCGGAGGCTTTCCTTAAACCGGCGTGGTGGCAGCAGGGGCTCATCTGGTCTTTTACCTCGTTTTCTCCTGTATATGTACCCTGCCCCACCCTCAAATGGCACAGTTTCTTCTATTACCCAAGGATCAACTAAAAACTGCAAGGATATTCCTCCCTAGATACCCCTACTCCTGTCATTGCTTTAAGCAATAAGGCTGCCCACCCCAAAGTGCCAAAGAAACTCAAGCACAGCAAGGGGCGTAAGCAGACATCTAGCTCTCTTCCATCCTTTTCCAACATCCCACAAGAGCCTGAGACTGTACCAATACTCAGACCAAGTGATCCACCTCTACCATCACAGGAATAAAAGACCTGGATCACGAGCTCTGTTATTGAACTTCTGGCTTGTCATTTAGAGACTTTATCAGAGAAGCTATGTACAATGTTTAGTACAGTTTATTCTCCACAGCTCTCATGCTTGGATGGTATTAAATCGAAATTAGCCTTTTCTTTATCTGGTAGCAGTTACTTACCATCCTAATCATAAACCATCAATAACGATCCTTACACGCAGGGCACTGTAGCCAGAGCACATGATGCACCCCCGGTGGGGATACCAGTCTATCAACATATGCACCATATGTAATGTAATATATCAGCTTCTCCAGACCAATTGAGTAACAAACATATATTAATTAGGCAAAATGTAGATAATTCACTTACTTCAGTTCCCAAATTTCCATATTCCACGAAGGGTGCTGAGAGAAAAGTTTCAATCTCCCTCTAGCCCCTTGCCCTTATGTGACTTTGTTGTAAGGTGTACCCTCATTAAGAAATGACCAGCGTGAAATCTACAGGAACTTTTTTTCATACATCCTTAGACTGGCTGGTTCGCCACAGAGGCATGTCGTTTTTCCACACAAGAGATATTTTGTATGTAAGGAGATGTGCATGGATAGGGCCAAATCATCCCCGTTTTGTGGTAAATTTTAGATCCCTAAAATTGGTATATATTTTGTTATTTAATCCTAGGCATAGTATTTAACCAAGCAGTTCTATTATCCTGGTTCCGCTTGGCTATGTTTATAGAACAATTTTCTTTCTGAGGCAGCAATCATGTAAGATCTCTCAAGACAATGGACAGGGCTCATTGGACAGACGTCCTTCAAGTCATTGTGAGACTGATAAATTGCACCGAGTCAATTCTAATCTGACGGGCATAGTCAGCATATCTTCCATTGCCGTTCCAGCCAGTGCTCAAATTTTATCGCATGAATCTTGTGTCCCTTGCTCCGTACCTACATCCAACAGGTTCGACGAATTTTCTGATTTGGATTCACATGCAGGCAAAAAGGTCCTTGTAACACTCTGCTATCTTTATGACACCTCTGGCCGATAAATTACCAGTAATATCTATTGTTTCTACTGCTATACAGAAGCTAGCAAATGCTCTTCATGCTTTGACCATACAGTTTGGAACTCTTTATATACTTAGCTGGAATGTAGCAGATCTTAAGGGGAAGATTAATAATTTGGAATGGTCTGTGTTTGTTTCAAAGTATGACATAATTGTATTGCAGGAAACAGACTTACTGTTCGAGAGTTATGCCTGTTACTCCCACCACACTACTCCATCATTTCTGAGTCGGGCTATGAGTGGGCTAGTCATTTGGGTCAGTCTAAGTCTCCAGGTAGAGGTTTCAGAGGGTAAATCTGGGTCACCATCCTTCTTAGCACTAATAATTTGCAAGCCTAAGACAAATATAGTTTTTTTATTTGATACATTTTTATAACAAAGACTTCACTAATGCCATCTGCACACACTATAATATGTTGTTTAATTGTTTAATCCGATTTACAAACTAAGGCCGAAAAATAGTCACCTGCAACCTCACTTTTTTCTATGTGATGATTTTAATGAAAAGCTAAGTGGGGTCCTTTGGACCCAGGATAACTATATAGATGGCACGCAACCACTCAGGACGCAAGGGGGCAGTGCTCCATAAGTACCTTGCCGTTCATGGCTTGGTCGCCTTACTCTAGATACTGGGAGGAACTAATAGTATGGTTCCATCTATTAGAGGGGGGAAGAGCCTTAATAATAATAATGATATGTTTGTAAGCCCCAAAAATATCCTTGTTCTCTAAAGGTGAGATTTTACCCCAGAGTGGGGAGACTATAATGCTCTCTGTACCTATATGCTTTTAATGATTAAGGGACTTATATATAATAGTAACTTAGTTTCCAACACACAAGACTCTTTGGATGGTTTAAGATTAGTCTGGCGCCTGAAAAAACCCATAGAATCGTTATCAGTTCTACTGAAGTAACACTTGGGTGAATTCCTCAATTACCTATTTGCGAGTGGGCAAGAGTTGATGGCTTTGCATTACAATAGGTTAATACACATAATCAGGGAGTCTATGCTCAAGCCAATCCACACATCCAACATAGATAGACATAGGTGGTTTGATGGGGCCTGTTCTAAAGCAAATCGAAAGTTGAGGAGCACCCTAAATGCACGTCCTAGTGTAAGGAGTGACTGAGAGTAGCTGGAAAATGCAGCCCTGGGAAAGGACAGTAAATCCTTTTGAGATTTAGTAAAACAACGTTGTACTTATTGTAATTGCTTACAAGAAGCAAGACTAGCAATAACTGTGACTCTTTTACTGCCAGTCTTGCTTCTCGTAAGCAAGGACTATAAGTACAAAGTGTGTGGTTATGCACCACTTGCAGGTTTTCAAAATACATAAATAAAAGGCATTGTCATTCACAATGACAATAACTCAAGCTCTCGCAAATACTTGTTTTAAAAATGTCGACTAAAAGAAGAAATGAAACCGAAAGCCACTGCCTTGAAATGAGATAAAACTTCCCCGGACAGAAGTGTTCAGTGACAAACTTTGAGACACCGTCTCGATGGTAAGTTCTCCTCTTTAGAATATATCTATTTACAAAAATGACTTGGAGTATTGCGCAAGGCTCCTTTCACAGGCACGTTCTAACTGTTCGTGTGTATCTTTATTTTTCATACAATAATTGGCTAGCTGGCTTCATTTATCTGAATACAATTTCTTAACATTCATATTTTTTCATCTGTTTCCTGAGTCCATCAAAACAGAAAACTGAGAGCAGCAATGGGAGAAGAAAGATGCATGTGGTGTATGTAGGAAAGCTTAGTGGATTCAGAGGCCACTGCAGAGAAGTGAATGCAAACTCAAAGGTGAGTTTTCAGTTTCAGCTCATATGATTCCACTTTCGGGGTGGAAGAAATGAGCACCTGTTGAGACAACTCACTCTGTAGGGCAGATTATTTAAAGTGTTAATTCATAACAAAATAAAAGAAAATCTTAGACCTGTATCTGCGTTCCTCCCAAACTGTGGCGCTATTTAAGAAAAATTTAAAAACACACCTATTCAAGAGTTTAATATAAGTTGTTTTCTCTGCGGTTCTGTTTCCCGCCTTTCCCCTCACGCCAGGATACTCTCAAGTAACGGAGCGCGTTACAAAATAGTTTATACATACATACATACATACATACATACCTGTAAACTTGTTCGAACTACAGAACATTTTGAACAGAAAAGTCTTGCAAGTAAATTTACACCTTTCAGAGGCAGCACCAGCAACTCTATGATTTTAGTTCAGTAACTAGTTTCACAGAAAACACACTTTTTGTTTTACTGATCGATCTGCACACAACGAATCTGCATACAATTTGGCAACTGTTTGCCCGATCCTCCTCCGACTGTTTCAATTTAATTTCATGTAAATAGTAACATTGGGGATTAGTTTTTTGTACCTGAGTTTATTGCTTTTACAAGAGCACCGGAGGTGTTACAGACAGACACGTTCCTTTTTGTTAGGCACAGGGAGACTAAGTGATATCCGTAGTCAACAACATTTGTTGTAGCAAACAAAAAAACTGTACAGTAAACGCATTCTACTTAACTTCTCAAAAACATGAATGGATTAAACATGAAAAGAAGTAACGCAGACACACCAGTCTGGGAGAGACCACAGTTAACGAACAGCACTGAGCAGTGGATCAGGATCTCCCTCCACGTCAGAAAGAGATAGACAGAAGAAAGGGACAGGAGCACGTGCTGTCTATGAATGAAAAAGATGACGCTTTGTTTAAACGTCTCGTCCACTCTTTCATCTTTTTAAAAAAAAAAGAAGACCCGCATGTGACATAAGATAGCACTATGCACTGTGTCGGGGGAGGAGGAGACTTTGGACACCTGAGGCTACGAAGTCCCCTTTGCCTCTCAGCTGCTGACAGGAAGGGAGCAGGACACACGCTTTATGGTCAGCACATATCCACAGCAATACTTCTCAGAAAGAGGCACGACAAGCAATCATCCGCTGCACTGCACATAGGACCTGCATGTGCTTTGCAGCTCGTACCAGCGACAATACTCCATGAGAGTGAACTTTTCAGAAAAGGTGAGACATGCACCCAACATTAGTAAATTGCAGGCTATGATTTTTAAATGACACACACACAAGCCAATCAAAAGCGTAGGAGGAGTCAGACCCCACAAATTATAGACAACAGATCACCTAAAAGCATAAGCACTGTTTAAGCTATTCCTAATAAGGGTGACTGTATGTACCCTAAGAGCTATTGCCCTATCTCGCTCATCGACGGCACAATCAAAGTTATTGGTAGAGTCAGTGATGAATATTTAGTTAAATGGACACTTTCTCCCCTTTCAATTTGATTTCGGTCCAAACTTAGGTACCAACGAACAGGGTTTGAACCTGGCCTTGACAATTTCTAAGAATACCAAGATCAGATACTCTCCCATTTACCTTGCCTTCATGGATGCCTTTGATTCAATTAACAGAACCAAGCTATGGTTAATGTAGCTAGGTCATGGCGTGTTAAACTTTCCCCACTCATTACACACAGATGTCTCAGCAAGAGTTTGTTTAAATTCTGTTGGCGCGCTTTCTTTGGGTTTACCTTTAAACTGATGAGTGAGACAGTGGTGTTCATTAGCTCAGTACTATTCATTCTATATATAAATGGATTAACATCCCATTTAACTTCTTCCCATTCAAATATAACTAGAATAGTAGGCACTCTGATTACCTCGTTACTTTATGCTGATGATGCGGTATTTCTAGCCCTTACGACAAACGCACAGAGATACTAGGTGGACCCATTTGCTTATTTTATGCAACATCCAAATTTTAAAACCAACTACACCAAGTCACATGCTACATCCTGTGGACTAGGACAATTAAGGCTAAACAAACTCAGCATTAATGGGCATGAATTAACGAGTATTGATAATGTTTGTTATCTATGATAAACCTATAGCTCGTTAGGGTATTGGAATCCCCACCTTGCTCCTGCTTGCCTTAAGCTTAGTAGAACTGCAGGGACATTCTGTAACCTTATTAGACCATACTTTAGGGGGACTGTTTTACCACCACTGAAGGTGTATCATTTGCAGTTTATCTGTGCAGCCATTTATAGTGCAGGAGCCTGGGGTTTTAACAAAGGTTGCTTCTTACAGGATAAGGAAAATCATTTTCTACCAGGGTTGCTGAGTTTACCACCGACCACCTCTAGTGTCATTACTCATTCCGATTTAAACCAGTGTTTTTAGTAGACATAGTACGTTTGACGCTACTCTTAATATGGGTTAGCATCTGGACGACCCCAGCAGCAAAGCTATGTAAAGATATTATACTCAATTGTGTTGAGTTGGATAAGGCCTACTCTAGTCCACGGCTAATTTATATATGGACACTCTAGGAAACCTGGGTTTATTCTCTTGGTTTATCGAGCCCAGCAGTATTTAAGGCAGAGGTAAAACCATAGTTCATTAGCACAAGAATGAAAAATGAGTTAGCAAGACCGTCAGTTTCGAATGACTGCAGATCTTTACTCACAGGTGAACCTGCTGTGTATTTGTCTTTAGATCTCACAAAATGGGAGCAATCACTCCTCCTTTGCATTAGAGCAGGGTCAAACTACTGGTCCCTTTTTAAAAAAAATCTTTAGACCAAGAGGGAAACATGGTATCCACTTGCCCCTGTGAGTATCAATCTGCACAATCACTTTTGCACTTTATTTTTTTTTGCAAATTGCACAGTTTAGCATACAAGCACTTTCTGAAGCATTTGCTATGCAAGTTAGGATTCCAGTGGTGTAGAGGAGCTTTGCTCCCCTTAACATTTTTACGTTCACCTGAAATTTCCTACCATGTCTTCGCCTTTCTGAAAGCAGACACTCAGGCTAGAAAAACTATGATTGGTTAACTGCCTGAACTATATGCATGTCTTGGGTCATTACTTAACTGCTAATATACGTTAGCCCCCCTGGGTGAAGAGCCATTTTTTGTGATAAATCCTTTCTCTCTTTGCTTATTTTCTAACGTTTAGATAGTCATGACTCTGAATTAACCTGCCTTTGGTAGTTTGACCTAGGCTGAGGTGCCCCTTTTAACTACTGTGTTAGTAGGAGCACATAGCAGACCCTATTTGAGGTATTTGTTCTGCTTCTTTCTCCCTTACTCTCCTTTAACCTCGGTGGATGGTGGTATGTGTGTATTAATCTTAAATCTTGATTGCAAATTGCATTTCTCATTCTTTTATAAACTTAGCTATTCGAGGTAATGTGGACCTTCAAAGCAAATTAATGCATATACATTTTTTATATAATATAAAATAGTTTTTAAACTTTTCAGAGATCATGGATATGTATTTTATTTTATGTACTTCTATTGTCTACTCATAATTATACTGAATAAAGATTTTGAATTCAACTGAATTGAAGTTTACTATGATGGATGCACACACAGCTACATTACTCATTGGTGGTTCATAATCTCGGAGTATAGTTTAACAATATACAGGGGCATATTATCAAGGGGCTTTATCTCCGCTTTTTTGGCTTTAAAAGCCAAGAAAGCGGAGATAAAATTATCTCCCTATTACCAAGCTGTTGCTAACACCAGTTAGCAACAGCTAATAGGAGATAGTGACCATCTTGGGCCCCGCTTTGCATGTCAGTGATATTTATCACTAATGACATGCAAAGTGGGCGTGCCAAGATGTTAGCGACTGGAAACAGTCGCTAACATCGCTATCTCCTATTACCAACTTTTGGAGATATTCGCGGTAAGCGCGAATATCTCCAAAAGCTAACACCTACCCAGGAGCAGTTCTTAGCCATGTTATCAAATGGGAGGTGGATAACATGGCTAAGAGCATTTGCTCGATAATGCATGAATATCGCTGACGTTTCAGCGATATTCATGCATTGCGGCCGTTTTTTATCGCATTTGCGATAAACCTTGCTAATAGCAAGGTTTATCTGCGATAAAAATCGCCGATTTGCGGCGATAATTTTTGCCTCTAAACAAGTTAGAGACAAAAATTATCTCTATTGGTTGGTAATATGCCCCACAGTCCTTTAACTCACAGGTGGAGATTCTGGTTAGGACCTTCTTCAGACTGCTCCGATTATTGAGAACATTGCTGTTCCTGCTTCCCCTCTTTAACAGAATATGGCAATCCATGCCCCCGTAACATCTCAGCTGGACAATGTCAATACCTTAGATCAGGGTCTTCCATTTTATTTACTAAGGAGACTCCAGTTGGTACAGCATGACCCAGATTGGCGTCTGCTTAACATACCTAAGAACAACTCTATCATGTCCACCTCAAGGAATCACATTGATTGCCAAGTCAGGAGAGTGTGAACTTTAGGGGACTGTTGAAGACTAACAGAGCCTTTTATGTCTCAGGTTAATACTATGTAATGAAGAGACTTTTATCCTACCACCCTGCCAGAACGTTGCACACCTCTTATTCACTGATGACGGTTGTGCCAAAATGCTAAAATGAATAAATGGGGAGTCTCTTCCTTTTCTGTGCAGGCTGCGTCTGGCTGGAACGCCCTTCTCCTGTACCTGCATGCGACTAAGAATGAAGGTTCCTTTAAGATCAGCTTAAAAACATGGCTGTTTAATAGTGCATTCTAATGTTCAATCCATTTGACTGGAACAGTGGTTGACGAACCTTATTGCTGGGACAATGTATAGAGTAGCTGCACACTCCACCAATATTTTTGATCTGATTTGATGATAGTTTCTTGCATCTGCCATCTTTGTAATTAAGGAAGTGACCCTACTAGGACCACCAGGGTCACCACTGGCCACCTCACATTCTTCCATACCAAATGAAGAGTCAGAGAAAACAGTGAAGAATATACACCAATAATCATTTATTCTACACGATCAGAGTGGGCCCCTTCTGCACAGTCTCGAGAGAGTGTTACAGAGGGGACTGAGAAACTGTAGGCATAAAGATACAATATATGCATTGGATGGTCAACTAATAACTCGCCTAGAGTAGAATTTTCCTAACAGATGTGGATGAACAGCGTAAAGACAAAAAGACTTCTACTCTTGTATGTTGAACATTTACAAGGCTGTTCCACTCTGCTCTGCGATTAAACTGCCAGGCAGGTGGGAGAGGGCCTTTACCGACAGGGAGCGTTATGCACTGTCACTAACAGCTCTTTGTTACAGAAACAAAACTTATCAAGGAGCATTTCTTGGAATTCAGCAGGATTAATTTTGAACAGAAAGAAAATAGCGTCTAAAAGAAAATGGTGTACCGAATGCTAACCTATACATGGCATTAACAGGCATCAGTGAACATAATCTAAGAAACCCTCCTTTTAGCATGAGCTAAAACATTTTCTCTTGGGAAAGTAGATAAGACTGGCCCATATTCAGAGGGTAATGGTGACATTATAATTAGTTGATACAGCATCATAAGTAGACATGTGATCAAGGTGGCAGTATGGGCACTCTTTACTATTGTCATCTGATAATGGGACAGCTATTAGGGATGTCTGTTTGAATATCCCCTCATTTATATTCATAAGATCATCAATATCATTCTGTAACATGATGGTGGCATTCTTTACAGAGACAGATATCTTCTGTTTGGGTGTTAAAACAGTGACACAATAGGAACAGCAAAGCGGGAGACATTGGATGATAATAATAGAGAGTATTAATACTGCTAGGAAATAAACAATCTCCTTCAGGATCCAACCCCAATTACCTAAAAAAGACTAACTTCAATTTCAGCTTTCCATGCCTTTGATATTATCAATTATATCCTTAATGTGCTGTGTTATGTTCTTTTCCAAGTTCTCTATACCCATAACACACTGGCCCCAATTATCGGTCAAACACCACCACTCTTGGCCGACATAAAATCCACTACATATCTAGTCTGTTCCGAATACACTCACATGCTTTCTAACTGAGTAGTAATATCTATCAAGTCTGCAACCATAGAGTTGGATAGAATCTGCAATTTACATCCAAAATACTCTCCAGCTTTCTCACCCCTGGCCATAGAAGTGCCACCTAAGGTAATTATGGAGGACAGGATGTATCCGAATATTATACTGTTGCTATAGCTATTCACTTCCAAGTCTGTTACCCCTTCAAAACATTCTTTTGTCAGTGTCCTTTTTACCCATTTTGTTTTAGGTCGGTAATTTTTACATGGTACACCTAAAGGCAGTGCCATTCCGAGAGCCACATTATAGTACTGTTGTAGACATTTGATTAAGTCCCATTGGACAGAAATTAATCAAGTTAATCAAGCAATACACGATATTCAATATCAAAGAATTTTCTCGGTCTAGGGACCCCCCAGACATTTGCTTGGTGGCTGAAAATTATCTCATAGGGTGATAAGCCTACTCTAGAATGTGCAGTAGTCCTAGTATACAATATGGCTAAAGGAAAAGCATCTGACCATTGCAACCCTTTCGTCTCCTGAATTTTTGCCAATTTTAGTTTCAGTGTCCCATTGTACTTTACAACCAGGCCCTCTGAATGCGGGTGTTTGGAAGCAAGGAACCTTTGCTTATTGTGCAAGCCTTCACATATTAGCTTAATCACTTTCCTATTAAAATGAGAGACATTATCACTCCAGATAACTCTGGGCATCCCAAATTGAGGAAATAACTCTTTAATAAGTACCTTTGATCCTGTGATAGCCATATTGTCTTTAGTAGGGTACGCCTCCACCCATTTACTGAATGCACATATGACCACTAGAACATACTTGAGATTATTACAACATTCTAACTCAATGAAATCCATTTGAGGGACTTCAAATAATGTAGGTGGGCGCAAAGTTACTGGATGGTGTAGGGGTTCTTTCCCCAGGATTTTGCATCAAACAAATCATGCAATTTTTCACTAAGTTTGCAGCAATTTTGGAAATATTGTCATTACACCAAACCGAGGCCAACAGTTTACAAATACCTTTTGCAATGAGCTGGGCCATGAGCCATAGTAACCACAGGGAGTACATATGCATGAGGTAGCAGCCATTTCTGCTTTCCTGACTAATCAATCCAAAACCTTTCTTCATCTAAACATGCTGGTTTCTTTAACGACACAACTCACTTTTCTATTGTGGCCTTGCTTTGTATCTCTTTCACACTCTCAGCTGTGTTTTTAAACATAGAGTTCTCAGGAACCCATCTAGCTGGGCCTGATACAAACATTTTCTTCATCCTACTCTGAGCCCTGTCTTTGGCTGTCAGGTCAGCGAATGCATTTCCTCTACCTGCGTCATCTGTCACTTTCCTGTGGGCACTACACTTCACAATAGGCATCTTCTTGGGAAGTGCTGCTGTAGATAGTAATCGTAACATTAATTGTCTGTGTTGTATCTTAGTACTATGTGAAGTAAGGAACTCTCTCTCCGCCCACAGTCACCAAAAACTGTGTGCAACATCAAATGCATACTGGCTATCAGGGTAAATATTGACAACTAATCCATGACTTAATTCACAAGCTCGTAGAGGGGCAACAAGTTGTGCTGCAGGGCAGATTAATAGGGGATTTGTGATGTCTTTACGACTGTGCGCAATGTAGTGATAGTGAAAGCTGGAGCAGTGGTGCCATCTGATGATTTAAAACAAGAGCCACCGACATATAGTTCTCCTTGGGGATCAGATAAGGAAACATCAGTCAGGTCTACCCATCCTTTCATCTCTTCTTCTGTTTGGAAAATACAATCATGTTTGTCAACTGCATTATTCTCAGAAGGGAGGGATAGTAACATGGCTGTATTCAGAGTAGCACATCTTTTGATTGTAATACTTTTGGCAAACAATGTCAATTCATAGCTGGTAAGACATGCACTAGTGAGGTGCTGTTTCCTTGTTTTATTCAAAAGTGTGTCCACAGCATGGGGTACCATAACTGTGAGGTCGGTATTGAGTACGAGTCCAGCAGATAGTCTGATGTTAGTGGCCATGGTCGTGACCTCTTGTAGACACCTCAGGAGGGGCCTTGCAACAGGATCAAGCAAAGCAGAGAAATAAGCGCAAGGTCTCTGTCTTCTGCTAAATTTTTGAGTCAAGACCGGGAGAGCACAACCAGCCATCTCATGGATGTATAACATGAAAGGCTAGTTGTAGTTAGGTGTGCCTAGCATTGGTGTGGAGCAAAGCACAGTTTTTAATTCTTCAAAGGATTGCTGACAATCTCGCATCCAAGGCTCATGGACGTCTTTCGTTGTTAATGCAAGCAGGGGTTTGTTTAGTAAAGAATAATTTGGGATCCACCTTTAACGGTAGGAAGTGATGCCTATAAAAGCACACACATCCTTATGAGTTTGCGGACAGGGCATTTTATTAATGGTACCCTCCTTCAACATTAGGACCTCAGGTGGACAATACTGAAACTTTGAAAGAGAAAATTTGCGTCCATGGTGTGCTAGGTGCAACAATAATTTCACCTTACTATCTCTGCCACCTTGTTTAGTATCACAAGCAATTAACAAATCTCTGACATACTGTACCAATGCATTGCCTGGAGAGAATGAGAGTGAATCCAACCGACCTTTCAGTGCTTGACAATAAATGCTGAGACTTTCAGTATAGCCCTTAGGAGCTCTACAGAATATGAAACTTTTGCCAACCAGTGAAAATCCAAACAAATACCTGCTGTATACGTGTATGGGAATGCTAAAGAATGCTTTTTTAAAAATCAATAATGGAGAAACATTTAGCGGTAGATGGAATCATCATTAAACGTATGGTGATATCAGGAACCACTGGAAATTGCGGGACCACTATTTTATTGACCTCGTGCAAATCAATCACAAAATGATATACATCACCAACACTGTTGGGAGAGTCTAGTGGCGCCCTTTTTGGGACCGGAAGGATAGGTCTATTGCATATGTTACCAGTGGTCTCCTCACCATCCCCTTTTGTATGAGGTCCTGAACAATATCAAGGTGAGCTTGTTCTCCAGCCTTTAGTATTTTATACTGGGGAATGCGTGGTAGTATGGCATTGTCCTTCACTCTGATGGAAACTGGGGGTATGTGCAATAAGCCTAAATCAGTGTTACCAATGGCCCATAATGTGGGTGGTACTGGATCAAATTGAGGTGGAAGGGGAGCATCTTGGGATAGACATTGTCTTGTACCCACATTAGGACCCATGGTGAAAAAAACACCATCTGTCGAATAATATATGGTAACGTGCAACTTCTTTAGTAAGTCCTAGCTCATAAAATTTTCACCACAATTTGATGTTAAAAGGAATGGTGAATCCACAGTAAAAGGGCCAAAAGTAAGAGCAAGAGGGCATGAGATGGGGCTTACAACCGGTACACCTGAAAAACCCACCAAAACATTATTATGGACAGACAGTGCCGCTCCAGGGACCATGTGTTGGGAAACAGAGCTCTTGTGGCACCTGTGTCAACCAAAAATTCCTTAGTAGATCCTTGCAGATCCGCTTTGACATAAGGGCCACACTGATCTACAGGTATATGAACATGTCCCTTACCCTGTCCTTGGCTGTCCTAGCTGAAAGACATCTCTTTCACATCATCAACATCATAGTCATCATTGTTATAATGTCCTACCCTGTTATCATTGAATTCATTGTCTGAACAGCCTACAGAGGCAGAAGTGTGTTGTTGTCTATTGGTCCCATGGCCTGTGTTTCCAGAACCCCTTCCGCTAGTGGAAGAAACATTTTGCAAAAGTACAGTGCACTGGCTGCTCCAGTGACCTTCTTCCTTACAGTAAGCACACTGATTTTATCCCAAGGGTGTCATGGGTGGCTGTCTAGTGCATCGAAGTTGTCATTGGGGTCCTCACCCTTTTGTGTTACCTCAATATGCCTGTTGCAATAATAACTTTGTTTTTAGATCCTTATTCCTTTTATCTGTTTTGTATTTTTCTTCATTGTCGCTATGCTCATATATTGGGCCAAATTCAAAATCACAGAGGGGGATGACGTGGGCAAGGTGTTTTCAGGTGCTTGAAGTCTAGACATTATTTTGGGAAGGAGACTAGTGACAAACCTATCCACACATAAACTAGGGGTGGGCGGAAGTCGCGGAAGGGACTATCGCGGAGAGGCACAGAGATTGAACCAATCTCTGTGCCTCTCCACAATATTTCCGTTATGCGAGCCCGCCCGCCCGCCCGCCGCCCGCAGCCCGCCTCCTGCCTCCCGCCTGCCTTATTAAATTATATTCAAAGGCTAAAAGACAACTTAAATAAAACGTACCTTATTGCGCCGCAAACTTCCCCATCGCGGCTTCATCTTGGAAACTGCGCATGCGTGGGAGCCTGCGCATGCACAGTTTCCAAGATCAAGCCAGGACTGCGCATGTGCAATGGGGAAGTTTGCGGCGCAATAAGGTAAGTTTTATTTAAGTTGTATTTTAACCTTTAAATATAATTTAATAAGGCGGGCGGGAGGCAGGTGGGAAGCGGGAGGCGGCTGGGCGGTCAATTTCCGTTCCGCCCACGAAAGTGCGGTCATTTGCCCCGTTTTTCCGCCTTCTTTGCGGAAGGTGCAAATTTCCGCACATTCCGTGGGCGGAACGGAAATGTCTGCCCACGCCTAACATAAACAGACTCCCCCTTCTGCAGACATATCCTGCCCACTATAATCCAAAAACGTCTCTCCAAACCTGGTGAAGAAATCAGGAACACTTTCATCTTTCTTCTGCCAGCAGCCAGTCAGTCTGTCCCAACTAACCTTCTTTGGAGGGATAAGTAATTGCGTCCCATGTTCCATCCAATTCAGCAATGTGGTCTTGAATAAGTAACTGTTGCCAAATATCCTCTGGGACTAGTAGGACAAAAAACATTCCAATATCCGCAAGAGTCATCACACTGGAAGAAGTGGCTTCTGTCTATTCTTTATAGTAAGCAGTAGGATTTTTCCTAGATTCAGGTAAGGTAGCCTTCAGGGCCAAAACCCCAGACCATTTCCATGGGGTATAAACCCATTGCTCTAGAAAACGGGTAGCCACAGCCGGTCTGGTAATCACCCCATGTT
Source organism: Lissotriton helveticus (assembly GCF_964261635.1). Lineage (NCBI taxonomy): Eukaryota > Metazoa > Chordata > Amphibia > Caudata > Salamandridae > Lissotriton > Lissotriton helveticus. The sequence continues at coordinate 1,454,243,113 of NC_136061.1, forward strand.
GATACGTCACTACAGGGATTTCCGGGTGGTAAATGGGGTGGACTTCTCGCATTGGGAACTGGGTTATGCAAGGGGAACTCTTATCATGTTGTCTGCCTCTATACGTAACTAGAATTGAATTATTCTTGAACACTTGGGCCAGCTCCAGGCCTTCATTAATATCAGATAATATTTGGGGTGGTTCTGTTTCGATGTTAGTGTGCCAAAGGTCAATTAGTGTGGCGGACATATATTTAAGGTTGCTGTGCAAAGAATGGTTGAAGTTTCACATTAATTGCCATATGTCCTCAAGACTATAGATTGGGTTGTGAGCCCACCGTATTGCCTGTCTGCTATTACTCTTTTCTTTTCACCCCCCACACCAGATCACATTAAAGGACCCAACCGTTCCCTGAATCCAGTTACATTTCTATCTTCCGGATCGCTTGTTGGTGTATTAGTAACTAGTGTTAATGAGGAATGAGTGACTGTAACAGGAGTAACAGGAATTTTTGAAGCCATATGTTGCGATGGGAGGAGAGGAGCAGGGGGTACATTAACTGGGGTGGTAGGGGTAGCAGCTTCAGGGACCGATACACCTGGTGCGTGTTGTTGCTGCTGATGGGGAATACGGGCGTATGGGGTCGGGTATCTAATAAGGTCTCCACAAAAGTATCACCATCTTCCTGAGCCATATAGGACTTATCAATGTGCAACTGAAATCTTCTGAGTTGACATTCTGTTCCTGTCTCCTGCTTGTCTTTATCATAAGATACAGCCTTTTGTGTAAGGGTCTCCATATTTCCTCCTTCTGCCAAATACGAAGGGAGTTAAACATAGACTGTCTACTACGTCATTTAAACAACTGTTCCTGATGGCACCCTCATCCTCCCTTCCAGCTGCAAAAAATGAATGGGTCATACTCCCAAGGAGTGCCTGTTCGGGCGCCAACTGAAGGAAGTGACCCATTTAGGGTCAATCGGGTCACCACTGACCACCTCACAGCCTTCCGTACCAAATGCTTACAGTTTCTCAGTTCTCTCTGTAAAACTCTCTTGAGACAGTGCTGATGGGGCCCTGCTCGGAGCGTGTAGAATAAATGATTATTGGTGTATGTTCTCCACTGTTTTCTTTGACTCTTCATTTGGTATGGAAGGCTAAGAGGTAGGCCAGTGGTGACACAGGAGGCCCTAGTCGGGACACTTCCTTCAGTTGGCACCCCTACAGAGACTTTCTGGTGTGATCCATCCATTTTTTCACAGACGGAAGGGAGGACGAGGACATCACCAGGTCGGACTGATGGCTCAGGGATCCCTGCACGAAGAGATACATTCCTCTCAGCTGCTGCCTCTGACCCACCAGAGGGTGCCTTGCTCAGCAGTCATCCCAAATGGAGTCCTGAACATTGAACATGTGATCTGACTGGCCTGAAGAGTTGGCAGAGAAGAATAGGTTTATCGGTATGCCTGAAACAAGGTGAGTCTGTTTCAGTTTATGTGGCACCACTGTAAATGGGTTTTGTTACAGCACTAGGACAGTTTTGGTGAAAAGTGTTTGCAAATACTTTGCCAGTAAAGTAGGAATTTTGTTTCTCTTTTCTTTACAATGTCTGGTTTCAGTAAGATTCGGAGATTGTGCTGTTAATATTGTTCAAAAGATGCACAGTTTTAAGAATCCCAGCCTGCACCATCTGCAGGTAGTCCTAATTTTGAAATGTATGTGAAACATGGCCTTGGCCCTATTATGTTTAGTACGTTGTGGCACAAATATACGAGGGACAATGCAGAGTTACAGTGGCCTTTGACTGGCTCTTTTGATGAACAGAAGATTGGATTTCTCCAGGAACAGTTGTTTAAAAGCAGTAGTAGACAGTCTATGTTTGACTCCCTTCGAACTTGGCAGAAAGAGGCCAAACAGAGGCAACAAAAAATGGACAGAGATGCCAGAAAAGAAAAGATGCAGACTCTAACAGAAAAAGCTGTAGCTTATGATAAAGACAGGCAGGAGACAGAAATAGAAAGAGAAGATTTCGGTTGCACATTGATAGGTCTTATGTGGCTCAGAAGGATGGGGATATTTCATGGAGGCCTTGGTAGATACCCAACCCGTCCCCATATGTCCCGGAAAGGATATATCCGATTATTCCCCATCAGCAACATCAGCAACCTGTCCAGGGTGCATCCGTCCGTGCAGCTGTCACACCTAATGCTTCAGTTATTGTACGTCTACTTCTTCTCCTCTGTCACAAGCTCTGACTGCAGCAATACCCGTTACTCCTGTTCCAGTTATTCATCCTCCATTGTCATTAGTTACTGATACACCAGTGTGTGTTATTCGGAGAATAGAGATCTGGCCACATTTAGAGAATTATTAGGTCCGTTAGTGCGATCTGGGGTGAGGAAGGAAGAGTAGAAAGTGATAGCGGATGATGCCATTCCGTGGCCTTGTAATATAATTTATTGTCTTGAGGATATATGGCAGGTCATGCAAGATTCTGAGCCTTTCATGCAGCAACATGTCCTTAAGTATATGTCTGTAGCACTGATTTTTTATTTTTTTATTAGTTTCATCATAAAGCATAATACAAATAATTACGCACACATTTACAATATTTCAAGGTATCAGACTACAAGTCAAAGTTATTGTACAAGAACATGAGCCAGACAATTAGGGGTTACCATCTTATCAATATTTACCAAAGGACAAAAGGTCCCCAATGCTAGTAATATGCTCAATTCGGCCTGCTAGTGTCTAACATGAGTCTCTGCTCCTGTCAATTGGCCCTTCCATGGTTTTTATGTATGCATCCATGAACTCCTTAGTCTTCTATGTTCCCACTACCTATGATGATGTTTCAAATAAAGAGAGGCTGGAGAGGCAGGGGCAGAAAGGGAGCGGCCAACCAGGTCCATTGAGAGTCAACGGAATCAGTAGGAGACAATACCAGGAGCAAGACCCTAGAACAGAGAGCCAGTCCCAGCAATCAGAGAATCTGATCACGAATATTTGTCATCAGTATCCCTCAGCTCTGCAGAGACTGCAGTTTTAGAAAAGGGCTTGGGTGTCATTCCTACACCTCGCCTGGACCGTTTTAAATTGAACTGTGAACTGATGGAATTTTTTCGTAAACTCTGCATTAAGAGTTTTTTTGAAAGTCAATCAAAGGCGGATTCTCAGACAATGAACAGTGATACAGGCTTTAGACTTAAGTCCACCTTTACTCCTCCCTCACATATGGTACCACCAGAGATAACTGCTTTTGAACAGGCAGTATACAACGAAGTAGAAGCACTGGAAGAACCAACTCCATACAAAAATCTAAAGGCAGAAGAATATAAGGCTATCCAGTCAGTTCGGAACAACTTGGATATAGTGATAAAAAGTGCGGATAAAGGAAGGGGCATCGTGATTCAAGATACCGTAGCTTATGATCTAGAATGCCGTAGACGCCTGGATAATGACATCAATTATGTTCCCCTTAGAGAAGATCCCTCACAATCTTTGAAGGATGAGATCTTGGAGTTGGTCATGACAGCTGAACATGACGGTTTGATAAACAAACATGAAGCTGACTTTCTTACAACATCAGAGGGCAAAATTCCGTATTTTTATACTTTGCCCAAAACTCATAAGAACCGCCACCCACCACCAGGGCGCCCTATAGTTTCGGGCATTGGTTCACTCTTGGAACCCCTCTCGAAATATTGTGACTTTTTCTTAAAACCATTAGTCCAAACAACTAGCACTTATATCAAGGACACTAAAAGCCTCCTTGGCTTGTTGCTCACTGTGTAAATGCCTGAAGATCCTTGCTTTCTTGTCGCTCTTGATAAAGAGAGTTTATATACTAGCATCCCTCAGGATGCAACCATAAAAGTGTTAGCAGATGTCCTGGAAAAGTCAGCCTGGGATTATACTACTTCTCGATCATTTGTGATTGACTGTGCCACATTAGCTTTAAAAAGGAATTTTTTCGAGTACCAAGGCCAGCTCTTCCTCCAGAAGACCGGTACCTCGATGGGCAGTACATTTGCCCCCAGTATAGCAGGGCCATATGTTTTCAATTTTGAAAGCACCCACATTTTGGGGGCTACCAATCCGTCAGTACCAATGTTATTCTTTGGCAAAGGTACATAGACGACGTACTGCTTATCTGGAAGGGCTCAGGAGAAACCCTTTCGGCGTTCTTTGATTGGGTGAACATTTCCAATCTCCATCTGAAGTTCACCCATGAATACTCCACTGAAACAATTGGCTTCTTGGACGTAATTATAACCAGAGAAGGCAACCACTTGCAAACCAAGACTTACTACAAACCAACTAGCAAAAATAATTTGCTTCATTTCTCTAGTTTTCATCCATGTTCTCTCTGTTAAAACCTTCCGTTCTGTCAATATCTCCGCATACGGAGAAATTGTAGTGAACTGACTGATTTCAGACAACAATCAGAGGGTTTGACTGCGAAACTGCAGAGAAGAGGCTAACCTAAGAAGATTCTAAGTAAAAGTTATAAGAGGGCCAAAAATCCACATCGAGAGGCACTGTTGGAGGATTATCCTAAAAATCCTGATGATAACCCTCCTCTAACCTGTGTGACCACTTACAGTAGCATCTCCAATGCAGTAAGCCGCTGTATATCTAAACACTGGAACATTCTGACCAGTAATAAACATGACTGGCAGAAACCTTTGTTTTCTCACAAACGAGAAAGGAGTCTTCGTGACGCACTTGTGCATACCCGGCCGAGAGAATTTACTGATAATACTGAGCATAATGTGTTGACGGCTTGGGGCTTACCACCAGTAACTGGGCATTTTCCATGCGGAGGATGTGCAGTGTACCACCTAACTACCAGCACCAAACCTTTAGCATTGGAACCAGGCAAGTTATGGGAACAAAGGAATCACACAAACTGCAATTCGCACAACGTAGTTTATTTAATAGTCTGTCCATGCGGATTGAAATATATAGGAGTGACGACTAGATAAATTAAACTGCGCATATGCGAACACCGGAGTAATATTCGGTGCCGCAAAAACACGACCAAACTCACTGGACATTTCTTACAGGCCAATCATAGCCCTAATAATATGCAATGGACCATCATTGAGCAGTTGAGACACAGTACAGAAACTAAACTATATGAAAAAGAACAGAGATGGATTTACTGCCTCTCGACTCATATCACAGGCCTTAATGATGCTATCCCTTGGGGTTCGATTTTGAAAAGATGAGGGTCTAATAACAAGGATTTCTCTTTCTTGAGAAGTGGCAGCCATGTACTGAATTCCAAATTATGTGCTAATGATCATGGAATAAGTGGGCTATCGCTGTTCAATCACTCTGAGCTGTTAAACTTTTGTTGGTTTTTAGCATCATAGCTGCTTTTTATGATGATGGTGTATGATTTTTCTTTATATTATGGTATATGTCCTGACCTTAGATGTTAACTGTGATAAAGTTCTGTGTTTTAAAGCATTTATGTATGTATTTCTTGTTGAGGATGATTTATGACTCCTATAATTCATGGATAGTTTTTAACTGCTTTTAGACTTGTATGTATAAAATGATAGGTTCTGTGTTTTTATGTGTGTATCTTTTATGGCTAAAGTAGCCGAAATAAAGATTTAATTGAATTGAAATTGAAGTGGGCTAGTCCGAATAAAAACTCCATTACTGTCCTAGGACAGCCAATATAATCTTTTATTCCCAAACTAACAAAAGTGTTGCCTATAAAAATACAATTAGGGACATTGGCACTACACTACCGGGATAACATTAACAATTTTTATTGCTTGTATGCCACAAACACTTAGGATATATGAGTGATTCCCTTGCGTAACGAACGGCCTTTGGTTGTTTGTTCATATATGGTGTGAGTAATTTCTGTCAATAAACTTTCACAGTCCAAGTTCATTGAGAAAGGGGCATTGATTTGTAGCATTTTTTCCCCAGTAGGAAGGCCAATAAAGTTTTTTAGCCTGGGTTGACAGAGAGATGGGTTTTGACTTGTTGGTTCTTAATTCAAGTGCTAAGGAGAGGACATATCAGTAAGGAAGGTCTGGCTTTAATTTCCTCCCCCATATTGAATGTGATGAATGGTACATTGCTCTTGAATACGAGGATTTGTACCGCGTCATTACGAAGCAAATTGCAAGTATTTCAGATTTGCCGTAATTATTACTTCTTCGGCAATGAATGTGTGCTTCCTTGGTCAAATGAATGACGCTCACGCGAGAGTAATGTTTTTTAAACAAGACAATCCCTTTACTTTATATATGTGTGGACACGAAGAAGTTTTACAATGAATGGGCCCATTAAGAAAAATACATAGGCCTATCACGTGGTGCGACACCGCACGCTAGATAACGCAAGGCGTCACTCCACCCGGGTACCATCCGGGTCATGGAAGTGTTTTGCCTAGGTTTCTAGCAGGGAGTATGGAAGTTTGTTTAAAAAGCGCTGACTGTTAATATTCACCGGAGGCTATCTCTATGGTTACGCATGAGTCCTTCTGGTTTAAACAGTCGCGGTAATGCCTCGGAGTTACAATGATGTATTTCTAATTAAGCGTCCCTCTTTTACAGTCAATATCGGGAGTGAAGGTTGCCCCTGCCATGAACCCAGGACGCTTATTTTTTCCGTAGTTGGAAGTGAGTTACTGGTTTATTCCTTATGATTTAACATAAAATGTATCCTCCATGGTGTGCGACGGAGGCCCAGCACATTAAGTGATGTTTTCATTCCTTTTTAATAATGTCCACGTAATAGTGGAAGTTTTGTTTATTTAGAAAAATTTGGAGTACTTTTACGAAATACTATGTTAGGAGCTCCGAAATTTGATGTTGTTTTTTAAAAAGTTTAAATAACACATCGACATGTGCTGCTAAAATGTGACAGCCTATTACGAGGGTGCTACTCCAGCATTCTTTATCTGACATGCTACTCTATTGAAGAGAGCACCGTGTATCAGCAGGATGCTCACAGACTAATCGTGGGGTACACTATATATTTTATGGAAGAATGGGGGTATGTGCTATTCAATCAGTGAATACCGGGTACAATTGCAAGCGTGATGTTTTTATTGCAAGCACGAAAGGTACGTGATTAGCCTGTATATGCCATACCCACTTGACACTGAACTTTTGTGTTACAGATACAAGCACCTTGGTATTTACTAAGGAGACTCAATACGGGAGTTCCGTGAGTTGGTGAAATATTGTGTATTTTTAACACGACTGGACGGGCATACTTTAGGGTGTGTCCTCCATTGTGGTTGTTTCTATTTAGAAATTGTTCTAGGTCCTGATGAATGCTGAGTGAATGAGACTTGATATAGCAGAAACATGTTGACCGTATTAGATTTATAAGGACACCAGGGTTTGCATTGACACTTACTTAGGGTGTCTGCTTTATCACTTGGATTTTAATGGAATATGACTATCCCTTTTATTAAACTTGGCCTAGGGAACTGTTATATCTCTTTTTAACTGCACTAAGTACTTATGGGCTGGACTGGTTACACCCTTTCTAAGAAAAAGAACCCAATGATGAGATTAAACACCTACTTGTTTGGTGTATGAGGGTTCGTTTTTCTATTTTGAACACATTCTTCCTATTTCCTATCGTTGTAATTTCCTTTTTATTACTTTCTTTGCTACTGTTCTTCCCCTTGGTTTCCTACTTTCGATAGTTTGATTGTGGGTTATAAGGTGGAGACATTGGGTAGCTTGTCGCTCTTTAGTTATTTTGACATAGTTTATTTTGGGGGTCCAGGAGCGATCTTGTTGTAGCCCTTTCTCTCTCTTTGTTTTGATGATGTTTCAAATAAGTATTATGTGTGTCTGAAGCTGTGTCAGAGGCTATGCTTGAGAGATATGTTTGGTATGGTCCCCAGTAGTTCCTTGGGCAGCTTCTGGGAGGGAGTAACTCATTGTATATATCCCCCTGTGTATTACAATATAACATGTCAGCATGCCATTCTTAATCATTGGTAGTGGGACCCCCATCCATCGCATTGCCACATGGTGTTTAGCCAGGAGCAGCCCAATAGCGAACAATGGCCTTACTGTCTTAATAGCTGTGAGATCCCACCCAAAAAGCACCATTTAAGGGTCCAGTTCCAGACACCACTGATAATTGTTCCCAGCACCTGAAACACCTTGTCCCAGAATACCTTAATCCCCTGACACTGCCAAGCTAGGTGCCAAAATCCAGCAGTCTCCACCCCACACCTCTGACAACAAGTCTTCTGCTAGCCTGCACCTAAACTGTTGCGCTGGGGTGCAGTAGGCTCTGTGCAGAAATTTATAATGGATGTGCCTCCCATTAAGAGAAACCGACCGGGTGCGGGAACAACATTACTGCCACTTTTTATCATTCAATGGGGTACACAGATCCTGTTGCCACTTCAATTTGACTCTGAGGAACTCAGAACCACGAGTGGCCTGTTGGCTAGTGAAAAAGTTAGTAATCAGTTTGAGGGGCTCTTCGACCTTGAAAAGGTTAGTGAATGTATCCATAGATTGAGGTTCCTGTAAGCCATCTCCCAGGAGAATGCGCCACGCGTGCCTAGCCCTAAAAAAGTGAAACAGCACTGTACCTGCCGGTTTTACCTTCGGATTTTACAGAGCCTCCCAGGATGTTAGTGTACCATCTCAGAAGAAATCTCCCATTCTAGTGAAGTCCATGGACCGCAGTGCCTGCCTAGCTCCCACATCCCACAAACGCTACTGGAGTGGCATTTCTGGGGAATACAGCAAGGCCACTGCCTGTATGTGTAATAGCTTCTGCCATGCATGTACCGTAACATTCAGAGAATCAAAGACACGCATGCGCCTAGAGGGCAGATGTGTAAGCAACTGAGGTAACGACAGCGGTTCTGCTGCATGTCTTTCCAGGAGCAAAAAGGGTGTGTCTGTTGGGTCATGAATCCAATAATGGGCAAATGAACTGTTAGCAGCATTGTCATTTTTTTAAAATCTGGGGCTCCCAAACCACCAAGGTCATAAGGCCGGGTGAGTGTGTCACACAGTGTTCGGGGCTGTTTCCCGGCCTATGCAAGTAGTATCAGCAGTGTCCGCCAGATTTTAAATAAATAATTGGGTAAGAGAATGGGTATATTGTGGAAAAGAAATTGGAATTTTGTTAGGATTACCATTTTCATGATAGCGACTCTTCCCATTAATGAAAGTGGAAGTTTTATCCATTTATTTACATTGTCTATTATTCGTTGTGTGGCCTTACCATAGTTTTCCTAAATCACAAGTGCTGGGTCAGTATGAAATTGAATTCCCAAGTACCGCACAGTCTCTACAGTCCAGCACAGTGGAATCTCCATACTGGGTTCTGTTGTAACTGGGGTGGGGGGGAATATGATAGATTTAGTCCAGTTTACTCGTAGTCCTGAATCCCAACCAAACTGGACCACTTTCCTCAGTATGGGAGACAAATTTACATCTGGGTCCTAAACATATAGCAATGTGTCATCCGCATAGGTGGATATGTTAAGGATGTATCCGGGGAATCCCAACCCTCTTTGAGTGTGATATTCATGAATGGCACAAGCCAAGGGCTCCGCAACTATTGCATACAGGAACATGGATAGGGGGCACCCCTGCTGTGTTCCACGTGTAATGTGAAATGACTAAGAGAGTACATCTCCAATCCTCACTTTGGCTGTGGGCGATGCATACAACACTGTCACTAAACTTAGGAATATATTTCCGACTCCTATCTTGCGCAATTCCGCAAACATAAATCCCCACTCAACAGAGTCGAAACCTTTATCGTTGTCGAGAAACACTGCCGCCACTTTGACTTCTGGACTCAGGTTCCGCACTACACCAAACTGGGTTCTCAGGTTATGGGACAGGTTACGACTGGGGACAAACCCGGCCTGTTCTGGTTGTATTATTCCAGGTAATAAGGGGGAAAGCCTATTAGCTAGAATCTTTGCATATATCTTTGCGTCCACATTGAGCAAGGAACGGACCTATACGAGGAGCAATGGCTTGGTGCCTCACCTGGTTTTAATAATGTAACAATGATAGCCTCGAGCATAGAAGGTGGCATGATACCTGACTCAGCCTTCTTTCATAAGGCATTTTGAGGTGAGGGATCAGTATATCTAGAAACTCGTGTAGAAGAACACCGGAATACCGTCCGCCACCGGGGCTTTCCCATGCAGCGCACCTCGTATCTCTTCAGCTTTCAACAGCGCCATTAAATAGTCCCTATGTTCGGTCACTAACCATGGCATTTTGATGTATGATAGGTATTATTCTAGGGTATCACTATCTGTTAAGGTTTGAGAGGTATATACATTTTGGTAGTTCATGCGGAAGTGTGCTACGATATCTTCAGTAGTGTCAAGCAGGTTCCCGCTATCGTCAATCATGCCTACCATTTTGTCTATATCCCTCTTGGGTCTCAGCAAGCCTGTCAACATGGCACCTGGTCGATCCCGCCCCTCATAAATGCGTGCCATTGCATGCTTCCCCGTGTGTCTACTTTCATCATTTGCGGTCTCCCGAAACTCCACTAATTTTAGTTTAAGACGTGTATCGCTTTGTGTTTTCTTGACCTCAGATTTGGCTTGTTCTAGTTGTCCAATCTGCTTTTCTAAAAGATCCAGTCAGCCCGAATGGAGAGCAGCATTCCTGCATGCTTTGAAATCACCACCCCCCTGATGCAGACTTTAAATGTTTCCCAGACTGTGGTGAAGGATTGTACGGAACCAATATTTTTGGCAAAGAATTCTTCTATCACCGTTGCCAGCTCCTCCTTAAAAGACCGTGTCTAGCAAAGAGTAAGGAAGAAAGCACCACGTGAAGGCAGGGACACGAGGAGTGCTACAGCTCAGTGTTAGTCGAACCAGGGCATGGTCAGAATATGTGTGCAAGAGATGCTCACAGGTGAGTACCCTAGTCGCTACCCCCGATATTAACCAGAAGTCTATGCTGGTATGGGTGTCATGAACGGAGGAGCAGTGTGTGTAACCCCGCTCTGCAGGAGATCTATGTCTCCAGATATGTAGGAGCCTGTCTGCCTGAATGATGTCTCGCAAGGCTACTGCTGCGGCAGCAGGGCATCTGGGAGGGCCTGTGACCTATTTAAATTAGGGTCTAAAATCCAATGAAAGTCCCCCTCCCAAATCTGTGGGATGCCCCTCCATTGTACCAGTTTGGCAGCTAGCAAATTATAAAATTGGGGACCGTCATAATTCGGACCATGCACTCCCACTAGTGTAAATTTCAGGTCTCCCTTCTTGCACAGAGCTACCGCGAACCTGCCCTGTGGGTCACTCAACAAACCTTTCATCTCCACCCCTGCCTTTCTATCGCTCCATAACAGGACCCCTCTGGCATGGGATGTGAAATCAGAAGAATAGCAAGTTCCTTGTAATTTAGGTTGCACACCTCTGCTACGTTCTGGGGTGAGATGTGTCTCCCGTAAAATTGCAAGAGCCACTGAGTGTCTTTTAAATAAGTGCTTATTTTTCTGACTTTTCGGCCATTGTTTAGGCATTGTACATTCCAAGTAATAAGATGCAGACCCTGCAATCTTACCCTATCAGTGGCCATGTGGTGGAGGTGACCATATTTGTAGATGAACCCCTGTCCTACGGGGTACACTGTGGGGAAGCAACATAACAAAATACAACCAGTGCAATCATACATATAAGTATAAAGAACATTTCCTCCCACTCCACGAAAACCCACAATAAACATGGCTATATGCTTCCCCCCGCCCCACCCCAATCCCTAAACACAAAAAATAACCCCAGAAACAAGCATACGAATAGTGTGATACACTTGGGGGCAGATGTTGCCATCAGTTCTGCTTCCCTCCGCCACCATGTCTACGATCTAGAACAAAAACAGTTGAAACCTGCATCCCTGTGAGGTGCTAAATAACATAGCATATGCACCCAGCGAGGTGCACCTGCATCTGATATTCAGACATTATTCGTGGTATCATTGATCGAGCCATCTTCCATTTATGCATATAAATCGCGCCGTAATTTAACTATGCCTGCTACCCCTATGCTTAAAGTTGCACTAATTACCCATATTATCTCATGATAGTCTGCAAAGTGTCTGCAGCAAACCAGTTTTTGCAGTCACTCTTGTTCTTTGTCATCATGGAGGCTGGATGATTCCTCTGGATGCGACTGCGCGGCTGTTGGTTAGCCACGACGTTTAAAATGCTGCACTCTGTCCTTGATGGCGTGTAGGACAGCCTTAGAGTCAGTGAAAAAGTAGACCTTGTTGTCTAGCTTGATTCTTAAGTTTGTGGGATAGAGCATACTGTATTTTACATTCAAGTCCGGGAGCTTTTTTGCTGGGATGAAGAGCCTCCATTCCTCCTGAACTTGCAATGTGAAATCAGGAAATAAAGAGATATCCGATCCCTCATGATGTAGTGATCCCAGCTCAAGGGCCTCACGCAGAGCACAATATCGGTCCCTGTAGTTCAGGAATAGCGCGATTATCGGCCGAGGGATGCCCCCGGGATCGGTCTGGGTGTCAGTGAACGATGCGCATGTTCTGTGGTTTATATTTCAGAGAAGGTGTTCTGGCCTAGAAGTATGACCACTAGTTCCTCCACATACTGCTCCATATTGTCAATGTTAGATGACTCAGCCACACCTAGGATACAAACGTTATTCTGCCTGGCTCTCGTTTCAAGAACTTCGGACTTTGCTTGGACCGCACGTAGGATTTTGTCCCGTTCGTTGTCAGTCTCTGCATGTGCACGTATGACATGTTCCATGTCAGAGACCCGTTGTTCCGCAGTGTCGAGTTGTTCCCTTGCTTGTCCAGCTGCTCCAACATGCAGTCCATGCGAAAAGACAGCGCATCAATTTTACTGTCTGTTTATGAAAGGCTTTGTTGTATAGTGCGGAATGCCTGTTTCACATCTATATCTGCCCCTTCTTCTGTGTCATTCGAGACATTATATTGTACAGTAAGAATGGATTCCTTTGTTCTTGGGGTTTTGCGTGGGTTGAAATTTAGTTTGGACTGGAGCTTGTCTGTTTTGACCATGATGTGTAGTTAAGGACTGATCATGGAGCTGCGCAGGGTTTCTCGTTTGTCCCTGTGCATAGCTATGCAGGGATTCACTCCTGGTGGGACCTCAGGGTTGTGCTAGTGATAGAGCGCGGGTTCACCTGCTCAGAATTTTACCATACTCACCTGGATCCATAAAACATACACACTTTGAACAGGTAAACCATATGCTAAATCAGAATATTATACCTTTTAGGACCTATACCATTTGACTTACCAATCCTTGTCACCTGGTACCTAGAGTCCTAAGGATCAAGGGAGTTCGAATAATAGGCAGTATATAATCATTTGCACTCTTTAAAATAACCACAGACTTGGGAAAGATTTAAACACTTTCTCTAAATATTTTCTTTAAATGTCAAAGTCAATACTACATTAATCAAAGCTTGATCAGTTAGAAAGAATAAAATCTAAGCGAAATGATGTAAAAGTATCATGAAACGTTCTTTAAACATTGAATTATAGGAAGGGTAAAAAGAAGTAAATATCACAATAACGTACCTACTCAACCTTTATATTTACCTAGAATGGTGTGAAGACCAACCCTGGCCACAGGCTGGGATAAAGGACAGGACCCTCAATAATGCAGGTGCCAACAGGATAGAACAGGTGCAGACCAGAATTAGGATAAGTACGGACCAAATTGGGTCAGGATAGGTACCCACAGCTAAAGTGCAACACCTGCGTCACACCCCTCTCTGCAGCTAACATTTGGACCCCAGTTGGGTTAGCAAATCTTCTCCCTCAGGAACCCCGATTGGGTTATTGAATCTTCTGACAGAGTGCTCCGCCAGCACCTCTGCTCTCAATCACCTATTGAGTGCGTTGGGTCAGTGACAGGTCAGCTATTCGGACAATCTAACTAGCTAAGCCTACCCTAGATATAACATTTTCCAGGGCAGTGTAATACCCCCCAATGTTGCAAACGTGTGAATTCCCTCAATTTGATTGGTCAAAAGACGAGGAGAGGTCATCACACCATACCAATTATGAGGTCAAGCTCTTCAATATTCAGATCGATGTTCCAGCCCAATATTTTATTTCCCATGTACTTTAATACCACCCGGCAGTGAATGTATCAATATCAATAACATTGTATAATATATTGTACAGTCCAGTTTCCTCTTGCGGGGTCACAGTGTGAGTTTCCCAGGCGCATCTTCTAGAAAGTCAAGATTTTGCATCAATTCAATGCCAGTGCTTCAGGAATTTGAGCTTCTCTGCATAGGCGTAGTTCCTCCACAGATGGAGTTCAGAAGTACATTTCAGGCCCAAAATACAATACCTGCAAAGTAGAAGAGAAACAGTTTTAGAACAACAAAAAAATGAATGCACTGTATACCACTTATCTCTACTTTAGTCCCATTACTTTATTTTAACTAAAGCATTAGAGATTATGCAGAACAAATAGCTTAGTAAAAGCAATAGTGCAAGCGTTAGCACGTTAACCTACAGAGTAGCCATCTTAGTTCTAGTGCGGAGAAGCAAAGTTTTCCCTCCAAGCAGTAAGTCATGTCACGTGAGTGTGACAGACGCATGCGCAGAAAAGTTCCCGCGTTGCGGTGGCCATTTTAGTTTAATTGAGTTACAGTTAGTAAAAGCACATATGCAAGCTTCCCCAGCTTACTAGAAATGTCGTGTTTTGCATTGTTAACAAGACGAAATATGTTGGTTAGTGTATTACAGTTTATTTCTAGAGGGCTGAGTCCAAGCAAGTCACTTTACATGCAGATCCTTGCTCCATCAATCCCCTCTTTGATGATATTTTATATCATCACATATTACAGAAACAGATGCCAGCTCTTCAACATTTACTCATTTCTATTTCTTCAAACACTCTTTTAGGTTTTTCCCAACTATTCATGTGAAAGTTTTTCATCTTCTTGTGCAAATCACCATTTAATTCTTCAAGCTCGATTTCAATGAAGTTTCTTTTCTTCCCTTTCTGATTTACTTTATATGTCTTCTTATGTTTTCGACATTTGCATCAAATGATTATCCCTAAAAACAGTAGTGCTACTCCCACCATTGGCATCAGTATTTTACCTACAAAACTTTTTCCTACGTTAGTGAACCAACTACCTATAGAGGAGAGACCATCTGTAAGTCTTTTCCATGCACTGTCAACCTCCAGTGGTTTGAGTTCTTTTTCTACATGGGTAATATTCAATACATACCCTTTAATTTCAACACTTTTATCAGGTATGTAAGTGCAACAATGTTGCACTTTCAACATTCTACAGACTCTGCCCTCTTTTGCAAACAATGTATCAAGAGCAAGCCGATTTTGTAAAACAATGATCTTACTGCAACTAATTCGGTACTGATCATCAAAAATCCTCTAGCAGTGTCAGTTGATAAATGATCCACCACTGTTGAGAATTTACCACTCCCACTGAAGGTATTAATGCACTAAATATATTGCCTACAATTTCAGAAAAACTAGCTCTTTTGCTACATATTAGTCCATTTTCTTCATTGCTTCCAGTGATTTTGTTTACATGATATACTTTTGGGAATACTATTCCAAAATAGCAACTCGCGTACCAATGATCAGGCAATTTAAAATAGGCCTTGTTCCCACAAATGTAATAAATTCCAGGGAATACTGGTTCAGTTCCATCTTTGAAACCTCAACCCCCAATAACTTTGAAATTATGTTTACATTCACTGGAACCAATGAATATATTGTTATAATAACTTGTTCTCTCCCTATGGAGACAGAGTTTTCCTTTCTTTTCGAAATCCAGCAACATTGCAGCATGAGTCTTGCCATTTAAGATGAACTCTTTATTCTCAGCCCATTTCGGAATCTTTTGTTTCTGTTCAGTGGCTTTTCTTTGGAAATCCTCTCTCCTTTTCTCAACTAAGTTTAAAAATATTTTCTCTTTCTCATGTAAAATGCATGTTAATTTTTTCTTGTGTGCTTTAGCTATATCTATTGTACCCATTGTTAGAAAATGTTGGCCCATATATCAAGTTATATCACTTTTAGTATGTACAGGATTCAGGTTACTACGTATAGGAAGTTCAGGAAAAATCACTTCTGAATTAGAGTAATAGTAATATAATGGTCCTTTCTTATAAAATAAACTAGCTAGAACACTGCATGAAATATCATATGTCAGGGGCAAATGGTGGTATGTAACACCCTCAGCTACAGATGTGGGCAACTTCATGCACACATAACAATCACTGATTTCCATAGCTTCTACATAATGCACTAACAGATTAGCAAATACATTTAAATGAGTTCTATTGTTATCTTTACTATAGTGCAATCCTTCCTCATCTGGTGCTTCTATATCTACTCCAGGTTGCTTAAGACTAACTGCTTTCTCATGTATAAGTATATCTATTATCTTAGGTGAACCTACTTGCTCAGGTATATTAATATTATTCTGCATTTCTCTGCTCATTAGGTAAGGAATAGCTAATGTCAATCCAAACCATACTATAACTACTAACACTATACTACATGTGCATATTCTACAACATGTCTTTAGACAATTTCTTTTCGGTCTCCCATTAACATTATAATCAGCCATTTCTGACTAAGGAGATTTTTATCCCCTCTTTGTAACTTTTCACAGACTTTTAACCTGTGATTCTTTTCTCAAGTTGGTCTCACTTCTTCGTCAGTCTGATCAACAATCAGTTCGTCATCACTTACTTCTAGATTTTCGATATCTTCAAGCATGACATACGTCCACTCAGGTCCCTTGAATTTGTTATTCAGTCTTTTCAAACGTTGACTTCTCCTTCTTGGGTGCTCTGTGGATGATCCAGCTTGGCTTGATATTTCATTTACTAGCTCTGGGTCTTCATTTATTGGTTTAAGGCAAAATTTCAGTCTTTTGACAAAATCAGGCCACTTATCTCCCTTTCTGAGTCTTTTAGCTGGCACTGTGCTTTGACTTTCTTCAGATGCTCTTTTATTTTCGTTCAGTTGTGGCACTACTTGTTCTCTGTCAACTTCTGAATTCCTCTCTATCTGACTTGGTCCAGGTCTTATTTTTGTTTCTTCTGCCTGGATACTAATTTGGCCTTGTTCAGAAGTTTGCTGTATTTGACTTTGACTTTTACTTTGTTCACCCTCTTCTTCATGAACACACTTTTCTACACCTATCTGGTCCTGCTCCGGTCTTTGGATTTCTTGATCGTTTTCTGCCTGAGCTTTTGCCCTAATACCTATCTTTCCCTCCTCAGACTCAGGAGTACTGTCTGGAGGTTCAAATGTCTAAGTACTCCGATCTTTCCTTATCTGGTCCTCCTCAGAATTACTTTTGACCTGGAATTCTGTAATCTGAGTATCTTCTTCTATTCCTGACTCATCCTCACTGTCACTCTGTCTATCTAGATAAGTTTGACTTCTGGTTCTCTCAAAGTCTGCAGGTATGTCAACTACTAGAATCCATTCATCCTGACTGATGCTCGGTTGTTCCTCATCAACTACTTCGGAATCAACTTCTTTAGAACCCTCAGCTGCACAACCTTCAGCTCCTACGTCATCAGGTTCAGTTACCCTCTTGGTGTGACTTGCGTGGATCCAGTTTGGAATTCCCCTGCACTTTACAGCTGTGGTAGTAACCAATATCACTTGATGTGGCTCTCCCCACCTTGGTGCTAGACAAGATTCTCGAGTATGTTCCTTTATCACTACCCAGTCACCTGGATTCAGATCATGTGCTGGAGTTGATTGTCGGTGACATCGTCTTCTCCAACCTGGTGAGAGATAGAACGCACTTGGTCAGCCAGTTCTTTGCAGTACTCGAGCACTACATCATCAGATATATTTATCAGCTTGTGTCCTGGTACCCATACCTGCCTCATTGCTCTTCCCATGAGTATTTCATGGGGACTGAAGCCTGTGTTTCTGTCTGGAATGCTTCTGAGTCCCATCAGTACAAGAGGTAAAGCATCAGGCAACTTCAATCGGGTAGATTCATACATCTTTCCCAATCGTGACTTGATTGTGCCATTCAGTTGTTGCACCACTCCAGAAGACTCTGGGCGGTATGCACAGTGCAGCTTTTGCTCAATCTGGAATGCTTCACAGATCAGATGAATTATTTCATTAATAAAATGAGAACCTCGGTCTGGTTCAGTCCTTACTGGAAAACCGAAACGAGGTATGAGTTCCCTTGGTAGTAGTACAGCTACAGTGATGCTATCATTCATACTTGTAGGGTAAGCGTCCACCCATTTTGAAAACAGGCAGACAATGACAAGGATGTACTTCAATCCTCGACAAGGGGGTAATTGAAAGAAGTCAATCTGGAGTCGAATGAAGGGACCTTCAGCCCTCCCAATCTTTCCTGGCAACACTACAGTTTTCTTTACCAGGATTCGTTCTTTGGCATGTTATACACCTCTGGCACAGACTCTCTGCAACATTCCTAAATCTCGCATTGAACCTACTATGTCTGAACTGTCTAATCATCACGTCTCTACCTATATGTGAGTTTTCATGATACATCCTAGCCATAGAAGCAAGCATACAATCTGGTAACACAGGTCTCCCGTCAAGTTTAACAATAACACCAGCCTCAGCCCTTCTCCGAAATCCTATTTTCTCCCACTCTTCCTTTTTCTTTATTTCTTCCTCATTTTACAAGTCTCTCACTTCTTCCCATGTTTTCACTCTCTCAAGCAACATAAGTTGGCAGCTGTTTCCACGTGCAGCGATTTTCTTATTTATTGCCATCTTATGTTTGGCACAATGCTGGGCTAGTTGGTCAGCATATCGGTTACCTGCTGTCACTCGGTCATTTCCAGATTGGTGAGCAGCACACTTGACAACAGCCACTTCTTTTGGTAATTGAATTGATTCCAGTACATCTTTTACATAATGTCCATTCTTAATAGGAGAACCTGAAGAAGTCAGAAACTCCCTTTGCATCCAAAGTAGGCCAAAGTGGTGCACAACCCTGTAACCATACTGACTGTCAGTGTATATGGTTACTTTCAAAATTTTCCCTAATTTGCAGGCTCTTGTCAATGCAACTAATTTGGCTTCTTGTGCAGACTTGACTCAGGTAACTAGAATGCTTCCACTGGACCCCACAGAGTACACACAGCATAAGAAACACTTAATCCTCCTTCCTCATGTCTCATGCATGTGCCATCCACAAACAGCTCATATTCAAATGTCAACAATGGTTCTTCTCTTATGTCTGGTTGGGGCTTTGTACTGTATTCTGTGAGGTCGATGCAATCATGCTCAACTTCCCCTTTCACTTCTTCGAAGTGTGATTCAGGTAACAGTGAAGCTGGGTTTAAAACAGTGCACCTGGCAATAGTCACATTCCCTGCACCTAGAAGAATTCGCTCATACTAAGTCAGCCAACTAGGAGTCAAATCCTGTGTACGTGTTCTGGTTAACAGAATCACTACTGAATGTGGGACATACACAGTTACAGGGTGTCCCATAATGATGGATTCACTTTGCTCAAGACTCATGCAGGTTGCAGCTACTGCTTTCAGACATCCAGACAATGCAGATGCCACTGGATCTAGGGTGGATGAAAAATATGCCACAGGACGTCTCATTAAACCATGAGTTTGGGTCAAAACAGACAATGCACAATTGTCGCGTGCATCACAGAATAATGCAAATTCTTTCAAATACTCAGGCATCCCTAAGGCTGGAGCTGAACAAAGGCAGTCTCTCAGCTTCAAGAAGGCAGTCATGCTTTCATCATCCCACTCAACTGGGTCTTTTGCTCTTTTCGTTGTCATTTGTATCAGAGGTTTATCTAGAAGTGCAAATCCCACAATCCACTGTCTGCAGTAACCTACAACTCCAAGAATTATTCTGATTTCTTTCTGTGTCCGAGGTAGATTCATGTTTCTGATTATTTTGATTCTTTCAGAGGTAACTCGTCTAACACCTCTTTGTATCTGGTGCCCCAGATACTTTACCGATGTGCTACAGAATTGCAACTTCTCAGGTGACACTTTAGGCCCTCCTTCTGCCAAATGATTCAGCAATGCAATGGTATCAACTACACAGTCATTTCGAGTCTTAGACGCCACCAATAGGTCGTCTATGTACTGTACCAGGACAGACTGTCCGGGCAAGACTAGAGATTCAATGCACTTTTTCAAAATTTGGTTAAAAATCGATGTACTTTCTGTGTACCCCTGAGGAACACGGTTCCAAACATAGACATGGTTGTTGAATTTGAACGAGAAAAGATATTTGCTATCTGGATGTAATGGTATGGAGAAAAATGCATGGCACAGATCTATTACAGTAAACCATCCGGCTCCCCACGGTATCTGATACAAAATCACTGCAGGATTTGGCACAACTGGACAACATGGGACGACCATTTTGTTTACATTGCCGAGGTCCTGCATGACCCTATATTTCCCGCTGGTTTCTTTATTCAAATTATGGGTGAATTACATGGGCTGCTCATTATTTCCTGTAAAATGCCTTGCTCAAGCAATCATTTTATTTCTACTGCAACACCTGCATTTATTTCTGGGCTCATTTTGTATTGTCAAATGTTTGGGTAAACTGCACCTTCTTTTACTGTCACTTTTACTGGGTCAACATTTGCCATTAATCCTCCATTTTTTCCAGTGAAATCCCACACTTCAGGATTCACTGTATGCTCTAATTCTTTTGGGAGGTCTTCCACTAACATCTTTTTATTTTCAGTTTCTTGTTTGGCCAACATTAATTTATAAACTCCATCTTCATCTGGGGTTTGAATTTCAACACCACTCGGGGTACAGAAGATTGTGCAATTCATTTTGCATAGCAAGTCCCTACCTAATAGGTTTACTGGACTGGAGTCGCACACCACAAATTTGTGCATTTCTTTAAAATTCCCCATTCTGATTTCCATGCTTTCTGTAACAGGGGTACTAATTTGTTTATTAAAAACGCCCACTACTTGGATCGCTTCTCCCGAGAGGGGTAGGTTTGGAATGCTGTTCTAACAGTAGAATGGATAGCGCCAGTATCCAACAAAAAGGTGACATCATTTCCCTCAACGTTTCCCTCAATGTATGGACCAGACTGATCTACCAGCAAGGATGCGCAAAGTACTCACTCCTCGTCCTCCCCTCTCACGCACCGTCAGTAACTATCTTCCTCGAAAAATGCGTCACTCAAAAGAAATTGTGATGTCACTGCGTCTCTCCTTCCACTTCCCTCCCAATTTGTGGTATCCACCTTGTAATTTGCTTGTCTCCCAGAATTTTGGCATAGGTGCAAGTGGTAACTGGTTCTATATTACCTGTTGCTGTGGCTTCCTTGACACCCCATTCTGCGTCTGTGGTTTCAAATTATCGTTTTGTACAGGGTTATTCAATACAGCTTTACACTTGTTCCTCCAATGCCCCATTTTTCCGCACCCATGACAAGGAAATTTCTTCTTGGCCTCCTCTCTGTTCATCCTACCACTTGGTTCACCCCCATTTCCTTCTCCTTGATTCTGATTATTTTTTAATTGGTTTAACGGAAGTTCCTGTTGCTCTGCTAATTTTACTTGTGCCCACATTACCTTTTCTTCTATATTCTTCCATTTATTGTCAAGTTCATCCCCACAATATTTCGCATACTTAAGTATTTCATCTATTGGCTCTTTAATCATTTTCGAAATTTCTGGCTTTAATCCTGACACAAATTGATAAATAAAATGTGTCATGTCTTTCGTGTCAATACTCTCCAAACCACTGTACTGCTTGAGTACCTGTAAAAGGCGTTCATATTATGCATGTACTGATTCATCTTTATTTTGGGTAGTTCTGTCTATTCTTGTCCAGTCTGTTTACTTTGGAGGTACCTTTCCTTTCAAGTACAATATTACTTGATTATCTTTTCTCATAACCATATCTGACGGGGCTCCTGTCTTTGGGTCTCTAGGGTACTCATCATTAGGCCAATCAACCGCTATTTAACATTCAGTCCATAGATACACAGGAACAACTATGTAAAATAACTCATCTAAATCTTTCCGCAGCACTTTTGAAACCTTTACAAATCTTTTGACTTCTCTGTACCACTCTACAGGTTTCTCTCTGAGTTTTGGGAAATCATTCGTAAATGACAAAATATCCTGTCTCAACCAATTGACATGCACATAACCTCCTCCTGGTACTTCTCTCATTGGGCACAGCCTGTCCACTTTTTCTGGTTCTTTTAATGAATATTCATTTGCAGTAATTTTCGGTTCAGCCTCCTCCTTTTTCTTTGGCCATCTAGCTTTCCACTTGTCTAAATCACCCCACTTCTGCAACAATATTAGTACCTCCTTGATCTGCACTTTACATCCTGACACATTCATGTTTTCTAAATCTTTGCAAGCAAATTCAGCTTGGTAAGGTTTCTGTAAAACTTTAAATTTTCCAATATCAGTTCCCATTTCAGAAGCCAAACTCATTAACTTTTCATGAAATGTTTTAGTATTGCGAGTGATACTTCAACATATAAACAACAAATCGTCTTCATTGAGAGTGTTTAACCTATCTAAAGCCACATTTCCAGCCATCGTTTCTACTAACTCAACTCTTAATTTAAAAATATCCAATACCTTTGGCTGTGATTTTGTTTTTTCTATTTCTCCGGACCATCTCTCTATTTCTTCTGGGGATACTACAGTAGCACTTCTTGTACCTGAGGATGTTTCCATCCGTACCTCTCTAGAAGTTCCAGGAGTGTTTTCCTGACTGAATCATCTATCGGTTCCCTTATAGGTAAATCCATCAGGGAAATCACTGACTTGCAATCACTTGATTGGTCATCAATTACCAAAGGTTCTTTTCTAGATTGCACCACAGGTGTAGTCAAAACAGGAGGTTTAGGACAGGACTGTTTTTCTCCATATAATGGAACAACGGGACCTATGGTTACCGGAATAGTCAAGGCTTCAGGACTCATATTTAACTGTGAAATTTTCTGAATTAATTTACTTCTCTTTTTATTCATGGCTTCTCGTTCCCTTTCCTGTAACACTTTTTCTAACGAGGTTTCATGCACTACTTGTGGAACCAAAGGTGGTTTTAAGAACGGGGCGCTAGGGTTAACTCTATTTGCTTCCTCATGGTAAGGTGGGGGACTTTTCATTAACAAATCCTCCAAGTAGTCATCATCTGAATCGCCACTAATCATTACGTTTTTCATTTTCTCTCTGCATTTGCTTCCTGATGCTTCCTCTAAAGTCTGTACAGGATATAATCCTTCTACTAACATAGACTGTCTCCATTTCTTCATTTGTTTATCTCTTGTCTCTTTTGGAAATCTGGGATAAAATTTCTTTCGCTTCTGGGTCTATCTCGCTCAAAAGCATCAGTTTCCCATTCCTCTAATGTGTCATACTGAGTTAATCTAGGTCTAGTATCTAATTCATTCATGCGTGTTCTCAGATTGTACAAAACTCTACCATTAAAGGTACCTTATTCCGGAAATGCCAAACCACCATCATCTTTTGTGTACTCGGTCCAGTTCTCTAACCACACACAGGTGTGATAGACCCTTTCTACCATCATGTATGATGCGGGCGTATTTGGTGGAGGAATAATAATCCCTTCTCTGGTTTTAATCGGTTTATCTTTTTTAAAAAATGTTTAAACTTTCTTAATGAATTACATTTTTCTTTTGTCTCTGTACATGATATGAGGTCTTCCCCTTATGTATTGCTCTTGCGCAAAACCTAAGTACCTGCTATCAGGTCTATTTCCTATAACTGTTGGGTCTAAATGCCACATATACTTTACGCCAGTACCTTTAATATGAAGCTACACTCATATGTTTACTAAATGCTTCACCAATACCAGCGCATTTCTTTTTTTCGAGAACCAATCAGTAATTTGAATTCAATTTACTTTCGACTAATGATTTCGTGTTTTTTTCTCATGAGACACGCTCTCTCCATCTCCTGTACTCACCCCTCCTTTACAGTATTACCTCAGCTACACACCCTCTGTCTCCACCAATAACAGCGCAGCTCTGGGTGACGTTAGCGCAGCTCCGCAACTGACTTCCTCCTTTGCAAGGTAATACGAGAACTTTTCACCTTAAATGCAATACCTATTAATTAACAACGTAAAAACATTTGTCACTGTACCTGAGTGACTACTTTAAAGGAAAGATGATTTTCACTTTCCGAGAGTAACTCCCTTCCGTTTACTCTTCATACACTACAAGTAGATCCCTTACGTCTACCTTTCACACAAGCATCGGAGAACCTGTTACTCCCTCGGGCTTACCCTTTCTAGGTGACATAAGGCCAAAGTTTCACCAGCGAACCCCTTTGCTGTCAATTAAGCTCAGAAGAACCTGTTACTCCTTCAGTGTGACGCTTTCTAGGTGATATCACACCAAAGTTTTACTAGCAAACTCTTTGCTATCAATCATACACACATTTATACAGTATAAAAGTCCCTAAAATAGTGCTTCCAGTTATACTTAACCATGCACTTACTTCCACAGGCAAGTGACCTCACTACAGAGTGGCTTCCATTTACCACCTGTTATTCTACCCCCGGGGATTCCAAACAAACATATAACAGATACAAACAAGTTTGGTTAATACATAAAATCAATGCAATTTTCAAAAATAATCAATACACAATTAACTACCTATCTTAACTAAACCCTAACCATCTAACTGCTACCAAAAATACTGATAGAGCGCGGGTTCACCTGCTCAGAATTTTACTATACTCACCTGGGCCCATAAAACATACACACTTTGAACAGGTAAATCATACGCTAAATCAGAACAATATACCTTTTAGGACCTATACCATTTGACTTACCAATCCTTGTCACCTGGTACGTAGAGTACTAAGGGATCAAGGGAGTTATAATAATAGGCAGTATATAATCATGTGCACTCTTTAAAATAACCACAGACTCGGGAAAGATTTAAACGATTTATCTAAATATTTTCTTTAAATGTCAAAGTCCATACTACATTAATCAGAGCTTGATCAATTAGAAAGAATAAAATCAAAGCAAAATGATGTGAAAGTATCATGAAGCGTTCTTTAAGCATTGAAATATAGGAAGGGTAAAAAGAGGGAAATAGCACAATAACGTACCCACTCAACTTTTATATTTACCTAGCCCTTGCCACGGGCTGGGATAAAGGACAGGACCCACAATAATGCAGGTGTCAACAGGATAGAACAGGTGCTGACCAGAATCAGGATAAGTACGGACCAAATTGGATCAGGACAGGACCACCGCAGGTCAGGACAGGCACCCACAGCTAAAGTGCAACGCCTGCATCACACCCCTCTCTGCAGCTAACAGTCGGACCCCAGTTGGGTTAGCAAATATTCTCCCTCAGGAACCCCGATTGGGTTATCAAACTCCTCCCCAGAACCCCGATTGGGTTATCGAATCTTCTGACAGAGTGCTTCGCCAGCACCTCTGCTCTCGATCGCCTATAGAGTGTGTTGGGTCAGTGACAGGTCAGCTATTTGGACAAGTCGGACAATCTAACTAGCTAAGCCTACCTTAGATATACCATTTTCCAGGGCAGTGTACAACCCCCAATGTTGCAAATGTGTAAATTCCCTCAATTTGATTGGTCAAAAGACGAGGAGAGGTCATCACACCATACCAATTATGAGGTTATGCTCTTCAATATTCAGATCGATGTTCCAGCCCAATATTTTATTTCCCATGTACTTTAATACCACTCGGCAGTGAATGTATCAATATCAATAACATTGTATAATATATTGTACAGTCCAGTTTCCTCTTGTGGGGTCACAGTGTGAGTTTCCCAGGCGCATCTTCTAGCAAGTCAAGATTTGGCATCAATTCAATGCCAGTGCTTGAGGAATTTGAGCTTCTCTGCACAGGCGCAGTTCCTCCAAAGATGGAGTTCAGAAGTACATGTCAGGCCCAAAATACGATACATTCAAAGTAGAAGAGAAACAGTTTTATGACAAGAAATAAATGAATGCAGTGCATACCACTTATCTCTACTCTATTCCCATTACTTTATTTTAACTAAAGCATTAGAGATTATGCAGAACAAGCAGCTTAGTAAAAGCAATACTGCAAGCCTTAGCACGTTAACCCACAGAGCAGCCATCTTAGTTCTAGTGCGCAGAAGCAAAGTTTTCCCTCCAAGCAGTAAGTACGTCATGTCACGTGAGTGTGACAGACGCATGCGCAGAAAAGTTCCCGTGTTGCGGCAGCCATTTTAGGGTAATCGAGTTACAGTTAGTAAAAGCACATATGCAAGCTTCTCCAGCTTACTAGAAATGTTGTGTTTTGCATTGTTAACAAGACGAAACATGTTGGTTAGTGTATTACAGTTTATTTCGAGAGGGCTGAGTCCAAGCAAGTCAGTTTAAGTGCAGATCCTTGCTCCATCACTAGGCACTGGAATAGACTCAGCTCTTGCTCCACAACTCACACCGATCTCCTGTATAACTGATGCTTGTCTGCCACTTGATGATAGCTACGATGCAGTAACACTCCTTACATCAAAGGGCCGACTCATATGAGGATGGGATAACCAGCACAGTCCTCACGCAACTATGAACACCTAAGTGCATTGATCCAGCATCTAAATGAGATGGGCACCCTCCAGGAGGACTCACGTGTTCTCAGGGGCCCCCAGTAGTAGTCTCTTATGGGCCTCTAGCACCCTCGGGCACTAAAAGCAGCTGAGGCCACCAAGCGATGCACCCAACAAGATCAGCGCGATTCAGCGCCAACCTGTGTCCAGGGTTCAGGTCCAATGAGTTAATGCTGTGGGAGCCTCCTCCCTGAGAAAATGCATGTGTTTCAGTAAGAGCCCTCGGCTGTTGTTAGCAGAGCGTACTGTGTACCACGAACAGGGCGCTCGTCGAGTTTCTTCTGGGATGGGTCGCGATGGTGTGCGGGTCTGCTGAAAAGCCTTTATCCTTGCTATTGCCGAAGTACGTCACCGTCAGCAGTTTCCAAAATATCCCACCAATTTCAAAACCGTTGGTTGAGCTAGAAAGCTCTTGATAAAGGAGAGGCAATGTCACCTCTCAGACAGGGCACTTAGAGGACTTACATGTGGTTATTGGTGGATAGTTGATGGTGACCAGGAGAGCTGCACTAACTCACAGCCATCTTGGAGTCAGGCAAGCTCCGCCACGCGTCTGCCGCACTGATTGACCTTTGACACACACATATGAAAACGGAGGCTCCCCAAATATTATTTGATATTAGAGATTGCGTTTATGTAACTGACATGGCGCCGGACCAAATGTTCATTTCAACTTTGATTACTTATAGAGGCAGACTACATGACAAGAGTCCCACTCAAATGACTCAGTTCATGATGCGAGAAGTTTACCCCTTTTACCACCTGGAAATTCTTGAAGTGACGGACCAACATGGATTGGTTATCAGACCAACTGTGGCTGCCCACTTTCAGGAACAATTGGTTTATTCTCTGTGGAAAAGGAGTGAAGTTCTGGCCCTTAAGGCTAATTTGCCTGATCCTAGGAAAAATCCTACTGCCTACAATAAAGAATTGACAGAGGATACCTCTTCTACTGTGAAGACTCTTGCCAATATTGAAATGTTTTTTGGCCTACTAGTTCCAGTTGATATTTAGCAGCAAGTGAATACCCAAGACCATGTTGCCGAGTTGGGTGGGATATGGGATGTAATTTGGGGTTTGGACCGGGATAGAATGCCAGGAGATAAACCTTGCGCTGAGATACTTGCTTTGCCCAGACATATAATAGCATATATGCATACACTTGTTCCACCCAAGAAAGTTAGTTGGTACAGATTGACTGCATGTCGGCAGAAGAAGGATGAAAGTGTGTCTGATTTTTCACTAGGTTTGTAAAAACTTTTCTGGATTAGAATGGGCATGATGTGTCTACAGAAGGGGGAGTCCATTTGTTCGTTGATAGGTTTGTCACTAATCTTCTCCCCAAAATAATGTCCAGACTCCAGGGGTCTGAAAGCACTTGGTCAGCATCCTCTCCCTCTGTGATCTTAAACATGGCCCAATATTATGAGCATTGAGACAATGAAGAAAAAGACAAACATGACAGGAAACATAAGAAACTGAAGACAAAGGTATTATTGCAACAGGCATATCGGGGTAATAATAGAGGATGGGGACCCCGACATCAACTTCATCATACTGGACAACCTCCAACGACACCTTTGGGGCAAAATCTGTGTGCAACCAGTGCCCTGTACTTTTGAAAAAAGTTTTATCCACTCGAGGAAGGGGTTCTGGGAATGGAGGTCGTGGAGCTGATATATAGCAAAACACTACGGCCTCAGTGGGCCGTTCTAATCATAATTTTGATGACCCTAGGGACGGACAGTATTACAATAACGATTATAACTTTGAAGATGCGACAGGCATGTCTTACAGCTAGGACAGCCAGGGACAGGTTAAGGGACCAGTTCACATACCTGTAGATCAGCGTGGCTCTTATGTCAAAGCGGATTTGCAAGGATCGACTAAGGAATGGTTGGTGGACACAGGTGTTATAAAGAGCTCTGTTTCCCACCATATGGTCCCTGGGGCTGCCCTGTCTGGCCATACTAGTGTTTCGGTGGGTTTTCTGGAGTACCTGGAGTAAGCCCCTTCTTGTGCCCTCTTGCCCCTACCATTGGTCCTTTTTCTGTGGACTCTCCATTTCTTTTGATGTCTAATTGTGGTGAGAATTTTATGGGTTTGGGCTTATTAAAGAAGTTGCATGCTATTATCTATTGTTCCCCTGACAGTGTTTATATTACCATGGGCCAATACGTGGGTACTAGACAGTGTCTATCTAAAGATGCCCCCCTTCTACATCAATTTGATCACGTACTGCCCACATTACGGGCCCCTGGTGACACTGATGTAGGTCTATTGTACATATATCCCCAGTTTCTATACAGGTCAAGGACAATGCTATAGTGCCTCACATTCCTCAGTATAAAATAACACAGGCCGGAGAACGAGCCCTTCTTCAAAATGTTCAGGATCTAATACATAAGGGAGTTGTCAAAGAGACTACAGGTAATGTATGCAATAGTCCTATTCTTCTGATCCTAAAAAGAGCATTTTCAGATTCCTCTGATAAAGCTGGCGATGTATATTGTTTTGTGATTGGTTTGCAAGAGGTCAATAAAATAGTAGCTCCGCAATTTCCAGTGGTACCTGATATCACTTCACTTTTAACAATGATTCCATCTACCGCTAAATTTTTGTCTGTTATTGAGTTGAAAAAAATCATTCTTTAGCATTCCTATACATCCAGATTGCAGGTATTTGTTCAGATTTAAACTAGCTGGCAAAAGTTTTCTATTCTGTCAGGCTCCTCAAAGCTATAGTGAAATTCCTAGTATTGATAGTCAAGCACTAAAAGGTCAGTTGGATTCACTCTCACTTCCTCTAAGTAATGTATTGGTGCAGTATGTTGATGGTTTGATAATTGCTTCTGATACCGGACAAGGTTGCAGGGATATTACAGTGAAATTATTGCTACATTTGGCACATCATGGACATATGGTCTCCCTTTTGAAGTTTCAGTACTGTCGACAGGAGGTTACCTATTTAGGTCACCTACTGTTGAAGGAAGGTAGAAGGTGAATGCCAGAACACATCAGTATAATCACTAAAATGCCCCTTCCGCAAACTCAAAAAGATTTGAGCGCTTTTATAGGCATTACTTGTTACTGTCCACAGTGGATTCCTAATTATACCTTGCTCATCAAACTTTTGCTTGAGCTAACAAAGAAATTAGTGCATGAGCCTTTGCCTTGGATGCCGGATTGTCAGCAATCTTTTGAACAATTAAAAACTGTGCTCTGTTCTGCTTGAGTGCTAGGCACACCTGATTATAGGAAACCGCTTGTGTTGTACATCCATCAGATGGTTGGTTGTGCTCTTTCTATCTTGACCCAAGACAGAGACCTTGTGCTTATTTTTCTGGTGTGCTTGATCCTGTTACAAGGGCCCTCCTGAGCTGCCTGTGAGCGGTCACGGCTGTGGCCACTTCGATTAGACAATTGGCTGGACTCGTACTCGATGCAGACGTCACAGTTACGGTACCTCATGCTGTGAACACACTTTTGAATAAGGCAAGGACACAGCACCTCACCACTGCACGTCTTACCAGCTATGAATTAACATTGTTTGCTAAGAATATCATAATCAAAAGATGTGCCACTCTGAATCCAGTCATGTTACTACCCCTCCCTTCTGAGAATGATGCAGTTGATCAACATGACTGTATTTTCTGAACAGAGGAAGAGATGAAAAGATGGGTAAACTTGTCTGATGTTTCCTTATCTGACCCCCAAGGAGAACTATATGTTGATGGCTCTTGTTTTAAATTACCAGATGGCATCACTACTGCAGCTTATGTTATTACTATGTTGCACACAGTGGTAGAGATATGACAAGTCCCCTATCAGTCAGCCCAGGCGGCCGAGCTTGTTGCCCTTATACGAGCTTGCAAATTGAGTGAAGGATTGGTTGTCAACATTTATACAGATAGTCAACAAGCATTCAAGGTTGTACATAATTTTGGGCGATTGTGGGCAGAGAGAGGGTTCCTTACTTTTCATGGCACTAAGATACAACATGGACATCTCATACTGCGATTGTTATCTGCATTAACATTCCCTAAGAAAATGGCGATTGTGAAGTGTAGCACCCACCAGAAAGTGACAGATGACGTAGGTAGAGGAAATGCATTTGCAGATCAGACAGCCAAAGAGACTACTTAATGCAAGATGAACAGAATGTTTCTTGTAGGCCCAGCCAGATGGGTTCCCTAGTACACCATGTTTGAAAATATGATTGAAAGTGTGAAAGAGATTCTAAGTGAGGCCACGATGGAAGAATTAGTGATGTCGCAGGAAAGTACAGAACAGTTAAATGAAAAAGAGTGTTGGATTGACAAGTCTGAAGAGCAGAAATGGATGTTACCCGATGCATATGTGCTCCCTGTGGTTACTATGGCTCATGGTCCAGCTCATATAAGTGCAAAAAGCATTTGTGAACTACTGGCCATGGTTTGGTGTAACAACAACATTTCTAAAACTGCTGCACATTTAATGAAAGGTTGTATTATTTGCATAAAGTGCAATCCAGGAAAGGGTACCCCTACACCATCCGGTAACTTTGCACCACCTAGGTTCCCATTCGAAGTCCTTCAAATGGACATTATTGAGCGGGAACAATGTAACAATCTCAACTATGTCTTAGTGGTTATATGCAAGTTCAGTAAATGGGTCAACAATTACCCCACTACAGACAATACTGCCTCCATAACTGTGAAAGTTCTCCTTAAAGAGTATTTTCCTCGCTTCGGAATGCCTTGAATTATCCGGAATGACAAAGGGTCTCATTTTATTGGGAAAGTGATTAGGGTAATATGTGAAGGCTTGCACATTAAACAGAAATGTCCTGCTGCCAAGCACCCGCACTCAGCGGGTCTTGTTGAGAAGCACAATAGTACGCTCAAACTGAAATAGGAAAAAATTTAGGCGGTGGGGTTGAAATGGCCAGATGCTCTTCCATTAGCTCTTTTGTCAACTAGAACTTTAGCACATTCTAGAACTGGTTTATAACCATTTGAAATTTTGCTTGGATGCCCAGCAAATGTCTGTGGCATCCGTAGGCTCAAGAAATTCTCGGACATTTAATATTCTGTATTACTTGATTACCTTGGACAGCTAACAGAAAGTTTGTGTTCTATTTACCAACAGGTGCAAGACTCCTTACCTCCTAAACCAGAGGGACCTGGCCACCACATCCAACCTGGTGACTACATCTTGCTTAAGAATTTGCAGAGGAAGAAAAGTTTGGAGCCCAGATGGAAAGGTCCAGAGCAGGTTCTTCTAGTTGCACAAACAGCGGTAAAGTCTGTTGGTCGAAAGAACTGGGTCCATGCAACATATTGTAAGCAAATACCTCTGCCTTTGCATTATGACCAGTGGGTCAAGGAGGGAATAGGAGACGCTGAATAGGAGCAAGCGCCCAATTTTGTGCCTTTTATCGATGCCCGATTAATCTGGACACAAACAGACAAGAACGACGATGTTCTGAATGAGGCTGTTCCACCAGAAATACGACCTATCCAGGAGTCTTTGTTCAGAAATCACACAGTGCCTGGGGCTGTCAGGTACAATTTGCATCTAAGGATGAGAACCACCGAGCCTAAGGAGAAAAAAGATTAGGGATGGACTATACAAGGTAAGAAAGTACTGAGTAGAAGTACCAAAGAGGAATCGGAACACGTGAAAATTCTACATTTGCTCTGCTTTTGTTGTTTGAACATGAGTTAGGAAAGTATAATCTGAGGGTATACCACCTTTATCAGCATAGGATAGATTAGGAAAGAGCGTAGGACAGAGCAAGCTCCACAACCGGTGCTCAAGGAACCCCAACTAATTGATGGACGATAGGAGCCTGTACCGGTGAGGCTCGGATGGACACTGGGAACATTCATATTTCTCTTCCTTTAATTCACTATGCATCCTTTTGGCAGGAAAGCTAATCAGGAGGCGTAGCCAATTGCCACTATATACAATGCAGTGTGACTTGGTCAATCCGTAGTAAAATTGCATGTGTCACTCTTCTGATAGCTGTAATAATATTAGTATGAGGGGTATCGTGGTTTTTGGAGGATTTACATAGTGTACCCACGTGTAGTAAGCATGAAGCAATTCCCTCGAGACGCAATGAAAGGTCCGTCCCGAAATAATGTGATTGGAGAGACCCAGAAGAGATTCTTTGGAAAAGGGACCGGCTCTAACCCCACCCGATATGTCCCTAGTCTTTGGACAGCATACACATTGTCACTTGTGAATAACACACGCACACTCTGCCACCTCAGTTTATAGAAGTAAAGGGAATGTTTGGATTAGTTTATCCTGGGCCATGTCTGTATCATAAAAAGTCACAGAGATGGGTTATCCGGGTTGCGATAACAATACATATAGTGATCATTTCTATATGGAAGAACAGAATATAGCGCTGGTTGGGTTGACATTACAAGGAGTTAACAGTACCTTGAAAGGCTGGTTATTATCCTGCTTGTTTCCCCATAGTGAACAGTACAGATATTTATCTGTACATTAATTGTTCAGGAATAATATTGTTTAAAAATCCAGTTCCCTTGGTGAATAAAACAAATTTGAGTACTCTGGGTATCGACTCCAGATATGCTGCACTGGACTACCAGGGGCTGATAAATGCTCACCCAGGGCCTCATTTATGAAGAGTGACTCATCTCTGTGTGAAAACAGCGATGCGTCACTTTTCCTTGCGCCCTCCTTGCGTCATGCTGGATGCGTCATATTTACAGTATGACGCATCATGTCACAAGGAGTTACAGATATGTCAGTATTTCTGACATATCTGTAGGCGCAAAAATGACGCATTGCTGGAGTGTGTCACGAAAGTGATGCAACTCCATCAATGGGTCATTTCGCATGGCAAGTCCCATTTTTAAATGTGTCTGGGTCAGTCTTACGCCTGCTGTGAGGCAGGCATAAGATATTGACGCATTTGCGTCATATAAGTGACGCAGTGAAATCTCATAGATTTCACTGCATCACTTCTACGAGGCTTAGAGGCTTACTTGCGTCAGAACGCCCACCCTGCATACATTATATCTGGCGCAGGTATAATGTGGTGCACGGGCTTACAAAGAGGCGCATCTACCTAGATGTGTCACTTTGTAAATATGACGCAACATGGCACATTTTGTACCCTGCTGGTGCGACACAAATAGTGATGCACCAGCGGCGCAAAAGTGATGCAAGCGCTCATAAAAAAGCCCCCAAGGGTTTTTCTCTTTGTCTAATGGGACTTATTCCAACATCTATAATGGTACCGATGACGAGGCTCTTGGGATGGTACTGCCTTTGGTTGTTCCATGTAAATATGCTCAACCCAAAACAAGATGGGTAAAAAGGACATTAACGAAAGAATTCTGTTAAGTAGTAACAGATTTAGAAGTAAATTGCTATAGGGATGGTATTAAATTTGGATACATCCTCTCCTCCATTTTTACACGATGTGTTACTGTCATGGCCATGGGTGAGAAAGATAGAGAATATTTTGGACGTAAGCTGCAAATTCTATCCAATACTACAGTGGCGGCCTTGCTCGACATCACTACTCAGCCAGAAAGCATGCAGGTGAATTCAGAACAGACTAGATATGCAGTGCATTTTATCTTGGCAAAGAGTGGTAGTGTATGCACAGTGGTCGGTGACCAGTGTGTAGTTGGTATAAACATTTGGAAAATAATATAATACAACACATCATAGATGCCATTTACAATGTGAAAGGAATGGAAAGTGGGAATTGGAATTGTTTTCTTTCCGGCAGCTTGGGTTGGATTCTTAAGGAAATGATTTATCGTATAGTGTTTTTAGTACTATGTTGCATCCTCATTCAATGTCTTCCTCTCTGTTGTTCCTATTGTGCCACTGTTTTCATGCACAAGCAGAAAATATCAGCCCTCGTTACAAATGCCGCTATGATGCTCCAAGGGGATATTGATGATCATATGAAGATTGATGAGGGAATAGTCGCGGATTCATCACTCCTTGCTGTTCCAATTTCTAATGTTGATTGTAAACAGTGCCCAAAGGTACACCCCAATTGCATTTTTTTTTAATTCTGATGCTCTATTGCCTTTTGACGTGTTGATGAAATTCCAGTAATGCTGCCCATGTATCCCTTTCCCTTGTTTCTTTTTGCCTGTTAGAAAATGTTTTTTAGCTTATGCTAAAAGGAGGGTCTGTTAGGTTAGACCCGTTGATACTTGCGTAATGCCATGTACGAGTTAGCATTTGCTGCACCATTTTCTTCTGAGACTCCATTTTGCATGGTGTTCGAAACCAATCTTTCCTTAATTCTGACAAATGGCCTTTGCTAAGTTTCTTTTCTGCAATGAAGACTGTTAGTGCCAGTGCACAGCTTTCCCACTAGACAAAGGCCCTCTCCCATCTATCCGGCTGTTTGATCGAAGCCCAGGGTGAAACCGCATTGGACTGTGCTGAGTTGTGCAAGGTACGAGAGCAGAAACTTTTTTTTGTCTTTCAGTGTCCAGCTACATCTGCCTGGAAAATTCCACTGTGGGCATGTTCATAACTAACCATGAAATGTACAAAATGTATATCTGTGGTTTTTTTAGGTCCCTCTGTAGGACTTTCTCAAGACTGTGCATACGGGGCCCCGCTCTGAGCATATACATATAAACAGTTATTGGTATATATTCTCCACTGTCTCTCCTACTCTTCATTTGGTACAGAAGGCTGGGAAGTGGTCAGTGGTGAACCGGGTGGCCCTAAACGTGTCACTTCCTTCAATGCATTGCATGGTCAACTAATAACATGCCCACAGTGAAATTTTCCAATCAGATGTGAATGAACAGCGTAAAGACAAAAAAACTTTCTACTCTTGTATCTTCAACATTTTCAAGGCTGTTCCGCGCTGTGATTAAACTGCCAGACAGGAGGGAGGGGGCATTTTCCGAGAGGGAAAGTTATTCACTTCACTAACAATTATTTGTTGCAGGAACGAAACTTAGCAAGGAGCATTTCTCAGAATTCAGCGGGATTAGTCTCGAAAATGGCGTCTAAAAGAAAATGTTGTGACCCAGGGGCCCTTTAGAGAACTCTCTACTTTTATCTTTGTCCCCCCTTGTTTAGCTAGTGACCCTGCCACCTTTGGCTGAGTCACCCCAATACAACTTCCTGTGGACCCTGGTACTCATTGAGCGGTCCACCCCCTGAATAAGCTGCTGTCTATCAAGTGCTCCCACAGCTCTTGAAAACACAGACTAGACAAGTGTTCCCAAAACAATTGCGATTCTCCTATTACCATGACCAGAGAATCTGGATTTCATTAAAGACACGGAGGCTCACATTATGCATACAACTTTTAATACGTCTCCAAGCAGCCGCAAACATCATAATAGAAAGGTTCCATTGAGAACATTCATAACAAATAAACTCCAAGAGCCATCAGAAGACTGCCTCTTTTAAATGAGGAAATTACAGAGAAGTCATAAAACAGCAAAGGTTCCGAACAAAGTTCATAAAACTGCAACAAGTTCCCAATTTTCGAGTAACTTCAGAGGAGCGTAGGAAGAGAAATTCCAACAAAAACGGAGTTCAAGGGTCCAAACATCCCAAGATCTAAGTAGGATTATCTGAAAAGCATAAAAAATGTGTAAGTTTGTGAGTAAACAACATTGAAGAATCTTATCAATGAAACATTTCAACATTGTAAATGTAATAATATATGCAGTAATAATATATGCAGTATTTGATAAAGAGAGACAATTGTAAAGAGTACGGTTCAAACAAATACACTTCACTTCCCAGGGAGGGATGGGTGGGATAATGTGAGCCTCCGTGTCTTTAATGAAATCCAGATTCTCTGGTCATGGTAATAGGATTATCGCAATTTCATTACAAGACCGGAGGCTATATTATGCATGTTGGTAGCTTTGTAAAACTACGTCAGACATATGTTCTATAGGTTTGCAGTAATGACGAGCAAAAGTGCTAGCGTTTGACCAATCAGCAGCTTTAAGAATATCATCCAATTTGCCTCCAGACCAAAGTGATTTGCTAGCCATAGCACCTCTTACAGAATGAGCTTGAAATCTACGTAAATTAATACCAGCTAGACCCATAACAGATTTAACCCACCTAGAAATGGAGCTAGAGGAAATGGCTTTATGAGGTTTAACAAAAGAAACCAGTAATTGATTTACGTTTGGAAAACGGAGAAGGGACATTCTGTGTTCATGCTCTTGTAAACAATCAAACACAAAGCATAGGACAGGAGTCAAAGCGGGGATAGAAGATAGAATCAGACATAGTCTTAGTTCTACGATAAATTTCAAATTTTACACCAAATATGTTGAAAGATCTATTAGAAATGTCTAAAGCTTTAACATCAGATACCCTTCTACAAGAAATGAGACAGAGAAGAGTAGCGAGTTTGAAAGAGAGAAATTTTCTACTGAGAAAACTGTTGTGAGGTCAAGAAATAAAGAGGTCTAAAATTAAGTTGACATCCCAAAGAGAATCATATTTCAGCTTTGGTGGTCTTCTCAGACGGATGCTCTTCATGACTCTACAAATAATAACATTCTTACCTACCGTCTTACCATTCACCAGAATATGGCCAGAAGAAATTGCAGACCTATAGCAATTGATGGTCCTATAGCTTAGACCTCTATCAAATTGTTCACATAGGAAATTAACTATGTGGACAATAGGTGCCTCAAGGGAATCCAAGTTCCTTTCCAAGCACCAACGAACCCATGTTCTCCAGATGTTGTTATATCTGTAATGGGTTCCTGGAGACCATGACTCAGAGAGGAGAGTCGAAGCGGTTGTCGAAAGTCCTGAGACTTCGTTAGATCTCCTGACACTCTCCAAGCAAGAAGGTTCAAATTCCCTGTCTGTATTAGAGGATGAATTTTGCCATCTACGCTTACTAGAAGATGATCCTGGCACGGGATCAGGAAAGGGGTGTCGTAACTCAGTTCCAGAGCTGTTGGGAACCATGCTTGGGAGGGCCAAAAGGGAGTGACTAGAACAAGGCAGCATTGTTCGACTCTGACTTTCTGTAGAACTCTCTGGATCATTGCGAAGGGGGGAAAGGCATAAGACCTCAGACTCCTCCATGACTGAAGAAATGCATTCACGGCTAGAGCTGCGGAATCGGGCATCCAACTGAAGTATTTTTCGAGTTGGAATGTTAATCTGCTTGCGAAAAGATCTATTTCTAAGGGTCCCCAAAATGTCGAGTTTCCAGTCGCTGTGATCTCTGAGGAATCTCGAGTTCCAGTCTGCAGAAATATTCGTTTTCCCAGGAAGATATTCCGCTTTCAGGGCAATCTTGTGTTCTAAGCAGAACATCCAAAGTTTCTTTGCCAGATTCGAAAGGTCTGCAGATCTTGTGCCGCCTAGGCGGTTTATTTAGGCTACCGCCGATATATTGTCCATCTTCAAAACGACTGATCTCCCTTGAAGGGAGTGTTTGAAACTCATTAAGGCATAAAGACCAGCGGTGAGTTCCAAATAATTTATGTGTTGGAAAGATTCTTCCTGAGACCACGTTCCACCAGTGTTCTGGTCTAGAAGGCAAGCACCCCAGCCATGCAAGCTGGCATCTGATTCCAGAACGAATTCGGGTTTCGTCCCAAAAATCGCCTTTCCATTCCAGGCATCTAGATTTTCTGGCCACCAGTTCAGTTCTAGAGTGGCATCCTTGTCTAACGAAATGAGGTCTTCGTACCAAAGACCAGATCTTAGAGCTCTCCCTTTCACTCTCTGGAGAGCTCGATAGTTCAAGGGTCCTGGGAATATCGCTTGGATAGAGGAAGAAAGGAGACCAAGGAGTCTTGCGAGGTCCCTGAGGGGAAATTCTTTGAGCTTCAGAACATGACCTATTTCTTTTTTGATTTTCGTAATTTTTTGGGAGGGAAGAAGCAGGAGACACTTGGAGGTATCCACAGTGAACCCCAAAAACTCCATTGACCTTGAAGGAGTTAAGACAGATTTTTCTTTGTTGATTATGAAACCTAAGCTTTCTAAAAGGTTCATAACAGTTTCCAGGTCTTGGGAGATTTGAGAGAGTTCTTGAGACATAATAAGAATGTCGTCTAGATAAAAGATTAAGCGTATTCCTCTTTCTCTCAGAAAGGAGGCAATAGGTCTCATCACCTTGGTAAAACACCAAGGGGCTGATGAAAGGCCGAAAGGAAGGGCTTTGAACTGGAATAAACGATCTTTCCAAATAAATTGTAGGAAGGGTTGGTGAATTTCCGCCATGGGAATGGTGAAATAGGCATCCTTCAGGTCTAGTTTTACTAGC
The DNA here is from genome assembly GCF_964261635.1 of Lissotriton helveticus. NCBI lineage: Eukaryota > Metazoa > Chordata > Amphibia > Caudata > Salamandridae > Lissotriton > Lissotriton helveticus. The sequence goes on from NC_136061.1 coordinate 1,454,282,006, forward strand.
CAATCTCCTTCCAGGAGAAGATCCCTTAGGAGATGAATCCCTTCCATTTTGAAGTGTCGGTACACCAAAAATTTGTTGAGATGTTTTAAGTTTATAACTGGTCTCCACCCTTTGTATTTTTTCTCCACAAGGAAGAGAGTGCTTACGAATTTGAGTTCTTCCATGGGGACTTGCATGATTGCACCTTTTTTGAGCATGTAAGAGATCTCTTCTTCTATTATACTTTGTTGTTCTGGGGGAATCTGGAAATTCTTTGGAAGAAAGAACTGTTTTGGGGTTTCTGTGAAGTCTATTTTGAAGCCACGGACGGTGTTCAAAACCCAAGAATCTTGAGTGATTCTTTTCCAATTCTGGGAAAAGAACTTGAGTCTCCCTCCCACCTCTGAGGGGGAAGAGAGAGGGACAGGAGGGGAAGAGGTACTCACTTGGTGTGGTGTCACTGGAAGATTGTCCGCGGGATCTGTAACCTCTTGAACGCATGCCACGTCCTCTTTGCGGAAAGAATTGCGAATAGTTGGTCTGTTGGAAGCCTCTTCCGAAACCTCTTGATCTCGAAGTGGACCTTTGGTTAAAACGGCCGGAAGAGCGGCCCCTAGTTCCGGCCCGTCTAAAAAGGTTGTTGTTAAAAACCTTACGCATATTTTGCTGTGCCTTGTCCAAGGCTGGAAACATGGAAACATATTTTCCTAGATTTTTGATGAGTTCTTCTCCAAAGAGAAGACCTTTCGGATTTTGAGATGTTTCTTTATCCGCCAAATCCGACAGCTTCAGATTAATCCTAGTTAGGACAACTCTTCGTCTCTCAGCGTTCAAGCCCGAATTGGCATTTCCGAGCAGGATTAAGGCTCTCTGACTAAGGCCTCTTATTAAATCAGTGTTAAGTGGGGTTCCATTAAGGTGTCTCTCCTCTGCAGCATCTATAATTCTTGCTAGAGGACCAAGGACATCTAGGACACGGTCTTGGCAGCCTTTAAGAGACCTCTCCATTCCTTTGCAGGGGTCTCGACCAAGCTTAAAAATTGTTTTTATTAATTCAGGGTCCAAATTAGGGGTTTGGCAAACCTTATCGCCAATAGACGGTCTTGCGCACTCGGCCCTCAGGATATTGCGAGTATTGCGCTCGAGGGGAAATCTCAACCACTTATTAATGAATTTAGCCACATGATCATGGGGCCACCATTCAGAGCTCCTAGGGTGTGTCAGATTAAGGGGTGAAAACATTTCCTCCCCAAGAGGATCAAGGATGGTATCTTTAGGAACAGAGGAGGAAGAAGACTCCGGGGGGTTGAAGAGGTCTTCATCATAATCGTCATTCAAGTCTAGCACGCATTCGTCAGGGGTACTATCAGACTTGTCATCCCCAAAATCATTATCGAGCACAGGGTCATTAGCACTTAGATTTTGTGTGCCGCTAAGGACACCAGAATATCTTGTGCCGCGAGGGACACCATAATATCTTGTGCCGCGAGGGACACCATAGTAAGTTGTGCCGCGATGGACACCACGATAAGTTGTGCCGCGAAGGGCATCCATTTGGTTTGAGGTGCGAGGACCTCCCATGTATAGCGAGGTGCGAGGACCTCCCACAGTGCTTAGGGGTAAGTCTTGTAGATTTTTTAGCTTTTTGTTTTTTTTACCCCTAGATTCGTAAGAATCTTGATAATGACCATCGGTAAATTCATCTCCATTAGGGGAGATGGTCCTATTGGAAGATAGGGTTGTGCTCAAAGGATTGCGCTGATGTAATTGTGTTTCATTACATTCCACACCAGGGGTAGGGGCCGAGGCACCCTCAGAGTCAGAACCAGACATGATCCTTTAATTATTTAAGACCCTTTATTTACTTAAGCAAATGGATTCACTTTAAATTTGCTTTAAATGAATACACGTGGTTCCCCTATAATAGTCTAATGGACGTGTACTGGGAGGAAAAACGACCTGAAATCAGTAATGTCTAGGTGAATTAAGCAATTTGTTTGAAAAAATAGCTCCGTATTTAAGCAGGGCACACAGCTGAGCGCGGAGGTCGAGTAACGGACTCGATGTCTCTCACGCGCTCAGCCGATTGCATGGCAATGATGTGAGGCCAGTGATAAAGAAGAAAGCACCTTGGCAACGCGCTTACGCGGCGTCGTTGCTCGCAAGGTCCTTTCCTCAACGCGAAGAAGGGCATGCTCGCGTCGAAGTTTTTGAAGGAAAACTCGGCAAAGAAGGGGCGCGCGAGTGAAAGGAACGGGAAATAAACATAGCGAAAGTGGCTAACTCCATATAACGCAAATTCGTCAATCGAAAGTGTAATATTTCTCGCCCTTTTTTTTTTTTTTTTTTTTAAACGTATAAGCAGTTTTTTCTAAAGTACTTACGTGGCTGAAAAGGAAACCATTAGGGTAGAAAGTTAAATTATATGTACAGCAGACAATACACAGTCAAGCGTCAAATCCGACCAAAGAAAGGAGGGAAAAGAGGGGATTTCCATAAATTGGAAATCGGTATGGATAGGGAAGGAGGGGAAAGGGCAGAGGGAATGGAAACCCAAACCCTGAGATTTCAAACTTCCCTCAAATAAAGCATAACAATCATAATAATCATAAGCATAGCAATGAGAAAGGCAAGGAGTAACATGTTACTTATCTGCTCAGAGCCGCATTTAAAAGAGGCAGTCTTCTGATGGCGCTTGGAGTTTATTTGTTATGAATGTTCTCAATGGAACCTTTCTATTATGATGTTTGCGGCTGCTTGGAGACGCATTAAAAGTTGTATGCATAATGTAGCCTCCGGTCTTGTAATGAAATCAAAATGTACAGCCCCTCGTAATCTGTTAACTCATGGCCCTTCACCCAACCTTCCAGTGCTCTGCAAAAAAGTCTACCCATTCAAGCCATTTCTGGGAATCAAGTTTCTTGCTCTGTCTAAACATGTCCCTGTACCTATCTGGGGTAAGACCATGCCTGGTGATGAGGGCTTTCTTCATGTACTGTCCTTAAGGCTAGTAATGTGCCCCCTTCCTCCACTGTAAAGTAGTTCCAAAAGCATTTGTTAATAAACATGCAGTAACACACCAGATAACCAACATTTGTCTAAGTAAAACACAACCACAAGGACAAAAATCCAACTTACATAAGAAAAGATATTACTATTAAAAGGTTTAATATAGTTATGTCCATAGGAAATTATGGATGCATCTTTTTTATCACAAAGTAACTGAGGTGTGTCAAAATCACAGCTGAAAACAGGCGCAGTGGAGATGAGGCAACCAGAATTTAAGGTACTTTGTTCAGTGGGCCAAACTTGGTCCCTGTAGCCGGTTTGACAGGATATTTCTAGTTTGCGCTTTGTTTTCTTTGGAGCTTTTTTGACGGAACACTTTAAAATTTAATATCTCAGGTTTTACAGATTGGATGACATTATTTATTAAAAATTACTCTCAAACCTGGTGTGGGATATTTTGTGTGGTGTTTCACTGTTTTAGTGCTTGAAGTGTTACACAAATACTTTACACATCGCCTCTAAGTCAAGTCTGACTGCTCTTTGCCAAGCTATCAGGGTGGAGAGTACAGGTTAATTTGGAGTTTGCTTGTGCCTTACCCTGACTAGGATTGTGGTGACTGCTGGACCAGGGATCACACCCCAGTCAATCAGTAACCCAATTTCTAACATTGGTGATCAGCGGTTTGAATAGGACTAGTGTTTATACCGTATCATGCAGTGATTTAGTATACACTACCTTCCCATATCTAATAATAATTTGAGTTCTTCCTGACTTGCCTTTTAACTTTTTCTAAATTCTCTTTCCAACTGTTGTGCCTGGAACCCACCTCTATGGTCATGGTGTTTAAGCTGATTAACCTGGAGTCGTACACTCTGGCCCAGCTAAAGGAGTTCTGTAAAGAGAGCGAATTTCCCACAAAGAGCACGACCTTGCAGGTGGAGCTTCAAAAGGCGCTGAGGACCTGGGTGGAAGAAAAACAATTTCTGATGACAACAACAGAAACACATGAAGAGAAGAGGGAGCAGGATGAGGAAGAATCAGAACAGGACCAACAGGAGGATCTTCGACTGCAGAGATAACCTACTCCTATGATTGGAGATCCCTTCACATGCAGGGAGCATGTCCTCCCACAAAACTGTCCCCAGAGGAGCTGGCAGGGAGGAAGACAGACAGAGAGTAAAGGCTGAAGATGGCTAAGCTCAAAAGGGAGGAAATTAAACTGACCATGGAGGAAAGAATTACCTTGAAGGGTTTGGCTCATGTGAGGAGCATTAGGGAGCTGGACATCAAAGTCAGACAGGCAGGGTCCAGCTGTGATGGTGGCAGCATTTTTCTAGTGCCCTCTGGAGAGAAGAGAGCCTATATTTTCATGTGTCTGGTGCCTGCCTTTGTTGTGAGAGAGATTGATAAGTGGTTTGAGGCTTATAAGATTGCCTTACAAATGCACCGGATCCCTAAGGAGGATTGAGAGGCCAGTCTGTTCAGACATATCCCTAGCAAGGGGAGGGACACCCTGTGGGCCCTAAAAAAGGACAGACTGAGGTATCCCCCATGAAGGATGCCCTTGTAAGGAAGTATGATCTGACCCCAGAGAAACACAGACATACATTTAGGGACAGCCAGAAACAGGCCCAACAGAACAGAACGGTGTAAATTGTGTGTATTCATTTTGCCAAGCACTGGATGTTGGGTGAAGGGCTGTGAGGTAAAGGATTATCAAGGGTTGTGCAATTTTATTACAAGCGAGCACACATTCAGACTTTGTTTTCCAGATCTGTGCCAATACCGGCCTAATACTAAGCTCACTGGCTAAAGTGGTGGACCAGTGGATCAGCACCAGGGTCCAAATGAAGGTACCTCGGAGTGGCCCAAGAACGGTGGTTCAGGTTCCCCCCAGCAGAGTAAGTGGGAGGTGAAGGAGAACACAGAGAGGTCCCAGAGTAAAGTATGAGGTAAGTGTTCCCATGTCACTTCTGAAAAGGGCAGAAGGTTCTAGTGAGCGGTGGCCTAGGGTACGGTATTTCTAGGCTGCAGGCTTGATTGCTCCCAGCTAGGCACACACAGTGGTGCTCTGTCTGTCCTAAGAAACCACCCACTGATGAGACCTCTACAGGGATCACCAATGTAGCCTTAGACGTAAGTAGTCCAGAGGGACAGGTCATAGGTCATGCCATGATCTCCCTTGGCAGTAAGTAGACATAGAGGGTGATCTGGTGATCCCTGAGTGAGGGAGTCATCACTTTCACCAGGCGAAAATGAATGGGGTCCCTGTTACTACTCTGAGGGACACTGAGACTAGACAGACATTGGTGGTGGAAAGGCTAGTTTCTCCAGGACCATACACTGACCACATATGTAGGGTAATTTATGCCCATGGGCAGGACTTTTTCCGCCCTATGTCCCTGGAATCCCTGGGGTTGGATGGGGAGGTGACCCAGAGGAGGATCATAGTTAGTCCATAGATGACCATTGACTGCATTCTGGGGAATGAGTTGCCCCCGATGTCAGGAGAAGTAGGAGGGTTGGCCCACAGGATGCCCTTGCAGTTCAATTTATAAGCCGATACTAAAGTGGGACTACATGTGCCCAGGGCTTATATATTAAATGTTACTAGTTGGTTTGCAGTACTGATTGTGCCACCCAATTAAGTAATCATTTTGATCCAGCAAATTATACCTTCTGCCAGGCCCAAACCTTCCTTTTTAATACCTATAAGTCACCCTTAAGGTAGGCCCTGGACAGCCTCAAGGGCAGGGTACAGTGCATTAAAAGAGTTGGACATGTACTTTTAAATTTTCCATTTCCTGGTAGTTAAAAGATCTTAAATTTGTTTTTCACTAAAACAAGGCCTATCTCTTCCATAGGATAACATTGGAGTTTCCTTATTACATTTTATAAGTGTAATTTCCAAATGGGAAGTGATGACTGCTTCATGTTTGGTGTCTCTGGGATTCTAATTGAAAATCCTAACTAATGGTGAAGTTGGATTTTAAATTACAATTATGAAAATGCCACGTTTAGTTGGCGTGTTCTTGCCTTAGCCTTTAGGGGCCACAAGTACAACAGGTTTTAGCAGTCACAAATCGAGAATCGGGTTGCTTGCGATAGCTAAATAGCCTTTCGGCATGTACTAACCGTATTTTGGGAGTTCATAACCTATTACTGTATTGCAAAAATAGGGTTTGCGAGTCAGTATTAGGAAAGGGCTTATAAAGAGTGTCCCTTCCTAATAGCGAGTCGCAAGAGGATGTATGAATATTTTGCGACAGAATGCAGTTTACTGCCTACTTCAAGTAGGTGGTAATTCAGTCTCAAATCGAAGGGGTAGTGACATTGTTTTTAAAAGCAGGCAGTGTTGCCACAGACTACTGCCTACTCTTAAAAAATGAGACTGAAACATTTCATTTTTCTTTTTGAAATGCATCCCATCTAAGGAAACAGGCTGTATTCCCCCCCCCCCAAATTTGCTTTGTTTTAAAGCAAACATAGATATGGTCATCTGCGGTGCCCATTAGGCCACCATCCCTGTGTTTGGGCGTTTCTCAATGGGTTGCAAATTGCAACCACCTAATGAATGTTGGCCACTTGCAACTTCATTAGGGATTGCTAAATGTATCTGAGATACACTGGTACCTCACACTTTGTGGCTTCCTAATTGTAAGTCGCAAAAAGTCGCAATTAGGAACTCACAAAATCAGGCAGTCCTACATGTGGCCCTTGGTGCCTGCAGCTTTTCTCTGGTCACAATTTGGGTGTAGTTGGCTGTTGAGCTTTGTGTAATTCTCCTAGACAGCCACACACAATGGGACTAAAGGTGTGACTGAGTAGGTCATCACTGGCAGGATGGGAGGGAGGTGCTGGGCCCAGCCTCACTTACTCTCCTCTCCACACGTAGGGCTGCATACCCCCTGAAGTTACTCTGAAACCATATAAGGGAAGGCAGGGCATCTGTGTACTTCAAAGGCGTCCTTCTAGAAGCTTCTCCCCATTTCAAAGGCACAACTGTGTATAAAAGAAGGACCTCAGACACCACCACCACAGTACACTTCTGGAACGGTGGATAATGATGTGCTGCTGAAGTACTGCCAGTCTGCTGTACTCCTGATTTGCTATACGGGTCTGCTGCCCTCTTGCCTGGATGAGAAAGACTGGACCTGCATCTATTGAGCCCAGGCTGACTCCATTGTCTTGTTGGCTGGCCTCCTGATCTGACGCCTCAGGCACATAACAGATGTCCAACAATGTTGCAACCTGCATCTGTCACCTGTAAGTCTACCATGCCAAATGGTGCCATTCCAGTCCTGGATCCTTGAAAGTAGGCCTAAGGTGCTTGTCAGTAGAACTGATGCATCTTCTTTGCTGAACGGAGCATTCCAGATCATAACCAATGGATCTTCTTGGCTGAGTGGCGCATCCTTGAGCACAGCCAATGCATCGCCACTGCTGTGTGGATTTCACCTGTCTCAAAGACTTGTGACACCCCCTCACAGTCTTTGGAACCAACGCATCGCCGACAGTGTGGCAAATCTCCAGCTCAAGCCTTCACATCACAAGCTCATCGACAGGATTCTCGATCATGACGCAACAGAACTTTGCACATCAATCTCATCATATCTCGAAACAATGCACTACTTCGGCTGTGCAGCACATCTTTAATGCTGATCCACACAACACTCCACAACCAGGAATTAAGGCACTTTGTTCCGTGGGTCTAACTGGGTCCCTTTAGCCGGCCTGCACTCCATCAAGGTCAGCCTGAACTTGTGTCTTTGTTCCGGTTCAGCGCAACCAGATATCACCAGTTGGCCCTTTGTGCTTTTTGGCAGTATTTTGACCTAAAGCTTTACAATTGATTGTTTATGGTTTGACCTATTGGATTTTCATCATTTTGGTCTTGTTTTATTTATTAAAAATACCCTATCTTTTTAAACCTGGTGGAATCTTTTTGTATGGTGTTTTACTGTTTGAATCGTAGCACAAATGCTTTACACATTGCCTGATCACAGGTTAACTTGAGGTTTACTTGTGCCTTACCCTTACTAGGACTGTGGTTGCTGCTTGATCAGGTATTACACTGCAGTCAACCAGTAATCCAGTTTCTAAAACCCACAAAATTCGGGCCCAGCAAGCCTGTAGGCACATTTCGTGATATTAAGGTAGACAACACCACCCAAACAATAACAGTAGGTAAACTCAAAGCCTTTCAGAGCATATACCAATCCCTCTATGCTTCAGACCTGAACACTGTGGAATGCTTAGAGGTGTTTTTATATTCATCACTCTACCACAACTCTCAATAGAGGAGGCTGCAGAACTCAACTCCCCTATCTCAGCAGCAGAAGTCCTAACTCCCATTAACCAACTCAGACCCTCCAAGACCCGAGGACTGGACTGATTCACCACTCTATTATAGACACGATTTACCCCACATCTTCTCCCTGTCCTTACTACTCATTTTAGTGCCCTGACAGCAGCACAAATAATGTTCACATGGATAGAAGAAGCATCTATGACAGTGGGAGGCTTTATAATTAGGGCTCCCGGTTTTATGGTATTTATTTTTTTGCCATTTCCGTCTATATTTATCCATATTTATTTTTCGGGCATTCTTTCAGTATTTATCCACATTTATTTTTGCCACAAGCAAAAGACGACGCTACAGCTAGTATTTTTCCACATTTATTTAAATTGACAATGCACACATGCGCTCAGTTGTTATTGGTCAACACTATACATTCATTTAAAAACTTTGCCATTTGCAAAGTGTCCCAAATATGCTTAAATGTGCTATCACAAGCCATTTGTCTCAGAGCCTTGCAGTTAATGTCATCGTCAAAATGCCACATCCTTTCCCCCACTGAACACCATACTGCCCCACTGAGAGAAACTCACACTGCCTTCAGCTGCAACCCAATTGTGCCCCACCAGCGCTAAAGCTGTCCCTGGCCATTACTATGAGGATTGATGTTCTGTGTGTGCAGAAGAGAACAAGCATTTGCAATGCAATAGGTCTCGCATGTACGCTAGTTTAAGCTATTGGCATTGTAAATGACAATGCCTTTTATTTATCTGTTTTAAAAAAAAACATAAATAAAAGGGATTTTCATTTACAATGCCAATAGCTTAAACTCGGGTAAATGCAAGACTTATTGCATTGAAAATGCTTGTTTATTACTCCTTTGTCTGCCCATAGCATGTTCCAGGGAGACTGCCAAGCTTCTTGTAACACTATTTGAACCGAAAATGTGGTACGTCTTGGCTGTTTCAAGTATGTTGCTAAAGATTTGCCATGCCCTGTGACATAAGAAGATGCACAGTTCCCCAGCGTGCTGTCAAGGGACAGGCTAGTTCACGACAGCATTATGCCCTATGTCCGAAATGATTAATGCCACCCTGGAAAATGAACAAAGAGTGACGTACGAGCGGCGCAAGGAGCTTGTAAATAAGCCCCAATCTGTGATCTCTGTCGAAGGCCCAGAGGCAGGCAGGACACAGCTCATGTTGGGTCATTAGACTCCTGGTTGGGGCGAAAGGAAGATTGCTGTTGGGTGGAACTTAACCCCCACTCTTTGTTCCTGTTTAAAAGATTTAAGCTTATTGGCTTGAATTCCCATGATACAAATGTGCAGAGCAGTGTTAAGTGTAATGATTCGGTTTTTGTTTAATACACGCCTGGCACTGCAGGTTGACGCACACACTGCACGTCGCGCGTGACACGCTTTAGAAGCATTTTCGTTCGCGCGCATGTACAAACATACCAGAGTCGAACGGATCCAGTGTACTCAGGGCAACTTCAGGACGCGGACACCATTAAACTTTGTCCAAAACGAATTACCAGACGCAGGAATAATCAAGCATAGAAATAGCAGCACGAGCCTTTAGTATGGGAATTGTTTATTTGTGTCTTAACAGTATTAATGCTTTGCTGTTGTACTGTGGCTGCAGCTCACTGCAAAATCTGGATGTAACAGAGTGTGACAGTTTTCATGTTGTATCTGATTAATAATCCACAGATCAATACGTATAGATGTCAGATGCTGCGTTAGCTAAGCTTTGTCCCCTATGGACATCAGCACAGCCAGCACCTGCCACTCAGCAGGTTGTGAGGGCAATGTGGTACCAGTCATTATTATACTGCAGTCTGGCTTGTTCCTTCCTCTCCCTGGGCGGAATTCTTACAGTGGCAGTGGCGGCTGGTCCATAGGGGGCGCAAGGGCGGCGACCTCCCATCACCAGCACACAGGAGGAGAGAAAAGCTACTCTGTGCATTTCCAGCCTCCAGAAATAAAAACAGACGAACTGGCAGATTTGTCAGTTCATTTTGCTATCATTTCTGTGCAGGTGTCAATGGAAGTGCACAGAGGAGCAACACAGGGCAGGGAGTGCATCATCTCCATGTATTGCACATGTGTGAAGAGCGCTTTTCATTTCAGCCCTCTTCATACATTCGCAACCCATAGACTTGCTGCGCATGCTCTTCGCAGCGCAGTCTAAGAATGGAGGAATGCACGGGCGGTGAGACAAAATCGCCCCAGGCCCTATCAGGAGTCAGGATGGAGCAGGGCTGAAAAGAGGATTAATGCTTAGCTCTAACCTGATTCCTGATACGGCTGTGATCATCACGTTCCTGGCGCTGCAATAAAAAGACCAAATGGAGCCACTCAAGACAAGCAGAAACACGTAGGAAATGAACAGTAAAACAATGAAAAGGAATTCTTTCAGAGGAAAACCACTATAACGGGCAGAGCACCTACCAAGATTTAAAACTGCTTTCAAATGAAGCCATACACGATTTCCCATTGTTGCCTGCCGTAAGGACTCATTTAAAAAACGTTTCCTGTAAGTTTATATCATACATGACAATCGCGCTTCTGTACACATTTTATATATTACCTACTGGCGGTCGCCAGTAGGTATATATAGTTAGGATTTTTTCTCTATGGGTTTTTTGAAAATTCTATGTCTAATAACTTTGGCGTTTGTGGACGGAATTGGCTGAAATTTTCAGGAAAATGGCACATTTTGTTTCTGAGCAGCCCCTGAAAATTGGGGGGGGGTTCGTCCAGGGGGGGTCGAGAAAAAAGGGGGGTCCCAAAACGTGTTTTTAACATTGAGTTTTCCATAGGGCGGTTGGCCTCACTTTTAGCCCGAACGGCTGAATGGATTTGCACGAAACTTGGCAAAATTGTAGGGACTGGTAGCCCGATGTGCCTTTTGTAGGTCTCAATATATGTGCTACAGTGGATTTTGAGAAATTAACGTTTAAAAAAAGATATATATCTGTAACAGCGGACCGGGCAGCGCTCCAGGACGCGTACTTTTCGCGCAACGGAGCTTTGTGAAGCGAAGCTGATTGGTTCTCCGGCGTCTGTCAACATTCCAAACAGTCCGTAGCGGCCGCCATCTTGTCTCTCGGTAGGATCGAGAGACAAGAGGAGGCCAAAGCGAAGGGGCAAATGACCATAAGGGGGAATAGTAGATCCTCGCTGACCCCCTAGGTTTGATGTGGAGGTTTTAAAAGGGCCCCGCGGGGCAAAAAAAAAAAATAATAATAATAATCGAACGGCTGAATGGATTTGCACGAAACTTGGCAACATTGTAGGGACTGGTAGCCCGATGTGCCTTTGCTAGGTCTCAATATATGTGCTTCAGTGGATTTTGAGAAATTAACGTTCAAAAAAAGATATATATCTGTAACAGCGCACCGCTTCGCGTACTTTTCGCGTTACGGAGCTTTGCGAAGCGAAGCTGATTGGCTCTCCGGTGTCTGTAAACATTCCAAACAGTACGTAGCGGCCGCCATCTTGTCTCTCGGTAGGATCGAGAGACAAGAGGAGACCAAAGCGAAGGGGCAAATGACCATAAGGGGGCATAGTAGATCCTCGCTGACCCCCTAGGTTTGATGTGGAGGTTTTAAAAGGGCCCCGCGGGGCAAAAAAAAAAAAAAATAATAATAATCGAACGGCTGAATGGATTTGCACGAAACTTGGTAAAATATTAGGGACTGGTAGCCCGATGTGCCTTTGCTAGGTCTCAATATATGTGCTTCAGTGCATTTTGAGAAATTAACGTTCAAAAACAAGATATATATCTGTAACAGCGCTCCGCTTCGCGGAGATAAAATTATATCTGTATTACCTAGCTGTTGCTAACACCAGTTAGCGACGGCTAGTAGGAGATAGCGACCATCTTGGGCCCCACTTTGCATGTGAGTGATATTTATCACTAATGACATGCAAAGTGGGCATGCCAAGATGTTAGCGACTGGAAACAGTCGCTAACATCGCTATCTCCTATTATCAACTTTTGGAAATATTCGAGATAAGCGCGAATATCTCCAAAAAGTAACAGCTGCCCTGAGCAGTTCTTAGCCATGTTATCCAATGGGAGGTGGATAACATGGCTAAGAGCATTAGCTCGGTAATGCATGAATATCGCTGAGTTTTCAGCGATATTAATGCATTGCGGTCGTTTTTTATCGTATTTGCGATAAACCTTGATAATAGCAAGGTTTATCTGCGATAATTTCTGACGGTAAAAAAATCTTTGCAATGCATCGTTAGGGATAAATATCGCTTAACTTTGGTAATATGCCCCAACGTCTGTTAACGTTCGATTAGAAGGAAATCAGGAAGTGTTGAAAAACATTGTCTGCGCCATCTTGTCTTTTTTCAAATGCCACACTTTTGTCGTGCACGGCAGCCATTTTAGATGCCTTGACCAGACCCACTCTGTGCACGCTGTCGATCCTTAGCATGGCTCCCCACCCTCGCAAGCATCTCACCCAGGCAGTGGTCACCCCCGCTCTCTGTCTTATGCATGGGTAATAAACCTCCCCCCATCTGCGCTGCTCTTCCCTGAGAATCACACCCTGTGCCCGCCCGACACCTCCCTTTCGCCCTATTCACTACCGCACCCTCTGACACTCCTTTTCCTCTGTGTCCGATTGTCCAGGCCGGTCCTAGGCTATCAGCTAGCCCTGCAGATGTAGTTTATGGCCACAGCTGTAAAGAATCACCCCTCTTCAAAGGAGTTATAGTAGATCAAGGCCCACACTCGATGAGATCCGTCACAGCAGAAGCGTTGCTATTATCTGAAAACCATCCTGTATTGTGATTGGGGAGGGGACCGAGCGTGAAGCGGAAGATTCCAGGGATGACTCTTTGTACATCAAAGTTTTTACAATTATGTGTCACATTAAAAATATATAGCACTCCGACAAAGTAGTAAGATTATAAAACTTTAATAATTTATAAATATATACAAGAAAACAAAAATAGTAATAACATATAAACATTTTTAGGGAAAAACAACGAAGTAGCGGTCGGCTGTGCGAATAGTCCCAACGCAGCACAACGTCCAGATTTCCGGCGTGGGGCGTCGCGGGGGGTGGGTCATCAGTAGCAAACTGTTGTGCGAATAGTTCCAAGGCAGCAGAACGCGCCGAAATCTAGATGACACGAAAGTGATGTCTAGTAAGTTGCCACCCAGCAAATAACGGCGTGGGGCGTCGCGGGGGGTGGGTCATCAGTAGCAAACTGTTGTGCGAATAGTTCCAAGGCAGCAGAACGATGGCACCAAGGTGATGTCCAGTAAGTTGCCGCACTGGTTTTGGTATCCTACAATGCTGCTCCGAATAACGGCGTGGGGCGCCCCGGGGGAGGCGGCGTGAACGGGCCTCTCCAGGTGGAGTGTCATCTGTTGTAGTGGGGCGCCCCTTTACCGTTTCAGTTGCCATTCCGTCCGTTTTTGGTCCACTGTGTCAAAAGCCGCAATTCAGCTGAGTTGCGCCCACTCTTGCGGTGCAGCGATAGGCGGCTGTCACAGGACTCTCAAAATGGCGGCAGGCTCTTTCCTTTTTGGGCCTGGTCCACTGAAATGGCCCTGGGACACCTTGGAAATCGGACGCTTGTCTGCTAGGTCTTGGACCCCATTCTCGAAAGCGTCCCCTCCGCCTTGAGAATTCATCAAAAGTTTTGGGGGCCCCGACTCCTGCAGGCTTCTGGTGGGGAGCGGCTGCCATGATTGCTCGCGGAATGACCACGACGGAGCTACGAGATGGTGGTGCTCTCATGCTGACGCCAGTTTAGTCTGAAACATCCAGAAACAAGGTGGGGCTTTCATCGTTTGGGAAAAAAAAAAAGTTTTCATCCAATGAAAAGTGTTGTTTTTAGGTCATATGATCAAGCCTTCCATCATTAGGAAACCAAAAGTAAAATGAACCAATGAAAAGTTTTATAAACAAGTCACATGACCTGTTATGCGGCATAGGGTATAAAATGCGGAGAAAATACGTTGGCACGTGAGGCGGCGTCAGTAGCGGACCGATGTGCGAATAGGCCGAAGGCAATACAACGCGCCAAGATCCGGATGGCACCGAGGTGGTGTCCAGCAAGTTGCAGCACTGGTGTGGCCATCCTACAATGCTGAAAGTCGGCGTGGGGCGCCCCGTTGGCCTGTGAGTTTGCGTCAGTAGCGGACCGATGTGCGAATAGGCCGAAGGCAGCACAACGCGCCAAGATCCGGATGGCACCGAGGTGGTGTCTAGTAAGTTGCCGCACTGGTGTGGCCATCCAACAATGCTGAAAGTCGGCGTGGGGCGCCCCGTTGGCCTGTGAGATGGCGTCAGTAGCGGACCGATGTGCGAATAGGCCGAAGGCAGCACAACGCGCCAAGATCCGGATGGCACCGAGGTGGTGTCTAGTAAGGTGCACTGGTGTGGCCATCCTACAATGCTGAAAGTCGGCGTGGGGCGCCCCGTTGGCCTGTGAGTTTGCGTCAGTAGCGGACCGATGTGCGAATAGGCCGAAGGCAGCACAACGCGCCAAGATCCGGATGGCACCGAGGTGGTGTCTAGTAAGTTGTCGCACTTCTGTGGCCATCCTACAATGTTGAAAGTCGGCGTGGGGCGCCCCGTTGGCCTGTGAGATGGCCTCAGTAGCGGACCGATGTGCGAATGGGGCCAAAGGCAGCGCAACAATATTTTCTGACTGACACCACAAGGCGCTGAGATGCCAAGATCCGGATGGCACCGAGGTGATGTCTAAGTTGCGGACTGATGTGCGAATGGGGCCAAAGGCAGCGTAACAATATTTTTTGTATGGAAGATACCACTAGGCGTTGAGATGCCAAGATTCGGATGGCACCGAGGTGATGTCTAGCAAGTTGCTGTACTGGTGTGGTCATCCTACAATGCTGAAACTCGGCGTGGGTCGCCCCATTAGCCTGTGAGATGGCGTCAGTAGCGGACCGATGTGCGAATAGGCCGAAGGCAGCACAACGCGCCAAGATCCGGATGTCACAGTGGTGGTTTCATAGTTGAGAGGCACTTCATCTGCAGTGGGGCGCCGAGATCCGGATGGCACCGAGGTGATGTCTAGCAAGTTGCTGTACTGGTGTGGTCATTCTACAATGCTGAAAGTCGGCGTGGGGCGCCCCATTAGCCTGTGAGATGGCGTCAGTAGCGGACTGATGTGCGAATGGGGCCAAAGGCAGCGCAACAATATTTTCTGAAGAGAAGACACCAAAAGGTGCTGACATTCCAAGATCCGGATGGCACCGAGGTGGTGTCTAGCAAGCTATGCAGTTGAGTTGTGTGCGCACTTGCGGCGAATAGGTCGAAGGCAGCATAACAATGTTTTTTTAATAGAAGACACCACAAGGCGTTGAGATTCGGTTACCACCGAGGTCATGTCTAGCAAGTTGCCGCACTGGTGTGGCCATCCTACAATACTGCTCCGAATAACGGCGTGGGGTGCCCGAAGGGGGGGGGAGCCGGCGTGAATGGGCCTTCCTAGGTGGAGGCTCGTCTGCTGTAGTGGGGCGCCCCTTTACCGTTTCAGTTGCCATTCAGCTGAGTTTCGGCTGCTCTTGATGCTACAGCGACAGGCGGCTGCAAGAGGACTCTCAAAATGGCGGCCTGTTCTTTGGATTTGGGCCTGGTCCACTAAAATGGCCCTGGGACACCTTAGAACTCGGACGCTCGATTTTTTGTTCCTTTCCTGTACATGCAAAAAAAGGTAAATGCCCGGTACGTTACACGCTTCATCTGCCACGATGAACTCTCCAGAGGAACCGAAAAAAAATATAGTTGTGGTAACTATACCATGCATCGTCATATGGAGAGGTGGCACCAATTAATTATAGTGCTGCATAAAAGAGAGATTTGGAGGAGAACCCCTGACCTGCTAGTACATTCATCAAAGAAGTGGCACTGAGAGCTTCAGAGGCAAGGGAAACGGTCCCAAATATTTAGAAGAACTTTGGAAAGATTAAAATGACATGTTTAGATTGTGGCAAATTAATTTCATGTGGACAGATGAGTGTTACTCTAATAAATACAGCATATGAACATCATCATAGTCGATGGTTGGTAGAGACATTTTGACTATATCCTGGACCTGCCCGTCCTCGCCCAAAATGGCGCCGGAATAAATGGGACTCGTAACTCCTTGTTGTGTACTGGTTGCAGAACCTTGAAATCACGAGATACGTATGCAGTTTTGAAGCACATGGCGGGCGGGGACGAGAATTGATTGAATATTTCGACATCCCTATTGATATTAAGTTCTGATGTGTTATTGATTACTGTACTGTTGAAAGTTCGAATTAACGTCACCCATGGTACTTGCCCGCAAATGTATATCTAGATAATTTTATTGTAACTGGCCCTGTCGTATTTTAATTATAAAATGTACGTCCACCGATTCCGTAACTGTTAGACACCTTAGTTCTTGCAACCTAATGGCCCACCCGTTACGTTCCTCTACAGTGTAAATGTCTATTCATCATATACGATTACAGTTTGCTCTGTGGCAGGCCCACGTGGTTATAGGCTCGTATTTGTATAATGAAATTTTCACAATAAAGGTTTTTAAAAGAAAACATGGTAGTAGTATATACATTGGTAAAGTTTTTAATAATAGTGACTGTTTTAGAATCATTAAAAGGCAAGTGAAATAAAGCAGACCAATTACATGAAGGGTAAAAGGTATAATACGAAGGAACGCAGTAAAGATAAATGGTCAAGGGCTGTTGTGTTTTCTATTCCTGCAACATAAAGTGATCGATAAGAATCTCATATTCAGGCGTATCGGCGACTAAGACAGCAGGTCGACCCTCTTTTGCTCAACGGCTCCGTCATGGGACGAAGAAACGCTCTTTTTCTCGAAAAAAGAATATATTTTACTTGCAGGACAGTTGTAAAATTTCCGGGAAAGTACATTAGCCTGGACCATTATAACATATATTTAAGAAAAAATAATGTTCGGAAGTAATGAAAAGCGTAATTTTTAGGTCATATGACCAAGCCTTTCATCATTACAATAAGAAAAGTAAAATGAACCAATGAAAAGTTTTATTAACAAGTCACATGACTTGTTATGCTTACGTTACGCGTTGCGCGCCCCGGATGACTTCCGGATGCGCTAACGCGGCGCGTCATATGACGCATTACGCGACAACGCAGGTACAGAATATAGTCAAAATGTCTCCACCAACCAGCGGTCGGAACACAACCCCTTTCAGCAGGCTAAATAGTTCTGTTAAATGACAACAGAAGGGACAGGCAACAAGAACCATCAGTCAAAGAGGGGAGGGCTAGTTCTTCTCTACCGGGTTACATTGGGGCGCTACCGGAACTGATCGAATTGGTAGTCTACAGTGTTTCTGGATGTTTCAGACTGAAGCTGGGGTTAGCATGAGAGCAGCACCATTTCGTAGCTCCGTCGTGGTCATTCCGCAACCAATCATGGCAGCAGTTCTTTATCGTTATTTTGGGCGGGGTGGGTGGCGGAGCCGAGCTGTTTTGCAGCCATCATTGTGTGGAGTTCAGTTCATCTCACTAGTTTTGTATTTGTCATGAGGGGTTGTTCCTAATGTTTCTATTTTAGCGAGGTCAAAAAGAGATCCCATTAGTGGCCTACTGATTTTGCTCGATTCCTTTTCTTTTTTTTTACACGATTTTTCGTTATCTGCAAAGACTAAACAGAGTATTGCGACTCTGTGTTTGTTTGTAAATAGAGAATGAACCAAAGAGAACTAATTCTAAAACAGTAAATACTTGGATAACAATCAATCAAATGGAGAGAGAAACAGGCACGACGGATTACAACGGGGGCAAAGGCCTGCGTTAACTACCTTTCACTATCTGCAAAGAGAGAGTACTCCTAATAGAAATGAGGGGGGGGGGCACCATTCAAAGCAGATCAGTGTGCATAAACACGAAAATGTTTTCACTTACCACGTACTTGACATTTGACAGCTTATGATATTTGCTATTAAAAAAACATTGAAATTCACTGAAAAAACCATAGGTTATAGACCATATATAGTTAGGAATTAGCATTTACAAAACCTTGAAAATTCACTGAAAAAACCATAGGTTATAGACCATATATAGTTAGGAATTAGCATTTAAAAAACCTTATTTTACTCACACAAAACCATTGAAATTCCATATATAGTTAGTTGCACTAACTATATATCGCGCACCCGCAATCCACTGCTGATCATGTCACATATTACATCATTCATGACATGGTCAGTGACATCACTGATGACATCTCAAATGACATCACTGATGACATCACTGATGACATCTCATTTGACATCATTCTTGTGCTAATACGATAAACCTCTTCAGACTCTAATATAACCTTAGATACACTCAGTGTATACAGACACTCACACACTGCCACTCATCCATGGAGTTACTCACACACCCAGTCAGTCATGCAAAGAAACAATCTCACCTCCATTTCTTCAACTATACAGTTAAACACACCTTACTTATTGAAACATATACTAACACATATTTACTCTCTTATACAATCCCTGATACAAGTTCACAATGATCGATACAACCACTCACTCATTCAGTGGCTCTCATGCACAGTTATTTATATATGCCAACTCTCACATGTACTGTGTTTTACATATGTACTTACTATGACATGTAGCATTGAGATATCCATTCACTCATCAATACACTCATGCACACAGTCAACTGCCCATGTAGCTGTTTCCACATGCACTCTTGAACTCATACACCTAGTGAATAAACTGCTCACACATCTATGCATAGAGTCACACACCTTCCAGCCACCCCCACACAAACTCAATCTCCCATAGAAATACTTGGGCAACCAATTAATAACACATATAGCCTCTCGTATAGCTAATGATCAACACATGCAGCAGTTTACAGAACAACAGACATAATGATGCACAAATTAAGACAGTTTAGTCACTAACCCATGCATTCAGTGAGACACATTTAATCACTCACTCATACAGTCAGTCACGCACCTACTAAATCCTTCATCCAGACACTTATACATCCACTCATTCTTCAATATGTAAGACATATTTTAACTTTACAGAAACATACAGTCACTGGATGTTGTCATCAGTGATGTCATCAGTGATGTCATTTGAGATGTCATCAGTGATGTCATCAGTGATGTCACTGACCATGTCATGAATGATGTAATATGTGACATGATCAGCAGTGGATTGCGGGTGCGCGATATATAGTTAGTGCAACTAACTATATATGGAATTTCAATGGTTTTGTGTGAGTAAAATAAGGTTTTTTAAATGCTAATTCCTAACTATATATGGTCTATAACCTATGGTTTTTTCAGTGAATATATATATATTCTGTACTCATTGTTCTGTCAGTGGTACTCTACAATGGGAGTGCACACTTCCCATGTCCGCCTTCATTGCACCACTATTTGGAGACCCTCTGCTTAAAAAGACAGCTTCATGACCTTAAAGCCTTATTTTGTGTTTACATACACAGCTGGCCCTTCACGCTGGGGGGATCTCTCATGCCATATTCAGTTCCCAAGGTGGGAGTTTTGTTTTTATGTGATATGTTTTACATATTAAGAAGAACAATTTATTTTCGTGAAACACTTGCTATGATTATTGCAGCTTCAGAGTAAGAGGCGGTATCGTTACCCAACCCAGTGGTTGGTACCTATTTAATCAACATTTGCAGGATGAAAGCCAGAGACAGCCCTGCTAAACTGCAAAACAGTAGGCTGCAGATTCATTTCTGCATCAGATGCATTACCCCTGGATAGTCTGATTCACTTATAGTCAATCCTGGAACGTTTCACGCAGATTGATCAAAGTGATAGGAAAATTGGGCGAAAACCCAAAATGTATTCTTACCATTTTGAATACCATGGATGCGACAGAAGAAACTGATCAGTGTGTATTTTGAGCTTGTGGTTACAGATGGTGCCCATTGGCGCTTATTTCTAGGGAACTTACACTTACATTTCATCATCAGATTTTGACCCACAGCAAGCATAGAAAAACACAAACAGGGAACAGAAGGGGAAAAGCAAGATGGAAAAATACCAGCTTTAAGAGAAAGCATGGTTGAAAAAGAACGTGACAGAATGAAATAAAGAGACAGGGAGTGTCTGGTGGGGTATGAAAGAGGCATGAAATTAAGTCAGAACTACACAGCTTTCGTATTTTGCACACCTGACATTCTACAGATGCGGCTGAGGATGCTGGACAAACGTTTTGGTCCGGGCACACTTTTTTAAAAAAAAATTAGACACTGAAACCGCTACGCACATCAGCACTGAACTTGTGTTGAAGACTGAGCCCTGTGCCTTCTGTGTGTGTATTGCCATTTCGTATCTAAAATTTAATGCCTCACCACTTTTAAAATCCACCAGCCAAGGACATCCGATTGGTTGGTGACAGCGGGCATTGTGCTTAAATGATGCACTGGACAAATCATTTGTAATTATTTAATGCACATGCACTCTGTGTTGTTTAATGAAACATTAAATTTCGCTTCATGCAGCCTGCCTGTTGGAATGCAACAAACATTTTAAGATATTATGAAAGCGTTTAAAACATGGTCCATGTTTTAAACGCTTTCATAATATCTTAAAATGTTTGTTGCATTCCAACAGGCAGGCTGCATGAAGCGAAATTTAATGTTTCATTAAACAACACAGAGTGCATGTGCATTAAATAATTACAAATGATTTTACCAGTGCGTCATTTCAGCACATGGTACAAGAGCCACAACTCACACAACAATGGTGTGAATAGAGGCTCCTAATCTGACTCTGGCAGGGGCTCTAAAAGGGGTGAAGCCTCATTAACAAGTAAATCATATTTAAAAGACCTGTGAAGTGCTCGGGTGCAGCTGGCAGCTCTGTGTTTGCCCGGGATGGTGTCTCAGCCCGGGCTGACACCTCTTAACCTTCTAAGGAGGGGGAGACACCAGATTGCAGCAGAACAAAATGTACTAGTATTTTCCCGTTTTTTACATATAAATACAGATTAAGGAAAACTTGTTTACCGTCTGTATTTATATGTAAAAATCTGTAAAAACGGAAAACCGGGAGCCCTATTTATAATTAACCAAACTGAGAGCGATAAAACTAAACTTTCCCTACACCTCATTGACATTGCCAGGAAGGAAGGGAGACTGCCAAGAAGCCATTTGACATAGTTGACTGGGGATTGCTCTTGTAAGGTACTCACATCCATTGGCCTAGGCAACCGAATGAGAGGTTAGATCTTGGCAATCTACAGCAACCCTACTGCAAAAATCCAAGCTAAAGGCTGCTATTCAATCCATATCCAGATCCTATCCGGAGGGGCCCTTTATCTCCTCTTCTGTTTGACCTCTTACCTTTTTTTAGGCCACTCCTCCAGAGCATTAGAAACAGCCCACAGATCCAAGGACCCTTGTTTGGGAGAGATTCCTTCAAGGTTTAGGCCTTTGCCAACAACATCTTACTCTCTCATACAGATCCTTGGTGCCCACTCAAAGCTCTGATTTATCTCCTGGAATAATTTCAGGCAGTCGCAGGCCCGCAGATAACTATGACAGAATCCGAGGGCCTGATTCTAGTACGGGGAACTCCCTATCAAAATTCCTAATCACAGCGATACCTTTCCGCTGGACGATTCACTCCATCAAACATCTGGGCATCCACTTGATACCCATGTGCTCCTCCTGTCCTAAGCTCAACTTTGAAAATGTTCTTAAGCAGGCTGAAACATCACCGTCAGCCTGGAGGAACACTTGCTTTCATGGGAGGGGCCCTTAGATGGACTTTATCACCTCACATACTCTACTTATTCCAACCTATGCTCCTGCCTATCAACAAAGAGGATATTGCCAGTCTCTAGTTTGCTAGTATGTCATACATCTGGAAAGGAAAGAACTCCGGACTGGCCTTAAAGACCTGAACATGACACCTTCAAAACGGAGGGATGGGAGTGCCGCGCCTACTCTACTATTACCAGGCATCCCAACTCCATTAGATGATTGAGGGGGGGCGTAACCTGATTACCTGTTGCTGCACACGGCAGGGCTTGGCTCCGCTGAGCGTTGTCGGCCGGGCTTGGCTCCGCCATTCCTGTTTCCTTGTCGTGGGTGCTCCTGGCCGGGCTTGGCTCCGCTGAGCGTTGCTGGCCGGGCTTGGCTCCGCCATTCCTGCTTTCTTGCTGTGGGTGCTCCTGGCCGGGCTTGGCTCCGCCGGGGGACGTCTAGAACTTCAACCCCCAGCAGCCCCATCGCGGCAAGGACGCCGCCGCCCTCGCAACCAGGAAGCGCTGGAAGGCGCATAAAGGAGAACACGCCCCCTCGTCCCGCGGGACGCGCGCGGGCATGCCCGAGAGAAGCCCGGGACAAGGGCGGGGCCGTCTGTGGCCATCCGGGGACGACCAGGGACGGGACGGGCCATCCCCCTTGGCTGTAACTGTAACTGTAACTGTGAGTGCCAGTTCATACTTTGAGGGCTGAAAACACGTACTTCAAGCATCTGGCAAGTTTTGTGTGGGTCTTGCACTTCTGATCCCTTGAGTACTGTTTGTAACTGCTTGCTGCTTTGACCCGTTAGCAACCATGTCAATTCAAACTACTCTGACGGACAACTATCTGCTGAAAGTTGTCAACAGAATTAACTGCGACAGAAGAAAGTCGCTAGGGAAAGGCCCCTTACCCGACCTTCCATTGGTTCTACCAGTGGATTCCACTAATGATGGCTGCAACAATACGATTTTGGTAGCTGAGACCGATAGTATCAGTACTAATGTTGATCCCGTTTCTACAGAGGCCCTAGATGATCTTACTGTAGCGGAAGACTTATCTGAACAATCTGAGACTCTCAATGGCACCCCACAACAATCCACTAGGGCTACCCGTTTTATGAGAGCATGTAGGAAACCTTCTCCTAAACGGGGGAATCACTCGGCCAGCAAGAAAAAGGACACCGCCCCCAAGGAGAACGCTGGTGATCAAGGGACTTCTACTAATGACAATTGTGTTACCATCAATACTCACCAATTTGACATGTTGGTGAGTTGTATCGATGACAAACTGAAGTCGGTTGTGGAGCCTTTATTAGTTAAAATTGATGCACTGTCAGCTGAAGTATCCAGACTAGGGGCTATGGTGGATCAACATGTAGCCAAATTGGATAATCCCGTATTACCTATTAGAGTTGATACATGTTCCCAACCTGCACCTAAACCAGATAAGGGAAGGCCTCGCTATGTCAATACTGCCCCCTCTGGCCCAAATGCAGGAAGACCACTATCACAGGCGAAACCTGTTTCAACTTGCCCGAAACCATTTCCAGCACACAATGCGGGTCGTTCTGTGCAGGCACCGGTGGTTATACCGGCGGCCTCAGGGCCTGCAGGTGTAAATTCCAGTGCACGTACATTACCAGCACCAATCAGAGCCAGGCCCATGCAATCACCAGTTACATCTACTGCTGTAGCAGGGCCCGGTGGGGTGTATGAAGGTATAATTGGCCGCCCAGTAGAGCTCTCACCAGAGTGTGTACCTTATGTTGTGGTTTTAACTAATGTCCCGCCTTTAATCCAGGCTCCGCACCATCAGGAGTCCGGGGATTCTTTAAAAAATAAAGCGGTCTCTTGGTTAAACCGTCATTGTGGCTATCCAGTCAACTACTCTGATCAAATTATATCTATCAGAAGGGTTAACTGGATCGGTAACACTAGGAAGACCTGTGGGGGTGACTGTGTGATAATTAATTTTAAACACCCCCAACATGTTGCAACGGTCTTACTCAGAGCAGCTGCCCTAACACAGTCCGAGACTGATGTAGCCGCAAGGCCTTTGGGCTACTTTTATAATCATCTTAACAGGTTGCCTTCTGCTAATCGTAGAGACGGGGTTTCCAACTCTAATGTCATATCTAATGGCAATAGGCCTTTGATACCTACTTTCAACCCTGGTTTCTCTGATGGCAGCTTTGTCTTGTCCTCGCCCTTGTTGAATCCTGTCCCCAGTGGTAATAGATTTGTAACATACACTACCAATCATGTACCTAACTGCGATAACATTTTTTCGCCAGTTAACAGGATGGTTTATCAAGTCCCAGTCCAGAATAGGTACCAGTCCCTGAGTATTCTGGACCAAAATGATTGACATCAGATGGGACCTGGGACTGGGAGGGACGTTACCCTGAGTACCATCAAGAACAATGTCAGTGAGGCAAGAGAGGATGTATGTTCTGCCATATGGGCAATCCTGAAAGTGGGACAGTAGCTCACTGTGCAAATGAGACTGTTGAGGATACAGTGATTGCTACACGGACTGCTATTGGCAGTTGTATAGATGCATCGGGGTCAGACCTAAGTAATAGAGGTAATTGTTCTAATAACACTGTCGATATCGCCAATGATTGTCATCATGTGGGGGTTTCTATGGCGAGTTGGAACATTGCCGGGTGGGCATCTAAGTCTTCTAAAGCAGAATAGGAGGAAACTGTAAGATCTTACGATATGTTATGCCTGCAAGAGACGTGGTGTGTTAATAAACCCAGCCTTGAGGGGTATACATGTTACAGTTTGGATGCCTCGGAATCTAGCCATGGTAGGGCAAAGGGAGGCCTCCTTATTCTTATCTCAGTAGAAGTTAAGTTGATTATCATTAAACACTTGTTAGTCGAACCACACTCACAAATCTTGAGGGTACGTCTACCGGATAGCACTAATGTGCTTTTAATCAATTTTTATAATAACATTTTTACCAATCTTCGGCACCAAGTGATAGATGAACTATCCTGTGCCCTAATGAAGCTGGTAAGCGAAGCAACATGCACTTTTATTTTTGTTTGGGTGGGGGATTTTAATTTACAAATGTGTAGTTTATCCTCCTCTAGGGTCTGTGGGATCCTAACTAATAGTGGGGAGAATATGTGCCCTAATGAAGCTGGTAAGCGAAGCAACATGCACTTTTATTTTTGTTTGGGTGGGGGATTTTAATTTACAAATGTGTAGTTTATCCTCCTCTAGGGTCTGTGGGATCCTAACTAATAGTGGGGAGAATATGGCCCACTTCCCACATAATGCCTATGGAGAGGCAATTAATAGCACTATGGTCTCGCATGATCTAGAGTTATTGAGTACTGTACAGGAGGGAAGTGAGTGCTCAATTCCCACCTTTACTGGAAGGAACGTGAGCTCCATCATCGATCATATTATGGTCTCATCTAACTTGGTACCCCATTGCATAATCAAAGTAAAGGATACATCCTCCCTGAGTGACCATAACTGTGTTAGCTTACAAATAACTACATGGATGATTAGAAATGAATCACCCACTAGACTACTGGTAAATATAGAGCCGCATAGACCCAACGGGGTTAGGCTGAGATGGAAAGGTGAAAATTCGGTCACAGTGGAACCTTTAATCATAAATAAATGCATGACGGACATTGACATTATCTTATCTCTAGGATGCCCGTCTGCTCAGGTTGTGGCTCGTTTTCTTAATATCAATATTGTCATTAACAACATCTTTACGGGGAAAGTAGGCAGAGGAGGGAAAGGGTTTGGATGGTTTGACCATGCCTGTACGTCCCTGCTCTCACAACTCAAACAAGCTTTGGCCTATACCCCAAGGGACAAGGATAGAGTCAAAATCTTAAGATTTGATTATAAACAGGCGCTATCCAGAAGAAAGAGGGAATTACAGCAGGAAGCCTGGGAGTGTCTTACCCAGGCAGCAGAAACTGCCGATAGTCGCCTGTTTTGGTCCACTGTTAACTCCCCTTTCCTCCAAGATGATAAAATCCCGCATCTTTCATCTAATGTAGGTAGCGAGGATTGGGTGAACCATTTTTCCGCAATTTTCCAAGATAATACCATGACGGCCAACGACAACAGGGCTTGGCCGGTAGTACCTTTAGATATTACATTGGGAGAGGTGGAAAATGGTATTAAAAATAGCAAGGGGGGCAAGGCCCAGGGGCCAGATGGAGTCCCAATAGATGTTTACAGGTCTCAACCGCAGCTTTGGGGACCAATACTCACATTGGTACTTAACGCTGCCGTAACCACCATGATTCCACCATCATGGGGCGACTCCATTATAGTCCCATTATATACAAAGGGAGATAAAGCCCTGGCAAGTAACTACCGGCCCATCAGCCTGCTCGACTCGTCTGTAAAAATTATGAGCAGAGTTCTGCTTTTCAGATTAGAGGAGTGGGCTGATGAGAACGGAATACTTTTAAATTCACAATATGGATTCAGGAAGGGTAGAGGGACCCTAGACCAGTCCCTGAATCTGGAGTTGTTGATAGGCAAGTATACCAGAGCCAAACCTGGCAATATCTATCTTTGCTTTGCTGACCTCAGCAGTGCTTTTGATTTAGTTAATCATTCACTTCTTTGGACAGTTTTGCTCGATATGGGCGCCCCGAAAGAAATTATCTTTTTTCTCGCCAGACTATACAGTAAACTGAAAACATGCGTTCGGTATGGTGTCAGTGGGGAATGTACCAGTAATTTTAAAGTTCAACGGGGAATTAGGCAGGGTTGTGTCCCTGCGCCCCTTTTATTTACCCTTTTTGTTAATGGGGTTGAAGCCGCCTTGAAAACTATCAAGGCTGATGCGCCACAGGTTGCAGGGGATAGTGTCCCAGTTCTGCTATATGCAGACAATGCGGTGCTCTTATCCCGGACACCCCTTGGTCTGCAGCGTCTGATGGACAAGTTCACTGAATTCATTGGGAGCAGGAGACTGCTGATCAACAAGAACAAAACTCATACTATGATCTGTGGGACTAAAGTGGGCAGAAATTACTCCTTTTTTATAGAAGGGGTCAAAGTACAGAATGTGAATAGTTTTTGCTACTTGGGGGTTACTTTTACAAGTGATGGTAGGTGGGGGCACGAACTAACGAATGTTCGAACTAAAATGAGCAAAAGCTCTTATGGCATTTTTAAATTTGCGTCAAAACTGGGGGATAGGCGAATCAAGGATATGCTGGAAATCTACAAGGCACGCGGTGTATCCATTGCCCTTTACGGGGCGGGGCTTTGGGGCTACTGCAAAACTGACTGTCTACAGATAGAAGAAAACAACTTTCTCAAGAAATTACTGTGCCTCCCTAAATCTGCTCCAACAGAGTTGATCCATAGAGAGGCAGGGGTTCTTCACCTATCTGAGCTCGCATCACTTAGGCCTCTATTGCTTTATCGAGCAATTTGGCTTAAGGAAGAGACCGAGTTCAATCAACTTATAATTAGGGACTGCCTTGGATTAGACAACTGTATGCAGATACCGTGGCTTAAATATGATGTAGATTGTTATAAAAGCATATTTGATATTAATTTGTTGTTAGAAAACTGCCCCCCTAGAGGTCTTGCGAAACAGGATCTTAAAAAGACTTTTATGTCACATAAAGCTCTTAAACGCTCAGAAATAACCAATTCGCTATTGTTAAAACTTACATCAAATATATTGTTGTCGAGGGATTTCAACGTTATCTGAACGTAGTAACCTGGCCAACGCATAGGTTTGTATTGACCAGATTAAGAGTTGGCATTGCTCATGTACTAGTGGCTTTCCCACATCCTAAAAAGCCCCCTGTGGGTCCGTGTCCCTGTGACGGACATTCCAAGCAAAGCACAATGCACTTTATGCTCATTTGCCCCCTATTTCAGAATGTTAGGATCTCTTTTTTAAAACCATTATTTCTTAAGTATGGAGTTTTAAATGTGGAGGATGCTATGTATTTGTTGTATAATTTGGACCACCCCGATATATGTTTTTATACTGCCAGTTTTATATGTAAATCCATGGCTTTTAGAAAAAGTATGAGTTTTTAATGATGTTTGTATTTTTAACTTTGTTGCCTGTTTGCTGTGCTTTTATGGTCATTTTTACCATGAACCGAATAAAGCTTCATGAACTGAACTGAGTGACTCAAAAGAGAAACTGATAAACCCTGGCTCTTAGACCAGAATCTAGTATCCTGTGTTTCCCAAGTTCATATTATGATGCTGGCTGTGAGCCAGCCTTTCCATGATGGTGACACCGTCATGAAAAGGCTGGTGCAGATCCTGTTCGGGGGCCCTTTGCAATCCCCCAATGGGGGGTCTGTATGTGTACTGGGGTACACATGGTACCCGCTACATTTTGGTGCACTAAGTGGCACTGTGTGGTGCCTGCCACATAGTGTATTGTAATGCACAACATGCATAACATGCATTTTCAACATTGCAGCGGGTGTTGCTGTCAGCAGCACCCGCAGCAATGTTAAAAATGCAAGATCCGACTCCTATGGTGGCAGTTGCCTCCTAATGTGGTGTGCGGAACTGCTGCATGCAATGCGGATTGTCCCAGTCACCATCACGATGGCGGACGGACTCCAGTCTCTCCGCCATCATGATCGTCCCCTTAGTTGGGAGAAATGGGAGTAGATAGCATGGTCAGATGTGGAGCACTCAGAATTTGGCTCCACTGTTGGCTCAGAAACTTGATGAAATATATGCTTGTGTTTGTCAATCAGCAAATATTGATCAATTGTTCTTCAGTTTCAAGCTGGTATGTGTTAAGATACACTTTTCAAGGAGCTGTCCCATGTAGACACTTGAATAGTAGTAGACTGATGTCAACATTTAAGTGGAGTTATGTTTTTCAAAGCGAGCTATCAATCCTGAAGCAAAAAGTTGTGCCAGGTATACATTGGTGTGTTTATGGTAAAACGATATGTTTTATAAAATAATTGTATTGGGTAGTTTACTAAAATTGCCACTAAAATGGAATTTCATAATTATCAACTACTAAAAAATAAATTAAGTATATTATTATATAGATCAACATAACTAATTTTAAATAATGCATTCCACCAAGGTGTTTATTCTTTGTAAATCAATATTTAAGTATAGTGTTAAAAAAAGAAAAGATTAGAAGAGGTGTGAGAGAAAAAAAACAATGCAATAAGACATGTGGTGGGACGGGTTGAGGAGGGAAAATCAGCATCTAACCAAAATGCTATATCATTGATATCATTAACCTCAAGCAACTCAGCCAAACAACGTTAAACATATATATTCCTTGCAGTTCATGTAAGCATATATGGTTAATTAGTCAGCCTGCAAAGTTGTAACACTTCTCTCTTAGCACAATATGAATACTAGAGCAGAAAACAATCAGCAAACACTAGCTAATTCATACGTCTCACTCTCCTAGACACCAACGCCAAGATTTACTAGTGTTTTCCACCAGGTTTGCGTCACTTTTATGAGGCAAACCAGGTGCAAAGTGTTAAGGTGAGATCTACTCTCCAACGGAAGTCAGTATTTGCAGTGGATAGTATCCCAAAGTAACACAAAGGTCACTGTCTGCTGAGATGAGTTACTTTGCTTCAAGAGGGCATTCCATGGGTTGTGCATGGACATTCCCATGAAACCACCTATCGGTTTTTACCCAAATTTGTATCTACAAACATTGGTAGGCAGGAACTTGTACTAAAATTGTATACCTCCTCGAGGCAGGTGTAACAAGGAGAACTGTTTTGAGTTCTCCATGTTTCTCCAACTTCACAAATGTGCTGCTTTGTACAGCGCACAAAGTGGGTAAAACGTAAAAACATAGTTTTTGAACTGAAAGGGACACCTTCTAGTACAAAACCTATGTTTTCGAGATAACACGCACCCTTGCACTATGACACAAGGGTATACGCAGTGTCACATGGCTGTCAAAAGTGCATCAGTGGTGAGGGGGAGAAAACATGCGCAATATCTTAGTATATACACCCCATTTGTTCTCTCTCCCTTTGAGGCAAGGCAGTTCAGCAACCATAGTGCAGCATTGACTTGCATCAAAGAATAGTACATCTGGGCCAAAAAAGTTTCCATGAATCCAATGCAAACAAAGTAATTTAAGCAAGATGTTTGACAAAATATAGATACAATTAGGGTTTTCAAAAGGATCTTACAAAGTGTTGTTTTTTTCCAGGAAAGAAAGTTAAAATAAAAGTTTAGAAAAAGATGAACTTATCAAGCTTGACAGATTTTAAATCTAAAAATAGTCATGCATTATAGCTCCACATGTTTTAATACCAGAGATAAATTGGGATACAAATTTGGGTTAAGATATTTTAAATTTAAAATGATCTTCCTTCTGTGAGAATATTAAGATGTGGTAAAAGGCCTAAAAATCAGGCTGATGAAGCAGAAATCTCATTTCAATTGTAGTGGTGCATCATAACTACATGCACAGCGGACCTTCATATAGTCACTTGTTGTATTAACGTGAAGTGTTAGAATTGCGAAATGTATTCATATGGAAACTTGATGTATTTTAGGACATTGAAAAATAACATGGTGAATCAACGTAGAAGATGAATGTAACTAGCAGAAAACATTAAGGTGAAGAACTTGTGTTATGCAAATGACAATTATACATGTACTAGATGTGCTTATTAATTATGTAATTTGATTTGTGGGTAGATGCATTAGTTGGAAATACATCAATGTTATCTGAATTCGTAAAAGTTTATATGATGCATCTTATGTTAGCTAGAATTTGTGGGCCTGAAATGCAAGTCCCTGAAAACTCTCACTTTAGAATTAAGTTTGAATTTCATGTGTGCTGTGGAATTTGTTC
Source organism: Lissotriton helveticus (assembly GCF_964261635.1). Classification (NCBI taxonomy): domain Eukaryota; kingdom Metazoa; phylum Chordata; class Amphibia; order Caudata; family Salamandridae; genus Lissotriton; species Lissotriton helveticus. The sequence continues at coordinate 1,454,312,926 of NC_136061.1, forward strand.
TTTCTCACTACAGAGGCCTTCTCACTAGACAGAATAATGTATTTGTTTTACTAGTTAGGCCATAAAAGAAGAATTTACAAATGCGTGGCTTGAGTTGATAAAGGAATGTCATTGTGCTTCACACTGGAGAAGGCCTGGGAACCAAGGACAAACTTTAATGAAGAAGGTACACTGTCGACATCGTGGACACAGGGTGGATGGCGTGACCAGAAGGGGAGTGCCACCTGAGAACAATTGTATGTTTCCAGTTAGGGACAGTGTGCCACTTCTTCCTTGCCTTCAGAGAGGGAGCATCTTAGAACAATCTCTGCCTCTGGTAGCTTTATGCTACCTGGCCCATTCATCGTAGAGAGACTTCTTAGGGAGACTCCATGTACTGACACCTTTTTATCCTTCCTCCTGGAAATGCTTAGTTAGGGATGTCACCTTACTGCTAGAGTGGGGTAAGATTAATGCTTTCTACTCACCAACCCTTGATGCAGGGACATTTGAACTCATGCTTCCTGATTTTCTGTATTCTTCTTCTTGAATTAATTGTGTTACTGATGTTGAATCGTTTAAACTGGATGCACAGATTTGGCCTCACACTGCTTCCTTTGTACTACTATACTCTTGGGATGAGATGTCTTTATGTTCAGCTGTTTTTGGCTTTGCAATAAATTAATTAACCTTAAGTAGTTGTCCGTGAGATATCTATATATATAAAAACGAAAATAGAATTAAAACACCTTTCATCCGATTGCCATGAAACTTTGGGAAGTTGTTCAGTACACTCCCGCAAAGGTTTCTGGCATACATTTTTTAAAAATATCGGCTCCCCAGGCCCCTCAAAATCTTTCGAATACTGATGTACGCACAAGACGGAAAAACAAAAAATCGTGTATCCACAAGCGCTCAAATAAATAAATAGAATTAAAACAACACTTTGAAATGTTTTCCATATTAAAATGAATAAGTTTCAATAAAAATGACACAATGTAAATTGAATGTTATCATAACGAGTTTCCTTGAATTTCCTTTCTTAGGAGATCGCAGCAACGTGCGATGGGTAAGCTAGTTATAAATAAAGGGAAATTGTTAGCTAATTGATTTTTTCCCTAACAACTTTTCTCCTGGGTACACTTTCATTCTGTAAAAAAGAACCATCAAATTGTAATTCAAGAACAGGTCTAGAACTTATGGGCCCGGACCTTTCAGTTGTTAGCAGAGAAGGATGGTTCGCACATGAAGCAAGGGGAAAATCCAGAAGTAATCTAGAAAAAGTAGAACTTAAATACTTGAAGTCCGGAGAGAATACAAGACAACAGAAGCTGACAAGGACTGACGGAGTTTGATGGTGCAGCAAAATCAGAGGCAGAAGAAGGAGTGAGTATTAACAGGATGAATGTTGTTTGATAGATTGCAGAAATGGTTTGATTGTGTGATGTCTTGTGAAATTGGTATGAGAGTCGAGTGAATGTGGTTTTGGGCTGGACGTGGTCCAAGGATTGAGATTTGAGTTGCAGGTCCCGGAGTGGCCTAAGAACCCAGGTTATTCTAAAAGCTGTAGAAGACACAGATATTGTGTTTGTCTGACCCAAGAAAGTAGGAGTTGTCATGAGACATCATCAGCAGTTCCATCTAAGACAGGGAACTTTGTGTAAATGAAAACATGGGAATCGTCTAGTGGACCTTGTGTACAGAGGTGAGCTATACCGATTCGGGGCATCCGCATTTGTCGAGGGGTACTCTGTGTTAATGTTCTTGAGTGGTTTGAGCTTTTAGATGGCAGACAATTATGGATTTAAGATGACTGTGTGAGTAAATGTACACAGAGATATTGTAAAGGAGGGTGAACTGCTGCAAAGAGTGAGAGTGACATCAGAGTGTGCCATGCTGCAAAAGGTTGGTTGGTGTAAACCTACTGCCATGCTAGGATTAGTTTGTAATCCTCCAAAAGTTGTGGCTGAAAAAGTTGCCCATCGTAATCAAGTGAACAAAAATCTGTATTTTGAAATTATGCTGTGTCTTAGAGTATTGCGAGATTTATGCAGTGGTGATTTAAGGTTTGTTTCCATTGGTGGGAAAATAGGCGCTACCAGAGGATACTGCAGCCCATTATATGGCGACAAAAGTTGGGCTTCACGCTATAATCTGTCTCCAAAATTGGCATGGGATTACATAGAATGGTTCATTTCGGTTGGATGTATCCAAACAGCTCAGAGGAGCAATATTTGTGCTGCGTCCTTTGACTAGACAAAAACAGTTTGAAGTGTTAGATGCAATAATGCGTATTGCTAATGCTGAGCAGAGGGTAAAATACCAAGGGAGGATTAAGAAAACTGTTGGGGCATATCAGGATGCACACTGCGATGCACAACTTTAGAGATGGAGAGTGGATACCATTGGGGGAGAGAGGTTGTACCAATTATCGGTAGGAGAGGGGTTGTCACAGGAGTAAAAGGCCAAAGGAAAGCGACAGTAGTGACAACGAAGACAGCTTGTTGGATGGGTTGTTAGCTGAGCATCCTCCACCTTACAGTCCACAATCGGGGATGGGGGGTGAGACACAGAAAGTGGGGAGTAGGTGAGAAGTGTAGTAGCTCAGGTGGATCTTGATTTAGGAGTTGAGGGAAGGATATCAGCAGGAGCAGGGGTAACAGGAGTGTCCGCTTCTGGAGTTATGGAACAGAATGGAGTTAATGCAGCTTCATGGTTGCCAGAAGTACTTACACTACCGGTTACCATTGGTCCTGTTGTTCCTGTTTATGACCCAGTCGATTTAGCCCAAACAAAACATTGCGTAGAAATCATAGGCTCACTTACAGTGATCAAGAGCTAGAGGAAAAGAGATTGACTAGGTTAAAGACACACATCCATGAATTGGTGGAACAAGGGCCTGGAATATGCTGAATAGGTGGGAGGAGAGATTGTCAAAGAAGAAGATTGTGAGAAAGGTGACAGGAGAGTCGCCACCCCCAGGAGGAGGAACGTAAGGAGTATGGGCATATCCATTATGGGAAGTCCCTAGCAAATTAGGTGTTTTCAACTACCCCATTTGTGATCGTATCCTAATATGGTGGTCGGAACTGCCAACCTATGGTCGGTCGGTTCCTACACCAAAACGTTGTCTGGAAAACTCAAGCCCGACCGACATCGTACTTAGGGTAAAGATCTTTTAAGAGGAATGGAACAGTTAAACTCTATGGAAACCCACCCTAGGGAGTTGAAAGATGAGTCTTTACACTTTACGTTGCCAGATAAAATTGACTTGGGTTATTGTGCTCCAGGCTGTTGGACACAAGGCTGCTAGGTGTAGGCTCTAGGGAAGTATCAGTTGTCAAGTGTAGAGACCAAGTTAAGAACACATTAGGAGTGGCATCTAGACATAATCTTGATGAATTTTCCTCTTTTATTCAAGATTTCATGGGAGAGCTTATATTTGACAATTAAGCCATTAATACAAATAACACCCATAACAAAACAGCGCTGCAGCCAGAGGGAACAAAATAAATGTGTGAGAGCAAAACATTCTGAAAAGCAAAACACAAGTATGCTTTAAAGATTAACAAATCAAACCTACACCAATGAATTATTCATTCTTGAACAGGTGAATACATATTTTCCTTGTTACTTTGTTGCCCACCTCCTCAAATAAAGCTCATTATATGTTGTTGGGCAGCCAAAGAATGTGAGAATGCTCAAATGCCTCTTCTTCCAATTTAAATCCAGTCAACAGACCTTTGTAGTAGCCTGAGAGGAAGAGGGGTTAACAACAACTTAAATTCTAAGGTACATTGATCCTTAAGACCACACAATAAAAAGTCTGAGTCAGTAACTAAAGTTAAAAGCTTTATTACAAACTCAAACCCAAACTTATATAAATGAATCTCAAGAAAAAACTGTAAATGTTGAGTATTATCAAAGTTAGACCAAAATGTCTATCAATAGTGGTCCTCAACAACAAAGCGCATGTTCAATCTCAGCAACCATGATACAAAAAATGAGGAAGAGAAATTGATGACAGGACGAAACAATTCCGATTCTTCTCCCCAAACACGGAAACAGTTTGCAGCATTTAATAACCATTTTGGAGGGCCCTGAAAACTTGGCTTTTTAGACAATAAGTTTCAGGTCTTGCTTTGGGAGCGCTTTAGAGATGTAAAAAATAAAAAAATTAATAAATAAAATACACTAAATTATGGATCATGGAAACCTATTAAGGCAATGTAGCAAGAAAGGTGTCAGCATCAGAACCTCTGTTGAAGTTCTACAAGAAAGGATCATATATAGCATGAAGCCACACAATCAGAGATGGTAAGAGAGGTCGTACCTCTTCAAATCTAATGGAAATCTAAGTAAACACAAGGTGGGTTCACTAATCTAAATGCACAAAGAACATTCAGGAAAACATGACCTCATCCATATCATAATATGTTTTCCAGTTCCCAGAAAAGAGTTGGAGCCTTGGACACTACTCCAATATTGCAGTCTCCGCTTCCAAAGCGTCCTTTGGTTCCTCCTTTCATTTGATAGTACCAACTGGTATCACTCCCTTAGTTCTTTCTTTTTTCTTTTTCTTTTATTTTTGTGAAAAAATACCTGGTATATTCAATAATAAATACAGTTTACATTGCAGTATTGATAAAAATCCAATATACATACATCTGAAGCATTACAATCATACAATACGTTATACAATAAATAAATTAGGGCATGACTTTCTAAAACAGGTAAAAATTAAAAAATATTTCAATATTATAGAGTAAACCTGGGCTCGTATCTCCATACCGGAGATAAAAATTCTCTTCCGACACCCTTGATAAGCTAGTACATACAACAAAAGGATGTAGGGGATCTATCCCGAAGCTACTTACAGACGGGAATCCCTCCGTTCCTTAGTAGGAGCCCAAATATTCAATCCTAGTTCCCTCATTTTCCTACCCCTATGCATATAAAGGGCAGATTCAATAATATGGATCTCGAGGAGCCTAGCCAACCACATCCGGAAGGATGGTGCTACAGTATCCCTCCGTCCTGCCGCGAGTAAAATCCTGAGGACCGCCACAGATATGAATACAAAGGCTCCCTCCTCCTTGTTGAGCCCCAGATTGCTATTGGCTCCTATTATCATTAGGGTAGGGGATAGGCTGATCTTAACACTTAGTGGCCCCTCTCAAAATTTCTCAATTTCTCCTTGAATTGAAAGATGAGTGAATTGAAAAATGTATCACATTGATAAAACATATGCAGTAAATCAGCAGGCCCTTCCCTACACCGCGGGCATCTGGCATCCTCCTTTTTTCCCCACACAAATAATTTAGCTGGAGTAAAGTATAAATTAAAAAGGGTCTTATAATGTTGGGCTCTCAGATTCATGGAGCAAAAGAGTTTCCCCGCAAGTTGCAGTGCTTTATCTATATCCACATCGGGTCCCCAAGTTTCGCTGCCCACAAGGCTTCAAATTTTTCCAAATGGTCCTGAGTCCCCGATAATAGGGATCCATATATCAATTTAATCCTAGTTCCACCACCTAATAAATAATCCAATATATTAATTCTGCCCCCAGGGGTAATCCATGGTCTGATACCCATTAAAGTCTCATGGATTTGATTGAACTTAAAGCCTTGATTGTCCTGGATGCTATATTTCTGATGAATATCTTCAAATCTCATCAGGCTGCCCCCTCAAAGGTATAGCATGTTGTTTTAATTCCATGCTGCTCCCAAAGCCTCCCCATCCTATCATTACTAAAGTGAGGGAACAGACTGGAGTTCCAAAGCGGTGTATAGTGACTAATTTTGGGGATTGTTATTGATTTTTGCACTAGTTTCCAAATTTCCCAAACACCATCTAACACTATCTAAAACCTTATTCTGCATTTTCTTATAGTAGCGTGTAGTAAGCAACTTCAGGACACGTAGGAAGTTGAGTAGGAAGATATTTATTCAGCACAGGCGCCAGCAGCAACCGGCAGGGGAAAGGATCAGAGGGCAACTGCCTCACAGAACACGAATCACTAACAACATTCCATAACAGAATAGAATCTAACATGCACGTGGATAATGACCAAAGCAACTAAAGAAGATAAGACCATTATATTATCCTCCTCCTTATAAAGTAAAAACAAAACAGAGTAAAAAAAATACAAAAAACTAAAATCATACATTTCAAAAGTTATCAAGAGTAATTGGAAAGAACAGAATACTGCCTATAAATAACTAGCAGAATTTTGCAGGAACAAAACGCTGCCTATTGCTCCTACGTAGAACAGTAGAAGTATCCCTTTGAGGAAAAGAAAACTGAGAAGAAGAAATGTCATCATCAAATAAAGATTCCCTTTGTTGCAATTTAACACATGAATTTCTAACAATCCTAGAAACATTCCACCATTGGTTATTGCTCATTCTAACAGCATTACCTTGAATCTTGTCAATAACTATGGGAGACGAGAATTTACAACAACCCTTCTTCTTATGAACTGGAAATTTCACACGTACTAAATCCCCAACAACAAAAGAATGAGACATAGTTTTTTTTCTTGAATCAAAATATGACTTTTGTTTAGATTGTGCAATGGTAACATTTTCTCTGACAATATCATCTAAATCAGAAATAGAGTCCAACTTTACCCATTTGGACATCCAACCAGGGCATAACTTAGAACAAGGTTTCCTCCCACGCAAAAGTTCAAAGGGTGACACTTTAGTGGACGAGTGAGGTGTTGTGCGATAGAACCACATCATTGAACGTACTGCATTTTGCACATTAAACTTACCCGCTAAGGCCCACTGTACACAGTTGTTAAGTACACGATTCATGCGTTCAACTAATCCATTTGTTTGCGGGTGATAAAGTGAACTCTTGAAATGACTAATACCACACTGTCCCAAAAATTGTTCAAATTCTCTGCTCACAAACTGTACACCATTATCCCTGACAATAGTAGAAGGAAAACCCTCACGCAAAAATACATCCTTAAAAAAATCAATAACATTTTGAGAATTAGGTTCACTAATAAATCGAACTTCTGGCCATTTTGAGTAATAATCAATTGCCACTGTGGCAAACTTAGAAGAAGACAGAAGAACATTGAATGGTCCAACAAGATCAATACCAATTTTCTGCCAAGGTGCTACAGGTAGTTTAATTGGCTGCAAAGGAGGAGTTCTAACAATAACGTTTTTCTCTGCACCAGAACAAACAACACAATCACCCACAAATGAATCAACGTCTCTATCCATTTGACGCCACCAAAAATACTCACATAACCTCCTCTTTGTCAGAGTCTTCCCCAAATGTCCCTCATGTGCTCCTTTCATTAAGCTTAACCTGAGAACATCAGGAGGAATTAGCCTATCACTGCGTACAAGTAACCCATCTTCAACAGAAAGTTCAACAGAAACCTTAACATAAGTCTGCAGTGATAATGGAACACTTTTCTCTTTGGGCCATCCTTCCTTAACTATGCTTAATGACACAAGAAAGTAGATTGTCTTTCGCAAGCTCCTCCCTCCATTCCTTCTCAGTAACAGCATACATGTCATCCAAAACAAGACTGGCAATAAAACACTCGTCCTCATGTCCCAAATCCAACTCACTCCCATCATCAACCGGAAATCTAGAAAAATAATCAGCTCTCCCATTCTTATTTCCTGGAATAAAGGAGACATCAAAATCATATTGTAACAATTTTGTGGCTAAGCGAGCTATTCTCGGAGTGTGTTCTTTAAGTTTTTCACCTGACAAAATGGAAACAAGTGGACTGTGGTCTGTACGTAATTGAAAATGTCTGCCCCAAATATAGGAGTTAAACTTCCTCACAGCCCACCAACATGCCAAAAGTTCTCTTTCAATAACAGCAAAACTTAATTCAGTACCCCGCAAAACTCTTGAGGCAAAACCTAAAGTGTTCTCGACACCACCAACAGATTGGGTAAGAACAGCGCCTAAACCCATCCCACTAGCATCCACGGTTATAGTGCACATAGCACTGGGTTCAAAAGGTTTAAGAACATTGGGACAAGTCAACTGTGTCTTAATCCACTCGAACGTTTTTTGAGCATTCGAGTCCCAAAGGAAAGGAACGCTCTTCTTTAACATGTTGGTGAGAGGTTGAGCTTTCGAAGCATAATCCAGTACAAACGTGAATAAAATTCACATAAACCTTTGAATGACTTAAGCCCAATTTTGTCCACAGGAGCTGGACTGTCAACGACCGCCTTGATAAGAGCGGGCCTGGGCTCAATTCCCTGTTCAGATAGGACATGACCAAGATATTCTATTTTCTTAACTTTGAAAACACACTTCTCCTGTTTGAGAACAACACCACTGTCTTGCATAACTTCAAGTACATTGAAAAGAGTTTCATCATGCGCATCACTGGAGTCACCATGTATCAACACAACGTCTTGAAAGATGACTACTACACCTTTAATGTGTTTCAACATACCTGACATAATCCTCTGAAAAACAGTTGCCGCTGTAGCCAACCCAAAAGGCATACAGCAATACTGGAAAGAACCACAAGGTGACACAAAAGCTGTAAGATGTCTCGAAGAGGGATCTAGCACAACTTGGTGATATGCTGAAGCCAGATCTAGTTTTGAAAACCATTTAGAACCACGAATCAAACTTAGCATGTCAGAAATCTTCAGAAGGAGATTTGAATCGACCTAAATGTTTTTATTTAAACTGCGAAGATCAACACAAACGCGAAGATCGACATTTTTTTTCTTCGCGACCACTAAGGGAGACAACCACAATGAAGATTCTATTGGTTCTATGATCCCCTTACAACACAAATCATGAAGTTCCTTCTCTAATTGATCTCTGACACTAAAAGGAACATTCCTCAATTTGTGCTTGACGGGAATGGTACCATCCTTAACCCTGATGACATGGGTAAACCCTTTTATTTTACCCAATTTATTGCTAAAAACTGAAGGATAGAGTTCTGTTAATTTGACCTAAAAAGCATATAACCCAACAACAGAGACTTGATGTTTGGTACGGTCGCAAAACCATTTTGAACAACCATTGGTGGTACCAACCTAGAATTAACAATCCTTTAATGGTCACATAAATTTTACCATGAATCACCCTTCCTCTGAACTCCAATGAATCTTTAAGGAACCCAGCCAATTCAATCCTTCTTCCTTCATAAGAAACCGGAGCTCTATCTGGAGGCATCAAAGAACGAGAACCCCAGACTTCAGCAAATATTTCTTGAGTAAGCTTCGTAATCCTCGCCCCTGAATCAACTAACAAATTTAAAAGCTTCCCTCCAATATTAATATCCACATAAAGGTCAACACATTCTTCAGTTTCACAAGATGAATTACTCACCACCACAACCATGTCTTTCAAATCATCTTGAATATTACTAAGATTAACGTCATTACCCTCCATTGTGGAGACATTCCCAACAGGAGAAGAAAAATGCTTTACATCGGAGAAAACACGTTTGCCACTTTGACAAATTTTGGCAAAATGCCCCATTCTGCCACATATTCTACAAACGACATTCTTTGTAGGGCATGGTCGACCAGATTTAAAATGTGAAAGATTTCCAAAACGACAACATATATTGCTTCATTTGAATTGCTTGTTTTCCACACGTGTGGGATTACTGCTCTTAACATCTTTAGCTTTAACAACAGCAACTGTTTCATTTGACACTACTCTTTTACAGAAATCTTAGAAAGCTCAATGCTCTTGGCTGTGCGTATGGTTTCTTCAAGGGTTCGATTACCCATAGATAACAATTTTTGCTGAATGTTTTTATCCAAACATTTGCAGATGTATTGATCACGAATCAATTGTTCATTGAACCCCTCAAACTGACAATCTGCACTCAGTTTACGCAAGGCTGAAATGAACGTTTCAACATCTTCGCCTGTCCTTTGTTCCCTTTTAAAGAATTTGTGCCTAAGCACAACGATACTGGGTTGAATGTCAAAACAAATCTCCAATTTCTTTACAGCTTCTCCATACTCATCAAGCTCTGCTTCATTTCCTGCACGTACTAATTCTGGAAGGTGCTGAAAGACAGACCTACCCTCAAATCCCAGAGAATTCAGAAGAAGGTATTTTCTAAGCTCAGCCCTGAAACGTGTAGCACCTATAGCACCAATATATGTCACAAATGCATCATACCAATTTCTCCATGGTATTGGTGGAATACCATGCGACTCCAGAAAAGGAGGTGGTGGAGATACCAATTGCATAAAAAAAAAAAACTAAACAATACCCTTGTGACTCTATAATGGAATTTTCCAAAACAATGGCATAAAAATATAGTACAGAAAATGAATAAGAGAGTGAAAAACTGTGTACTTAGACGTACTCCTCAGGTGTGCAGTTCAATGTCACCATACGTTTACATAAGTGTGCGTATCACTGTGCACTGTAGCTTGACACACAATAACCATCACTACAAGTGTGCGTGTCACAGCCACTGAATCCCAGTATATCCTCTTTGTGTGTGCGTGTCACTTGAAACTTGTAACTTGACACGCATAAGTAAGTGTGCGTGTCACTGTCGTTCCACCCACAAGCGAAATGCAATACTCAATCCCTGTATATCCTCTTTGAGTGTGCGTATCACTGAAACTTGACACGCATAAGTAAGTGTGCGTGTCACTGTCGCTCCACCCTCGAAATGTAATAAGCATGTGGGACACATAAAAGCAAGCGTGTTTCACTTTCACTTCATCCCTAAGTAAATGTGTGATAGGTATACTACTTTCTAAACCTGGAGCTGTGAATGGTTGTTTCACAATTTGGTATTCTCCCTTCAATGAACTCGGCCGTAGTTAAATTTCTGCTCTTTAAATACTTGATGCTTTGTCGCTTTTGTTAATGTCTATTATCTCATATGACTAAACGTTTACTTTTTTTTAAATAACACTGCAGCACTACTAGCATTCGGAATAAAATGTCTTATACTTTCTTTCCACACGCATTAACCATTAACGACGTGCAGACAATGTTTCTCACAGCGTGAATAACGTAGTGCAGCTGTTTTAAAACAACTATTTTCGGAAATGCGTGTACACTTTAAGATGGCCGCCTCAACGTCGTCTTTTGAAACAATCAGATATCGCAAAATGGCTGACACGTGAATTACGCATTGAAACTGACTGCGTTCCACATGCGTTTCACTGACGTCAGCCGCGCTGTGTAACACACTGTCCCAACAATGTTTTTCCCCAAATTTGCCTGCACTGCTAACTGAGCCGATTGACAACCACAGTACCTCCAAAACTTGACGCTGCAAAATAGGAAACCGTTCACCTCGTTACAGCCTCACGAAGGTAAGCAGATAATCAACTCGTCGTCCACGCTCGCATTTCTTCATAACTTATTTTGAATGATGCATGGGTTCTTCTTGCACCTGTGCATCGTCGCCATTAAGACCATTATATAGCGCCTATCGGTTTTGCGGACAAAAGCCCCAGAGCTTCTTTGCCCAGCAATAGTTTGAAGATGTAGGGTGGGTTATTATTGCCAAATGGAGTGTACGCTAAATTTAAGGCCGGATCAAATAAAATCGCCATTTGGCTTAACAAACAAGCCCACTGATAAAATCTAATATTGGGGATTGCAAGCCCCCCCTTTATCTTGTGGAAGAGACAGATATCTCATAGAGCGCCTGATTTTACCATATTGCCAAATAAAATTCATAAAAACTGCCTCTATTGACTTTATTAGGCCTTCCTCGATCATAAACGGGATAGAACGAAAGAGATATAGTACCTTGGGGAGCATGGTCATTTTAAGTACATTAGCTCTCCCTATTAAAGATAGATGTAAGGCATCTATTCTTTTGAGGTCTGTTGTCATTGACTTTAGGAGCGGGGTAAAATTATCTTTTATAGTTGCATCTGTTGCAGCGCCTATCCTGACTCCAAGTAAACCGCTGAATCAGAATACCTTACATCTCGCTTTCTGATGTTATTGGTGCAAATTATCTGAGTTTTACTTTCGTTCAGCAAATATCCCGTACAATGTTCAAATTTCCTGGCGATCCCTGTAATAGCTGTCAGTGCCATGTCTGGTTCCGGAGTAATACTCGCCAAGTCATCGGCATATGCCAGCAATTTAGTCTCAAACCGATTAAAGACTGCCAGCTTGATATTATTACAGCCTAATAATCTCCGTACCAGCGGATCTTTGTACAGGGCGAAAAGGATTGGTGAACAGGGACAGCCATGACGTGTCCCTCTAGAAATATACATTTTCTCCGAGCTGCCTCCAATTATCTGAATTCTGGCCATAGGATCGGAATACAAGGCTTTAATAGCCCCCATTAATCTAGGTCCGAAGCCCCTTTGTTCCAATATCTCCCACATATACTTCCACCTTACGCTATCTAAGGCCTATTCCGCGTCCAGGAGGATCATGGCCATTTACCCCCCGTGGCAGCTTGTACATCAAACAGTGTGATGGCCTGTCTGATGTGGTGTCCCTTAGTTCTTTCAATGAAAATAATGTAACCTTTCCATCTCTTCCTCACCTGAAATACAATGTGCCTTTTAATAGTTAACAAATGCCTTTGGTCTGCACTACCAAGGGGAGAACAATATGCAGAAAAACAACTTTCACATTAATATTAAATATCTGGACTGCAAGGTTAAGGCCATAATCCTGCTATTTTAACATTTCTCTTCAAAACATATTAAATCTATGATCTACATATAATCCAATAAATGGAATTCAATAATAAATGAAGCTATTGCTTGCAGTACTCTTAAATGTGGCACAATAAACAAATACATGTATTATTGAGCAAAATGTATAACTAGTCACAATTTTATAAAGAAACATCAAACAAGCATGTGATTCATTCTCACTAATCCCTGGCAAATGCACTGCAATTTTATCGCCTCACCTTACAATCAAAACCTATAGAAGATTAGTATCAGCAATCCAGTTGTTTCTGAAAGGTAAAACAATTAAAATGCACACATATATTTATGAAAAGACACAAAAGATGGAGTTTCTATACCTTTGGTGTACCACATCTCATCTGCAGTGTTGCACCGCACGAGCACATAAAGCAAAAATTAAATATATATGCAAACTAGCAAAATATAAAAGGATGGAGCCAAAATGATGCTACTAGAAATGTATAGGCATATCAAAGCACTGCTGCGGTTACATCTGATAAATTCTGTTTACGGCTTGTTTGTTTGCTGTGGCATTAATAACAGGGAGTCTACCAGACAAATAATGAATATTAGTTTTCATTTGAAAGAGACATTTCCATACATATTAAATGTCCTTTGACTCTTTCTACTAGATAAGCAAAAGAATGATGAGCTGAGTTTTTATTGCAATTTCTAGAAGAGTTAAACTGTGTGCAGTTAGTCATTGAAGTAAGCACAGCGGTAAATACTGTAAAATATAAGACGTAATTAGGCTGATAGAGAATAAATCACTTTTTAGTTTTCTTGAGAGGGTTAAGCTTTTAAGAATTCAAATTATGCGATTTGATGTTTTGGTTCCATGTAACAGGGTTTACATCAAAACAAATGATGACGTTGACAGTGACTGTCTCTACAGAAACAATGAAAGAGTCAAGACAATTACAACAAATTATGTGTGAAATATTCTTCATTCACCAGAGTACAGACTGCACAGACATCCATTCCTTCTTCTTATTTAGTCCTTTCACACCCAATGCTTTGTCTTCAAGTTGTGTGGCCAGCGGTCAGCCTCTGTGCTTGGATTTACTGAAACCTATGGGCTTATTAAGCAGCATATTTCAAAGTGTCTGTCTATAATGCAACTGGTGCTCATGTAAAGCACTCTGATACATTTGGGTCGTGCTCACTCTATATAAAACTGCAAAACAAAAATGCAGTGTCGTGTTACTATATATTTATGTTCGGGGCAAGTAGGGCCCTACAGCCACACATATTCACCTTGGTATCGCCGCCACTCTCCCTCTTCACCTGCACTTGAAAGCCACTGACCCACAACACATTTCAGTAGAGCAGTGCTTTGAATGGGATAGAAAAAAGGTAAGTTGTCTCAAAAAGGGGTGTGGCCAAGGAAGTAAAACTAGGAAGCCTGTGCAAGAGGTGCAGCCTAGGTAATTAAGGTCGTGGTTTAAAACATGACATTCTGAATTCTGTGTTCTTACTGGAAATTACCAGTGGCGGTTGGTAGGGAACGGTGGCATGGGGGCGAGGGGAGGTGGAGGATAGAAAATAAAAAAACTAAAAAAACTTACCTGCTGGTTGCCAGCCGCCGCCTCTTCGCCACCTCTCCCCAGTCGCAGGAAGCACCTGGGCTCCCAGCCTCCTTAAGCCAAAGATTGGTTCCCCTAAGCCAAATCAAAACGCTGTAAGGTAGCGTTGTGATTGGTCTGAGCGCTGTGATTCGGAGCTCAGAGAGGGACAGGGATCCTGTGCATGTTTCCCACCAGGCTGTGTAATGGAGCCTGGTGGGGAACATGCAAAGTGTGCATGACTGTAAGGCTAGGACCAAGGAGGATGGACAAACAGTCATGTGCACTTTTGCTCACCACTCCCCCTCCTGGCTGCTGCTCTGGCCAGCCCCACTGCTCCCTGCACCTAGGAACGGAAAAATAAAATGATAATAACATTCCCTTATTATCATTTTATTTTTCCTCTGCACTGCTCTAAAAGCAGTGGGGTGACACTCCTCTGCCTTAGCGGTGGAGCCACCGCTGGTAGTTAAGGCCGTGGCTTAAAACATGAAAACCAGAATCCTGTGTTCACACATCATGCATCGGACCAATATTTAGGCGCCTATCTGTGAGGGTTTTGTTAATGCATCCAGACACTCCTGCATTCCTTGCTGAACGCACACCTCAAGGAACCCACTGTTCAACACATATAACAGATTTAAATGAAATGACAAAAACATGCATCAAGAATGTGCGGTACTCTGGCTACATGGGAGTGTTTTACTGGGTATATTTCATAAGCAGACTTCTCTTACTGAGCCTACATGAATGCAAATCAGAAGGTATAGGGTTAATATGAGATGAAAATAACACATCACACAGCAAATGTGAGTTATGCTCAGCTTCTTGTACATCTTGACAACATTTATATCACAGTTTGAGCCAAGTGTACTTAGTAAATCACACAAGATACCACAGTATACTTTATTATGTTATTTAATTTCCACCTGAAATATTGTAAAAAGTTCAATCACTTTCAGAATATAAGAAATGCAAGTGATATGGTGGTTTACATAGACCAACATAAATGCAATTGATATTGAATAACAGTCTCATTGTGTATCATTGTAGGGTAGACAAACAATACATTCCATAGCAAAATGAATTACACACACAAGTTACTAGTAGGGTAAAGGTACACTCAGTGAGACACAGTAAGTGGGCTTCTGTGGAATAGGGAAGTGAAAGCAAGAGACAGTTAAACAATACATCTGAGTAATTCACAGGAGTCTTGTTTCACTCGGCTGCCTGCTGAATAAACACATTTTTCATACTATTCACTGACCAGATTGTGATTCAGGTATAGATACCTAATGACCCCGTGTCATGTGTGACCTATTCGGCTACCCTAACATTTTAGTTACAGGAATGGTAGCTTCTTTTTTTAAACGAAGAGCAGCATTTTAAGTGGACAAAGTCTTTTTCTATTAAGCCCTCCTTTCTGTCCTTTGAAGTGCTGTTTCAGCAAAAGAAACCTAGAAGCTTAAAAAATGAAAATAGGAGTGACAGACTAGGAGGATGTACCTGACAAAGTCATTGTGGAGGGGTCCTGGTAAAGGAAGGACTAGGACCATTTAGGGGAGTATGATTGACATGAGAATGAAAATGGCTAGGACGTGGACCTCCAGGAGGGCCAGGGTGATCAGAACCATGAAAAGCAAAAGAGGAAGAACTAGGCCCAGGGAGGTCTAATACACGAGGACCAAAGATACCAATGAAATAGGGGACATGGAACAAATGTCCGAGGAAGAACTGTACAAGAAGAACAAGACTAGGGGATTGGGAGCAGGGTAATAAGGAATAGGGGGAAAAAGAGGATGTGGAACAAGGGGGCCAAGACCCAGTGGATAAGGCCCCAAAGGAACAGAAGGATTAGGGGGAGAACTAACAGAAGGCCCTGGACCATAATAACTAGTAGGGCTAGAATACTTGGGACAAGGAGTAGCTGATCCAGGTAGGCGGACAAAAGAGGACTTTTACCATGAGACCAATGGACAAAAGGACCAGATACAGGAGTACCAGGAGACTAATGGACAGAAGGACCAGATACAGGAGGACCAATATCATAGAGATCAGATCAAAGAGGACCGAGTATCTAGAAGAAAATGGACCATGACTGGGAAGATCACGGCAAGAAGAGACCAGTGCTGGCATGACCAAGAGACCCTACATCAACAGGCCCATGATCAATATAAACATAAGGATGTCCAGGGCCAGTGGGACCAGGATATGGATGTCCATGCGCGTTAGACTTATGGGGATCCGTAACCAGGGTGCAAGGACTATGTGAACCAGGGTGACCGGCAACATGGGCATTAGGAGCACCATTGACATAGGGATGAGGAAGACCATACCCAGTAGGAACATTACTTGGAAGACCCTAATAGAGAGGACCAAGATTAGATGGACAAGAACAAGGTGGAACAGGCAAACTAAGAGATCAGGATGACTAGTAGGTCTTACCTGGGGCAGGAGGACAGGGGGACAAAGAGGGAAAGTGTAAACAAAGCCAGTGTGACCAGCACCAGAAGAGTCAATACAGGAGGACCAGACAAATAATTACTCGGCCTAAAATCAGGACTAAATCAACCAGAGGGAATAGGAACAAGAAAACCATGGGATTACGTAAATGAGGAGAGCAGGACCAGGAGGACTGATGGATTAGAATTAGGGTGAGGTGAATGACAATGTCCAGAAACAGGTGTCTGTGAAACACGAGACCCGGGATCCAAAGGAATGGTGGCAGGAGTTCAAGAAAATAACATCCATACAGACCAGGGCCAGGAAGTACAGGGCTAGGATGTTCTAAGGCCAGCATGAACTGGAGGTCAAGGAACATCAGAAGTTGCAAAGACTAGGATGATTTATAGTGGGCCTGGACACATTATTTGAGAACCCTTAGGGAAAAGAACAGGAGAACTAGGACCAGGAGGATCAGGACTGGATTTTAGAGGACTATGAAGATTAGCAGGACAGTGGCCAGCAGGACCATGAGACCAGGTTAGGGAGGATAAGGACTCGAAAGACCAATGAGGACTAGGTACTAAAAAGATTATGACCAGGGGGACCAAAATCAGGGCTAAAAGGGCCACAAGGATCGAGACCTAGGGAACCAGGGCTCAGATTTCCAAGCCGGGCAGAACAATTATTTCTGTTAGCAGAACCAGGGTGAGGAGGATCAAATGTAAGAAGGCCAAACATGATTCCAGAAGACTAAGTTGACTAGGAATTGGTGTCCAGGTAGACACAGACCAAAGTGACCAGGCTCAGGGGAACCTGAAGAAGCAGAATCTGGAGCAAGAGTGGCTGGACTATTGGATGTAGTACTAGTAGGCGTAAGAGAGCAAGGAACTGAGCCATGATGGCAAGGACAACCCAAGTCAGACTTAGAGCACAAGAAGTAGTCAGATGGACCATGGGGACAAGCATGACCCAGACCAATCGTACCAGGGCTAGGAGGCACAGGTTTAGGAGAACCTGGAAAAAGTGACGAGGGTCAAGAAGACCAGACAGGAACAGGCCAGATAGGCCAGGATTGGGAGAACCAAGATCGGCCAGAATGGCCAAAGAACAAAGGCTATGATTACAAACACTATAGGAGAAGAAGGACCAGGATGGCGGGTGAACAAGGTCCAGGAGAAAAAGCACCAAGGGAACCCACACTATAAAGATCAGAACAAAGAGGATCAGGGCTAATGACCAACGAATCTCAAGAGGAGGGCAGGCAAAAACTATGACAAACAAGAATCCTGTAGGACTATGGCCAGGAGAACCAAGAAGGTAAGACTTAAGATACTATTGCAATGATAGTAAGTAATCTAGTTGCTCATGCTACATTTTGCGTTAGTGTATGGGAAGCAGAGACACAATTTGATATACAAAGTTAGTATTTTAAGCCACAATGAGATGCCCATTCAGCCAATGGAAACATCCTGCTGTCTGAGATGTGGCATGTGAGACCCTGAAATGAGGAGCTCAAAAAGCATAACAAATATAGACTTGGTTGGACCACACATTCAGAGGGTAGACAGATAAAGCTATATATTGCACATTCAGTTAATGTGCACATCCACATAGGTAGAAAAGATGGTACAGACAGTACAATGGTATACCAAGTAGACAGACGAACAAACAACACGTATTTCATCCACTCTGGACTTTCTCATGGTTGAAAACTTGCTCTGTTTATCATGGTTCTAGGAAGTGATAATTCTGCTCTCAAAATGAGCATGTATATGTTGTTCTTAAGTGCCCAGGTAGATAAATATTGATGTGGACTGAGTATATGTTACTGCAAAAAATCCAGGAGGGAAAGTCGGGTAGTAGATGATATCACAGGAAATGGAATCAAAATAAAAAACTTCCAAGAAAGATAAGACATTTGCACGAGGAAAACAAAGTAGACATAAAAAAGACAAAGGACCATGGAGGGCAGAATGACCAGGGCAAAGATGATCAGGACCATAAGGATCAGGACTAGTAGGACTAGGGAGAGGAGAAGGAGGATCAGGACCAAGATGACCAGAGTCAGGAGGGTCAGGACTAGCAACAGGATGGTCGAGAAGATAAGACAAGACCCAGGAGGACTAAAACAAGAAGGGCCATGGTCTGTTGGTAAAGAACCACGAGGTCAAGAAGCAAGAGGACTAGGGCGCAGAAATCCAAGCGGAGCAGAAACACCAGGAAGTGTGAGTAACAGGACCAGGGTAATGAAGATCAAGAAGACCAGAACAGCAAGAGCCATTAAGACCACGCAAACTGTACGTGGATGGCCAGAGGACCAGGACCACAATGACCAGGATCAAAAGGACCCAAACAAAGCGGACCAGGCCCAAGAAGCCCCATACGTATGTGTGCAGTGCCAGAAGGACTATGAGCACAAGGGACAGGGTCAGGAAGACAAAAACATCAAAACCAGGAGGACACGGGCTATGAGGGCAAGGATAAAAAGGACCAGGGTGTGAGAAGCAATCTGAAACAAATGTACCAGCAGGACCAGGAGCTGATGTACCTCGATGAAAAAGGTGAAGAGGAGCTTAAGGATATTAGGGTCAAGAGGACCATTAAGCAACAGAAGGAGCTGGGCAAAGGGGGGCTGAAAGCACCAGGATGGACAGGAGAACCAGGACCAGGAGGACTTGGCATACAAAGCACCAAAGAAGAACAAGATGCAAGAGTATAACGTCTAGTGAGCAAAATATTGGAAGAGATCACGGACTGTAAAGACCAGGAATATGAAGACCAGTGCTAGACAAAACACAGTGAGAATGAGGAAGACTAGGAGAACTATAGCTGCGGAATCAAGAGAAGATAGCCAGGCATCCAGACCAATCAGCACAAGAGCTAAGAGGACAGCTTCAACGAGTCTTGCAAATGTTCTAATAATCTTTATCATTAGCTACATCTGCAAGTAAACTTAAAGGAGAAGCAGTATTTGTGGAGCACAAGATAGCTCCATAAAGGGAAACATTCAAACATTTGGGACCTTTAGACTTATGAGTTAGTGCTTGCAGCTAAGCCACTTATAGCACTAACATTCTCATGCCATAAAATCAAAGTGCTATTTTATTTATTTGATAGGCACACAAATCATCCCAGAGGGGATCTCTTGGTGCCAAAGCTGCCAGAAACAGTTCACAGTGCTATACAATGAATAGAGATCAGACAGCCATGACTTCAGAAGATTCTTGAAAAAGATTAGATCTGAGCAAAAGAGGATGGACAAGGGTAGCTGATTCCAAGAGAAAGAAAAGGAACGGTGCCCAAATCTGGCTGTGTGGATTCGTTTGGGGTATAGCAGTAATAGTTCACTGAATCTTAGCTGGCATACTGGGGTATAAGGCTGTAGTTTATTTTTAAGATAACACAGTCGCCCTACCATGCATTGATTTAAAAAACAGACACAAAAGTTTGAAAAGCACATGCTTTTTTATTGGTAGCCAATGCAGGGAGCCTAATAAGTGTTCGGATGGGGATCGTGGAGGAAGTTCACAGAAAAGGAGGGCTGCTTTATTCTGCACCACCTGAAGTCTGGAAAAAAGACTTTTGTTCATTCCGACCATTAGGGAATTTCCATAGTCCAGGCGGCTTACTATCAATGCCTGAACCATGGTCTTCCTGGGTCCAATAAAAAGCCTTTCTAAGCATGTGCATCAGGCTGAAACAGATTCCAGAAATGGTTTTAACAAGTGCATTCATAGAACGATTATTGTCCAATAAGACACTCAGATTTTTGACAAATATTTTTGGTGTTGGGGGTGATCCATGTTCAGATGGCCACCAATTAGCAGACCAAACTGAATGAGCCTTCCCAAATAGTAAGACCTCTGACTTACTGGTGTTAAGCTGAAGGAAGTTAGCAGTCATCCATGATGCGATGTTTAACGTACAGTGTTTGAATTTGACTTTGGTGAGTTCTGGATTAGAATCCATGGTGATGACTAGTTGGGTGTCATCAGCATATAAGATAGTGTCAAAACCACACAACCTGATAAGCTTAGCCAGGGGAGTCACTTATATATTAAAAAGAGTGGGGCTCAAGATTGACCCCTGTGGCCCCCCTTTATCCCGACTGTGGATTTTGAAAGATAGGGATCCATATGTACTGAATGGGTGCGTTCTGATAAAAAAATATCCACCTATTTCAGGGCTTTGCTGCTGATAGCAATCTCCTCCAATCTTTGAACTAGATTTTTATGGGAGATGGTATCAAAAGCTGCTGATATATCAAGGAGAATCAGCATGGCCAAAATCCCCTTATCTAAAGTAAGTCTGATTGTGTCAGTGACCTCAATTAATGCTGACTCCGTACTGTAAGAGGCACAGAAGCCTTACTGCTCCTCTTGTGGAATGTCAAAGGCCTTAGGGTACGGGAAAGACTGGCAAAAATATTACAATATCTGAAAGACTGTCCAGCCCAGATCACTATTGTGCAGGAGACACACTTGACAGAAAAGGAGGGTCTGGAGTTCTTTAGAGCTAAAAAGTGGATCTTTCAAGTAGTTTGCACATCTCAATCGGCTGTTACAAAGGGGATGGCGATTTTATTGAAGAGAGGGGCACAAATCAGTTTGGCGGCCCAGGTTTCAGACAAAGCTGGAAGATGGTTAGTTGTTAACACCTTGAATGCTATGGGGATTTTTCCCCTGTGCTGGAATTTGACAGATACCACTTTACATGACGAGCTGGGCTCGTCATGAGCGTGCGAGGAGGCTACTGCATGACGAGCCCAGCTCGTCATGAGCGTCGAAGGGGTTAAATTGAAGATAGTTTTTGGGTCATGGTTTTACTCTAGCGGGATAATATGGCCCAAATCAAGATGATGTCTCTCCCGTAGGTGATCTGCTGGAGGAATTTGTACATTCATCTAATCCGATTATTATGGCTGGAGATTTAATTGCTGTCCTAGATCATACCCTAGATAGAACCTCACATAGCAGAGCACTTGTACATCCAAGAATGTCAGTGCTTATCAAGTACATGATGGCCCAGCTGGGGCTGTGTGATATATGGAGACAGAAAGCTGGGCCACAAAAAAGGTTTTACATTCTTCAATCAAAAATATAGACATCAGTCGAGGATTGATTATTTCCTCATCTACAGCAACCTTGCAGATTGGGTTCAGTGGGTTGAACATGTGGGAGTTCTTCTGTCGGATCACTCTGCACTGATTTTGCATATGAAGATCCATGAAGGGGCCACTCAATCTAGATGGACCTTAGATCGCACATTCCTGCAGTAAGAAGGAGTCATAGAAGCACTGAGAAGAGAGACAGCAGAGTTTTTTTGATTTTCACTGGGGGTTGGCTGCGTCTGGAATGATCTGGGATACTTATAAAGCCTTTCTAATGGGAAAATTAGGGGCACTGGCTGCAGAAATAAGACAGAGATACTATAAAGAGGTGTCTGCAGTAGAGGAGCTGGTTTGTTCTTTAGAAAGAGATCTGATCAAACTCAGGGTAGATGAAGAAGCATGGGCAAGGTTGCTACTTGAAGTGTTGGAAGCAAAATATAAATTAGCAACAATTCTACATGAAATGGTTAGGAAAAAGTGGGAGGTTAGCTGTCTGGCTCATTTCGAATATAGTGCTGGATGTAGTAAGTTGTTGGCTTGGAAGGTTAAAAGAGAGCAGGTGAGAAATACGATAGACCAGGTTAAATGACAGGAGTCTTAATCAGTGATAATAAGGATATCGAGCATGCCTTCCAAAGCTAATATAGTAGAGTCTACCAAGAAGATTTAAAACCTACTCAAGATGAGGTGGAAGCATGGCTGGGGCAAAGCTGCAAAAAACCCTTACAATAGAAAAGAGTAGGCAGTTGAATGGGGAGATTAGGGAGAAGGAAGTAGATCTTGCCTTAAGACAGGGCAAGAGGGGTAAGGCTCCCAGACTCGATGGCCTGCCCCATG
Organism: Lissotriton helveticus; assembly: GCF_964261635.1. Taxonomy (NCBI): domain Eukaryota; kingdom Metazoa; phylum Chordata; class Amphibia; order Caudata; family Salamandridae; genus Lissotriton; species Lissotriton helveticus. Next base: position 1,454,335,536 of record NC_136061.1, read on the forward strand.
AAGTCTACAAAGCATTGGCAACTGTACTAAACCCTATTTTTGTAAAAATCCTTTAATGATCTGTATATAGATGGGGCCGAAATGCCGGCCCGTAGAACGATTCTACCATCTCCCTTATTTTGAAGCCAAGCAAGTGCCCTAAAAATTGTAACTCATACAGGCCAATATCATTGCTAAATAGCGATTATAAGATTTTTGCAAAAATATTGGCCGATAGTTTAAATGGGCCTATAGCGGAGTTGGTCCATACGGACCATTAAGGGTTTAACGCGGTAGGTCTCTGAAAGAGTTGACTTATTCATTGATAGGCTTGATTGACCTGGCAACTGCTTACTCCCACCTGTGGTGATAGCACTGGATGCCCCTAAAGCTTTTGACCGAATACTTACAAGGTGTGGCAAAGTCTTTAAACATGGGGTTACATTTCTGTAGAGCACTAGCGTGCTTCTCTAAAGTACCAAAAGCTTGAGTCCTGATTAATGGCTTTTTGACAGATCCTGTTTCTATTAGTAGGGGAACGAGACAGGGATGCTCCTTATCGCCGCTCTTATTTAATTTATATTTAGAGCCCTTAGCTAGGAAAATTAGAGAGGATCCAGAAACTACACCTTTTCAATACATTGGCTGGAGCAAGAAACTGGGTCTATACGCAGATGACATTCTCATTTACACAACCAACTTACAAAATACCTTGGGTCGTATTACAACCCTGACGGAAGATTTGGGAAAAATCTCGGGTTACGAAATAAACAGGAGCAAGTCTGAGGTTATGTCTTGGAACCTGGGAGCAGGAGAAGCCACTAGCAGAGGTGTAATGAGATATCTGGGACGACAGGACATTACTAAAATAACCAAAGTCAACTTTGAGAAGATTAGGAAAGATGTCAGTGGGCTCTTAAAAATGTGGGCACATCTTCGGCTCACCTTATTGGGTCGTGTAAATTTAGTAAAAATGATCCTCCTAAAATGAACTTTTTTGTTTGACACAATTCCCCTTCCATTTGAAAAAGAATGGCTTAAAAAGTTGCAAGGCCAAATCAGCAGTTTTATTTGGTCAAGTAAAGGACCCAGAATAGCTTGGAAGAAACTGAGAAGGAGGGTGGAGAAAGGAGGTTTAGCACTACCAGACTTGCTATTTTACTCATGGGCTTTTTTTTCTTTTTCTCTTCAATCGCCTCTGACCCCAGCTAACTGGTGATCCGCAGGTTGCCACTGGTACTCACTTGGAGAAGTAGAATTCAATGTAACTTGGGGTACTGCCACAACCTTGTGTCGCCCGCCTACCAGTGGCTCGCATGCTTCCTGCCTGTTGCTGACCTCTCGTTGTTAAGGAGAGGGTGGTCATACTCTCCCCTAATTCAGAGGGACAACAGTTGTAGCTGGATGCCCACCTTAAATCACCATTGTCTGATACACCCGTGATATCGGCAGGGTCCTGAGCAATCTGAGAGCTTCCCAGGAGGCTTAATCATAGGACAAAAAAGAGAGATGACAAAAGATGACACAGAAGAATGATCGTAATGTCTATCTAGACTGGAGTCCAATTTAATAGGCAGTCCCAAATGGGTCTCTCCTTGCTATTTTTTAATCTGGCTAGATCCATCTTAGATGTTTTATACAATGAGTAAAGCCAATCAGAATGTATGGGAGGCAAAACCTCAGCCCATCTCTTACATATTTCTCTTCTAGCCAGCAATATAGCAAAAAACAAAAAACCTCTATTAGGGCCAGTTATTTCCTCTTGGATGCCAAAGATTATTAGGCTAAGTGTGATACATAATGGGTAACCAAGGATAGACGTTATGGTGGCTCCCACTTTTTCCCAGTATTCCGAAATAGCAGGGCAATTCCAAAACATATGTGTGTCCGGGGCTCTTTCCATATTGCATTTTTTACATTTAGCCAGTGGGCCGTTAGACATTTTAGAAAGTCTCGCCAGGGATAAATAAGCCCTATGAGTGGTGAAATAATGATTTCTTCTCAGCCACGCTGGCTTCAACATTGAAAACAGAGTCCCATAGGACGTCTGCCAGAGCTCAGCCCAATCTGCCTCCGGAATTGGTTCCTCCCATAATTCTTCCGGTAATCTAAAGTCCCCATCTATGGCCTCCTCGATTGCCCAATATAAAGATGATACCTCCCTTTTTCCTGCTAACTTTTTAACAAGATGTTCTTCTAGGGCATTTCCCTGCCCTATTGGTGTTTTTTGATTATGGGACCAACTCTTTAACTGTAGATATTTAAATCTGGACATGCCTTCTTCCAGTTTCTCATTGAGAGTTGCCTAAGATAGAAGAGAGCCATCTTCAGTCAATTCTCCCCATGTTAATAACCCTGCTATTTTTAGAGTATGGCCAGTGCATCTCTTAGAGAACTCGGTGTGCCCAGGCTGTCCCACAAAGGTGCTAATCTTGAGTAATATTCAATACCCGTTACTGCTTTAACTCTGGCCCATATTTGGACAGCACCCCATAAAACCTTAAGTCTCACTTTCTTGAGAAACCCTGTGTCCCCATATATAAAAAGAAAACATTCATGCAGAAACCCCGCCTGATCTAACATGGCTTTAACCCCTTCAGCGCGGGTGACAAAGCCAGCTCGTCATGGGCGTTACCTGCGCTGCGCGCATGACGAGCTGGCTTTGTCACAAACAAGCCATTTTTGAAATTTCAGCGCACGGCGGGAATTCGCGGTAGCGCTGAAGCGGTTAAACATCTTCCCTCTAACTGATAAGTCTGGAGATTTCAGCAACATTCTCGAGTGAGTCAGTTGAAACGCCCATGCATAATACTGAATATCTGGAAGTACAAGATCACCCTTTTCCCTTCTGCGTCTTAATGTTTTCAAGGAGGTCCTGGTTGCCTTGTACGTCCACACAAATGAATTTATTGATTGCTGAAATCTGTTAATTATTGATTTATCAAAATGTAGTTGTATGGTATTAAAAAGGAATGTTGCCTTTGGAAGAATTATCATTTTAATCAAGTTTACTCTTCCTAAAATAGTTAAAGGAAGGTGAGCCCAAGATCTCATTAGCTTTTGACTCTCTTTTAGAGTATTCAGGAGATTTACCTTAGCTATGTCTATATTAGGTACAATTTTGACTCCCAAGTACCTCATCTCATCTTTAGTATGATATTTGCCCTTTGGCAGGTTCCAAGTCATAATCTAGGTCTTGTCTGCATTAATCTCATAGCCGGAAACTCTACCAAATTCTTCAGCTAAACTGATGACTAGAGGAAATGGTGTCTCTAGATCTGACGAAAAGATGACAATATAGTCTGCATAAAGGGATACCTTCCTCTCCCATGTACCACTCTTAAATGGTAAGATAGCTGCCTCCTCCCTGAGACACTGAGCAAACAGCTTGATGTACAAATCAAAGAGGAGTGGAGAGAGGGGGCAGCCCTGTCTAGTTCCTCTTTTAATGCTGAAGGGTTTTGTCAGTTTACCATTGACCACCAACCTTGCAGAAGGGTCACTATATATGAGATTTATAGTTTGGCGGATTTTTGGGTCAATATTCAATTTTTCCAAGACAGCAGCAAAGTAATTCCAGTTAACCTTATCAAGGCTTTTGTTGCATCTTATGTCATTACTGCCAGGGGAAAAGTAAAATTTGAGGCAAAATCTATTGCACCTATCAGATCATGAGTGAGATCAAAAAGATTCCTGCCTTTTATTAAACCCTTCTGGTCGGTATGCAATATATCTCCTGCGACTACACCCAGCCTGTCGGCCAAAATCCTGGTGAAAACCTTATGATTGGAATTAAGAAGTGAAATAGGTCTATACAACCCTCACCTCGTAGCTGGTTTACCTGGTTTTAAAATCAGAGTGATATTAGCTTCTCCCCACGAAGACGTGGTTTAGCCCCTTCTACCAAGATTTTATTGAAAACTATGGTCATGAAAGGGATTATCTCCTCACCCAGGGATTTATACACTTCAGCTGGAAGACCATCCGGCCCTGCTGCCTTACCTGATTTACAGACTAGGAGAGCCTTCCTAACTTCCTGGTGAGAGATTTCCGCCTTTAACTTCTCTCGTTTAGTTGGTTCCAAAACCGGCAACAGGATCTGTTTTAACCAGTCCCTTGCCGATGTAATGTCTACGCCCTTATCCTCATTGTATAGTTCCTTGAAAAAGGTGTGGAAAGCATCTCCTATCTCTTCCTCGATACCTGTTTTAACATTTGTATCATCTATTTGTTTGATCAAATTACGCACTCTGTCTGAATTGGCCTTTCAAGCTAGTAATTTACCTGTCCCCTCACCCTACTCAAAATGGGCAAGTTTGCTCAACTCCCACCTACTGTATATTCTAGCCTGAACTGTATTATCTAGAATGGCTTTCAGAGAGTCCAAATTTGCTGCTAATATCTGAATTCGGTCTTGATTGGTTGCTTTAATGATCTCCTTTTCCACCTCCTTCATTTGTCTCTCAGTAGATGAAATTTCCTCCCTGTACCACCTATTTTTATATGACATTCTATTTGTAACTAGCTCCCTCAAAAAAGATTTGAAAGTGTCCCAAACCACCATGGAATTGACTGAGCCAAGGTTGATATTAAGGAAAAATGTTATCTCGTGAGACAAGTAGCCAATTTCGGCCACATCCAAAATGAATGTGCGGTCGAATGACCAGACCCTTTGCTGAACGTTCCCTGCTACTTTCAAGTCCATCCGAATAGCCGCATGATCTGATAGATGAGGGGTCAAATAGCCAATATCTTTGATGTTGCCTGTTTGCCTATTAAAATGTAATCGATCCTGGATTTGTGTCTATATTTTTTATTTTAGAAAGACACCCCCACTTGGGTGCCTGACCTTTCCCTCCAGATATTGACTAACGCATTTTGCCTCAGCATAGTTTACAGATATGCTCTAGACTTGGATGGGAGATTGGCCCTACTATTTGGGGATTTATCCAATATAGGATTCAGTACCATATTAAAATCTCCTGCAAGAATTAACGTGTCGGGCAGCCCGAGCAGATTAGAAAAAAATATTTTTAAAGTTGAGGGGTCATCGTGATTGGGGCCATAATACCCAACTATTGTGATAGGCATACCTTCTGCAGAGATCTTAGCTATAACCAATTTACCACTAACATCAGTCAAGACATTCAAAAGACTAACTTCCGCTTGTTTTTCGATTAAAATAGCAACCCAGGGGGCGTGGCCAAGATGGCAGAGTGAGAGGACGTGTCTCACCTCAACTCCTGCCAACGGCCTGTATTCGGCACCGGTTCCGGCGCCTTTTCCGAATGAAGTCGGTGTCAGGGGCTGCCGGAGCCGTCTCAGCACCAGAGCGGACTGTTCAGAGGCATCCATCGTCGCCGTGGGCAGAAGCGGTGCAGCGTAACGGCTCGAGGGCATAGGAGCGCCCATCCCCCCCTCTGGGTGAAAGCGAGGCCGTCGTGCGGCGGAGGACACGGCCGCGGGAGGGTGCATCTGCTGGGCCCTGGGACGGGTCCCCTTCACGGACGTTTAGTGGCTGCTGCGGGTCCGGGACCCCCCGCGAGAGGCGCCTGAGGTCCGGCGGAGCGAGAGAGGCGGCCCTGACGGAGAGGAGAGTGCATCGGCCCGCCCATCTCGGAGACCAGCAGTGTGGCGCGCACAGAGGTGAGAGCGGGCCCTGGGCACGTTAGGCTGCGTTGAGGGGGTCCCGGAGCGCGACAGGAGTGACTGTGCAGCGAGCCTCCCGGTGGGCATTTCGACCCGGGGTCTGCTGGGCCCTACCACCCCCTGAACTGTTTGGGTCCCCGTGGGGGCCCCGTCTCTGGGACATCTATTGCCATCCTACCAGAAGCGGCCCTGAGGAGTCTGGGTGGGCCTGCCCCCCTCCCGGTGTGCCGGATAGCGCCAACCAGGGAGCTGCACCAAGGAAGCACCACCGACCGCGCCGGGATCTTTTACCCCCACGCTGCCCCGCGGCCAAGACTTTCTTCCCTCCCCGGGGGCCTTGATCTTCACAGCTTGGTTGCCACACAGGCCCTCCACAGAGATTTGCACGGAGGTCGTGAGGGACGCGCATTGATACTGCGCCACGACTGAAGGAGGGGCGGTTGGAGGGAGTAACGCCGGGGGACCCCTCGGCTGGTGGCGGGCTCGCAGCGGACCACGACCACCGACCAGGAGGGGCAGCGGAGGAGGGGGCGCCTGGGCCACTGGGACGGAGGAATGTCCGCGGGCAGGCCGCCCCGAGGCAAGACGGTGAAGGAAATGTTCGCCAAAACGCAATCCCCTCAGCAGAAAGATACTTTGGCCCCGGCGCCGAAGAAGCCGGAGCGGGCCCTGGAGGAGGACTCGGAACCCATCACGAAGGCCTTCCTGGAGTCCCTCTTCGCCACCCTGAGGGAGGACATCCAAGCCCTTAAGACTGAGTTCGCCAGCGAGATCCGGGAGGTGCGGCGCGAGATGGACGGCATAGGGGAACGGGTGGCAGACTTGGAGGCCAAGGGCGACGAACGGGAGACGGAACTTTCGACTCAGCAGCAGGAGATCATTCGCCTACATGATCAACAGGTGGATTTGCAACTTCATCTGGAAGACCTGGAAAATCGTTCCAGGCGACACAACATCCGTATTCGCAACGTTGCCACGTCTGACGCTACTCAGGACGCCTTTCGCTACGCCCGGGAACTCTTCAACCACGTGCTGGGGAGGCCGCTGGACTCACCCTTGCAGCTAGACAGAGCCCACAGGACTGGCCCACCCCGAGCGGCGACGGCCCCGCCGCCCGACATCCTGGTGTGTGTTCAGGACTATCGCACTAAGGAGGAAATTCTTCAAAAAGCTCGCCAGACGCACCCGATAGCCTTTCAGGGCACATCACCGCTGCTGTTTCAGGACCTGGCTGCGCTTACGTTACATAAACGCCGGCTCTTCAAGCCGGTCACCTCCTTCCTACAGCAGAAGGGTGTTCCATACAGTTGGGGCCACCCCTTCCGCCTGATCTTCAAGCTGGAAAATAAGCAGTACCAACTTCGGTCGGTGGCTGAAGCTTGCTCGCTGCTTGGCATTGAGACGCCGATGGAGGACGCAGAAGACCGGGGGCCCTTGCCTGAGACCGAGGGGAGGAGGCCACAATGGAGTCAACAGCGTCGTAGGAGACGGATTAAGAAACCCCCAGCGACGGAGATTGCAGCGGGTCAGCGCGCCGCGGTGGACGCCGTGGCCACGGATGGTGGTTCGGGCCCCACAGGATGACCGTCTCCAGACACTGCCTGATTCATATGTCCGTTCTGGCCTTCTGGCCGTTGGCGGGAGACAGACTCCCGGACACTCAAGTAAGACTGTCTTGTTTTACTTCACTTTTCTCCTATTCATCCCTGGATGAGAGACTATGATCTTCTTTTGGACACACATTGATGGTTTGCAGTTGGGGGGGAGGGGGGTGGGCCTTGGGGGTTGGGTGAGTTCTTTGTGGTTGGGCTTGGGGAGGGGGGGTGGGGAGTTCCAAGGTGCGTGGCTGGTTGGATGTATGGAATGCCGATGCTGCAGGGGAGGGAATGGCGGCATAGCGGGGAGGGGGATGGACTTGCTGTTACGGGCATGGAGCGTGGCATTGAGGGTCAGCTGATAATCTTTACTTCATTGGACAACAATGGGTGACTTGGTAGTGCTCACTCTCAACGTGAGAGGCCTGAATAACCCTGTGAAACGTAAGGCGGTACTCTTGCTTCTAGAGCATTCCAAGGCTGACATTTGCCTCTTGCAAGAGACACACCTCCTAGCTAAGGACTGCCACCGCCTTCATTCTAGTAAATTTCCACTACAATTTTTCTCCTCCTGCACCGACAAGAAGGCCGGGGTGGCTATTCTGGTGGCGCACACATTCAGGGGTAAGGTTTTGGGTAAGATGGCAGAAATTAAGGGCAGGTTGCTAGTTTACAGGTTTGCGTTAGGGGGTCTGAACTACACGATTGGCTCGATCTACGTCCCAAACGAAGGCCAGGAAAGGTTCCTACACTCCGCACTTACAGATGCGACTGACACGGTGGACCGCCACATTCTGCTTGGGGGGGATTTGAATTTAGTCCTGGACAACTTGCTAGATCGGTCCTGTCAGCGCGTTAGCCGGGTGGGTGCCTTGTCTCAGTCGGGTCTGGGCCGCTTGAGGGACCTTGGGCTTGTGGATGTGTGGCGCGAGCTTCACCCAGGCGAAACAGACTACACGCACTTCTCAGCAGCGCGTAGGACATATGCACGCCTAGATTACCTGCTTGTCTCCACTGCCGCTCGCCCACTTGTCACCAATGCAGACATCGGGACTGCGTCTTTATCTGATCACGCACCGGTCACGATCACCCTCAGAGGACCTCGAGAACCGCGTTTGGGCAGGGTGTGGCGCCTCCGGGACTCTTTGCTCCATAGGAAAGGCACGGTCACTAGAATTCAGGACGCCATAAAAGACTACCTGTCCCACAACAGTAACGGGGACACGGCGCTGGCTACACAATGGGCTGCGATCAAGGCTGTGCTGAGGGGTGAATTTATTTCGCTCTCCTCTGCGGAAAACAAAGACCGCAGATCAAGAGAGACGAACTCACCCAAAAGACCAGAGAGCTTGAGCAAATCCATAGAAGGACGGGAGCCCCGAGGATTTGGCGCCAATTACGAGCCGCCCGTCAACAACTGGCAGCTCTGGACATCGACAGGGCGGAGTATGCTACTTTACGGCTGAAACATGCCTACTACACTGGGGGGGATAGATGCGGGCGCCTCCTGGCACACAAGCTACGCACGGTGGCCCAGAAACGTGAAGTTAAGGAACTCAAGGGTCCTGATGGCACTAGGGTCCACGGTGACCTCGCAGTAGCGGAGGCTTTCCGCGACTTTTATGCCACTCTCTATGAAGCAGACCCGCCTAACCAAGAGGCGGAACTGGCTTTTCTCGCGGAGATACCGCTGCCAGCCCTGACCCAAGACAAAGTAGATAACCTGGAGAGAGACATCAGACCAGAGGACGTTATCTCAGCGATCTCACGGCTCAAACTTGGGAAGGCGCCGGGGCCGGATGGCTTCCCGGCGAGCTTCTACAAGACCTTTTGTGTTCAACTTGCCCCTTTACTGGCCAGACTCTATACCTCGTTTGCGGAGGACGGGGCGATCTCCCGGGACCTGCTCGAAGCGTCCATAGCGGTTATACCCAAGCCCGACAAAGATCTTACTGACTGTGGGGCGTACCGGCCCATCTCCCTTTTAAATGTCGATCTTAAACTCTACACAAGCATCCTCGCGTCTAGGCTGAGCCCCTACATGGGGGGCCTTATACAACCGGATCAGGCGGGCTTCATCCCCGAGCGCCAGACCTCTGATAATACCAAGCGGGCCCTCCATCTCATTGAGAAAGCATCCCGCACGCATTGCGAGTATCTGCTGTTAGCCATCGACGCAGAAAAGGCCTTTGATAGGGTTCATTGGCCCTATCTTGAGAAGGTCCTCCTGAAGGCTGGTATGGGTCCCAAATTCCAGGCCAGAGTACTTAACTGCTATAAATTTCCCTCGGCATCAGTTAGGGTTAATGGCTTGTCGTCCTCGCGGTTCCAGATTGGGAGAGGCACACGGCAGGGGTGCCCGCTGTCCCCCCTCCTATTCGCCTTATACATGTAGCCGCTGGCACAGCTCATCCGAACGAACCCGGATGTTAGAGGCATCAAATTCGGGGCTGACGTTCATGTCATCAGTCTATACGCTGACGACGTCTTGTTATCGCTCGCGGATCCTCAAGCCTCTCTCCCTGCTTGCATGGCCGTCCTGGACAGGTTCGGAGACGTATCGGGCTTCAAAGTTAACCTGACTAAATCGGTGGCCCTCGACCTATCACTGGCAGTGGACACGCGTGCCACGCTGCAGGCCAAATTCCCCTTGCGATGGGCTGCGGAGTCGGTTCCTTACCTGGGGATCAAACTGGCGGCCTCCCTTCAGACTACGGTGGACGTCAACTACACCCTTCTCCGGCAGAAAGTTCGACAAGAGCTAGGACAGTGGAAACACTTCCCGTTGTCCTGGCTGGGCAGGGTTGCGGCGATCAAGATGACGATCCTTCCCCAGATTCTGTACGTCTTCCGCACTATACCTCTCGCCCCTCCTACAGGTTGGATTAAACTGGTGCAGTCGGATCTTTCCCAATTTGTGTGGAACGGGAAGAAACCACGCCTAAAGGCCCAAATAGCGATGCTCGCGCCGGAACAAGGGGGGATCGGGATTCCAAACTTGGCCTCCTACTTCCAGGCGGCGCAACTGCGCTTCCTGGCGGAATGGGTACAATGGGAGTCCGGGAAGCATTGGTTATTCCAAGATCAGGCAGTGGCGGGGCGTACGCTGCAAGGGATCCCGTTTATGCGCAAAATGCACAGGCCCCGCAACTTGTATGCCTCCTACATTACACGAGTCCCGCTTGAGATATGGGATCGGGTGAGTGTGGAGCTCGGTCTCACGACCGCCCCCTCCCCTCTCACCCCCATTTTTGATAACCCTGACTTTCAGCCGGGAATGGACGGAAAGGCCTTCGAACGTTGGAAGTCGGCCGGTTGCCGCTCCCTATGCCAGATATACGGGCCCGAAGGCGTAATCCCATTCCCGCAGCTGCGCCAGGACTTTGGCCTCCCGGAGACTGAGCGACTCCACTATTTTCAGATCCGGCACTGGGCCCTCAGTAATACGGTGAGACCGGACGCGGATCGGCGACTGACGCATTTCGAATATTGGTTGATTACCCGCAAGTCGGACAAGCAGTTAATCTCTGATCTATACAAAACGCTCACACTCAAGCACCAACATACCTACAGTGCGAGTAGGGCGCGCTGGGAGAGAGAGATGGGAAGGTCATTTACCCATAAAGAATGGGAGGGTGTATACTATAGGGCACGACACTCGGCGTATCATATGGGGCTCACGGATACTCTAACGAAAGTGGTGACCTACTGGTACTACACCCCAGAACGACTGTATGAGATGGATAGTAACAAGGACCCCCTGTGCTGGAGAGGTTGCGGACAATTGGGTACCCTCACGCATATTCTTTGGGAATGCCGCCTATTGCAGGATTACTGGCGCCAAGTGCTGGATGACGTGGATAAACATTTTGACACTGAAATCCCGCGCTTCCCGTCTTACGTCCTCCTAGGGCTCCCAAATGCACTGACATACCCCTTACGTTCGCGGAGGGGACGCCTGATAGCCATAGCTCTGGGTTCGGCGCTACAGAACATTGTCGCTCATTGGCGCACGACCCACGTTCCCGCATATCAGGGGTGGCTCCACCGTCTGTGGATGGTCCTAGGTATGGAGAGACTATCCCTGTACAAAACGGGGGATGGGGCAAGGTATGCGGAACTTTGGCAGCCGTTTCTAGCCCTTCTGTCCTCGGAATTTGTGGAAGTCACCTGCCCGAGGTATCTTCGACTTTTGAGGTTGACGGAGAGTGCCCCCATGGAGGGTGACGCCAAGCCCGCCCCCGAGCGATGATAGAATGGGATATGAGCTGCCAGACTGAGACCATGGAACTCCTGGGGGGGAGGTGAGGGGGGGGCGGTGGGGGTTGGGGGTGGGCTTATTGGGGTTGGTGTTGGGGATGACGGGAGGGCTGGGTACGGGAGGGTTGGGAGGGGTGGGGTGTTTAAGGAAGAGTTGATAGTTTAATAGTGTGTTGACAATCTGCACGGTTGAGGGGCGGGATTGAGCCAGGCCTTACGTCAAAGTCAGAGGGCACGAGCTGGAGACAGGAGTTGGAGCTACCCCGACTACAGTTGCACTGTTTTGAAACGCGGCCGGCCCGGTTGGGTTGTAGGCGGCTTGCTGTGTATAACTAAAACTTACTGTACGCTGTACGCCTTGCCCTCTGATGTACATGCGCCCTACCTCTGCTGATTTGTCTGACAAGTGATCGTGATTGTTGATGCCTGACCAGTGTTGATTTCTTCAATAAAAAAACATTTACTACTAAAATAGCAACCCACCTAACATTTGCCGATTGATCAAAGCAAAGACAGTGTTCTACCCACCTACATTTAACACATATTTCCGTGATTTCTTCTCTAAAAGGTGGGTTTCTTGTAGAATGATTATATGTGCGGGTGAGTCCTTCAAATACTGAAAGATTTGTTCTCTCCTGCTCTTAACTCAGAGGCCATTTACATTCCATGATAAGCATTGAAGCGTTCTCATGGAGGATTTAAGGAACTGCAGTTATGCTCTGCCCCAACTCTTAAGGTATTAGAACCAAACCAAGAACAACATGAAATAAAACATACTGGGGTTAAAAGTCGAAGGAGGATTTCTTTTCTTTTTTACCCGTCTGCTCCCCCACCGGTGCTCCCCCCACACTCCCCTTACACCCCACCCTATCCCCCCTGGAGAACCCTTCCCCCATATACCTGGAAGAGTTCAGATTCTGCCTGCCGGTAAGCCCTGCTCTACCTCATTTTTAGCTAATATTAGTGCTGTGCTCCGCTAAAGAAATAAGGTTATGTCATTTAAGACTTTAACCCCTTCCCTGCTGCACACATTCCCTTGCTGTGCTGGGGGGCGATGGCGCGCAGTGTGCCCCCATGCTCATGACGAGCTCAGCTCGTCATGCAGTACAGTGCTCCTGTGGTCATCACGAGCTGAGCTCGTCATGGCCACACCCGTTTCTTTAGAACGCTCAGCACAGCAGGGGAATTAGCCCAGCGTGCGAGCGTTTTAAAGGCCATGACGAGCTCAGCTCGTCAGGAGCACTGTAGCTCATGACGAGCTGAGCTCGTCATGAGCATGCAAGGGGTTAATACCTCATCTTCTACTAATGTAACAGAATGGCTAAATGGCACATTTTGTATGCTGGTACACCTTAAATTATTAGGTTTTTAGATTCTCAAGAAGATCGTCAGCCTCCTGCACTGTTCGCACATTGTGCATCTTGTTGTGATGCATAATTTTCAATTGGGCCAGGAATTTGAGTTGGAGAGTTGCCCCCAGTTTCTAGAAGTCTTCCATTCTTTTTCCCAGCTCCCACTGATGGTCAAAAGTGATTCGTGATAGATCCGACCTAATTTTGAAAGTGAAATCTCCGGATTTCAACGATTTCAGTTTGAGAGCAGCAGTTAGTACTTCTCTTTGAATTCGAAGATGAGAAAGGTAATTAGAATTTTACTCGGTTTTGTTCGGTTAGGATGTCTCCTGAAGGGGTCTTTATGAATCCTCTGTGTGTCTCACCAAAGTTCTTCTTCTGACTCCTCAATCCCCACAGCTTCTTTATTGAGGGTAACAATAAAAGATTTAAGGTCATCCCCCTCTTTCACTTCCGGTACCTTCAAAAGGGGCAAATTATTGCGCCTAGAATGATTTTCCAGCGTCTCCACTCGATCTCCGAGTGAAGCCTCTTCCTTATTAAGTCTTAAGTGTTTTAAGTTCTTCCACCGAGTTTTCTAAAACAACTTTCCTAGAGCTTAAGATGTCAAACTTTTTTTCCAAGGACTCGCAGAAAAGACTAATATCCCCCTGATTTGACTCTGTAACTGCAAATCCCTTTTTAATATCGGATGCCATGGTGAGAAAAAGCATTTCTAGCGAACTCCCTGATGGTTTTTTTTCCCCTGGATATCCAGGGGCCGCTCCCCCTACCTCATTGTCACACCCAATATAGACCTCAACCGCTCTCACAACTCTCGCTACCCCCATCGAGACAGTACCATCAGGGCCACCCCCGTCAGTACTCATTGATGGACCATCTAAGCTCGCGACCCCATTGCCTTTTGTTAATTCTGAGAGGCCAGAGACATTTATCTGAGGTGGCTGTGCAGCCAATTGCTCATCCGGCAAAGCAGGTAAGTTTATTGATTTTAGCAGTGAACCAGCAGTAGGCAGTAACCAGTCAGCCGTAGGCAGTGTGACCAAGCTTTGATTAGGCAAGGGCAAAGGCAAGGAGAATGAGTTCACTGTTGTCATACTTGCGGGATGGAAAGGCGACTTATCCAACCCGGACTCACCTCGACTTTACCTAAGTGACTCCCCTGCCTCACCACATCCAAAACTTGAGGGAGAACTTTAAAATATGACCTCAGAGAAGGAGTCACTCTCAATTTAGGATCCGCGAAAAGAGCTTTCTTTCCTGTGCTTTTTGTGTCCTTCACTTTATAGACCCGATAAGGGGAGGAACTATCTTCGATGTCTCCTACCAACTTGCCACCAAGTGATTCCTTACTATGCGGTGATACATTGTTGGTAACTTTGATATCTTTATCTTTGTGGACACAGCTCGCATTAAGCTCCTGTGCCACCTGTGCCTCCTGCATCTCGGGCACACCCGCTGCCCTGCCTTTCTTGCCTTTTTTTCCACATCTAGGTTTTGGGGCTTTTGATATCTTGCCCATTTTGTTCGATTCAGCCTGTTTTGCCTCCGGCAGAATGTTAATATTGTAGGCTAATTTATTTGGCGCAGAAAACCCCTTTCGCCTCAGGCAATAAGGTACATTTTGAGACATCAAAAGCTTACCACCCTGAGGCTTTTTTGTATTTCTGCCCTTATCTTTAAACTCTTGGCCCCCAAGTACCTTCCCCGGCTCTGTTGTTTCCTCTGAAGTCCAACCATCTGTCTGGCACAGGCTACTACCACTACTCACCGCCGTAGCAAACACTTCACCCACCAGCCTCCCCGACGCCTTGGACTCCATCTCCAGCGTGAGTGCAGTGAAAACAGCGGCTCCCACCGCACGTCCGGTATTGACTCTGCCCAACATACTCCCGGATGCACCTCGGGAAAGGCTGCCGCGAAACAGCCGACACACCGCAAACCTCCACCCCTTCCTCAACTCAGAGGCTGCCACGAGACAATGCGGGAGATTTGCCGATACAGTCAAGCACATCCCCGGGTCCACGGGTCCACAGCCAGGAAGCGATATTTAGCCTCTTATATTTTATCGAATTTTGCGTAAATCGTGCCGCAAGAAAAGTTTACAGATGAATTTCCATGGGTTTCCAACAGGTTTTTGGTGAATTTATTGGGTTTTTTGGTGAGACATACCAGGGAAGTTACCGGCACGGCAAGCGACCGCTTAACTCACGGCCGCCATATTCTCCCATCTCCCACGAACCTCATGGTCTTTTTTATGAATGAATGGGAAAATGCTGTTGAATATATCCACACTATCTGAGATTGAGAGATTATTGGGAGTAATGTCAAGGCAAGAGTCATGGGGTAATTTTGGCTTCATGTTTAAATATGCAGACCCCAAGTTCTTCAAAAAAGTCAGGTTAAAGATCTTGAGGGGGCTGTCTGAAACATGGTACAGGGTTAAAAAAGTTAAAAAAATACCCTACTATAGCCTAATGGCTCCTATTTGGGATTCACCTTGCTCACCGGAGTGGACAAAAGATTTATTGGCACGACCACTGAGGCAGGTTTAATAAGATGGGACCTTATAATTTAAGACGGTCACTTGATATCTTGGGAAACATGTAAACATCTTTCGGATCAAAAAGTGTCCAGATACCTGCAAATGCAGAGTTGGTTCCAAGATACAGGTATGATAATAGGAAAACCAAATGAATCCAGGATAGTACTCAAGAAGGCGCTTGAAACAATCTACTGGTTGATGGTGGAATTGGAAAATGGTGCCTTCACATTGCCAACGGAATTGTGGGGAAGATGCTTTCCGGAGTCATCGCTGGAATATCAGTGGCAAGTATCGATGTCTATGTTGTTTAAAATAGTTAAACCCGCACACCTAAGAAGAAACCATATTTTCTCCATCCACAGAGCCTATTGGGCTCCTCAGAGGTTGTCAAAGTTTGGGAGAGGCAGGGCCTAGCTTTCCCTAAGTGTGGCAGTTTGAAAGAGGATGATGCATGTACATATGTTTGTGGATTGTCCAGAGATCCAGCCATTCTGGAACGATGTGAGTAGGGCCTTGTCTAGTATGCTGAAGATCGACATTAAGATTAGCGTTTTGCTTGTTATCTTTGGATGTGTGGTTTCCTTAGCAAAAATGACAAAAAAACAGGCAAGGCTGATCTTTTATTCTATACTGCTGGCGCGTAGAGAAATCTGCAAACAGTGGGTAGCCGTGACCCCTCCCAGGTTCGATGATTGGGTACGCTCCATCAAATATGCTACCGATTTTTGGTTTCCCTTATTGAATTGGTGTGAGCAACAGATGAATGAAGTCCAATGATTATGCCTTCTCTGCCTAGTCTGGCTATCTGGTCTCCTTATTTCCCCCCTTCCATTCAATAAGGTGGGGAGTGGAGAGATAGTAACAGATTTTTGAAGAAGACTGAGTTTCAAACAAACTATGGTGGTAAAAGCAGAAACCCCTTGTCTCTCTTCTTTCCCTGCTTCCAGCACATAAGGGCATGGTACTTTATTCATAGGTGCAAATTGAATGGTGTTTTTAGAGGTAAATGAGTATAAAAAAGAATAAATATAAAAAGATAGTGGCTGCATACCACACATCACCATCACTGTCATTAGAGCCTATCCCAGAATGTTATACATTTCTGCATGCCTAATGATTATTAATTAAACACAAGATGATGGACGGATCTCTGAAACTTTTCAGTCACTCACCCACGGTCACATATCTGGGTTGAATCCATCATCGTTCTATAGCTCACTTTGCCATTCCAGTTCAGACCCAGCCATATGCAAATCAGTTTTCACCATGTTCCTTATGGAAACAGTGAAGCTCGAACTGCCGAGCCAGGTCTTCCTTGGACCAGAAACAAGCATACTGATTTGGGGTCTGAACTGGGGTGGGGAATTGAGCTGAAGATAGATGGTGGATTCAACCAGATCTGTGACTGTGGGTGAGAGCCTGAAAAGTGTCAGCTCCCCATCTATTATCTGCTTGTGTTTGCAATGATTATTAATTAGGCAGATCGTTCTGCAAACCCCTGCGATTGGCATTTTGTGAATGTTGGTTTGCAAAATACTATTCGTTCGTGAAAAGTCTCTGCACAACTTGCAACCTCTTTTTGCAAATGTAATAATAATACATCATGACTCTAACTTGCATCAGAAGATGGGTGCCAATTGTATTCATGCCTTTTTTGCAGTTCTACCTGGTGGTAACTCCCTGTTTAAAGTAAACCTACATAAGGCATAATACCTTGATATTTAAGCGGCTTATAAAGCAGCTGGGTAAATGGTGATGTTTCTCTGTTGTCTGCAAGGGTAGTGACCAACTTGTACCTACTGTCTGCTGTTTAGCAAGTTACCAGCTGAATAATGATGTTTCTTTTCTATTTGCAAGGCCACTGCCTAAACAGTAAATTATTTTTCTATTTCGCCAGCAACTAGGTTAATAGTGACATTTCTTTTCTATTTGCCCAGCCCAAGCCAAATAGTACACACTTTTTATGAGCAACTACGTAAATAATCATGTTTGTTTGCAGTGTATTTGCATGGCTGCTGGCCACATTTTATATAATGTATGCTACCTTGCCAACAGTCATGTAAGGAGTCAATTTTCTTTGCTGTTTGCTTGACCTCTGGCCAGGAGATATATCTGGCTGTTGGTTAGTCATAGACCAGGTAAATAATAGTTTCTTTGCTATTTGTATGGTTGTGGCCAAATAATAGTTAACCTCAGCTATGTAGCCAGCAGTTGGGTAAACAATACATTTTTCTTTTGATTTGCATGTCTGTCGGCCAAACAATGTAGAATATCTTCTATTTAGGCAGTGGCCGTGCAAAGGGTGAAGTTAACTACTATTTTCTGAGCCCCCAGCAAAATAGTAAATCATTTCTATTATGTACCCAGTGCCCAATTAAATAGCAGAGGAAATTCCGTATTTACCAGGCAACCGGCTAAGTAGACGCTCTGAATTTTTAAAATCTGTTTTGAAAGACTGTACAGAGTTATTAGCTCCTATGGCAATATTGTGGGGGATGTGGAATGGCTGACTTGTAAGCTCCAAATGGAACATCTGCCTGCATCCGTCCCACATAGATAACATCTGTTCAAGTTTGCATTAACACTTACAGCTTATAGGGCATATTTACCCTCCCGTTGCGGCACAGGAGCATCCCTTTTTGTCTTATCTACGAGGTCACACAAAGCCACTATCCGTGGCTTTGTAAGGCCTCATAGATATGGAGTAAGGTAAGGCATTGCAAATCACTGCATTTCCTTATTCTGGGCTCGGGAGTCATTCCATGGATGTTGCAGTGGGTTTTCCCATGCAACACCCATGGATTTTGACACTTGCCCAGACTTACAAAAGCATGTGAACCAGTGAAAGTACAAACATCTGATGTCTCCTGAGGTGAGGCATAACAAAAAATTATTTTATTTCTCCAGTTGTTTTCCTCTTTCTATGTGTGTTGCATTCTGCAGCACATATCAAAAAAGGAAAACACCCATTTGGAATGTTTCCATGCAGGGTGGTGCCCCTTCATGCATAAAAACAATCCTGCAGACAACACAGGCACGCTTGCTCAATGGTGCAAGACTGCCTGCGTT